>NC_137983.1:27478953-28678953 GCF_963924665.1 Micromys minutus | reverse complement strand
TTGAATGCAACTGAGAGTATCTCTGCATTACAGAGAGAAGGAAAGTTGTTCAAGGCTCAGCTCTACACTCAGGTGACTTCAGTCGAATTTGTGAAAAAAAAATGAAATGTGAAATTTGGAACAGACTATGAATTCACTGGAACCCTAGTGGGGTGAAAATGTAGGATCTAGGCCAGTAATATGTACATATTTTGCTAAACTCTTTGATATCTAGCCAGAATTTTGAAAAGACCACATTAATTGAGCAACTAATTAAGGGCAACAATTAGAAAACTACACGATCCTGTGATGTGGGGTGAGAACATTTGAAATGTTATATTTATAACAGAATTAGGTATACAGCCCCATGTGTACACACTGTGTAAACATTCCTTTCATCCCTCTCCTTTACACATATTCAGAGAATATTCTAGCTGCATGCAGGTATTTTCTCCCCATGGAACCCAGGGCTTCTTGATACTCTGGTATGTAAACTCTGGTGCGTCCTTCCTGGTGCTCATGCATACTTGTATCCTGAAGTGTTAGGACATTATTCTCTCAGACAGCTTCTCAAGAATGATGAAACATTGAAATCCCTAAGGTATGGCTAAATGATACAGCATCCTGGGTCCCACCTGCAGATACTCTGACTTAATTGGTTTGCTTAGCAGCCTCAATTAGTTTTCTAAAAGCTTCCCAGATGACTCTAATGAAGAGCCAAGGTTGAGAATGGCTGCCCAGTTGGGGTTTTGCCAGTGCTGGAGAGAGCTGGTGGGTAGATTCATCTCCAAGTTGGAAACTGATCAATTCTACTTTATACAACTCTTCTGAGTATTTCAGTGCAGTTAACGTCAATACCCATAAATAGTGATCACTTGGGTAATGTTTCTTTAAATTTACTTTCCCTGTATCTTTATCTCATTTTTTTTTCTAAGATTAATCACAAAAAGAAAAACAAGTAGACAGACAAACAAAATCCATAGACAGAAAAACCTACCCTTCTCCAGCTGCTTGTCTGTAGTTCCACTTTTGGGAATACACATGACCTAACTCAGGTAGAAAAGCATAAAGCTAATGTCTGTAGGGTAATTTGCTTATGGATTCTCTTGGGAATCTATGCAGAGAATTGTGTTTGTTTCACATGTTAAAATATGCACAGGGCTCTCCTTGCCTTGGCTCGTGCTGTATTTTCTAGTTTATATTGTGTCTTAGCTCCTCTTGTATTGCTCTGACAAAACACCATGACCAGAAGAAGATCACAGTCCTAGAAAGTTAAGAGCTCATGACCTTCCTGGTGGGGAGCATAAAGACAGGGATACAGGCATGGTGCTGGAGTAGGAGCTGAGAATTTTGAGCTAATCCACAAGCAGGAGGCAGACACAGAGGCAGAGAGAGCTAACTCTGGCCTGGAATTTTGAAACTACCTATAATTCCAGTGCTCAGGAATCCGACAGAGGCAGGTAACAGCTTTGAGGCAGGTCTGGGCTACATACTTTTTCTTAATCCTGAGAGAGAGAGGAGGGTGGAGGGAGGGGGAGTGAGGAGGAAGGAGGGGGAAGGAGGGAGAGAGAGAGAAGAGAAGAGAGAGAGAGGAGGAGGAGATGAGATTGAGGTAAAGCAGACAAAGGGAACCTAAAGTAGTACTATTGGCAAAAATCTTCACAGTAATGTAAATCTTAGGAATGGTCATAATAATAGAGGCACAGCTTACAGCGTGCTGCTGAATGAATTAGCAGTTGCACTGTTTTCCAGTTTCCTACTCATACTTTAGTAGCAGAAAGATTTGATCCCTTACTGTGTGACACCAATGTTTTCGGAGATCATAGAACAATTATGATTGTTCTCATGGATTAGAAAGATCACTTCAAAAGCTTTACATAACCATAAGCAAGGCTTTCCTGTTCATCCTATGCCTCTCCTAGCCTTTGTGCTAATGCCTGACACTCTGTGTATATATTTTATTTCTTAAGACATTGTTTTTGCTTACAACAGCTACCTTTTAAATAAAGTATATGAGGATGAGGCTTGGGTTGGGCTCAGTGGTAGGAAGCTTGCCTAGCATGCATATAGCCCTGGGGTTGATACCTACAACATGCATACATGTTCATACAAACATATATGAAAAAAGAGTCTCAAATTAATTTAATTATTTACAATTTCCCAGGCTCCTTATGTTCTAGCAAAGATCAACTTTCTGCTGTTAAAATTAGCTTTCACCTGGAAGAACAATTTTTAACACATCTTAAATTGTTGGTTTGCCTATTTATCAGCATTTTGCTAATTGAAAAAAATGACCATTTTATTTTTATTTTTTAAGAGTTATTTTCACTATGAAAGACTAATCTACATGATTTTTTTAAATCACTGTATGTCTATCTCCTCATTGTTTTTGACCTACATTGGTCTGATGAGTATTCAGTAATTTTGTATCTGCCTAATGTGCATACTTCTTTACTTCTCTTCACAGTTATAATTAATGATCATAACGTACATTATTAAATATAAATTGGTAGTTAGCCAATTTGAAGAGGGTAGTCTCATTTGGAAAAGGTAGTTGGGTAATGCTTCACTGGCATGCCTATATAGACGTGTGTGTGTGTGTGTGTGTGTGTTTGTGTGTGTGTGTGTGTGGTGTGTGATGTATGAGAACATGTATTTGATGTGTAATATATGTGGGGTGCATGTGGAGTAAATTTTCCAAAACCATCCATGATAGATACTATTTGGAAGAGTCTAATATGTGGAAATCTATAAATCTGAACTATACAATTTAGCATGTTATGTATTTACAGCTTACATCCCTGAATATTTTGTTCAGTCACTACTAGACTCAGAACTATGCTATTTCCTTGCCTTAACTGTGGTTTACTTCTTGTCCTTGGTAGTCTTCCTCTACCTGCTATTGTTGCTTCAGCCATCATTCCTCATTCCTATACACTTGTAATTTAAATGGCCGAGGAAGAGTATTCCAAGGATCTGTTTTATTCCTGTTTGTGTGGAACCTTTTAGGCCATCTCCTGGGCTGATAGTGAGTCTATGGTTGTCCTCTATTTTGCTCTTCCTGCAGTCACATGAGAATCAACATGGAGCTCACAGAGAGCACAGGGAATCACGTATAGCCTTTGATGCCCAGAGTCATGGACGGTACTGTCCTTGCAGCCCAGGTAGCACGTGTCTTCTGTGTGGTACCTACATTACCTTTTGCATCTTATAACCAATGGCATGAAGATGTGAAATCCTTGGGCGAGCAGTGCTGTCTGCAGCAGTGCAATTATGTGTCTCCCTGTGAAACTAAGAAAAACACACCCAGGGAAACTCTGTTAGTACTTTCATTTTGCTTCACTCTAGGTCTTCTTGGATATATAGGCGGGTGTGAATTTCCTTGCTTATTGGAGATCCAGGCATCATATTGAGAGTGTCATCATCTTGATACTGCAGCTTCTTTCTGATTTCTTTCATGCTGAGGTCACACAGAGTTTAGCAGAAATGCCCATGTGAATACTGTGTGTGTCTGTGAGTAAGCTTATATCTTGGGTTTACACAACATGACTTCAAAGTTTAGCAGCTGCCTAAGAACTATGATTTTTTTTATTAATGTGATGATGCAAAACTCAATGTCTTTTAACAGCAGGATCACAGGCTAGTAGATTGCCTTTCTAAGCTTTTGATTATTTATGGATATCCTATGTGTTATATATGCATTTTCCTTGATTTTTTAAATTAATGTATTGAAGCCAACACGATCCAAAGGTAAATGTGTTGCAAAAGAGTTTCAATGGACCGTAAGGCTGCTATTACTCATAATGCTTAGTCAAATGAAAACTGTAATTAATGCACATTTATATCTGAAACCTGTCATTCTAAAACCTGCAGGTTATGGTAAAGCGCTTTAGTGTTTGAAGACACAGAGTTTCCGTAGATTGAATAGTTCATTATTTTAGTACAGCTTGGGAGGAAAAGCAGGGCAGCTTTACACGATCCAGTTCTTAGTGTGCTCCTTACGGTCTTCTGAGATAACAGAGCACTGATAGTTGCTAATGGCTTTATATCTGTTAGGTCATTAGCATTTAATCTCGATACACGGGTAGAATAAGCTTCAGAAATATTTAATGGAGTTAGTAGCCTCTATTTGCCAAATACTACATTTATTTATTGAAAGTTAATTTTAGCTATTTATTTATATTTTAAAACTGGATATTTTCTTATTTGCACTTCAAATGTTATCCCCCTTTCCCAGTATCCCCTCTGGAATCTCTCTATTCCATCTCCTCTCTCCCTGCCCACCCACTCCTTCCTGTTTTCCACCATTGGCATTCCCCTAAACGGAGGCATTGAGCCTTCAAAGGACCAAGGGCTTCTCCTCCTGTTGATGCCTGATAAAGCCATCCTCTGCTACAAATGCAGCTGGAACTGATTGGTGGTTTATTCCCTGGGAGCGGTGTGTATGTGTGTGTGGGGGCAGGTCTGATATTGTTGTTCTTCCTATGGGGCTGTAAACCTCTTCAGTTCGTTCTCTGACTCCTCCATTGGGGACCCTCTTAAGTCCATTATGATGATTGTTTAGATAGACTGCTTGCAATACAGCACAAAAACACTAACACTCAGATTAGATCCAGTAAACTCATTTTTTTTTTAAATCATGAAAATCTAGAGATCCAGTTCTGAAGCTGTTGTCTATGGTCTAATATAACAAACACGTGGGTGTGGGAACCTAACAGGGACCATGCCCCCAAAGACAGTTTATTCTCTGTCCCTTCCTTGCCATCAGTTGTCAATAATGCCTTATCCAAGGGGTGAGCTTACATATCTCTCTCTTATCCCTGCTAGAATGGCTTATCTTGATCTGCAGTCTTAGGCAGAGAAGTACATTTGTTCTAAGTTCATGAATACAATGATCTTATTACAACCAGAGGACAGTGTCCTGAGCTAGTTCTCCTCAAACTTTGGCTCTTATGTCCTCTGCCATGATGTTCCCTGAAACAATGTGGGAAGAGTGTGATGAAGTTGTCCCCTTTATAGCTGAGGACTACAAAGAAACTTATTGGCTGTACTTTGACTAGTGCAAGTGTTTGTAGTAATCACTGTCCACTGGACAAAGAAATTTACACCATAAAAACCAAGAATTGCACGAATCAATGAGTATAGACCTGTTTATTTAGGTGACAATTTGATACTATATTCATTTAACAAAACAATAGCAGTAGGCTCTCCCTTAGTGCCTATGAGTTCTTTAGTCATGGGCTGTTGACCATATTTTCAGTGCCAGGTATAAATTTTTCATATTCAGCATGCCTTAAATCCAATTAGAAAGTAGCTAGTTACTCAAATAATGTACATGTCACTACTGTACCTATGGCATATCTTGCTATTCTTGTTTTTATGATAACTTGCAGCATTCATAGCATTTACATCTGGGTGAGATTGTTGATGACATTTTGCTCTCAATAGTTTGAATAGAGCTTTGTTGTATGAGAAAAGTTACTCAGCAAGGAGGAAGTTTTCGGGTTAGAATGAGCAGTGTCCAACATGTGTTTCAGCTTTAGGAATGGGATCTTACCATCAGGTTTGGGTAGTCAGTCAAGAGTAATTACTATATTTTGGGGGTGGAGGTTCTGGAGGGATCTCTGCAACTCCCTTTGCCAACAACTGAAGGGGCATTTCTCATACCTCCAGTGGGCTTGTTATTTGGCAACTTATGACTCCTTGTAAGACAATTGTCCAATGTATAATCCAAAAAGTAGTAGGTAGAGATAAGTAATGAAGAGTAATGCAGAAATTAATGAAATAGAATGAAAAATATGTTTAAAAAATCAATTAAACAAAGACTTTATTCTTTGAAAAGATAAGTAAAATTGACAAACCCTTACCCATAAAAAACTACATAAAGGATTGGATTAACAAGGACTATCAATCTTAGCAATCAAAGTCACATCTACAATTTAATAATAATTTAAACTGATATAAAACAAGCAACAAGGATGAGGTAGAAATTTTCAATGTCCAGACTACAAAAAACCAAACCAAAGCAAAACAAAACAAAACCAAACAAAACCCCCAAAATCCTCCAGTGTCAGACTTAACACAGAATTCTACTAGAACTTTAAAGAGTTATTCCACCTTCTGAGGTCTTCTTCAATTTCCTTCTTCAGAGATTTGAAGTTCTTGTCATACAGATCCTTCACTTGCTTGGTTAGGGTTACACCAAGGTATCTTATATTCTTTGTGACTATTGTAAGAGTGTTGATTCTCTAATTTCTTTCTCAGCCTGCTTATTCTTTGTGTAGAGGAAGGCTACTGATTTGTTTGAGTTAATTTTATATCCAGCTACTTTGCTGAAGTTGTTTGTCAGTTGTAAAAGTTCTCTGGTGGAATTTTTTGGGTCACTTAAGTATACTATCATCTGCAAATAGTAATATTATGACTTCTTCCTTTCCAACTTGTATCCCTTTGACCTCTTTTTCCTGTCTAATTGCTCTGGCTAGTACTTCCAGTACTATACAGTTAGAGAGAGAGTGGGAAGCCTGTCTAGTCCCCGATTTTAGTGGGATTGCTTCAAGTTTTTCATCATTGAGCTTGATGCTGACTACTGTTCTGAGGATATTGCTTTCACTATACTATGTTTAAGTATGGGCCTTGAATTCCTGATATTTCTAGAACTTTTAACATGAATGGGTGTTGAATTTTGCAAAATGTTTTCTCAGCATCCAAAGAGATGATCATCTGTTTTTTTTCTTTGAGTTTGTTTATATAGTGGATTATTTTGATAGATTTCCATATATTGAACCATCCTTGCATCCCTGGGATGAAGCCTACTTGATCATGGTGAATGATTGCTTTGATGTGTTCTTGGATTTGGCCTGCAACCCCTATGGGAAGAACAAGATTATCAACTAACCAAAACCACCACAGCTCCCAGGGTCTAAAACACCAACCAATGAGTTTGCATGGAGAGACCCATATTGTAATTCCATACATAAATGGATCTTAGGTTGGATATCTTATGTGCATCTTAATTGATCTAAACAAGACCTTTTACAAAATCCAATGTTCTTTCATAATGAAAACCATGGAGAGACTAGTATTGGAGGAAACATACCTTAATATAGTAAAGTGATAGCCATCAACATGCTAAATGGAGGAAAACTCAAAGCATCTCTATGGAGACAAGGGTGTCTAATTTTCTCACTGCCCTCTTCCCATTTGTTTTAATAGTCACTTGATTAAAGTCCTATTTATCTTTGAAAATGTGTTTTGTTCTTCCCCATAATTCCTGATATCAAGATTGGAAATCAGTATAGAGCCAGATGATGCATCACTTCACCTGACTATTTGTTTTCAACAGTTATTTCCAAATGTTTATTGTTCCTTGTGTTTTAGGAAATAAACAACTCAGAAGTCCCAGGAAGTTCCTGAGACAACAAATTTACAAATCTCTTTCATCCTCTAGTTACATTAAAGCCGTAAGTACTACCAAGCAATGGAGACTCATACTTGTGGAACTGCCTGCAAGTCATTCAGTGGGCTCCAAGTTCCTAACTTTTGTGAGTTACCTTTTATGTTAGAGTGGGTTATACAGCTGTCTTTTGTCATCCTTGCTTCTATTTATAACCTCAATAAATTCACTGACATATCAAGTTGGATGTAGGTAGTCTTGTTACTTTGGTCTATCATTGTCTCCCCATCTGGGATAAATTAGCTCTCCCTTAAAGCTCCTTAGGAAAAATGGGCTATGCCACAAAGTCAGGATTTCTTTTCTTTATCTTCTCCCTATCTCTCTCCTACTCATTCCACTTTACCATACAGCACCCCTTATTATATATGTGACTTTGGTGGCTAAAGTGGATAGTTGCTATTAGATTGAGTGTTTATGATGATTTATCAAAGTGGAAATAAATATCTGAAAAGCAACACAAATAGCAAATTTGCTCCAGGAAAACACTGTTTGTTTTTCTTTTTTAAAAAAATTTTAATTGTGCGTGTGCATGTAAGTGTTCTGCTGCTCTCACTGTTGCTGTTGTTGTTGTTGCTGCTGCTGCTGTTTGTGTGTGTGTCTGTGTGTGTGTGTGTATGTGTCTGTCTATGTGAGCCTGTGTCTGCATATTAGAGGAGTGGGCATGTGGAGACCAGTAGATGGTGGGTGATGATCCCCTGAATCTAGAGTTATAGGCAGATGTGAGCTGCCTGACAAAAAATGGTAGGAACTGAATGTGGGTCTTCTACAAGAACACGTATACTCAATGGCTGAGGCATCTCTAACCAGAAGTACCATTTTCTAGAAAATATCACATTTCCAAATGTTGCTATGAACATTACTTATTACCCTCCCATTTTTCAAACTGTGTTTATATATATATACATTTCCATATCCAGGATAATGAAATTTGCAACTGACTGTCTATGAATCATAATTGATATTAATGATGGGCACTAGGAAGCTACCTACACAGCTACTGAACTGTAACCAGGGTCTTGCTAACTTTTCTGTGTTACATGGAATTGTCTTAATTTTAAATCCAAACTTATTGATGCATGTAAGAAGCCATTTGTACTAATATAATTAAAAGACCCTATGTAATAACCCTACTGAAAAATTACTTGAAAGGAATAGAGGACAGGGTTCTTATTTTAAAAATAAACGAACTATTGGGAGTAATTACGATTAGTCTAACTGTAATTGGATTTAACGAGATTGAGTAGAAACAAATTAGACGTAATTGGAAGCTAAGAAAAAGTCAATTAAATCTTTATAATTTTAACTTTATAAAAGTTATTGAATTAAATGACTGGGATCAATTAGCAAAGGAAATGAAGCTGGGAAGTACATTTCCAGGAAAAGGATACTTCTGTAAGAAGAACGATATCATTCCTCATGATGGTTAGAGTTCAATGAAAATCAGTTTAATGATTTTTACAGTCCTGGCAGTTCAACTTCAAAGAAGTAATTTTGAAAATGTAAAATCTCACCTACAAAGTATTGCAGAAGTTGTTTTAAGGAATCAAAGAGTAGAATTTATTTGGTAAAATAAAACAGTGTATTTATTAAAATGTAAGTGAATTCACTTGGCTTTGAATAAAGATATGGTTGCAGTAACCCAATATTTACTTCATGGCTAGGTTGGCTGTGTGAAAGTTGCAAGTGACATTCTGTAAAATTTATGATTGAAAATTATTTAGCACATTGTAATATACTGACTCCCTGTGTTGCAGTGTGTATTCCAACAATGCTGTTATTTTTAATGTATGTGATGTTCTGTAAAACTAATCACCTGTGGTTACCAAAACAATCCCCTCCAAATGTAGACGTCACTTGGTGTGATTTCTGCTTTTTGGGTGTTAAAAAGAAATGTGTAGGAAAGTCACACTTGAGATCTTTTTGAACTCCTGTTGTAGTGGCTAAAATCACATAAACCTTTGGGTCCTAAAAAAAGAAAAGAAGAAAGGTGTTTTGTGACTAATTTGATAATGCTTGATGATTTTCAAGAGAGGGTACAAAATTTATCTGCTTCAAAATGTGCTGAGGTAGGATGATAGTTTTCATTTCAGATGGCCTTTTAATTCTCTGATTTTCATAAAATTATAAATATTAACATTAAAAAGATATTCTGATTTTAAAAAGGAAAGAAGAGTTTGAAACTTTTACTATGCTTTTTCACTCCCCGGTACAAAAATATTAATACTTCAATAATTTACAAAAGTCAGAACAGTGGCAAACTGATTTTAAGAAAAAATTCTAATGAGATAAAACATGTTGGTAGCTTTGTTGATATAACAAAGTCTGAAGTAAATCTAGTTGCGTATACACTGCTGATATAGCAAACCCTTTGGCTTTTTCTGAAAAAAAAAAAAGCACAACTGTATTTAATCATATAATAGGTAATTGAATCATGATAACAATGTAGGTAGAAACCCTGATGTTGCAGTGATATTTTGTGCAAAAGTGTGAATTAGAGGAACAAATTAGATTTTCAAGTGATAACAAACATTTATATCCAATCCAGCCAGCTTTGTTTTTTAATACAATATTACTCCAGTTGATGCAGATTCAGCACGAAGGCAGAATTCTCAGGGTTCTGGAAAGGGCTGCTGCTACTTTTGAAGTGGTGGGTGGATGAATTTCTCTGATGCATACAGGTAACATATTGACAGTTAAACTTTTTTTTTTTTCAATTTAGTGAAGGTCAAATGACTTAAATACCTACCACTGACCTCCAAATTTCTCAAGGATTCAGTTATTCTTTTTGTGTTACTAGATGGTTAGAAGCTATGTTTAAAAGTCAGAAAGCATGATGCTATAGAAACAAGTGTGGATGGGGAGGAGGCAAGAAAGGTACAATGGAGAGAGGGAAAAGGGGGGAGGAGGAGAAGGAGGATGTGGGGAGGAGAGAAAGGGAGAGACAGAGAGGAAAAGAGGCAGTGAGAGCCTTTAGTAAAAATGGTGGATGAGTTTTCTGATGCCCTACTATCCAGATTTTACCAGTCTTCTCTGAATCCTATTGTCTCCTGTCCTATCTTCTCACTATGAGACTAAGAGGAAGAAAGGACAACAGTAACTATGTTAGAGAAATAAGGGAGCAAAGAGCACGGAGGACAACACCATGGTAGAAGAAACAGGGAAACAGGATATCAAACATTTTGTCCCATGATACTGTAGTTTCCTAAAGACTACAATAAAAAAATAACAATGTACACCAAGCACTCTGTATGTCCATGATGTCATGTTGATGGATGAAAACTTTTGAAAATGAGAGGTGTCTGAAGGAAGAGTTAGAAGACTGCTTATTTTAGTGCTGGGCATCCTTTACTATGCATATGGTGCAGTACTTGTGGATCAAGCTAAATTTGAGAATTATCTGTACTGTAAGATCATTACAACATGGACTTTAAGCTAAAAGATAAAGTCCAGGATCAAATTTCAGTTTTATTGTGTGATATTTTGCAAACAGTTTAACCTCTTAGATCCTTAGATTTTTATTTCCTTAAAATAAAAAAAAAATGTCTTGCAGAGTCATTGGAATATATTAAATTTCTCAATTAAAATATTTTTAGAATCATTATGTTTAATCTATACACACTAAGAAAACTTTGACTATTTCCATGTTATGTTTTGTTTTACATGTACTTTATGTTTATAGTAACTAGTAAGATTTCAATGCATACTATCAAACCTTTAAAAAAATCAAGTACTGACAAAAATATATTCATATAGTTTTAAGCCACAATGCCTTTAAAAATCTGTACATGTATTTCTCTTTTTAAAATAAGGTTGTAAGAAAAATATTTTTAGATATTTGTTTATTTATCGACATGTGTGTGTGTGTGTGTGAACATATTGGTCTGGTACATGTGTCTACGTGCTCATGGAGGCTAGAAGGAGGCATCAGGTTCTCCTTTATCACTTTCTTCTTATAATTTTTATTCAGTATCTTTCTGGACCTTTTCTTGGTTCATATCTTCTTGGCCAGGTTGGAAGCCAGCAAGCTTAATCAATCCTTCTGTCTCTGTGTGGAGTTCCTGACAATTATGTGTCAAGCACCACCATTAACCATTGAGCAATCTCACCAGCCCAAATTTGTTAATTTTATTTCTGGCTTTCCCTTATAATAAATCTGTTGATATTCCAGATTTTATTTGCATCTCTGTGTTTTGCTTTATAGTACTCTTAACATTTCCCTAAGTATTTGACTTATAAGTAGCTCGACATTAATACATTAGCTATTTTATGTGTGTTTTACAATCTCTAAATGTATTTTGCTGTAACCTCTTTAATATTAATTTTGGTGTACTTAAACTTGATCTAACATTCTTTTGTATGATATATATTATTTAAAATATGTTAATAGTCTTGATGACGGTTAACCTCAATTATCAACTCAATGAGATTAAAAATCACCATGGAAATGAAACTTGGGATATTTATATTATATATATGTAATATAAATTTAGTATATATATATACACCATTGTGCTGGAAGAAGAAAGTGGGTGAGCAGCAGTATTCTCTCTTGGCTTCCTGACTTCAATTACAATGTAACCAATTGCCTCCTAGTCCTGCTACTATGACTTCCCCACATTCATGGACTATACCCCCCAACTCTGAGCTAGAATCAACATTTCTATTCTCAAGTTACTTTTTTTCCAGATATTTTTGTCACAGAACTAGAAAATAGGTAATGTAACCTGTTTTGTAACCAAGTTCGTACAGATTTCTAGTTATCAGTATAATTCTTTGTATGTTTATAGTTCTAATATTCAAAAAAGCCTTAGAAATAAAAGTTTTAATGTATAAGACAAAGACAAAAATCTAATCTGTCTAGAAAATGAGAAAAATTAGACATGTCTTCTATTAAGGACTAGTACATAAAAAAGAATTTTTTTTTGTTTGTATACAGGATCTCATTAGGCCTGATTAGTCTTGAACTTGCTATATAGACAAGGGTAACCTTGAACTCTTGATCCTCTGTTTTCATTTCTCAAGTGTTGCACTAACTGGTGTGCGCCACTATGCCTAGCTCAAGGTGCATTGTTTTAGAAATAATGTTTTATTAATATCACTTGGCAGTTACGGAGAGAAACATTAACATTTAATGCTATGATAGTTGTCTGTGTCCACTTTTCTTTTTAACTATCTCATTTAAAAATATATTTTAGAGCCATGCTTTGGTCTTATACTCTTAGTGGCATACAAGTTTATGTTTTTATCTATTTACCTTTTGATGCATAAGAACTTCTAACATTAACTAGTGATTGCTTTTGGCTCTCATATTGTATTTCAGCTTTATCTTATTTTATTAGATGCTAACATTGTTATTTCAGATTTGTATAAGTTAATAACTTTTTATTATTTCATTTCTATCTTTCAATTTCATGTTATTGTCATATTTTCCCTGGGGCTCTGCATACAACTAGATTCCTTGAGTCCAGGTTTATTATGTGTGGAGCAAGCCATTTGCCTTTATAGTGATTACTGATAGATTTATTGCACTTTAATCATTTATGACTTAACCACATACAAACAGTGCATACCATTTTCATATATTAATAATGTCTATATTTGTGCTTGGCTGTTATTTTGCCACAGTTTTTCATGCTTCTCTTTTGTTCCCCTTCTATTCCTGATTTGTATTGGCTCGATGGAGTTTAAAACACTGATAACCCTTTTGACTTCTGCATAATGACAGAAGCTGACATGAGCCAGGCTCAGTAGAACCAACAAACAATTCATGTGTTTTACAATTTTGATTTGTGGGGTTTTGCTCAGCTATTCTTAATTAGGGGGAAATCTGTGAGACCCCTCTTGTGAGTCAGTCAGTCAAGAGAACTTTGTATTTGTTCTCATTGATGTTCTAAAGCATTCCCTCCCTGGGCTTTCTCTATATCTCTTTCCTTAGCGTGAGTTTTTTTAGACCCTGCTGAGGTATAAATTTAAAATCCAAGTCTGTTTCAGGGAAAAACTGGTTTTTCATCCTCCAGGGGAAATGTTTTCCTTTGTGTGGACTCAGACTGAGATGGACAAGCTCCCGTTTCGTCTCCTAACTTTCCATATCTTGATTCATGACTCTCAGTTGATGCCTAGCGAGGTCTTTCCTTCTGCTGCCCCAAAGCCTTGTCTCTGTGCCTGCACAGCTATCTTATTTGAGTCTTGATATTCTTGGGGTTTGGAACTGTTTCCAGGGCAGGCACACTTTTGTATTCACCCACCATTCAGGGTTTCTGCCTGCCCTTACTGTCATTCTTCCCTGAGGGTTTCTCTTACTCTCTCAGAGGCACAGTTCTGCACTTAAATGCATGTTTTTCTTTTTCTCTTTCTTCTTCTCCTTCTTATTTTTTTTTTTTTTTTTTTTTTTTTGCAATTTATCTGCCATCCCCTGTGTTTTCAGAATATCTTCTTCAACTCAGTGCTAAAGATGTGTGCCTCGTTGAAACTTAGAAACATCAGTTTTACATAGCAGCTCTCCTAAAAAACATTCTTGCCTATTAGCACTTGGGGGTCCCAGGTGCTCCTCCTGCATCACATGGAGGTCCATTTGTGCCATTTTTGATAAAATTTGCATTACTTAAAAAAGGAGTATAGCTTTGATTGTTTCCTTTGTAATATTGGATTCATTAGTACATGTTAGAGTGACTCTCAGAGTCTACTACACAGTGCTGGGAATGTCATAAGCACATTATATTCTAGGACATGTGCATACACACACACACACACACACACACACACACACACACACACAGGCATGCACGCATGAATAGTTATATGAAAAGAGAGGCTTTGTTTTCCAATTCTATAACATGCTTACCAAAGAGGTCTCAATGGTAGGAACTTGTCATTATCTAATAGTATCTGTTTTTTTTCCAAATAAAGAACCAATGATTACTTCTATCACATAAAAATGATTTTCTCTGACATTGAGCTATGTAAGAGTTTTTCTTATAAAAGTTTTAAGTTGTTTGTGAGGATAGTCGGCAAAGCGGAGTTTGGAAGTGTTTGCACACTCAAGAAACGAAGATGGCTTTTGAAGATAATGACCGAGAAACAAAGCATATTGAAATAATTAAGATTTGATATGTGTATTTTTAAAAATGACTTACACTGTTTGGCAATTATACCACATTTTTAAAAACAAGAGCAGAAAGCATTTCCATAGTGTTGTATTTGATCATAATGATAGGGTTCGTTAAAACTTCAATATTAAACGTCTTTTATAGGCTCATGGTTTGATGACTTAGTCTCCATATAGTGGAGCTTTTTGGGTGAAGTGATGGTAACTTTAGGTATGTATACCTGAGTGTATATGCCTGTAAAAAAAGGGAAGAGGGCAGAGGATCCCCTGTAGTTGGATTTATGGTCTTGAGGAGTCTACAAGCCTGCTGAGAACCCATCTTGAGGTAACTGGTAGAGCAGCAAACATTCTTCATCCCTTCACCGATTCTCCAGCCAATAGATTAAATGATGCTACTGAGTCTGTATTTTCTGATGTACAAAGGGAATGGCTCTCATGTTGATAGAAGGAAGCTAGCACAACCAAGAGTAAGAACAAAAGACTTGCAGGTGGGGTTTCATGGCTTCATTGTAGGCTCTGGGGCTAGCTGGAGGAGGTTCAGCTTTGCCAAGGTCTTTTCTAAAATTTGGTTGAAGGAACTACCTAGTGGTCTTTGTGATAATTAGTTTAAGTTGGCTCTTTATACCAAGAATCCTAAATCATAATCATCTTCATTGACAAGAGCTTCATTACTTATTGACATTGTTTGGGGCATTTACAGAGTCCTGCACTGAAGTGGCTGAGATCCTGAGAGCTGTCAGTTGACAATTGTTCTCTAACAGAGTAACAACTAAACTCAATGAATCTTTAATACCCACTTTTCATGTATATAATTAAAAATTAACACTAAGAGCTGAGTGTTGTCTATTCTTCCAAGCAGTTGGAACCTATTCCAACTGACTGCTAAGTTATTCTTAGACTTTTGTGTGTACAGATAAAGAACTCTGGGTCAAGGTTAAATTGTTTCCTCCTCCAAGATACTGGAAAATTGATGGAGCAAAAATACTGAGTGTAATCTCTGCCTCATAAGACCTCTGGGTACTGGAGATTTGGTTATCTTCTTACCCAGTTGACGATTCATTGTTTGCACTGGATGATCTCACTTTGTTCAAGCATGCTGTTCTTTGTAGTTTTAATTCCAAATCTTAACTCATGAACAATTTTCTACTCTTTTCTCCAGGAGAATGCTAATGTTCCTTGAGTGAAGGAGTTAGTGTTGGCATTTTGGCTTTGTGTCAGAGTCAAGAAAGTCTATACCATCAGTATTAAGCTAGCTGTTTGCCAGTTAACTTCCTACATTGACCAGTAATTGCTGACAGGAATGCCCTTAATGGATGCTTCCATTCTTTTAATTAATTTGTCTCTATTTTCTTATTTTAAACCTCATAGTGAGCAACTATATTTTAAGGGGAGGCTTGGAATAATAATGATGCTCCCTGGTGTGTCTTCCCTGCTTAAATCACAACTCCTTTGATGTGCTCAGGGTCCAGCACAGAGTTATAGGTCCAGGGAGACCTGCCAAGCATCCTTCGATGATTTGAACTAGTAAGTAATCTCCCACTGGTGACCGAGAGTGACCAAGTGTATGCTCTCAACAATGTCACAGACAGTGACATTGGTCTACCAGGAACAGCCATGGACAATTAACTGTTGTGTTTAAAAGAAGCCATTTCATGTATTTCCCTGTAGAGTTTTTCTCACTGAGTCGTGCTATTGACTTACATTGGCAGGGTTTTATATAGGACTGTCCAGTGAAGCTCTTTCTTGTGCCTTGTAAAGTTACTGCTGAGAATGCTGTTTTCGCTGTTACAGTGAGTTCTTGGTGAAGGACAAAGGAAAAATTACTTTCTCAACTCACCATGTGAAAAATTTGCTTTTCTGAGGCAATTGCTTTATTTACATTAAGTAGACATTATGAATTTCATTTCTTTGCTTGAATAACAAAGCATAAAACCAGATTTGTTACCCAGTTCTGGGAAACACAGAGAAATGCTTAGCTTGCATTGTATTGAATCACACCTGGCTCTATCGTGTTGTTTTCTTTGCTTTACAATTCAGAGACCCATTTTCTTCATTGCCTGATGAAAAATTATTTCATCTTGTGATTTTACATTATGGTAATAAAATTTCTTTTTTTTATTAATAATAAAACAACATAAATCAGGATAGAGAATGCTTTGGCCAATAGAGTTCTTACCATGTAAGCAGGGAGACCTTAGTACAGTACACAGAACTCTGACATGCCCTTAGTATACACATTTAATCCATAACAATGAAGGCAAGGTTAGTTTATAGAAGGAAGCAGACGTGTTTAAAAGGGAGGTCTAATTGAGAGGCAAAGAGACAGATCAGAGAAAGATTTCACAGAATAAGTCACAAGTAGGATATGCCCAATTCACACAAGATTAGACAGGAAAGAGAGACTACTTAGGGGCAGTGAGACAGTAAAAGGTGTGTGATGTGCACATATGGCAGTTTTTTTTGGGACAGTTTTACAGAGAAAGGTTGCAGAAAGAACAAGGTAGACACAGGTATAAAGACAGAACAAGCCAGAGAATGAGAATGAGTTAGAAAATTAGGAAATATTGCAGAGTTAGTATAAGACCAAGGGGAACAATTCAGTCAGAGCTGAGAGAGGCCAGATTAAATCAGTCATCTCAGAAGATTAGATTGAGCTGACATATCTATAAAATATACTTTTATTCAGATATGAAGAATAATAAAATTATGTTATTTGCAAGAAAATAGAACTAGAGATGATCATAGTAAGCAAAATAAGTCAGACTTTTAAAATTTCATGTATGAAAGCTATCAAGCAACATTTGCCTTCCCATGTAGTGGGGCAGAAGAAGATTGGCTGGAGCTGAAGACACAGGAGGCTGTGAAGAGCTGTCATGGGTGCTAGGAGCTCTGTAAAAGCAGCAAGTACTCTCAACTACTGAGCCATCTCTCTGTCTCTGAGAAAGGCATTTGAAAATTTTAATATGGATGACAGAATTAAATAGATCATCCTACAAGTTACCAAATTGACAATAATTGTCAGTATTATCATCAGGGAAATAACAAAGGCTGGGGTGGTTGGTTTTCGACTCTGGGACAAAGGGACTGAGGTACTTATTTTACATATCAAAGAAGACTTGGCTTCCTGGTTTTCTCAGCATCCCTCAGTCTCTGCCTGGAACAACCTGCCTCCAACCCTGAACTTTCCAGTCCAGAAACTGGGCTGCCTTCCCCATAGGTTCCTCCCTATATAACCCAGGCATTTTGGTTTCCTCTTTCTTCTCTTTCTTCTCTTTCTTCTTCTTCTTCTTCTTCTTCTTCTTCTTCTTCTTCTTCTTCTTCTTCTTCTTCTTCTTCTTCTTCTTCTTCTTCTTCTTCTTTTTCTTCTTCTTCTTCTTCTTCTTCTTCTTCTTCTTCTTCTTCTTCTTCTTCTCCCCCCCTCTGTTCTACTTCTCTTCTGTATCTTTTCTTTCTGTCTTTCTCTCACCCTACCTCCCCATAGTGACTTTCCTGGCTTTGGTCCTTGGGGCCAGAGAACTCACTCAAGAGCAGCTTCCCAATAAACCTAAATTGAGAATAATTTAATCTGGCTTGAATTGGCTCATTTCACTAGTAGAGAATTAACTTATTAATAGTAGTGACAAAAGTATAAAATAATTTTCAGAACAGTGTATACACTGTATACTTTGGAACATCTTGGAAAAATATTGACTTAAAATATTTAAATTTATTTAAAAATTTTAATTATTAAAGATAATTCTCATTCATCTAGAAGTGTTAGTTATTTAGAGTTCTCATGTTCCAAAGACTTTAGATAAATAAGTTTTACTATCTATCATCTATCTATCTATCTATCTATCTATCTATCTATCTATCTATCTATCTATCTATATCTATCATCTATCTATCTATTTATCTATCTATCTATCTATCTATCTATCTATCTATCTATCATTACTATTACTCTGTATTTAAGCTCCAAAGTTATATGAGTTAAAGAAATACTGATAAAAAGAAGAAAGATTTAAATGATCTGAAGAGAAACACAAGTATACTAGCCATGATTGGAATTATTCGCCTTCTGATCTTATGAAAATGGTAAATAACTAAGTTAGAAGAAACACACATTCTGTTTAAACATACCCCAATTTCACTAGAAATGTGTCATTTATTGGCCAATAGTCACAGAGACATCATCAGAGCTTTCAACAGAAGCAACTTTGCTTTGATTCTACCATGCACAATGCTGCCTCGCTTTAATCTTGAAGCTGTAATGGTGTGCATTATGAAATATTGTATTTCCCCAAAGTTTTCTTAGATACTTTTCTATTAATGTGATAAGGTGCCATTGCAAAGATAAGCTATTAAAAAAAGAGTTTAATTAGTCTTACAGTTCCAGAGGTTAGAGTCTATGATGGTGGAATAAAGACCTAGAAACTGGTGGCTCCAGCAACAGCCAAGAGCACACATCTTGATCCTAAAGCAGGAAGCAGAGAACAAATTGTGAATGATATTAATTTTTAAAACTAGTCACCCTCCAATGATACAACTCTTGAACAAGTATAAATCTCATAATCTTTTCCAAAAAGTTCCACCAACTGGGGATCAATATTCAAATGCCAGAGTCTTACAGGGGATACCTCATTGAAACCACCACAGGTAATTTCAAAATGTAACATCCACTAATTATAAGATTGTACAGAGAATCTCTTGTGGAAGCATTACCTGTCAATCAAAAAGCCTATGGCCAATGAGCTGAGGCAGGATATAGTAGGTGGGAGTTTTGGCAGAGAAAGAGAGAGAGGAATTCTGGGAAAGAGGTGCAGGAGATTCAACTGGTACTCTGGAGGAGAAGGTCTTATAAACCCGAGGAGAGGTAATTAGTCATGTGACACTCATAAAATAATATAAATGGGCTAAATAAGTTATGAGCTAGTTGGTGAACAAGCCAAAGCTATTGGCCTAAGCATTTATTTATATGTAAGAAGTCTCTGAAATTGTGGTACATTTACACTTACACAATGGAGTACTACTCAGATATTAAAAACAATGACTTCATGAAATTCCTAGGCAAATGGGTGGAACTAGAAACTATCATATTGAGTGAGGTAATCAATTCACAAAAGAAGACACATAGTATGTACTCACTGATAAGCAGACACTAGCCCCAAAAGCTTGGAATATCCATGAAACAATTCACAGTCCTTATGAAGCTCAAAAAGAAGAAAGGGCAGGATGTGGATGCCTCAGTTCTACTTAGAAGGGAAAACAAAACCCTTATGGGAGGAAATAAAGGGACAAATAGAGGAACAGGGATTGAAGAGAAGATCATCCAGAGATTGCGTCACCTGGGGATCTATCCCATATGCAGCCACCAAGCACTATTGGTGATTCCAAGAAGCATTTACTGGCAGGAGCCTGATATGGATGCCTCCTCTGCCAGAGCCATACTGATACAGAAGAAGATGCTTGCAGCTAACCATTGGACTGAACACAGCGACCCCAATGAAAGAGCTAGTGAAAGGACTAAGGGTTTGCAACCCCATGGGAAGAACAACATTATCAACCAACCAAACCCTCCAGAGCTCCCAGGGACTAAAACACCAACCAATGAGTATGTATTGAGAGACCCATGGCTCCAGTTGCATATGTAACAGAGAATTGCATTGTCTGGCATCAATGGGAGAAGAGGCCTTTGGTCCAGTGAAAGCTTGTTTTCCCAGTATTAGAGATGCCAAGGCATTGATGTGGGAGAGGGTGGTTGGGAGAGGGAGTACCTTCATGGAGGCAAGAGGAGGGGGGTTGGGAGTGGGGGAAAGGGTATAGCATTTGAGATATAAATACAGAGAATATCCAATTACAAAAGAAAAAAAGAGTCTCAGAGTTGTTATTTCTGGGAACAAAGACACCTAGTAGAAAAGCTCAAGGTTATATAAGTTCCAATTATGTTTGCCATAATATGTATAAACATATTGTTAGGAAACATAAAATTTGTCTCTTCTGTAATGATAAACTTTTGTACTTATCCTTAGGACACAACCCCATTAGTATTTTTTTCCCCCTGTAGATTACAAGGCTGTTCTCCTAAGCATCTGTCTCTTTATGTTTCTCCTTCTCTTCAAAAGCTCAGAATTGGTCAAGAGTAATAATGGCCATTTCTCCAAAGTAAGGAATAGTGTTTGGGCTCCATACCAATTAGATCACATTTTCTGGAGATGGATTTTGAAAGGGAAAACTTAGAATCTGTTGTTGGAGTGGAAGTGCAAGGTCACAGATCAGATGTTTGCTTCCCTTCAGATGGTTCAGGTAAAGAAGAGAATGAGGGTTTTAAGGTCCAGTGCCTGGACCTCTTTTGACTGTGTGGTAGAATCATTCTCAGCTCTGACCTAAGAAGGTCAAGGTTGACCTTGGGATTTAGAGTGAATGTTATTTCTCTTTTCTCCTTGTTTCTGTCTACTCACACTGTCATGCAGCTGAGATCTGAATTTGTTTTTGTTTCAGCAGGGAGAAGTCCATTTAGGTCTAAAAAAGGCTGAATGCATTCTTTGGGTAGTTTACTATGTGGAGCAGGGGGGAAAATAACTCAGTCAGCTATAAATGCTACTTTGGTTTTTTAACTCTTTCATTCTTTTATTCTTTAATTTCTTCCCATTGGCATTTTGTTTGTTTGTTTGTTTCTAGAAGCATCATAGGAAGGTAGAGAGACTGGGAAAGGGAGAGTAAATTATTTGAAATAAAACACCTTAATTCTTATGCTGATGTATTTTTAATTTTTAATTCCTTTGAATAGAAAATCATAGAAAAATGTAAATATGATGCTTTTAAAGTATTATTGTTTGTAATGGAAATTTATGATTTCTTTGGAGATTCAGTTGTGTTATGTGATGTTTTCCTGGAAACTGTTTTATGAGAAGATGTTTTGCTGAAGCAGACACATGGTGATTTTCTGGAAGCTGCTTGGAAAAAGGGAAGTATTGTTTTGCTAGAGTTGATGCTTGAGAGAGCACACGTAAGGTTTGCAAAGGGTATAAATATAACCCAACAGACAATGGACAGTGCTGTGTGGTATTAGTATGCCTCACCGTTCTTTGCTGATCATTGTCGGGCTTTGCTGATGTTGGTCTTCACTGACAATGCCGTATTTGCCTTGGCATTCTTTGCTGGTCACCCCTTGTCATGATTGCATAGGGAGAAACACTCCAAAGTTCTGGTGGTGTTCCACAGGCTTTTTTACTGCTTTTACAGACTTGGGCTGATTGGCAGAGCTGTGAGGTTTCTTCTGGATCAACCTGCTATTGTTGATTCCTGAATAGTGTTCATGAATGGATTTAACTGAAGCTTCTGATTTGTGTGAACTGAATTGCTTATATCTTGACAAGGCAGATTGGATTTTCTCCAAAGAACTATTTCTAAACAGGTCCACATGTTCCATTGCCCTATTGACCTTTCCTTTCTACTCCCTCTGATAAATGGTAGGCTAGAAGGGAGGTTAAAACGTTTAAGAACCTTTATTAAAAGTAGGTTTTGAAAATTCTAAGCCTTCATTGTTTAATGATATTAAATGCTCTTTTTCTTTCACACCACCCTCTTTATTTGAAATAGTCTACTATGACCTCTTACTAGTTTTCTGCCTTTTCTTATACCCTAATTTAAACACACATATCTAATAATTCAAACCTAGCATTCACATTTGAGAGAGATCATGTGACATTTTAAATTCTTTGTCTGGGTTACCTAACTCAGAATGAATATTTCTAGCTTCATTAATCTATCTATGAATTTAATATTTTCATTTTATTGTACCTAGATATTTTTCTCTTATGTATATGTACTATATTTTTATTATCTATTTAGCAGTTGATATACATCTAAGCTGTTTTAATATCCTTACTATTGTGTGAATAAGGCAGTAGTAAGCTTGGATGAAGAAATATCTCTGTAACAGGGTATAGAGTACTTGGAAAAATGGGATAAATGATGGGGAGGCAGAGTAGAGAGAGTATGGGGAGAGATAACAAACACTAAGGGTGTTTGAAAGTGATACAAACTCCTAATACTTTGTAAGCTTACTAAGTAACCTATACAGACACACTTATAAAATAAGTTTAAATTGAGTTATCCTATTGGGAGGTAGGAACAATGCATCTCCCAGAAACCATAGGCTATCAAACAAGAACCCCATGCTAGGTATGTCTTACTACCTTAGGCTTGTGGACCAGGGGAATTTCACACATGCCCGCAAATGTTGCATGCTATTTCCATTTCCTTTGGTTATCCTCCAAACTTTGAGAGTAAGACATACTTGAGTCATAGGACATGGAAAAATCAAGTTGGTTCTAAACTTAAAGCCTTACCTCTACTGGTTGGCTTTCATAGTATTGGAAGGTTCTATGGATGAAATAATTTTACTCAGATGTGAACCTTGAGGGCTCCAATAATGAGTACCCCAGCAAAATATATCTACTGATGCAATGATGGTATAGTTGATACCAATCACTTTTTGATTAGATTGACAGCCTGCTCCATAAGAGGGAACTAATGCCTGGTACTGCTACCTGGAACAAAATATTTAGCTAAGAGACAGGCCCTAGGGCAGAACCCAGAGCTCAGATGGACACAGTAAAACATTGCCTTCTAATTGCAAATATCCAAATATCCAAATATCCATAGACTAGTGCATCTTTCAATTCCCATCAGCAATTTTTTAAATAATAAATGGTGATTTGTATGGTGACTCACAACTGGCCGAGTGCAGAGAATAAACAGCATACATGGAATGCTCAGCTTTAAGTGCCACATATCTGTCATACCTCCTCTGTCCAAAACTCAGGAAGTATCATGGAAGAGGAACCAGAAAGATTGTAAGAGCAAGAGGTACTGAATGCCTGTACTGAAGCAGTATTTGCTGGATACAACTGACTCACTGCACATGTGAACTCACATAACATTGTAGGCACAAAACGCCTGTAACATCTAACCAGCCAAAATACCAGTACAAATGGAAGGACAACTCATGAAGTCTAACCTCTAACTGAGGAGCTACAGTGATTGGTTGCCTCTGGTGGAGGAAGAGTCTGAATTCTTCAGGGATGTGGAATCTGAGATGCTACCTATACACCAGTTAATGGTCTTTTACCCACTCCCAAACAGAAAGAACTAGGTAGAATCCGTGGATTAAAAAAAAGAAGGCACTTTGTTTGTGGGGAGGAAAAGTGGTGGAGTGAAAGGAGAGGATTTAAAGAAAGGGAAATGGAGGGATCATTTGATCACATACACTGTATAAAATTCTCAAAAACTATTAACACTGACAAAAAGTATGTATTGAGAGATTTTCTTTTGACTCTCACTTGTCACCATCTGTTCCTATAGCCACATCTCCAGAACTCCAGCCATTGTCCACTTGTCCACTTCAAGAGCTTTTCTGTTTGTGTGTGCAAACAAAATTAAGTGCATACTTTTATCTTCCCCCATTTTACATATGAGACTTTATCAAAATTTTAATTTGTTCATTTTGTGTATGCGTGTATTCACATGGGCACGCACATATCTTGGCATGAGAGGACAACTTGAAGGTATTGCTTCTCTCCTTCCAACATACATATATTAGGGATGAAACTCAGGTCATCTGGACCGTGGCAATTGTCAGCCATCTTGCCCGGCATAAGGTAGTATTAAACATGTTACACACTAAATCGTGGTTCTCTCTCTTTCTCTCTTTTGTAACACTCTCTGTTAGAGAGCGTTAGTTTGTAAAATTATCATCTGTCTATGTAGCATTTGTACTAACTGTAATGACTACATTCAGTTGAATAGACTATAATTAGCCACTCTGATAGTACAATGTTAATTTAATTTATTTGCTAATACCGCTTCAATGACTACTTTTGTGCACATAGTATTGGGCAGAATTTTCTGTGTTAAAGATTATACACACTGATAGGCTTTGTAATACTGATTTTTTTCATATGGGGGCAAATAGTTTGTCTACTACACTCTGACTTAAAAATGAAACTTCATGGTAATTTAGTTAGCCTTTCTCATATTATAAGTGCTGTGGTTTAGATGTAAGTTCCCCCCACAGACTCATGTGTTTTGCAAACTTGGTCTTTCACTTGAGGTACTATATTGTGGCACCTTTGAGATGTGGGGTCCAGCTGGAGGAGGTGAGTGTCTGGGTGGGGTGTTGTCTAGAGGTTTGTAGACTGGTCTGCTCCGTGTTTTCTCTCTACTCTGCTGTACATGGAGGTGCAAACAATGGTGGTTCTGTCACCATGTCATGGATGAGCCAGTACCCTGCTGTGTCTTCCCCACATGATTGATTTTAGCCTTTCAAGGTATTAGCCAAGATAAATCCTCTTCTTTAAGTTACTTCCTGTGTAGTATTTGATCACTAGAGAAGCCACTAATGTTATAATTGAGGTTGACATCTGTTAAAAAGTCCTTTGAAGCTTTCTGAGAATTATCTGCTTATTCTTTAGACATTTCTATTATTATTATTATCATTAATTTTCTTGCTTACTAATTTTAGAAATTCCTATTGTAGTAACTTTATCCCTTTTCTAAAATATTATTAGAAATTTTTCCCTTCATCTATGATGTCTTTTTCTTTTCATGTCTTTATTTTTCTTTGATATTGGGACAAGTTAACATAGACTGGCTTCTAGCTCATTACAGTCCTCCTGCCTCAGCTTTTCAAGTGCTTGAAGCCTGTCGGTTAGCTTTGCTCACTCTCTTTTAACCATAAGACGACTTTTGTTTCTATGCAGTAAAAATGTTAATATTTCATGGTTTCTAAATTTTCAGACGTACTCTGAAAGGTTTTATTTCCAAGCTTCTTCCTTGTTAATTTGTTATTTTCCTGGCTTTGTTTTACTTACATTTGCATTTTAATTTGAAATTTATTTATTTTTCTTGTCTCAGGTTTATTTGTAAAAACAGCACAGGACACTGGTCATCTGCAGTAGTGTGTAGGTGGGTGTGTCCCAGCAGTCTGTCTGTCTGTCTTCACTTTGGCAGAAGCCTTCTCTATGGAGCTTTCACAGGGGCCTGGGCATCTTTGGGAGCCTGAGCCGGAGCCGAAGCCTGGGCCTTAGCTTTGACCTCTGCCTTGATTTGAACCTTGGGCTTTGGTTGGCAGAGTCTGCGACCCTTGGCCATGTAGCTTCGAGTCCTCTTCCCAAACTTGGGGTGAGCGATGAAAGCCAGGCGGCTGAGTCTGCAGCTGGGGCTCTTTGGCATCTTGGGCTTGATGGCCTGAGGCTTCACAAGGGCCTTGATAGGCTCTGCGCATGCGCTCACTGCCTTGACATTGTTGGCCCGCATCTTCTTCAGGCCTTTATTCTTGTGCTTCTTGGCAAAACGCATGTTCCTCAGGAACTTGGGCTCAACCTCCTTAAGAGATTCGTATCTTTGTGACCGAGGTTTCTTGATGCCATTCCTGTGCCATTTGCGGGACTGGTTGTGTGCGGTGTGGTTCTTGGACTTGGCCGCGTCTGCACCGTAACCCAAGGCTCCCGCAGCGCCTGGGATCGGAAGAGATCAATTTGAAATATATTGATGCAATGAGAGCTTGCTCTGACTTGAGGAGATGTGTCTACCCAATGGTTTAAACCCAATTTATGGAGCTATCCTGTCTTTCCCTGAGGAATTATTACACTGTCTTACTCTCCTTTATTAGAGGTAAGGGTCATGGCGTGAGATCTCAACAGTGGTAAGTAATACCAGTCTTTTGGCTAGTTTCAGGGTAGACAGTGGCTCCCATTTCTTGCTCAAATGATCAGTAGATGTTCTGGAACAGGTTGCTAAAGGATGAACTTGAATCTGGTTTTGGTGCACCCATCACAGACTCCTGCTGTTTTTATTGATATTTGGGAGATTTCCTTGAACAAACATCTATTGATTTGCTGTCTGTTCCTAGGTCAATTTCCAGAGACTTTGAATGTGTATATTGTCTACTTCACACCAAGTAAGTGGTTATTTCGTGGGCTCAGGGTGGAAGAGGATAATCACAGGGATGCTGTGGGAGGAGAACGGAAGACATCATGATAAGCTCCTTCAATACGGAAGCCTGATCAAATTCCTTTCTGGGTATAGTAGTGTTTTAAAATATTCTCTGTCCATATATGTAATAAAATATTTGTGATGTTAATATGTCTCTCATGGTTCTTATGTTATATGTCATATATTTATAAGTTTTCATCATGTGTTTTGTTTCCTTGTTCCTAGTTTTTATGATAGCAAGGCTTATTAAATTTATTTATTTGATTAAATGTTCTGGAGGGGGCTCCAAGGTTTGAACTTTAGGGTCTAGGTCGAACATACAGCCTACCCCTGGTTTACATTTCCACCCCAGTGTTTGTAATTTACACAATCCTATACACAATCCTTTATGAAAGCAACCGTTTGCTCTCGTAGCTATCTTGCTGACATTATTCTGTCTTATTTTGGCAGAAAATGTTGCCAATGTGTCGGCTTAGCCCACTGCTTCCCTGTCTGCTCCTCTCTTTCATGCTCTGTTTGACCCCTTACCATAGCAGTGCACAGCAGCTTTTCTTTTTCCTTTCTTTGTTTCTATACAGTTTTTCCTTTAAAAATATGTTTTTGAAAGTTTCAGGGAAATTCTTTGTGTTTTGCTTTATGGCTAATAAATTATTTCTCCACTGGCGAAATGAGCCAATTCAAGCTCAGTTTAATTCAAGAATATAGCAGAGCATATGAGGCTGAAGAAGAAGGAAGACCAGAATGTGGATGCTTCAGTCCTTCTCAGAAGGGGGAACAAAGAAGGACTGAGGCATCCATCTTCTGACCTTCCTTCTCTTTGAGCTTCATAAGTTCTGTGGATGGTTTCTTGGGTATTCTGAGCTTTTTAGGTTAGTATCCATTTATTTGTGAGTACATACCATGAGTGTCAGTCTTTCTTAGAAGGAAGATGAAAATGTTAATGAGAGGAAATAAAGGGACAAATAGAGGAGCAGGTATTGAAGAAAAGATTATCCAGAGACTGCGTCACCTGGGGATAAACCCCATATGCACTTCCTAAACCCAAGCACTATTGCTGATGCCAAGTAGTGCTTACTGGCAAGAACCTGATTTGGATGCCTCCTCAGAGGCTCTGTCAGAGCCATACTGATACAGAGGAGGATACTTTCAGCTAACCATTAGACTGAACACCAGGATCCCAGTGAAGGAATTAGAGAAAGGACAGAAGGACTGACAGGGTCTACAACCCCATGGGAAGAACAAAATGATCAACTAACCAAACCCACCACAGCTCCCAGGGACTAAAACACCAACCAGTGAGTTTGTATAAAAAGACCCATGGCTCCAGGTGCATATGCAGCAAATGACAACATTTTCTGACATCGGTGGGAAGAGCAGCCTTTGGTCCAGCGAAAGCTTGGTTTCTCACTGTAGGGGAATGCCAAGGTGCTGAGGTGGTAGAGGGTGGTTGGGAGAGGGAGCACCTTCATGGAGGCAATGGGATGGGGAGTGGGGGATGGAATTGTGGGAAAGGGATAACATCGAAAATGTAAATGCAGAGAATATCTAATAAAAATAGTTGAGAAAAACAAATTAAAAATACAAAAAAGAAGGAGGAAACAAAGTACTCACAGGGGACAAAGAGTGAAGCAGAGACTGAAGGAAAGATCATGCAGAGAATGCCTGCTTGGTTATCCATCCCATATGCAGCCACCAAACCCAGTCACTATTGCTGATGCCAAGAAGTGCTTGCTGACAGGAGCCTGACATGTGTGTTTCCTTGGAGACTGTGCCAGAGCCTTACTTATACAGATAAGGATGCTTGCAGCTAACCATCGGACAGAGCATGAGATCTTCAATGGTGGGGCTAGAGAAAGGACTGAAGGAGTTGAAGGAGTTTGTAACCCCATTGGAAGAACAACAATATCAAGCAACCAGACTCCCCAGAGCTCCCAGAGATTAAACCACCAACCAAAGAGTACTCACATGGAGGGACCCATGGCTCTAACCCCATATGTAGCAGAGGATGGCATTGTCTGGCATCAATAGGAAGAGAAGCCCTTGGTGCTGTGAAGGCTTGTTTTTCCAGTGTAGTGGAATGCGAGGGTGGTGAGGTGGGAGTGGGTGGGTGAGAGGGGGAACACTCTCATAGAAGGAGGGGAGGAGGGATGGGAATAGGAGAGGAGGGTACAGGGAAAGGGGATAACATTTGAAATGTAAATACATAAAATAGTCAATAATAAATGCAAAAAAAAAAAAAAGAAAAAAAAGAAAGAAATCACAGTAAAGCAAAGCAAAGGGGGAAAAGAGGCCAGTTAGAGGAACAGGATCCACAGGACAGACTCTGGGACAGGCCCCACTCCAGTTGTTTGGGGGACCCACATGATGACCAAGTTGCACATCTGCTACATATGGGAACAGCCCATGCTTGCTGGTTGGTCAGTGGTTTAGTCTCTGAGAGTCCCCACGAGTACAGGTTAGTTGGCTCTGTTGGACTCTTTCTGGAGTCCCTATCTTCCCCCTACTCTTCCACAAGATTCCCTAAGCTCTAAAGATTTTCTGTGAGTCTCTGCATCTGTTTCAGTCAGTTGCTAAGTGGATCCTCTCAGAGGACAGTTATGTTAGGATCCTACCTGCAAGTATAACAGAGTATTCTTGATAGTGTTGTGTGCCTAATCCTGCAGAGACTTGATGTTCCAGAGTGGGTTGGTACCCAGGGTGGACCTCTGCCTTCTCAGAGGAGAAAGGGGAGGAACTATGTGAAGAGGGAAGACTGGGAGGAGAGGGGGTTGCTGTCAGGATATAAAGTGAATAAATAAACAAATTAATGGGAAAAAACACATAAAAGCTGGATTATTAGGAAGCCACTCTCTGTTGAGTTCACTGGCCTCAAGAAACAAGGCCAGGGAAGTCACTATAGGGAGGGGACAAAGGGGAGGGGAAAGAAAAAAGGGAGAAAGATGGAGCAGTGAGAGAGGGAGGAGGGGATAGGGAGAGGGAGGGAGAGGGAAGAAGGGGAGAGTCCAAAGATTTGGACTATATAGCAAAGAGGCTCTAAGGGAAGGGCAGCCCAGCCTCTGGGGTGTAAAGTCCAGGGTGAAGAGCTGGGTATTCCAGGTAGGGACTGAGGGTTGTTGGGAGAACCTGGAGGCCAGGTCTACTTTGATATGTTGACTATGCACCTCAGCTATTTGTTCTGGGGTCTGAAATAACAATCTAATTTTGTGTCAGTGGATGTCTTGGATTAATGCTTCAGGTGATTATATGTCTCCAGTACCTGTGTTTTATTCTCCCAGTAGTCTCCAGATGCCGCTTTGTAGGCCTGTTGGTGTTCTTGTGTTTCTGACCTTCAGTGGCCATCTATTTTCTAAGTCTAACTTGTCCTTTATCTCAGTCTATTTACTCCCTCCTTCATTGTGGCTCCCCACTGTGCTCTCTGCGATTTGTTTCTCACTTCCACGGTTATTTTGGGTTTTCTTTATCTTTAAAAAACATCCTTTGGGTTGGTACATGTCTTATTTCTTACCGTTTGCTCTAATTTAGACGAGTGTTCTTCAAAGTCCAAATGTTAAGGACCTGCTTGTCAGGTGATGGAAACTGGCAGTTGATCTGAGCCCCGTAAGTAAGTAAGTGGGCTGCTTGGACCCAGCTTTCTCTTTGCTTCCTGGTTGTCCTGATTGGGTCAACTTCACCTTTCCTTCTGCCATGAGGTCCTTCTGCACTGTAGGCAAAAACAAACAAACAACAACAAAAACCAAAACATCCCCCATCCCTCAAAACAAAACAAGTCTGCAAACCAGACTGCAAACTCCAATCTTTTAATTTAATTAAAAAGTTTTTAACTTAATTAAAAACTATTTTAATTTCAGTATTTTAGATGTTTTAGTAATTGAACGCTAACATACTGTTTCACTACTCCATGCATTTTTTTGATATAGATACCTCATTAATTTTTTAATTTCATTGCTTAACATTTGAATAAACATTTTATCTTTTCTTTATCAATGATTTCAGTTGTGCACCCTTTATCTGTTGAATTTTGGGTTTTGCTTTCCATTTTCCATAGTTTTTATAAAGATGGCATCTTTGCCTAGTGAATATTTATTACCAAATTGAGAATTATTTTTTGACCAGAATTGGTTGGATTCTTTGTAGAACAGCACAGTCTGCGAGGAAAACAGCACAGAGGCTTCTGATGACACATGCATGTCCAGCTGAGATTCTGAAGCCAGAACCACAGGGAAATAACACAAGGTTTGGACTTCAGAGTCGCCCAGAGAAATACAATTTCCAGCATTTTCTGAGGTCACCAACACTCTGAACTTTAACCTTTGACCTTTTTCATCTTTTCTTCTCACATGAGTTATTTTATGTACTTATTTTATTTCTACGGTTCAGACTTTACATGTATATATATATATTTTTATGTATTATGTTATATTGTAATTATATAATGTTATCTATATTACATAAAATTTTATTTTTATTTTTTATTGGATATTCTATGTATTTACATTTCAAATGCTGTCCCCTTTCTTCCCATTGCCATCCCCCCTTCCCCTCCCATTGCTTCTATGAAGGTGCTTTCTCTCCCAACTTCAACACTTTGGCATTTCCCTAAATTAGGAAAATGAACTTTCAGTGGACCAAAGGCCTCTTCTCCCATTGATGCCAGACAGTGCTGTCCTCTGTTACATATGCAACTCGAGTCATGGGTCTCTCCATGCATACTCATTGGTTGGTGTTTTAGTCCCTGGGAGATCTAGAGGGGTTGGTCGGTTGATAATGTTGTTCTTCCCATGGGGTTGCAAACCCTTTCAGTTCCTTCAGGTTTTTCTCTAACTCCTTCATTGGGGTCCACGTGTTCAGTCTGATGGTTAGCTGCAAGCATCCTCCTCTGTATCAATATGACTCTGGCAGAGCCTCTGAAGAGGCATCTATATCAGGCTCCTGCCAGTAAGCACTTCCTGGCATCAGCAATAGTGCTTGGGATTAGTGGCTGCATATGGGGTGCATTCCCAGGTAAGGCAGTCTCTGAGTGATCTTTTCTTCAAATCCTGTTCCTCTATTGTCCCTGTATTTCCTCCCGTTTTAATTTTTTTTTTTTTTTTAGAATTCTCTTTACAAAGAGTCTTAAAGGGTAATGTTTATGCAACTATAATTATTCATAATATTGTAGTACATAATTACTCACCATTAATGTATATTTATGAATGCACTAAGTTTTCTACATTTATATATGTTTTATATGTGATGGTTAATGAGGAGCCTATGGTATTTGATGAAAGTGGAGCCATTCTCTTAACCAGTAGTTTGCAACCTGTAGGTCACAGCCCCTTTGGGGAGGTTCTCATATCAAATATCCTGCACATTACACAGTAGCAAAATTATAGTTATGAAGTAGCAACAATTAATTTTGTAGTTGGAGTCATCACAACATGAGAAACTATATTAAAGTGTTACAGCATTATGAAGGTTGAGAACCACTGCTCTAAAGAAATTATTAGTCCCTCCCTCCCTCCCTCTCTCTCATTTTTTATTGGATATATTTTATTTACATTTCAAATGTTATCCCCTATCCAGGTTTCTCCTTCATAAAACCTCTTTTCCATACCTTCTCTCCCTGCTTCTATGAGGGTGTCCTCATCCTCTCCCTGATATTCCCCTAAGTGGGACATCGAGTCTTGGCAGGACCAAGGGCTTCTCTTCCTACTGATGCCCAACAAGGCCATCCTCTGCTAGAAGTGCAGCTGGAGCCATGGGTCTGTCCCTGTGTAATCTTTGGATAGTGGTTTAGTCCCTGGGATCTCTGGTTGGTTGGTATTCTTGTTCTCATGGGGTTGCAAACCCTTTCAGCTCCTTCAATCCTTTCTCTAACTTCTCAATTAGGGACCCAGTTCGCAGCTCAATGGTTGGCTGTGAGCATCCACCTCTGTTTTGTCATGATCTGGCAGAGTCTCTCAGGAGTCAGCTATATCAGGCTCCTGTCAGCATGTACTTCTTGGCATCAGCAATATTGTCTGGGTTTGGTGACTGTATATGGGCTGGATCCCCAGGTGGGGCAGTCTCTGGATGGCCTTTGCTTCAGTCTCTGCTTCAAACTTTGTCTCTGTATTGACATCAGGACCACACAGAGTGTTTTTACTCCTTATCTTAAGTTAAATATCCATATGCACCGTACCTTCTTAATAACCATCAATGTGGAATTATTCAAAATTTATCTTAATCAATATTGTGAGCACCATTCAGCTGGGGAATGTTGATGTCAGGAAAAAGCTGAAAATGAACATGAGTTACTCTTCCTGGAGAAAGGCTGCAGCATAGCACCTGCCCCCTTCTGGCTCTCTCGCTCTCTTGCTCTCTGTTACTCTCTCGCTCTCTCGCTTGTCTCTCTCTCTGAAAAGATGACTTGTTAGAACTTTATTTAGTATGTTGAATGATCGGTGTGGGGGTCATTTCTACTGGGAGCCACTTCGGAGGACTCCATTGGCATTTGGCATGGGGCTGAAAAGGCCATGTCTTTATTTTCTGAAAGCTAGAGTGCTTCCTAAGAGCCCAGTCCTCTGTTGAAAGATCATTACCTGCCACATCCCTTGTTTTAAACATCCTTAATCAGGTTACTGGCTAGAGTGCTGTTCCCTTTGGTTACCTCACAATGAAGCACTTAAACGGCGGGTCACCTGAGTACAACACCAGCCAACATTAATAAGTTAAAAGTACTGCAGGGATGAGGCGCAGTTGGCAGATCTGCCAAGCTTATGGGCTGCTGATCTTGTTTATCTTGTCTGTGTGGTTTTTTTTTTCCTTTCTCTTCTCTTTCGGGTCCATTTCTCTAGTCTCCTTCCCTTGTTTCTATGCTTCCCTGTGCTGATTTAAATTGCCTTAGTGGCCAAAGAGAATAATTAGCATAAAGAGCCCCAAAACCCAACTTTTCAATTTTATTAATGAGCTGGATTTAGTTCCCCTTTATCTCTTAACTGACCTCAAGAGCATTAGCCAAATGTGTAGAAATATGAATGCAGGTGAAGCAATAAGGAAGAATTATCAGCCACCTTAAATTTAATTGGTGTCACCTTCGCTTTTAGTGGGGTAATAGGATGGGATTACCACCTGCAATCATTCAAGGTTGCTTTGCTCACTAATTAGCTTCCTTAAAAAAAATTAAACAACCTTTCAAAAGTGAGTAAAACAGAATTCAGTGAGAATCATTTAGTCAATATCTGTTATATAACGTGGGATGGAATATGGGAGACTTTGAGGGTTTTGAGAAAACCTAGTCAAATTCTACAAATAAAAAGGACTCTCTTGTTTCAGGGACTTACTAAGTCTCCAGGTACTAGTAAGTGATTCTGGTGTGTTTGATACTCCAAGGTCTCTTAACTAATGTGGTTCATTATTAGACAGTTGCTGTGCAAAATGCCCTGTAGAGAAGGTATTAATAGGTAGGAGGGCTGTTTGATTCTTTTGAGTAAAGGTACAATTTAGCCATTCCAGTACTCAATCCTATTATGGCTACTTCAGCATATAGAGAAATACAAATGGAAGTGAAGGATCTGTATGACAAGAACTTCAAACCTTTAAAGAAGGAAATCAAGGAAGATCTCAGAAAATGGAAAGATCTTCCATGCTCATGGATTGGAAGGATCAACATTCTAAAAATGGCCATCTTACCAAAAGCAATATACAGATTCAATGCAATCCCCATCAAAATTCCAACCCAGTTCTTCATTGAGTTGGAAAGAGCAATATGCAATTTCATCTGGAATAACAAAAGACCTAGAATAGCATAATCCATCCTCAACAACAAGAAAACATCTGCGGGAATCATTATCCCTGACCTCAAGCTATATTAAAAGGCAATTGTGCTGAAAACTACATGGTACTGGTACAGAAATAGGCACTTGGATCAATGGAATAGAATAGAAGATCCAGAAATGAGCCCTCACGTTTATGGTCACCTGATTTTTGACAAAGGAGCAGTAAATATTCAATGGAAAAAGGACAGCCTATTCAACAAATGGTGTTGGTCCAACTGGCACTCAGCATGCAGAAGAATGAACATTGACCCTTTCTTATCTCCTTGTACAAAGCTCAAGTGTAAGTGGAGCAAAGATCTCCACATTAAACCAGATACACTGAAACTATTAGATGAGAAAGTAGGGAAAACATTAGAACTCATAGGCACAGGAGAAAATTTCCTGAACAGAACATCAATGGCTCAAGCTCTAAGGTCAAAGATTGACAAATGGGACTTAATGAGATTGCAAAGTTTCTGTAAGGCTAAAGACACTGTCAAGAAAACAAAATGGCAGCCAACAGATTGGGAAAAGATCTTTACCAACTCCACATCAGATAGAGGCCTAATATCCAAGGTATAAAAAGAACTCAAAAAGCTAGACAACAGAGAAGTAAACAACCCTATTAAAAATGGGGTACAGACTTAAACAAAAGTTCTCAATTGAGGAATATTGAATGGCTGAGAAACATCTAAGGAAGTGCTCAACATCCTTAGCCATCAGGGAAATGCAAATCAAAACAACCCTGAGATTTCACCTCACACCAGTCAGATTGGCCAAGATCCAAAACTCAAATGATAACAGATGCTGGCAAGGATGTGGAGAAAGAGGAACACTTCTCCACTGTTGGTGGGGTTGTAAACTGATACAACCACTCTGGAAATCAGTTTGGCGATTCCTCAGAAAATTGGACATAGTACTACCTGAAGACCCAGTTATTCCACTTCTGGGTATTTACCCCAGAGGCACCTTAGTACACAACAAAGATACATGCTCCACAATGGTACATTTACACAATGGAGTACTACTCAGCCATCAGAAACAATGACTTAACAAAATTCTTAAGAAAATGGATGCATCTAGAGAATATCATCCTGAGTGAGATAACCCAGTCACAAAAGAACAGACACAATATGCAATCACTGATAATTGGATACTAACCCCAGGAAGCTCTGAACACCCCAGAAACCACTCACAGACTGTGTGAAGTTCAAGAAAAAACAATAAAAAAAAAAAAAAACAAAAAAACAAAAAACACAAATGGAGTTACGTGGCCATATCAGGAAATATTATGGGATCTCATTAAATACATACCAAATTGACATAAAATTCAATATTGTGTCATGTATTTTAAACGCATTTGTTAAGGATTATGTGTAGCATACAACAGGAACTTGGGATGTGATTAACAAAGAGGCTATGGGCTTCTCTTCCACAAACTCTCCCATGTTAGTGACACTCTCGTAATGGCATGCTTAGGAGATATGCTAGTTACTTTATGTGAGAGTTATTTACCACAATCCATGGCTTTCACATTCCCTGAAATTGCTTAAGTATACTTGGGATTTTGGTTATTACCTGCTGTGCCATATATAGAACCGAATTTATTGTTAACTTTCAATTTAATAAGCACAAAGCAAAATTCACCAATGCCCCAAACACCAATCTAAAGTGTGGTCTCCTATACAAAAGATACCTTCTTTTGTCACAGTTCGTTTTATGGAGGGAATGTGTGGGTCTGTGGTAATGAATGGATGATAAATGTTATTGATTTTTACTGACCAACCTCTATGACTAAGTCAAACATGCTTAAAATTTTAGTAGATTTTTGTAACATACTATTCTCTCTCTTTCTCTCTTTTTCTGTCTTTTCCTTCCTTCCTTCCTTCCTTCCTTCCTTCCTTCCTTTTTTTCTCTAACTTTCTTTTCTAAGGACACATCTAATTTAATTTAAAGAAAAACAACATGAAACTCACTGCAAAACAAAGGAAACCCACTCCTGCACAGAGTATGGCAGTCATGTTGACTGGAGGGCTGGAAACATGACATTTAGCTGGAGAAGTTGTCAATTACTTGCAAGTAAATTTCTTTGAGGGTAACTGTCAGAACAAGCACACATTTCTCTCTGTGAGTATTCTACACATCTCAAGAGACGGAGTCTCTGCTTTCCTACACAGGATCCATCCTCTGTCTCAGCCACCTCCTCATGGACGAATGGCTAGAGTATTATCATCTCTCTGGATGCAGTGTGGGGATGTCTGTCTTGTTCACTTTTATCTTTTCACCTGTCAATTTTTTAATCTCTATTGTCATCATAGTTTCTTCCACACCTCCCAGGATCATATTTAATCTTTTTATTTGATAACAAGCATGTCTTATCTCCCTTAAAGCTCTCAGTTGTTTCATATCTTCATATAAATTTGCTCATCCTGGCCGAGCCTGATGAGATCAAGGGCTCCTCTATGGTACTGGTAGTCTGTTGTTGATTCATGTCATCTGCCATGGTTCAAATGCTGCACCCTTCCCCAACTAGGCTGGGACTAGGAACTCGGATACCATAATTATGTAGTTCCACAACTGGACCTCACAACCAACTTACTAGTCTGAATTCTTCCCTTTACTATATAAACTCACATCAGTAGTTAACACTTCTGATTCTTATTGTGATTGTTAACATGTGCTGTTGAATTCTTTATTTGATAGGCATTATGCGATTGTAGTCATTTACTTCATTTTATCTTTGCTATGAAATTTTTGTTTGTATCCATATTTAACAAAACATTAGTTGAGGCGTGTGTGTGTGCGTGCGCGTGCACGCGTGCCCCCCCCCCACACAGATGGAGAGGGAGAAGTGGAGAGAGAGAGAGAGAGAGAGAGAGAGAGAGAGAGAGAGAGAAAGAGAGAGAGAGAGGGGGGGAGGGAGGGAGGGAGGGAGGGAGGGAGAGAAAGAGAGAGAGAGAGAGAGAGAGAGAGAGAGAGAGAGAGAGAGAGAGAGAGAGAGAGAGAGAGAGAGAGAGAGAGAGAATGTATCAGTTAAAATCTCTGTGTGGAAGGCTATCATTTTCATAGCTAACTGGCCCATTCTGTAGATAGTAATTTTCTATTTCTATACATTTTCTATTTTGCTTCCTATTTACTGACTACTACAATTATCCTTCTTTAGAATATTCTATAAGTTTGAAAGTGGAACTGTGCAGTAATATATCAAGAAATATCAAACTGTAGCCTTATTTTTATTACGGTTAACATAGTCTTAAAATTAAACATTTACATTGAAAGACAAAGTCATTATTTTGAGATTATATTTTTCAAGAATCTATAAAATAGGTCTTCATGTTTGAGTCCAGATAGAAGCAAATTCTTATAATAGAAAAGCTGTTTCTCTTTTATGAGCTTAATTTTACCCAAATAGCCTTTTGGGGTATCCGCAAATGAAAGGATTAGAGTCTGTAAACTTAAGTTGCTCTTGGAAATAATCTATTGAAATAGATGAGAAACTTGGAGCTATTTTTCCTAAGTTGCATAACTTTTCAGTTATAGTCTAATATCAAAGAAATATTTAAATGCAATCCTGTCTCTAACCTAAAGTTTTTTTGTCTAAATTATACAGACTTTTTACATAAAACTATATTGTCTGTGAAAATATTTTTATATATGTTGAGCATCAGAGGTCCAGTTGCTTCTGAGGAAGTACTGCAGCGATCCTATTATTTGTATGGATGTAGACTATCTTAAAGATGGGGAACACTTATCTGACATTAGAAGGTGAGCAAATCTCTAACTGGGTACTCATCATCATTAAAGTATTAAGTAGGATTGGCAAGGCAGAAACTTAGTATAAATTCTCTCTATCTTGCATAAAATGATTTTGCATAAAATGGAATAGTCTCAGTCTCCTTATTCTTTATACCAACAAGGTGTACATGGTCTGCCCTTTTGCAGAAATTGAATTCTGGAATTATTTATTCTCTGTATACAATGGTTCTAAATAACTGACTTCATTTGCTACGAATGGAATGCACAGATCTCTGAATAGAACCTAAAATACTGCTTTATTTTTAATTTTTAATCTTTTTCTGAGGTTACAGCATTTGAGACTCAGGAGATGCAGGAAGAAGTCTTCTCATGGCTTTCATTATTGAAGATCAGACAATTCTGAAAAATAAAAACATTCATTAATCAGTTCTGGTAATGAGCTTCCTGTCTATGACAACATACTCCAGAAACTGGGTTATTGGAAGATTTATTTTGGCTCATAGTTTTGGATATTTGAACCCATGGTCCTTGTCCTGGTTACTTTGAGCTTAACTAGAGAGCTACCCAAAACTAGCATAGATTTATGTAATATGGGATGATTAACTAATAGGTTCACGTCATCACATCACATTTGGTTAAGGCTTTATACCCAGGATCACAAAATGAATTCAAACTATATTAAAAATCATTGTTATTACTAAATGAGTCATTAGAAGACAAGTTTTAAGATTCTCTGGGACAATGCCTTAGTCTTGAAGTTCTTCTAATGACCACTTTCATAGTACAAAGAGTATTTGGCTAGAATCAGAAAAATCTATATTTGCTACCAAGTCATATTGTAACTCCAGGGAGTTCTTAGCAGTGTTTCTGAGTGCCAAATCACATTATCAGACTACATGTTTTCTTAGGTTTCAACTGAATACAAAATTTGCTATATGCTCTATAGCTGTGATTTAGTTTATTACTCTGGGAATAGCATATTTTCAGGTAAGAGCTTGGAATAGAAGGCAATTTATAGAAGATCTCATATAAAACTATAAAAGGAGAGAATTTTATTTCAGCATTACTGTGCTGCAGATTGGAATATGTCTTAAACTATCCTATAATTCCTAAGGCATCATAAAATAATTGAAAGAAATATGATTTGCTAATAACAAAGACATGGACCTGTCTCAGAGATCTATGGCTAAAACCATGTGAATGTGTGCTAGCATTTCTGCATGTATGTCAATATACTTAAAGACGGAAATACATCATTGTAAAAATGATTCACCCAAATCTTTCTGAAAATACAGAAACATTTGAAGGTGAAGCTTATTTCATTCTTTAGTATGGTAACACAATGAACTTTCTTCTCAATTTGAAAATAAGAGAAAACTGATTATTTTAGCCAATATGAAGGAAGCTTAGAGAAGCCATATCTCTCAGACGTTTGTAATGCAAATTGTACTGCCCCTTTCCTCTTACCAACAACTTAATTTGGGGCAGGATTGATGAACTAGAATGTTTGCTAATCAGTTTGAAATAAAACTAGGCTGGGGTCCAGTGGAAGTCTGCCAGAGCTTCCTTTCCTAAGACAAGGTCGACAGCTGGTCTCATTTTGGTAATGGTTTTGCCCATTATCTTATCATTTGCTTCATTTTATATGGCCCAAATCTCAAATTACAATTGTTTTGAAGACACTCGAGAGACAAGGTAAAAATAAATAAAGATTCCACATACAAAGAGACCTAACCGTACTTGGTAATTAGATTTCCTTGCTGTAAACTTAGGTTCCACTTTACTTTCTAAAAAAAAGTCAGTAAGAGTATTGTCAATTACCAATTACTGCTGACTCTACCTTTTAGTGTGGCTAATGATACATTGTTAATGAAATAGGAAAAAGGACTTTAATTTGGCCTTCAAAACATAACTTCTTGATTTAGAATGCTTTCTTGTGTCATTCTTCAAAGTTTTAAAACAAAGTAGTATCCAATGGTGTCACTGATGTATCAGAACCACAAGATACACCAAAGAGCTCCAATTTCAGACCTGTAGGTAAATATTCATGTAAACTGATGCTATTGATCAGACTAGGAATAGGACAATTGGGAACAGTGGATCTATGGAAGACCTGGGAAGGCCAGACTTCTAAAAATTTTCCAAATTTAGTTTATAAAACAAATATTGTCTCCACAAGACAAATGCTTATGTGTTAGTTTTTTCTATTGTTGTTACAAAATATACAATGTATTTGAACTTACAATTCCAGAGGGATAAGAGTCCATAATAGCAAAGAGAAGGGATGTATGGCGGCTAGAACTCTAAACTGAGAGCTCACATCTTAAACTACAGCAGACAGCAGAGAGAGCAAATGAGAAAAAGTGGGGGTGTTTCAACTCTCAAGGACATACTTCCTGTACTGAAACCACACCTACTAATCCTCTCCAAACAGTACAGCTAACTTGGAACCAAGTGTTCAAATGTCCGAGACTCATGATAAGAGCTGGGGAACTCATACACCACTGTATACCCTATTAGCTTTGAAAAAACCAGAAGTTGGAAGATTATATGAACCCATATTTCAGAGATGTCAGGAAGATTTACTCTTTTGGAAGATGGACAACCCAATCTTAAGGCAAAAGGAAAAAGTAAAGGGTAGTAAGTTTCTTTGAGTACTTAGCAGTACTTGTTGGGAACTAGGAAGAAGGCAGCCCCTTTTGTACAAGTACAGGCCTGAGGAAACCAAAATATCTGCATGTCCCCATAGAGTCAGCTCCACAGGAACCAACATTTTACCATAGAATATCTAATAGGTAAGTTCAGAAATTAAAATCTCCAATGCCTGGACTTAAGAAGACGTTGGTCAATCATCAACTCTTGTTCTTTTCACTTTCCGTTCTTACTTCCTGTGAACAATTTGATGGACTTGAATATGAGCAATTTAACCTGGTGCCCTGACCAGCATTTCTTATGTCTATTCAAATGAATCAATGAGTTTTTTCCACGTTCATGCCTACTGTATGTATGACCTGAGTCAGTCAGGCTCACTCCAAACATAAGTGAACCTCTGACACAGTGTACAGGTCACTTTCATGTCACTACCTGTTCACAGGGACCTGTTTTTCTCTCAATAGACCTTCCTTGCTCTTCATTCTAGGCCCTCCCTTGTCATCCTTGGTAATCACAAAACAACAAACTCTGAAGTCTTGGTGTGACTTTGGTGTCTCTGAGTTTCCAGACTCCAGTCACCTGGGGGGTAATCACACCAAGAGCTGACAAAATCTTTATTGCTCTCAACAAACCCAGAACACAGTGAGACATGGTGTTGGGCATGGGAACACACAGAACATCATGGATTATTGCAATGCCTGCCTAGTGTATGTGGTGTTGTCTCTAATTCATTGATGACAAATCTCAATCTAGGGGAGTTTAGATAACTTACAAAACCTGAAAAGCAAGGAAATAACAAAGTTCATGCTTTTTGGTTTATACTCTCTGTGTCAGCTGTCCATATTTCATGTTGAACATGAACAGGATAGTGTTTTCTTCAAAGGAAAATTATAAGACAAAAATTAATTATTCTAAAGAGGTTTTGCAAATTTATTTTTTCTGACATATTTGCTGACTAGGAAACCATGATAAAGACTCTACTGTGTACACATTAACATAGATTATTGGCTTGTTTTTGCAGTGTGGATTCATAGAAAAATTAATATAAAAAACTGGATCATATTGTCATAGGCATTTGGTCCTGGAATCTGCAGTTGACACAGGAGAGACTGAAGACAGCAGGTAGTTTGGGAAAACTCTCTCTGTTTTACTGCTAGCAATTACTCATTTTGATTTTAAACAAGGGATAGGTCAAATGGATCATGTCCAAAGTGTATGTCTATCCAAACTTTTCTGTACGCAAAGATCAGTTTCATAAGGTGCCTCAGGCTATTGCATCTAGTTGAAACTTTTTAATAGTTAACTATAGCTCACAGGGGATTGAGAACATAGCATACTGCCTATGGACATTTCATTAGATTTCATTTTCAATTGTCTCCCTTCCCTTCTCCTCCCTCTATTTCTTTTTCTTTTCTTTTTTTTTGCTTTTTGGCCTCATTAAATATGAATGGAGTTTTGCGGGTTCATGTGAATTTAGGGTCGCCAGTAAGCATTAAGCAAATAAACCAAAGACTATTAGGGTGAGAGGGAAATGCTTTGTGGTGATTATCAAGCTTTTCTGTGTCAAAACTTCTGACACACTGTAAAAAAAATTGAGATGTCCAAAGCACTTATATTTTCATTAGGATATAAAGAAATAAATATGTTCAGTATGTATTCTATTATTAATATTTGAAACTAAACTTTAAAAGTATTGTGATTTTATTGGAAACTAATAAGGGATATTTGTTAGTTGACTTTTTTTCAATTTTTAATGTTTTAATTTTTGGTGAGTCAATTTTTACTTATTTACTCATTCTTTTGGATGCAACATACCAACATGTTTTATTAAGTTAGAAAGTATTCTCATATTTTGTCAATTTATTTTTGAGGAATTAATTTATGTCATGATTTGTCTTAATTTTTAAACAATATATTTTGATCACATTCTTTACCGTTCCTCAACTCCTCCCAAATCTCTCCTCATCCACTTCACATTATATCTCCTAAAAAAGTAAAACACAAACAAACAAACAAACAAAAACCCCAAAGCAAAACAACAACATAGACACAAACCCCACAGAATAAATGGAGTCATGGAGTCTCTTTGTGTTGGCCAATTAATTGTGATCATGGGACATGCTGTGGAGTGTTGTTATCTATTGAAGGAGATTAATTTTTCCTCTCTTATCAGTTGCAAGTAGCTTTTTCATTAGGAGAGGTATCTTGTGCTGGGATATTGTCTGGCTTGAGTTTGTGCAGGTCTAGAGCGTGCTGCCACTCTGTGAGTTCACTTGTGCATCAGCTCTGCTGTGTATGAAAAATACCGTTTCCTTACAGTTGTCAAAAACCTCTGACTCAGAAATCTTTCCATCTCCTTTTCTCCTTAGACTCCTGAGCTTTGATGGGAGGCATGTAATAAAGATGGGTGCTACAAAGTCTCTCTGTGTACACTGTGTAATATGGGCTTCCTTGTTAATTATTATCTCCTGCAAGAGGAAGCTTCTGTAATGAGAACTGAGTAATGCACTGATGTGTGGATACAGCAAATAACCCATTAGATATTGCTTCATTGTGATGTTCATTTACCAGGTTTTCCTCCAGAGTCTTCAGCCCATCTAATCTCAGGGTTTGGCTGCACTAACAGGGTCCATCTTATGGAGCAGACCTTAAGCCTAATTTAAAAGTATGCTTGGTTTTTCTCATAACGATTGTGACACTATTGCACCAGTGGTTATGTCTTATTGCCAAGTCACTTCTGTAGGTCACAGGGTGAGAGCAATAATTACTTTTCTCTTCTGGTAGCTGGGTAATGTACAGTACCTTCCAGCACTGGGAATACTTGTCAGTAGGGGGTTCTAACTGAGTACCAGCTCTTGCTTTCCCTGATTGATGACATAAATATGTAATGTCTTCACCAACAGGGTCTTACTGTCAGGTCATAGAGTATAACAAAAAACATTAGCAATAACCTAGGATGTCTGTGGATAGAATCTATATGGGATTCCTTTGGAAGATGGCTCAACAAGATTTAACCCATTCTTGGTACTAGAAGTTTTATTTGGTAGCTAATGCTGTCTAGAAGAGGCATTGTTTTTCCTACCCTATGGTAACTCCATTTAAATTCATTTCTATATGTATAGATTTTATGAAGCTTCTATAGTAGTAAGTTTCCATATGGTTTTAAAAATGCCTTTAGTATTAGTTTTCCTTACCATGCTCTCTCCTCTTATCTCCTATCTTGCTCTCTTATCTCTATTTAATTCTCCTACAGTAATTTTTCTTTTATCTCATTATAATACTATACTCTATTTCCTTTTTCTTGAATGATATTTACCTTTGTATTCTCTTACAAGCTACATAATATCTGTGGATATTCATAATGAAATACATATACCTGAAGCTTAAATTTAACATACAAATAAGAGAAAACTTGGCAGTGTTTGTTTCCTGTGCCTGGATTACCTCATTCAATCTGATTGTTTAAAGCTCTCCCCACTTACTTAAAAAATCATAATTTCATTTTTAGTAGTCAAGTAGAATTTTATTTTGTAAAATTTCAAATTAAAGCTTTAATAAAATTTTAAGTGCTAAAACTAAAAGATATCTAGAGGAAATGGATAATTTTCTAGACAGATACTAGGTGCCAAAGTTAAATCAGGATCAGATAAACCATCTAAACAGTCCCATAACACCCAAAGAAATAGAAGCAGTTATCAAAAGCCTCCCAACTAAAAAAATTCCAGGACCTGATAGGTTTAGTACAGAATTCTATCAGACTTTCATAGAAGACCTAATACCAATACTCTCCAAACTATTACACAAAATAGAAACAGAGAAAACACTACCCAACTTGATCTTTGAAGCCACAATTATGCTCATTCCTAAGCCACACAAAGACCATGTAAAGAAAGAGAACTTTAGACCAATTTCCCTCATGAACATTGATGCAAAAATACTCAATAAAATTTTTGCAACCAGAATCTAAGAACACATTGAAACTGTCATTCACCATGATCAAATAAGCTTCATCTCAGGGATGCAAGGATGGTTCAATATATGAATATCCATCATTGTCATCCACTATATAAACAAACTCAAAGAAAAAAAACCAAATGATCATCTCTCTATATGCTAAGAAAGCATTTGACAAAATTCAACACCTCTTCAGGTTAAAAGTCTTGGAAAGATCAGGAATTCAAGGACCATACAGAAACATAGTAAAAACAAACCAGTAGCCAACATCAAACTCAATGGTGAGAAACTTGAAGCAATCCCACTAAAATCAGGGCCTAGACAAGGCTGCCTACTCTCTCCCTACCTATTTAATATAGTACTGGAAGTACTAGCCAGAGCAAGCATACAGCAAAAAAGAGGTTAAAGGGATACAAATTGGAAAGGAAGAAGTCAAAATATCACTATTTCAGATGATATGATAGTATACTAGGGTTAGAGAACTTTTACAGCTGATAAACAACTTCAGCAAAGTGGCTGGTCCAGGAAGTGTTGTTTTCCCAGTCTAGGGGATGCCAAGGCCCTGAAGTGGGAGACGGTGGTTGGGAGAGGGAGCACCTTCATGGATGCAATGGGACAGGGAGAGGGTATGGAGTTAGGGGAAGGAGATAATATCTGAAATGCAAATGCAGAGAATATCCTATAAAAAAAGAATATCCAAAAATGTTTTGTGTTTTCAATTAGACCCTCATTCTCAAGGTTCTCCTTCATAAGTAGACAGAAGACTCTCTTGTTTCTGAGCTGCCTTTTGTGACAAAATCCTTGATGTATCATCTGGGAAACTCAATCAGAAAGTTGTTATAAGATGTATATGGAGGTTGGGAAGAGATGGGAGACAAGAGCAGTGACATCTTAGTGTTATTATAAAAGTGGGTAGGCCTTCAGTTTCAGAGGGGTCCTTGACTTTTTCTATGAAATTTACTAATTATTATGGTTTCAATCTAAAATGTTACCCAATATGCTAAAGGTTTGCTTTACAGTGGTGATGACAGTGTGAGGTGGAAGAACTTTTATAATGTGGGTCTAGTTGTGAGGAGATAAGTCATTGGGGCAATGTGCTTTGGTAGAAAATACTGAGACTTCAGTGGTATCTCTCTTTTATCTTCAGCTGTCACAAGGCAGCTTGACTTACCACAGGCTCCCTAACACAATGCTCTGTGCTGCTACAGGCTTCAGAATAATGGGTCTAAATTACTACGTATTTAAAGCCCTGAAACAATGAGCCAGAATAAAACGTTTCTCTTTTTAAGATGATTATTTCAGGTACTTAGTTATAGTTGCTATGCCATAAAATGCTTGCAATCCCCAAAAGACCACCAAGGAACTGAATCCGATGCAATCGAGTTAGGGACTCTTTATTCAAGCTGGAGTTTGGGCCACACTATTATTTCTGATACAGGAGAATAGGAAGGAGCCCCAAGCCCAGTTTTAGGCAAATATTTATAGAAGCAAGGAGTCGGTAAACAGCCTGGCACACATCTATCTGATTGGAGGGGCCATTATGGTATTTAAAAAATTGGCTGGTGGTTGGAGCCAAACTATAAACTTAACTTCTGCTTTCCTCCTGATTGGTGGTTGTTAGGAAGTGAAGTGTGGAAAGGGTAGGGTTGTAACCTGGAGGTGTAGATTTGTTGGGGGCAACTTGGAAACTGATGCTAGCTAGATACTGGCCTGTTAGTTAACTTGTGTTCAATCTTACATCAGTATCTCTAAGCTGGAGTCTGAACTCAAAAGATTTGGTCTCTAACACTGAAGGGGGGCATTAGTGAGTTCCTCTCTGAGATAGTCATACAGGAGCAGTTTTAGTAGCATTCTTTCACTTCTTCCTCTTTTTCCTATTAAATCAGGCAGATAATTCATTCTTTTAAGTTAAGGCATTATTATCGTAGTTCAAATAATAGCCAGAGAGATAACATCTTCAGAAAGCATTGGCCTAATACATTATTGTGAACAAATAATTTATTACAATCAGAAGGAGGTGAAAGAAGCAAGAGGAGGACTAGAGTACAGTTGGGTACCCCCCACCCCTTTTTAGCTAAAGCCCAATTTCTCTTATTTCACATGACCTGAGAAACCGTACGCTTTGAGGATATTTAGCTCACAGCTACAGAAAGAAGTAGTTCTATAATTTATGCAAATCACTCATCTTCAGAAGATGCCTGGACCTGCAGCATTAACTTCCAACAAACATTCACTGGTGTGTGGAATCAAAACCAATCAAAACCAGCCTCTTCATTTCTATGAAAAGTCTTTTTATTGATATCCATTCTGAAGCCTCTTATCTCTCTTCATCTTAGTTTGTTTTTCAGCTCCTTCTAAGGGTGGAAAAGCCCTACATTGTCTTAGTGACCAATACTTTTTCATAAGTCATCCCTCCCCCTTAAGCTTTATCTTAGGGATAAGGCATTATCCCTATTCTTTATTCTTAAGAAGGTACCTATTCTTTATTCTTAAGAAGGTACCTATTCCATTTGAGTATCTGTGCAGAGAAAACCTTTGATATTCACTTCTAATGTTTGCTAATAGGGCAAAATGGTAACACTGTGTCTGGTAATACATACAATACAGCTTATCATAGTTTCTACAGATGGAATTTCGAACATATTTAATTATGGGAAAATCCAATACACCTCAGCCAATGAATATCATGTCTCTGCATTGTAAGTGTTAATTTCTTTCCGAGCTCTGCTCTTTTGTGTGATGAATCTGATGAGATCTCAGTAACTAGCCATAGAATGAGTCTCTGAATCTGTAGAATTCGAAGAGGTTGATTTATGCTGTCAAGCACACATTGGGTCCCTCTAGGGTAAGCTCAATTTATAGTTCTGGTAGGCCGCCTGAGTGTGAAGTAATTCACATCAGAGGGAGTGGATATAGTCACGAATGCAGCAGGTACAGAGAACTTGGAGCCAGAATGACTTCAGCTGTAGGACATGAATATGGGTGAAGAGTGAAGGTCAGGGTCAGCCTAGGGTGGCCTTCTAGCCGTCATGATGAAGAATGAAAAGAGCAGCTGCTTTGTGAATTACCAGGGCAGTTTTCAATGTTGTGGCAGAACTAACAGCTGTGAGTTGAGTCATTTGTGCAATATAGTGCTTATTCCCATCTTCACATGTGTCCATTTGCTGATGACTCTGTAGCAATACCTCTGAAATACTCATAATTGAAAGATTCCTGTGACAGTTTTGGAAAACGTACCAGCCCCTCAAATATGTATAGTACATTAAATGAAATATATAGTCATCAAGTCACATATCGAGGGCTTTAAGTTTTCCGATGAATTTATCTGCATCAGGGATCCTCAGTGCTTGTCTATTGGCTCGTCACATTACAGTAAAGCATGTCCTCTCAGCGTTGTCTTTAGGAAAGTCTGCTTTGGTTTATTATCTTCTCCCTTTTGCTTTCTATCAATCTGGTTATCAAACAGCTGCTACAGCTTACCTAATTTGAGTAAGCCAGAGGTAAGCACATAGGAATAATAATCCGCTCCTTTCCTCTTAGGTAGGAAATGGAACATTAAAGAACTTGTTTGTGAAGAAAACTGATAAATACTTTGGGAATGGGACAAACACTCCTTTATTCTCCCTTTTGCAGAGGGTTATTGCCTTAGTTACTTTCCTAGTACTGTGTGGAAACACCATTATCAAGGCAACCAACAGAAGAAAGAGTTTGTGGGCTTTTGGTTTCAGAGCAGGATAGTCTATGACGGTAGGAACAGGAAGCTGAGGAGGCAGATCTTAAACAACAAGGGTGAAGCCCAGAGAGTGAACTAGAATGGTGGGAATCTTTAAACTCTCAAACAGTACCATACTCCTTTCACTAGGAACACACCTCTTAAACGTCCAAAAACCATATCACCCACTGGGGACTAAGTGTTCAAATGCTTGAGACTATAGGGACCATTCATTCAAACCACCAAGGCCCATGTAGATGACTTTAATGGAAGGCTAGAGTCTTTTTGTTTAACACAGTGTTGTGTCTTCTTGCTCAGCTTTCACGCTTTCCTATCTGACTAGGTCCTTTAGCCATGCTAATTTGCCCTCTAGTCTTGCCATATCTGATTCTGTCCAAGGAAGTGCTTTTGCTGTTTCTGCTGGGGATAGCTGCTTGTCCTGACTTTCTACACATTTCTGACTCCTCACTCTTTTCTCTATAAGCAATATTTCTCTATAATTCTTCTGCAACTGTCATGGACTCCTGTGTCCCTTTCCTATGATACACATCTCCACATGCAGTACTCTGTGTTGTGGTTTATGTGGCTGTTCTCTACTTTTGTTTATGCAGGGGCCAGACACGAGTAGTAGATAAATCCACAGCAATATTAACAATATGGACCTCTTCTTCAGTGACTTTGGGGTGTCAGTGGAGGTATCATCACAGTTGTTTTACAGGGGAGGAACAATTCGAGAGGCCATTAAGAGTCAGAACTGGAACTCAAGCTTGAATCAAATAAAATTCTAGTTTTCTTTTGTTTATTTGTTTTCTTGTCAGTTTCCTGCCATAGAATCTAAAGAGTAGAGAGAAATATCTTCAACTTCACTTACAAAAGCTTTCATATTTAGAACCCTGAGCTACTCAAATCAGTTGACCTTGACTGTAGGTCATTTAATTGTCCTGGTTTCGGAGACTTTGTGTCTGAGAAGACTGATGTTACGGAGCAGACACACGGTGGCTGATATGTCCTGTCTATGATCAGTGTGCCTGTTTTAGGGACATTTTGGGGGATGGTTAAACAGCTCTTTTGGTTACAGTGTTTCCAAGTTTGAGTCAGACCTAGAAAAGTGAATGGGGATTTCTTTTTCCAAGGTAAAAGTGTTTGGAAGAGTTTTGGCCTTTCTTGAGAAAGTAAGACCTGCAATATAGAAAAGAGATGAGAAGGAGGAGAAATGGTAAGATGCTCTGCATGACTGAAAACCACTCTGGACCTGCTAATTAAGTGACTTCCTCCCAAACTGTGGACTAGTAATCTGGAAGAAGGGCATTTAAAAATACATCTTATTTAGTGGTGAGAAGGTTTGCACAATGTACCTTGGGAGGCTTTCTGAAGTTTTGATTGGCTACAACGCAACTATAGGGCCCTGGAAAGTTTCTGTGATTCTCTATTAGTTAGTATCACTCTCTAAGCACAACTAAAACTGAACTTGAATTAAGTTTTAAACTATTCTATACCTGGTAAGCAATTTTACTTTCTTAGTTTAACACAACCCTGTAATTCCTCCTAAGTATTCATGTTTAGTCTGCATGATTTTTCTCTTGGGGGAGGTGTACTGTAAAGATGGAACTGAGAACCAGAAGCATTCTTATCAGAATATCCTGGCTACTAATACATTTTGTATGTAATTTTCTACAGAGGTATTGATTTTAATCAGCCTTCAAGATGTAGCACCACATTTGTCAAGGCAGAAGACCCAAATGTCCCCCCCCCCTTTTTTTTTCACGGTGGAAAACTGGCTGTAATGAATGTGCTCGGATATATTAGTTATCTATTAACCTCAACAGGCAAGCAAGCACTATATCATTAGCTCGACTTGTGGCAAACAGCTGCTGCTGCCAGACAAACTCCTCTAGGAGATGCAGAATCAGCAGATCTCATGATCTGTAGGGATGCTGGTGTGTTTGAGACGCCCGGATGATCCTGTGAGTGCTATGGGATGAACCCTAGATACATAGCATGACTATCTCTTATGGCAGGAAAACATTCCCATTTCATCAAGTGCTGTGCTGTGTACATCAGGATTCATGGCCTCCTCTATCTCTGGGATATGGTATGAGCTTTATTGTGCTGGAAGGGCTTCAAGCTTTGATTAATTTTCCGTGGTTTTATTTGGTTATTGAAGTGGAGCTTGATTGTGTGTTTCACCCGTTTTCTTTTAAGCACTGACAATCTTGATTAAATTTCCCTTTGAGAAGAGAGAAGAAAATAGCAGAGCAACTGTCACAAGTCCTTTGAGCTGAATCGCTCCAAAGTACTTTCAACTCATCCTCCCCAAGTACTCCCCCCCCCCCCCCGAAGATTAGTGGAAGAAAGCCATACAAGGAAGATGGGATCTGTTCGACCTATTGTTATTGTTATTATTATTTTTTGGGTACAATTCTAAGTTTCTTCATACAGCTCAGCTGCATGGTTTATTTTTATATCTTTTTTTTCCCTTCTTAACTGATAATAAAGTAGCTGTCACACTATTGACATAGCTATTTGGGAATTTAAATTGCATGAGGCAGGGATTCCATTCTGTTATGTAACTATAGATTTTTTTTTTTTTTACTGTCAGAAATGCAAACTAAGGCACAAAGTAGACAAGGCTTTGTTCCAGGCAAGATGGAAAAGAGCTACAAGAGGCTAATACTTAAGTTATGGGCTGTGATTAATAAAGTTTTACTTGTACTTGGTAAAGAGAGGTCTCCATGGCCTTTGAATGTGCGAGTCACCTGCAAATATCAACAAAACACCACAATAGTTTGAATATTTTTAATTGAAATAAAAATACAAAATTAAATGTTTACTGAGACTGCAAGTTTATAAGGTAAGTTAAGACACATACAAAGTTAAGAAACAACCCATCAAATTATGACCATCTATAATCTCAGTGACAGAATTGTTCAAGTTGATTATGACATTCTTCCTGAACTTTTAAGATTGTCTTCATAATAAAATGATATTCTAAAATATTTGTTTCTCCACACTGTAATAGAGAAGAATAGTTAGATAAAATGTTTTCACAGGTTTTTGAAAGTTGCCTTTTTAAAGACTGGTCTGTTTGTTACAATTATGAGTGGAAATCATGGAACTTGCAGTTGAATGACAACACCAGGAAGGTCTTGTTCTATGTCTTCATTTTAGATATAGGAAATAGTCCATAAGAAACTGTATTTCTTGACCTAAAAAGTATATCTCATCAGAAGCATCTTTGCTGGGATTCATGAAATTTATTGCTATATACAATCACTTATTACAACATGTGCAAGACAATGCATGCTTATTACCTCAATTTCTGCAGTTGGGAGTCTCTCTATGATGCCTGCTTCCGTGCCCCAATCCGTCACAAGGCTTTTCAACAGGGCTGGGGTCTCAACTGAGATTTTGACTGGGGGGAGGGTCTGTTTTCTAGTTTCACATAGTTAATGGCAGGAGTCAATTATGTTTGTACGCTTAGGCTGGGGAGTGCGTTCTTAGCTGCCGTGGAGGATATCATCCTGTCTCAGTTCCTTGACACAAGCTTACCTTCTAGCTTTATCAATGCAACCTGAAGGGAAATCTTTAAATGAAAGCTTCAGTTTTATATGGACTGATCCCTGGAAGGCCATCTCACCATGATGATTTATATAAGAACATGTAAGTCACCTTGACATGCTAAATTCAAAGAGCAAGGACCAAACAAAGGCATGATTGCCAGACTATGGAGACAACTAAAAGTCATTTTAGAATTTTTACTATGTTGGCTTCCTCCAGTATTTCAAAATTATGCTCAGTTGCCATGGTTTTCTGTAACAAGCTGTTGATGAAATGGAAGATTGAGGCAGAGATCTTGAATTTGTGTCTCTGCATAGTGGGTTCTTAGTCCATAGCTGATGCTTCATTCCTGCTAGATTGTTCACATTTTCTTTCATGTACTCATTTAACAAAGACAACTTATGCTAACTGGATATCAAGCATCTTTTTAAGTGGCATAGGCATATCCACTAATAAAAGCAGACCCTTCCCTTCACGGAACTTACAATGTTGTGAAGTGTTATGTTTGATTATATCAACAATCAAACAGATACTACATTTCATACGGATAATAAAACAACATAATAAAATATGAGTAAGAAGGTAGGAGAGGGAAATGAATGTGAAAGATGGTGTAATGGTTTGATGGTATTCCTAACTTGATACATTGTTGAATCTTTGAGAAGTGGAGGTAAGTCTTTGAGGCTCTATTATCTCTGTCTTCCCTGCTTCCCCACTGGCAGATCCACTGTAGGAAATTGAAGGATTCTTCTGTTAAGTAGTCTGCTTTGGAGGATTCAATTACAAGCCTTCCCCAAATCCTTCACAGTTGCAACATATTTTAAGACTTGTTCTTAAAAAATTACCCTTTAATTTTAAGCCTTTTATAGAAAATTTTACTAGTGTATCTTTTGCATGTCAAATACCATGATTGTGCTTACTACTCTGATGACCCCCAACCTCCACGATGTTCTAGGTTGAACTTATATAAATGCATAGGTCAGTAAGTGGTCAAGGGATGTGGCTCAGTGGTTAAGTGCTCTTTAGCCTTCCTGGGGCTCTGGGTTTTATGAATAAGAGAGAGAAGGGTTGTGAGTTGGCAGTTGGAATATTAAGGAGACCTGTATGGCTTTAATGAAATAAATAGAGGCAAGAGAAATGGGATTCAACATCAGATATGAATACAAAATTCTTGTAGGAAAAAAATAGAAAAATAAATCTTAGAAACCCACATTTCAAAAAAAAAATGTAAAAGACCTTAAACAAAGGCATGATGGCTTGTGAGTCATCTATGGAATTTAAAGAAAGGGGATTTGAAAGCTGGTACCTTTTAATCTCATTAGCAGCAGTCAACATCTGTCCAGGTAGTAAATGTAAGTGGTACAGTTCTAGGCTATTAAGTTTTTGATGGTACTCATTAAAGCAACCGACAAGCCTTAGTTCAAAGGGCTGTTGCCGTTGTGAGATTATAATATAATTCCCTTCTTTTACCATCTTCCATATAACATTCTTTGCTTTCTTTCAAATTTATGGCCTGCTTTTCCTTAATGTTATATACATATATGTATAAACATATATATTCCTAAAGATAGCCAGCTTAGTCTGTTAAATGCTATTTGTATGTGGGTTTTCAGGGCTCCCCATACAGAATAAGAAGGCCAATTAGTGTGTTTTCTTTTTCTGGGAGATGATGGTTCTTATAGGCTGTTAGTCAGAGTCAAAGGAAATCACCAGATGCTATTGAATAGTCCAGATGAAGAGAAGTTTCATCCTTGGAGGTCCAAAGTTTACACCCTCATTTTACCAAAGGCCATATGCCTGTGGTCACGTAGACTTGACAGCACTTTTTAAGGGGAACATGAAATATTCTGCTGCTATCTCCTACTTCCATAACTTATGTATGACAGGTCCTTTACTACACTGATAATCAAAAGATTAGAAAACCTCTTAGAGAATAATGCTCAGTCAAGTGGTAAATGCTTCAGAAATTAGTCGCGAATATTATCACTGTGTATCAATTGAAGTCAGATGAAGAGCTCTACATTCATCCAAGTTCTTTCCCATACTAATTAGATACTCTTCAAAGGTGTAATTACCATTTAAAAATTACTTTTGAGTGAAGGATAGACAATAGATTTTTAATGTCTTGTAATTTCTTTCTGTGTCTCCCATATTTCTCTGGCACTTTCTTAGTTTGCAGATGAATCACAGGACCTTCAACGACTTTCCTCCTGCACAAGTTAAAATTCTAAACAGAAATTCTGCTCACATGGAAAAGTTGATTCAATTACAGGAGAAAGACCATGATAATTAAAATTTTGATTGCATTGATTATCAAGTTGCTTGAAACTTCTGCTACCACCTTGAGCAGAGAGTGATTTCCAATCCCAGAAGTGAGCTACCTTGTATGGGAGTATCAGGTAAAATACGAATTTTGATAATGTGCCTATTATTACAGTTTGTAGCACATCCCAGATTCTAATTCTATCTATTGGTCAAATCCAGCCTCTTTCTTTCTGCTCTTATTGCGGGTCAAAGTTTGGATCTTGAGTGACCAGATGCTAAAGGTTTGCTCAATGCTCTGTCATTCCACTGGGAGGTGGGGGAACATTTAGTGGGTGAACTCAGTAGATGGAAGTTAGGGTGACTTGGGGGAACATTCTCTCTATTCAAGGGAAGATCAGGTCATTAACCCCTTTCTGCTTTCTTCTTTTGTTTCCCAGGTACTGTGAGGCAAACAGACATCCTCTGTCTCACGCTTCCACCATGATATATTCTGCTACCACAAAGTCAAAGCAACAGAGCCAAGTAATCATAGACTTAAACCCTTGAAATTAATAGGTAAAACATAACCTTTAGTTTGTCTATCTAAATGATTTAAAAAAATATTGATTATTTTACATGTTCTGTCATACAAGCAGAATGCTGACCATTGTGTTATTTCAGAAGGGTGAAAATGACATTGAGAAACTTTGAAGTTGATGAGCATGGTACGTAGCTATTTTAGGGACATGGATAATGTAGCTAATGTAGAATTGCCTACCTGTTCTGTGGCTGGAATGAGCTGGTCCAGAAAGCAGATTCTTTTCTTTCAGAGTGAAGGTTGGTTCAGGTGTAATGCTGCTGTTAAAGAGATTCTTGGAATACAGGTCTTTGGATTCATGCCATTTTCATTCAGATAAAGTAGGAGTTCATTGAAATGGTCTCTAGGTCTATTTGGTGCACTCTTTTGTATTTTCTTTAGCATTACCTTGCATGAGTTGCTCTCCAGTCATTCTAGTTTTCCCTCTATACTTTATATTTGTATTCATTTTCCCCAGATTGGAAAACTTTGCATATTCTTTTGTTCCTTTTACATTTAGTGTGTGTGTGTGTGTGTGTGTGTGTGTGTGTGTGTGTGTGTGTGTGTGTATTGTGTATCTGAGCATTCTGGGCATGGGTGGAGGTTAGAGAATAACCTGTGTTATTTGTTAGTTGAGTTCTTTCCCTGTGTGGATTATGAGGATGGAACTCAGTTTATCTGCCTTGGTGGCAACTGGCCTGCCCTTCGTGTCATCTTTCTGTAATACTGATTTGCTGTCTGGAATATCTAAATAACTCTAACTCCATTTTATATCTTACCCACAGAACTTGCTTCCTTTTGTCAGTGTTGCCTAGGGACTCTGTTATGGGTGTTCGTGCCCTCTCCTGAGACCTTTCTCTCCTTGCAACGGTTGTATGTTTGTATTTGTATATGTACATATTTAGCTTAAGGTCACTCCTTGGTCTCCTCCCCACAGTGTATTTAGAGCAGGCACTGAGATCGGTGTTGCTCACAGGTGTATTCAGGACATGACCTCTAAGGAAGGAGAAAAGTATTTAATGATTATTAATTGACAATCTAAACAAATATTAGAAGGGTTGATTTGCTTCTCTCTGCACATATTAGCTTCAGGATAATGCTGTTTCTTTAGTTTGTCTATCTAAATGATTCATCAAGAATCTGAGGTGAGCAAAAAAAACTTTCTTGCCAAAATATCAGGAGTCTAAAACATTTTTGGCTTTTTTTAAATAAATGAATTTTCAGGACTTTTATAAATCACTTAAAGTCTTTATATGTTCTCTAATATAAAACAATATTATTTAGACTTACATAATTTACTAAATTTTCTGCTATGCCAAGAACATTGAAGGTGCAGGTTTGTGTACTGTCACACCGACTGTAAATGTAACTTTAATTGACTAGATGTAATTTTTGTCTCAAAGACGTACTGCTTGCTGAACAAGCTCACCCTTTCTAGTTCTTTCTGAACTCTTGCTGATTGGGTCAACTTAGCTGTTCTGATCCAAATTTTTCTCCAAGCAGACTGACTCAAATTGGCTTCTCTTGTCTTCTGACTCAATTGCACTGTTCAGCATCAAACTAACTCTTGCAATCTGTTCTAATCTTCTGGCTCCTTCTCATTCTCTGGATCATTCTGTCTTTACCCACATGTTGTCTGTGTAAAACTGTCCCATTAAAACACATTCTCTCTCTCTCTCTCTCTCTCTCTCTCTCTCTCTCTCTCTCTCTCTCTCTCTCGTGTGTGTGTGTGTGTGTGTGTGTGTGTGTGTGTGTGTGTGTATATGTGTGAGTGTGTGTATGTGTGAGTGTGTGTGTGTATGTGTGTGTGTGTGTGTGAGTGTGTGTGTGTGTATGTGTGTGTGGGGGTGTGTGGGTGTGTGTGGGTGTGTGTGGGTGTCTCCTGTGTGCTCTCTTATGAGAGTTGGGCATATCTTATCTTTGTCTCATTTGTTGAGATCTTTTTTGATTTGTCATTTTGTCTGCCCCTTAATTAGATGTCACTTTCAAACATGCCTGTGTGATCCATCTGAAATACACACTACACACCTTTAATCCCTCTGACTGGAATACAGACATACCCTTAGTACACACCTTTAATCCCAAACAAAGGTCGAGGGTATGTCTGCATTTCTGCTGGATTGCATAAATATCAAAGGTCTTTGGATATGATTCTTTGCCAGAGCAGTCATATTGCTAGATTAAAATTCCTCACAATAGTAGGTGAGATAAAAGTAAGATAGAATTGCCTGTAGGTGGGTCCCTGTTCTCAAATAGCATTCCTTTTAATGCTAAATGAAAGATAAAAATTAATGCCATATTTCAGAAAATCTTAAAAATGGGTCTGTACAGAGATCCCATGAGATGTATATGAAGTTCACATGTTGTCATACAAAATGGGCCACCACTGTGCCTGGGAGTAATGATCCAAGATATTCATTATCCTGTTTTTTTTTTTGTCACAGTGGCCAAGGAGGTTCCTACTAATCTATAGAAAATGTTGATTAGCTGGCAGCAGAAGTAGGAAAACTTTAAATATATATAATTGAAAATATGAACCAAGTTCTTTAATATTTTCTGCATCTACAGGGTGCGATATGTAATTTTATAGGCCCCTCCACATTTGACTTTGGGATTTTCTGTATGAAGTGGTAAAAATTCTCTAAGAAAACATACATGATATTAGATTATAAATATATGTTGTAAAGACTTGGCTGCTATGATTATGGAATCTAAAGAATCCTAATGTTTGCAGTCAACATTCTGGATACTCGGGAAATCTGTTGTGGTAATACTAGTCCAAATGACAGCAAGCTTCTAGGAAAATGTAGTGCTCCAGCAAATGCAGAGGCAAGACGAAAGGAAAAAACCTCTTATCCCAACTCTTTATACTATCAGGCAGGAGGTGCTCTCTTTTTGTTGGAGAGGAAGCACTATGTTCTCTTTAGAACTTAAGCCAATCAGATGAGCTTCAACCCTATCAGGGTGACTGAGCAGATCTATGGGGTAGTCTACTTTAAATGTAAGTTTCATAGAGAAACAACTTTATAGACAAACTGCAATAATGTTTGACCAGATATCTGGGCACCCTGTGGCCTAGTCATGTTGACATATAAAATTAATCATTATAAATTAGTGCTATGAAAACTGAGAGTCAGGAAAATATTTTCTTTGCCATTATCGATATATAGCTTCTTGAAACAGTAAGTGTGTGTGTGTGTGTGTGTGTGTGTGTGTGTGTGTGTGTGTGTGTAAAATGTATTTTTGTAATGGATATGCATATTTACTTACACCATCAAGTGGGGAGATACATATAGTTTGTCGGATAGTTGATATAGATTAGAGCCCTGGCTTGCAGGCTCTATGCTTTTCCTAGATAGCCTGAAAAAAACTAAGAGACAGAAAGACGAATTTCCTTGAGACCCAGGGGTTCAAAGTAGAAATATTGTGCCAGGGACTCTGGAGCATCCTAGCTGTTGGCTCAGCTTAAGTAGTCTAATTTCATACTGTCAGTATCCCTAAATCCATAGTTACCAGTGTTGTGTTACAACCAGTGAGGACCATCAAAAGAAAGAATGAAAATGTATTTTCAGTTTTCTGGCTATGTATAAGAGACCCCTTTAAGCTATTTCAGTTATATGCCACTGAAAAATAAGATGTGGCTTACTGAAGATCAGAGAATATGAGAACATGCCCAAAGTCTTTGTTTTAGAGAAACTGAACCCTCAGTTCCTGTACAGCCATTGTAGTCAGAGGGAGGGGCCAGATTTTGCTCTGGGATAATTAACTCAGTATTTTGGAGCTCTACTACAAAGCCCATTTCTTACTCACACTTATATTGACCATTGGTCAATAGGGACCATGGTCATGTGCTCACTCATGATCCAGGTTTATGAATACATCATCTCAAAGCATGCCTTTGTGACCTCTGTGGAAGGATAATGGAGGGATTACTCACTCTTGCATTATTTTTATTTTGCCAGAAGGTAGAACACATCCTTTCTTCTTTTAACTCCTCCACATGTTATATGAATAAACTGTCTTTGAATGTGAGATGTTTTGAACCCCTTTATGGATCTTGCACTTGACAAATCAGCATCCATTAATCATGGGGCCACAATAATGAGTGAAGCTGTTTATATCATTGCCAAGTGTGGGATTTGAGGTAGTCCAATGTTATGTTGCAAACTCCCCCACCACATACCCCAGTATTTGTATTTTGTTCCCAAAACTCTTCCACTGTAGTAATAATGGTCTTGCCTGAACTTCCTTCTCACTTCTTACACCCCTACAATGCAGCTTTTCTCACATGGTTTTGTGGCATGCCATGCTTCCATTTCTTAGGAACTGTAATAAACATTTGTTTCAAAAATAGGTGGATGTCCACTTATCAGTTTTCCTCAGATGAAATGAAGCCCAGGTCTTGAAACACTAAGAACATAGACACAGGGAATAAGATCCAAAGGAGAAATAGATTGTGGGGATTGTCATATTGCTTAACACAGCAATTATTACTATATTGGTCTTGATTTCTGCTCTCATTTATGTTCCACACCTGGTATGGTAGAGGTTTAAGAACAGTGCCTTCTTTAATGATGCTGCTATCCTTTCGTATAAATAAAAACATTATGATGTGAACCGTTAATATTTTGAGAAATGGAAAAGGGATATGGTATTACTTCTTGTCTTATGAAAAATGCAACGCAGAGGATTTTCTCTAATGTCCTAGCCCTTTAGGCTCAGGTCAGCTTGAAAACCCAGGTCTTAATCCTGTGTCTTTGTAGACAATGACAGCAAGAAGTAAACACCCCATGAGAATGCAGATAGATGTGTTCAGATCCCTATAACCTAATGTTTAGAACCTCAAAGTTTATTTTAAAGCTTGAGGTGTCCCTGGAAGAGATATATTTTAAAATTAATGCAGCAACAATATGACGTCACCCTATAATTAATACTGAGAGATCTGAGTATCTGAGTTTAAATTTGGGGTGGACTAAGAGTGTAACCTCACAGGCTCTTCTGGAGCCCTCACCACAGCAGAGCCCTCTGAAGCCTTCAGAATACAGCATTCCACAGGAGGCATGTTGCCAATAATAGAAAAGGCAGAACAATGAGCAAACCCATGGTCTGTCCACAAAAAAGAGCGTTCTCAGATGCTTGGCAGAGAGCCCTGTCTGCAGCCCCCTCTTTCAGCCTGGATGGTTTTCTGCATTCACTATGTGCATCTATCCTTCTTGACATTAAAGATATCACTAGGTGTGGGTTGGACTGTACAAAGCATTCTCTTCCCAACTCCTGCAGCTTGGCTTACACTGCTCAAGAATCTCCCACAGTCTTGGCATCTGGTTTCCTTCTGGGAGGCATCTGCCCTGCTGAAAGAACAGGAGGCTGGGGAAAAGAATTGTATCCATGGGACGCTAATTCTTGGGGGGAAATCAACATGACCTTGGCTCAGAAGAACTGTTCACAAGAGGCTTAAGCAGAGACCCCATTGCTTCTTACAGGAAGACAGGAAGTTTGGACAAACTGTGATGATTCAGTTGGAAGGACACCTTCTGAGCACAGTGCAAATCTATATCAGAAACAAAAGAAGTCTTTTGTATGCTTTATATGCCCCCCACAAAGTGTACTAGATTTAAAAAAAAAAAAAAAAGCCCTGTATGCTGTTTTGCTCTCTGAAGAAAAAAAAATGACTGGAATTTTTAATGCCATTTCAGAGATCTCCTGTGAGGGTTGATACTTTCTGCTAAGTTCAGAGCTCCAGTCTTCTCTAATTGTTTTCAATATTTCTTCATATTGTTAGCATCTTTCAGAAAAGCACTGCCGATAGCTTTACCTAGAGTGAATAAAAGACCATAAAATACAATGATTTGATCTTTTGAGAAAGCTAAGAAAAGTGTTTACAGCACCCAAACTCAACACTGGCTTTTCTTAGTTTACAAATGTTAACTATGCAGCATCCAGAAGCAAAGTGTCCTATAAAACTTGACAGCAAATCAAAAGCATTTTGTTTGGGGGGGGGGTTGCTTTCCTTATTGAAGTTTTCAGAAGTATTTGGGGTGAATTTCTAGCCTTCTATGATGCTGAGATTGCAATTTGGGAGGGAAACTAAAAGAACAGGACTGCAACATGTGATAAATTCAAGATATTTATGGAAAGGACAGAGAAAGACTGACGAGGGACATAGGGGATATTCATCACTTAATGGATGCTTTTCCATTGGGTCCTGACCTGGGAATAGCCTCACTGACATCACTGCATGCTATTTCTGCAAATGGTGAATGTCTTTAGTTTCTTCCTTACTGAAAAGATATGCTGGGGCCTGGAAGCCTGCAATGACTCTCAAAGCTAGCGATTCCCAAGGCAGTTACTCTCTAGGTCTTACTTCTAATATAAATTAACTAGAAAGACTATAGGTCCTTTTGATCTTTACATATTTTTTAATATGATTTCTTAAAATTACTTTTTGACTTCTTGATTTTGAGAGTGACACTTAAAGAAGTAAAGACAAAGGAAATATTTGAAAGATGCTTTTGTAGTTGGTAATAACTGAATTTTGCATTGACTAGGCAGATTGTCTCTTGGTATGTATGGTGGTTTGAATATGCTTGGTCCATACAGTGTGGCCTTGTTGGAGTAGGTGTGACCTCATCAGACAAGTCTGTCAATGTGAAGGTGGGCTTTAAGAGCTTCCTCCTACCTGCTTGAGGATACCAATCTTCTTTTTGTCTTCTGAACAGGATGTTTCTCCTGCACCATGTCTGCCTGGGCACTGCCATGTACCCATCTTAATAATGAACTGAATCTTTGAACCTGTAACCTAGCCCCAGTTAAATGTTGTCTTTTATAAGACTTGCCTTGGTCATGGTGTCTGTTCACAGCAGTAAAACCCTAACTAAGACTGTATGCTTTGTCAGAAATATTCTCAGGCCTGAAAGGTACTTGGTTTCCAGAAAGACCCAATTTGCCTCTAACAGTGAGAACTCATGGGAGTACCTGGTATCATAAAGACCTGAGGGGACCCTCAAATGTAGTGGCCATAGAAAAACAGCATAGGGCCAAACTCTCAGTACTCACCTATATGCTATAAGCCACATTTTCTTCTGAGTTTTCTGGTACCTTCCCAAGTAACAGTAAGTTTCATTTATGGGTTGGGTTCAACCAGGCAGACACTTACCCCATCTTGTGAGTCTATTTTTTTTTTTTTTTTTTTTAACTGACCAGCTAGGTTCCTCCTTTATTTTGTTTTCCTCACTGATCTTTCGTGAGGTCCTTCCTTGTTGCTTACGTGTGGATCATTTCCAGGTTCCTCTTCAGAACTTGGTGTTCCAAATCTTTCTTGTTGTATCCAAGTGATGTTCAGGCCCCTTGAGTCTTCTGCAGCAAGCTCTGGCTTGCTGTAAAACTCCAAACCTCACCTTGCCAGAAGTTTCTCTTTGTTCTCATACTTTTCAAATCATGACTTGCTCGAAGCCTGACAATTTGTGGTAGTGGAATGCATGTTACTGTTGGAAGCAGGAAAAAAAAGTCTTAATTTATAAAATATCAGATTTTATGGCTTTGGGAAAATGACTCAACCTTTTTGGTATATGGGATATTTCGTGTAATTATTATGAAGAGAATTCAGTTCCATCCACAGAGCTCTGCTTTCTGGGCATGATCATTAAGTTATAGTTAGAATCATGGGGGCTCAAAGGTTATCTCCTACAGGAAAGTTTTATGGCCTCTTAGGAAGCAAGTTCTGTAGCAGTGTGTTCTCTGTTCTGGCTGCTGGAAGTGGTGGCTGAGGTGGTGGGTGCCAAATCTATGCTCTGTCTGAAATCCAGACATCAGCTGGGATTTCTCTTTCTTGGGATCTATATAAGAAATATCTAACAGCACTTCCTGTACATATCTTGTTTATGGTGTGTGTCGTTTTCTTATTTGCTAACCCCCATTCCACATGGTGTTTGCCCAGATACATGATCCTATTTCTTCCTCACTTCCATATGAAATTTCACTTACCAAGACAAAGATACATGGGGATTTGAAGGAGACTTAAGCAGTAATTACGCTGTAGAACAATTGGACTAAAGAAGCTTAGGCTAAGCACATTTCTTAGAGTATGAATACCAGTACTCATACCCCGTAGGAACATAAAACCTTGTCTCCTTTGTCCATTTATTCAGCTGTCATTTCTTAGGCCCTAATGACACAGAGTTGCATAAAGATCCTTACTAGCATCCTATAGGATGTATTGAACATTTACTATACACCAAAAACCGAGTTAGCTGCTCATTGCAAATCAGTATTATTTATCATAATTCCTTAAACTTCTAATGAGATTTGCTCTGAGCAAAATCTCTCTCCTGAAATGTGCTTGGCATTTGGGCAATATTTGACTCATGCACAGACGATTATACAGGGAGACTTGAACCCAGAGATTATGAAGGCCCTGTTTGCTATCATACAGTGTGAGGAAAACATTTCTCATGACTTAGCCCATTAAGGTCAACTAGAGTGGGACATTTCTCTTTCAGTTCACTTTTAGGAGACATCTGATTATGGTAACTGGGAGAGAGACAAGTGCTGGTGGTCGCAAAACCATTGTTAGAACTAAGTTCCTGTTCTCTGCTTGTCTTTATCTAGTGTGATGTTTCTACCATTGACTGGTCATCTGGGTCTGTGAAGACAAAACTCCATTCTAGGATACTCCTTTACACTGTTTTCTCAGATTCTACTTTGTTCCTCTTAGACCCATGTTGCTGAGAAGTCCCTCATGAGGCTTCCTCTTTTGTCTCTATTAGTTCTTAGTCCTGATATCATATGTATATATATATATATATATATATATATGTATATATATGTATATATGTATTATGTATGTATGTATGTATGTATGTATGTATGTATGTATGTATGTATCAGGCTACAAAGTCAAAGTCTACAGGGGAGGCCAACGGACTGAGGACCAGCAATGGTCCCACACTGCCACTCAAATCCACAGGCTGCTGTCTTGTAGAATTTTCATCTTGGTTATGGGAGATTAGTCTTTGATCTGGTCAAGTCTTTCACTGACTGGTAAGGTTCTCTTGTACTCTTCAGAGAACACTGCAAACTAATATTTGTCACATAAAATAAGCAACAGTGGCTGAGAGGGCATTTTATTGTCATCACATAAAATGAAGCAGAAGAATCACTCTGAAACTCTAATGGTGACAGAATTTCCCTAGATTCCTGACACACAACTCTTCAGGTACTTTCCCCATTATAAAGTTCTATGGCTTCGAATAGTTCTCTGATCTCTGATGTTCTGATTCCTTATACTTACACCGGACAGGTTGGTGTCAGTCAGGAATTGGCAGGCTGCAGTCCCTGGGACTTCAGCTTCTGTGAGATAGCAAAGCTAAGAGCAGTTCTCCCAGATACACATTTGTTCTAATTCTGAGAGCTAACTTCGAACCACAAATAATCAGTGTCATTTTCCCCTTAAAAGAATTCTGTTTGCCTCATTTGGAGGCTGTGTATAGAAAAGTATACAAAACAACCATTCTGGATTTTGAACTATATCAAGAAAAACAGCAAGAGTTGTGGAGTTGCTCCGTTGGTAGAATGCTGACTGAAGTATGTGGGGTGCTAGGTTCAGTTCCCAGTACTCCATAGCACAAGGCAAGGTGGTATACTTCATAATCCCAGCATTTGAGAGGTTGAGGAAGCAAGATCAGAAATTCAAGGTCATCTTTGACTACATAGGTAGTTAAAGGCCAGCCCAGGATACATAGACCACATTAAAAAAATAGACATAGAACAAAAAGAAGAGGTCAAAGAGGAGGAGAAGGGGAAAGGAAAGCAAGGTGGAAGAAGAGGAAGGAGAAACTATGGATACATCTTCCTTTCTCTTCCATGAGTACTATAAAATAATAATTGTGATTTTTTTCTCTTAGCCCCTGAAGCCTAAAATATTTATCTGAACCTTTATAGAAGACAGTTGATCCAAATACCTTAAGTGTTCTTTGACTGGGCATTCTGTATGCCTTGGGTTTCTTGGAAATATAACACATTGCAGGGAACCCTCAACTAATAATTGTCTTGGAATAATTTTATTGCAAGAGCAACGTCTCCGATTAAATGGGACTTGAGACATGTTAGTAATACTAAGTGATGGGAAGGGGAGGGACTTGGTTGTGGGGCTGCAGACAGATGTTTCCCATGCCTGTCTGCTCTATCAGCCTCATTATTTGACTCCGAAGTGTTCCCACATGCTGAGGATTTGAATGTTTGCTCCCCCGCTCATTGGTGCTATTTGGGAGGCTTTGGAACCCTTAGTGGGTGATAGGCAAGGTAGAAGTGGGTTACTAGGGGGCAATGTTTGAAGGCTGTAACCATACTCTTTGACCCTGCTGGTCTTTCTGCTTCTGGGTTCCTCATATCAAGAAAAGACTTTGGTGCATGTTCTCCCCATCACAGATTGAGTTGCTCTGCCAAAGCTCTCTGAAACTGTGAACAAAATAACATTTTGATCTCTTAGGTGTTTTGTATCAGTGATATAAAAATGACTGATGCATATTCTATTATTTCAACTAAAAATGAAGACAATCCTTGTCCCCATCCCCAGTGTCCCCAGCTGATCCTCAGGACACTCATTACTTTGCTTGTAAGATGCTTAGTTTGGGGTCATTTTTCATTTAGCCCTGGATTCTTCTAAATATGGTACAGCAGAATCCCTGTCTTTGGCCACAGGGATGGTATATGATCTATTTCCTTGGCTGTAACTCTGCCTTGCCTAATCTGGCGTGACTTGGATACAGTCATTCTGGTCTACTCTAGACCACCATGACTAGTGCTGCTTACCTTCCTTATAGCTCCTGGCTGGACCTGCTGAGAATGTGCTATCATTCAATCCCACTAAATCATGTTTCAGCACAAACCTCTCTCTGGGCTCATGCCAGGACATATGCATCTCACAAATGCCTCTCACAGAGGACGCTGAAAGGCCGAGAAAACCTCTCATTGGAATATATACATTGCTCTGGCAAGCTGTTCTTTTCTACATCTTGTTTATAAGGTGGAAAAGGGACTTGCCTATATTGTAGCAGCCCCTGTGTGAAACCCTCCATTCAGGTTGGCTCAGTTGCTTGTTCTCTGTGATTACCAGTGCTTTGTAGCCACAAAGTCCTTTCATAGGGTGAGTTAAAGCACTTCTATAAGCAATACTCAGAGTCAGTGGAAAGAGACTTTCTGCAAACGTCTTAGGAGATGAACTAGCTACCATGTGATATCAATTTGCATTGTACTTTGTGTCTCCACTGTCGGCTTTCACTAACTCGATCCCATTTACAGTGCTGAATTAGGAAATAAGCCCGAGGCACAAAGAGCTGTGAAAGTTTTATTTTGTTGAGGTCCCTGGAATTTGGATTCTTAACCAGAGTTTGCAAAAAAATCCTCAGAGGCTTTTTTTTTGTTGTTGTTGTTACATTTAATTTACGTGGTTTTACACGCAAACCTGTGTTTCTGTCCATGAGTCCAAGCTCTAACCTAACCAGGAAGCACAGGTTATAAACTTGAGAACTTTTGCCCATCTCAAGGTGTGGCTGTCCCAGGGATTATGAAACTTCCCTTCATCACGCTCCTGTCAGCCCTGGAGCACGTAAGAAATAAAACTGACAGCCAGAGAAGGTTGAGAAATTCAAGCAGACCTAGGTACACCTGGTCTACTCTGCAGAAGCGGGTGGCATTGGGTTGTGAAGATTCTTAGCCATCAGTGGTTCGAGAAAGTCCTGAGACTTGGCCTAATTCCTGTGTGTTTGATCTGGATATGGGAGCGTGAGAGTCGTCGTTTCAGGCGAAGCCTGGGCATCAGCTGGGTTTTCTGTTTAAGTAATTCTGCATCATAGCTGTTTCTTTCAATTATAAAGTTTTTTTATGTTGATATTTAAAATTTTGTGACCAATAGGAGGAAAAGCCCTTGGTCCTATGAAGGCTTAATTCCCCAGTGTAGGGGAACACCAGGACGATAAGGTGAGGTTAGGTGGGTGGGAGGGGGGGATCCTCATAGAAGTGGGGAAGGGGGATGAGAGAGGAGGGTTCTGGAGGAGAAACTGGGAAAGGGGATAACACTTAATATGTAAATACATAAAATATCCAAGAAAAAAAAAAAAAAAAAGACCATTCAGGAAAGAAGAAAATAAATCAGTCCAGTGACGAAAAGGTCCATTTTTATGTCTTTAAATCTTTCCAGGAGAACTAATCCTGAATTGGCCTGAATTTTACTTGGTTCACCCATCTCTGATTCTGAACAGCCTACTGACCTCTTAGCTTCAATTTAAATACATTTGTCTAAAATAAAACATCCCCCTTCTGCCCCCACCAAATTGTTTTTTTCAGTAACAGTATCATTCTCTTGATTTAAGAAACTTTCAGGTTACCTTGACTCCTTTCTATTCTTAATTTATCCCCCCAACCTGAATGTGATGGCCCATTAGTGTAATTCTTGCCCTTAGTGTACGTAATCCCCGCCCATAGTGTTATCCCCACCCTTACTTAGTGAAAACCCTGACCTTAGTGTAATTTCCACTTGAAGAAGGCTGAGGCTAGATCCTTGTGAGTGCCTGAGGCACTTAGTTGAAAGTCTGTCTCAAAAAAAGAAAACCAAAACAAGAAAGTAAAATGAAAAAAAGGGGGAAAAAACAAACAAAATAAAAGGAAACAAAATCTATCATGCTTTTTTGTCTCCAAATCTTTCCAACGTATGCTTTGTGCCATAAGTTTTCATTTCTATAGTCCCATGCTTGACAACTTACATTTTTACATTATTATTAGTAATATTTACTTATTCCCTTTACATCTTGCTCATCGCCTCATTCCCAGTCACTCCCTCCCTCAGTCTCTCCCCCATACCCCATCCACTTCTCTGATAGGTGGGTGTCCCTCTGGGTATCCCTCCTTCTTCCCTGGGCACATCAAGTCTCCTTGAGGCTAGGTACACCCTCTTCCACTGAGGCAGCCCAGCTGGAAGAACATATCCCAAGAACAGGCAACAGCTTGGGATAGCCCTGTCCAGTTGTTCAGTATTCACATGAAGACCAAGCTTCACATCTGTTACATATGTGCATAGGTCCATCCTGTGCATGTTGTTTGGTTGGTAGTCAGTCTCTGAGAGCCCCAAGGGTTCAGGTCAGTTGATTCTGTTGGTCTTCCTGTGGAGTTCCTCTCCCCTTAGGGCTACAGTCCTTTCTCCTTTTCTTCCATAAGAGTCCCCAAGATCCACACACTGGTTGTAGTGCCAGTATCTGTCTGAGTCAACGGGTGGGTGGAGCTTCTCATTGGCCAGCCAGGCTAGACTCCTGACCTCAAGCATAACAGTATCATTAATAGTGTCAGGGATTGATACTTGCCCAGGAGACAGGTTTTTGGTCATTCCCTCAGTCTCTGCTCCATCCCCAATCCCTGCATTTCCTGTAGGAGGGAGGGAACTGGGTGGGAGAGGGGAACAGGTGGGGAGGGGCAGGGAATGTCAGAAGGCCACTAGAATGAATGGAAAATTTGCATCTAACTCAGATAGGGGAGGTAGGGGGCATCTCCAGGGGTAAACAGAGACCTGGGATTGGGTAGGTACCCAAGAATCAATGAAGTATGACTCACAGGACTAGAGATAGTAGGCTGCCAACTGTGACCAGGCAGGAACCTGGGTGAATCAATAGGGTCACCAACCCACCCATAACACTTTCAACCCAAAACTTATCCTATGGACATCTTAGGTTTTAACTGCTGCTTTCATGTTTCTGATGTTGTTTTTCAGTTTCACCACACATTTTGGAAGTTAATCCACACGGGTTTTTAATGCAGTAAGTTCTGCTTTTCTTACTTAGGTCAAGCATCTGGGACACAGGAGCTTGATAGACTTCTAACCCCATACACATGGCTGAGCACTGAACTTACAGCCAGCATCCAGCTCTGCCAAAGGCAGTTTGCTTGGTTTCCTGTTAGCAGAACTTGCTCCTCTTCAGCAAATGATGACGTGTACTATTAATATAATTCACTTTTTTTTAAAGCCAGGAGATATGATCAAAACTATTTGGTTATCTACAGGAAAAAAATCAAAGCTCTTTGCTGACACCAAAGAGATAGAAAGAAACATGATAACTATCTGATTAATCTGATTATTGCTCATACTCTTTGAATACTGGAAAACTGAATTCACCAGATCAGTCTAACCGTTTGTCCTAAGGTATATACTACACATATCACAAAGCTTCTGATCATTCGTATGCCTATTCATAGAAGGGCTTTCTTTCTTTTGCTGAAGTCCTATGTTTCTGATGCAGCTTTTGAGGGTTGAAGATATAGCAAAGCAGTAAAGAGATTACCTAGATTTACCTAGAAGTAAAGAGATTACTCAAGTCTATGTCTTTAATTCTCACCACTAGAGAGAAGAAGGCTGTAGACACACTGATACAGTTTTCTTTTTCTACTCATATAGATTATATAATGATTTATACCAAGTCTGGATTGTTGACTTCTTCCTTTCTTCCTCTGAATGCATGTGCAAAATAACATTTTCTGGACAGGCTAAGAGGGTATGGCCACTCTGACTGAAGGTGTGTAAGTGGAATTGGTATTTGTCATTTCCAGTGTTGATATAAAATGCTATAGTCCCTCTACCTTGGGAGAACTAGACATCTCCATGTTTCAAATGCACAGGCACAGTGTGGAACCACATAGACCTCTGAGTTACTACTTAAAGGAGACTAATCAAGGTATATAACTGAGCAGAAATGAAGTTTTGCATTAACTTTTAGTGTGTTAAATCACTTCGGTTTCTGACACACACACACACACACACACACACACACACACACACACACACACACACCTTGATGTTTCCCCTTTAGTCTTAGAGGTGAGTATTGGCATGATGCTCATTCTCTTCCTTTTTTTTTTAACCTACTTCTTCTGTCTTTCTCTCTTTTTCTCCCCCACATCCTTTTCTTATTTTCCCTTTAAACTTTGTTTATAAAAATACTTCATTACAGTTTTTATTTGATTAAAATAATTATGACATTTCTCCCCCCCTTCTACTTCTTCCAAGTGCCCATCTCCTCTGTCCGAATTCACAGGGCCTCCTTTTTAAAAGTGCTATTGTTAAATATACATAAAAATGAATAAATATATAAATACAACCTGTTGCGCCCATTCAGTTGCACTGGTCTGTATATATTCCAGTGGTTTGTTGTATTATATTTTTATTTTATTTTATTTCCAGAATTTCAAAAATGAAAGTTGTCTTTATCCCAATTATATCGAGCTTTCTGTATAATCTTAGATGAAAACAATGTATTGGAGGATATATTCTGATAATTGTGGAGACTCAATACAACCCAAACAGGCTCCAAAACAATTAATTATTTAGTAATTTTTAGTCTCTAGTAGCAGCTAATAATTTAAATGTTTGTTCTTCAATTAAACTTATCCCAGCCTCCTGTACAACAGATGCTCAGAGACTTGTTACTGCTTGCATGTTGGATCATCCAGAGCACTGGTCTTAGAAGACATTGGAAAAATGATGAGTTTGGGTGAGAATTAGTTTACCCATCCCCCAAATAGTCCAGATGGTTCTGTCTTGGTAATATGGTTATTTTGAATATACCTATAGGCTGTATTACAGAGGAATTGTATATAGTTCTGATTTAGAGAATAAATTTAAGTAAATATTGCATATTATTTTTATAGTAAATGACCACAGGAGGAGGGGGGATGCTCTGTGAACTCCCGATTCTCTGGCAATCAGATGTTACATGGTCCTCTGTTTCCACCAACTGCCAGTAAGATTCTTCTAGCACGCCATGAGATTACCCTTCGGGTCATGGTTTTAGTTTGCATATTTTTGCTCTGGACTGATATTTTTTTTATCATTATGATGTCAGCCCCCATTTTTATGCTGATGATACAGTTGTATCTGTCTTTGATTTTTGACAACCCTGTTCTTTCTTTGTCTGGCAGACATTAAATCATTAATGTTTCAAAATCACATACAGCTGAAGCTCTGGGAGACAGAGTGTCTAGTGCTGAGTTCCTTAAACATGCAGGGATGATGCAACTTTTCCTCTGTTTCAGGTCTACACTGACCTCCAATTTCACTTCAAACAGGTACCATGGGGGTTATCTTTGATTGATAATTGTTTCTCCTGATCTCATATTCATGAAAACCTGCCTTTTATCAGGAAGACCTTTCTGCATGTAGAAAACTTTTCTCCATTACAAATGCAGCAAGGTTTTCAGTCATGATTTTTATCTTTCAGATTTAATTATGTGGAAGCATGGCCCTTCCTGAAGGCTGGATATCTTAAGGGCAAAACAGGAGACCTCTTCTCTTCGAATTTGGTACTCACCCCTTGCTGGTTAAGGGCTTCTTCTGTGTTCTTGTTTTTCCACTGTGGAGATGTTCTTGTACAATGCTCAAGCTTCCATCTTACTTTACCAAGCATCCTTAACTACTTGAGTTTGTCTTTCACTGGAGGTGTGCTGCTAAGTGCACAAAAATGTTAGCCTGGCTCCTGTTGCACGGTTTAGGAGGTTCTATGCACTATGAGAATGAAGATGAGAAATTATTATGGGCCTCACACATTAGGTGACAGGAAAACTGTGGTCCTTTGATATCTCATTGACTTCTGAGTATTGCAGTGTGAGCTGAAAACCAATGTGAACATGCATTAAGAATTAAGACATTAAACAGCTTGCTTCTGGACATTTCACTAAATTTAGAAGAGTCTGGTCCAATCACAGAGTTGGGTGACAGAAATACTGGTTTCAGATATAATCATGGATGCTTATGCTGACACCAAGACTCATGGTAGTGATAAAAAGAATGTCAGAAATAATGAACACCAAGGAAAAACACCATGGTAACTTAAGATCTAGTGTCACAGATTTGAGAAACCATTCTTTTAAAATAACCTACATACATTGAATGTAAATTTTATTAATCTGAGGGACCATCCCATGCTTTTAGTTGGTGACTGGACTCAGGAGTCTAAATGTTACTATTCAAACAGCAAGGAGAGAGCTGGGGAGATGCCTGTGATGTGCTAACTGCACAAGTATGAAGTTCAAGTCTCCATGTAAAGCTGTGTGCAGTAGTACATACCTAGAATCTTGATGTTCTTATGATGAGATGGGACTTTGAGACAGGAGAGTCCTTGAAATCCTTGAGCCAGTGAGAGTGGTATATGAAATATAACAAATGACAGAGAGGCCTTGATTTAAACAGGGTTGACAGTGAGAACCAACATCCAAGATTGTTCTCTGTCCTCCACATGTGCACACACACACACACACACACACAAACACACCACATCATACAAATGATACACATACATCAAATACAAACACACTAATTTTGTTTTTAAGAGAAGGAGCTAGGGAGAGGGAGGTTCCTAACTATTTTAGAAATGTACAAGGAAGGCACAATCTTAGTTCTCCTGACCTGAAGTTGTCTTTGAAGGTGACCAGAATAGGAAAGACTTTGGGAAAACTCCTGGTAAGGATGAAAGGAAGAAAGCCCCTCGTTCTGTGAATTGGTGTGATATTTTTCTCTTTTCCAGTCTATCTGGAATGACTCTGCCCTAGTGATACCTAACTTCTTTAATTTACTTTTTCAGATAATATATTCCTTTCTTCCTCATCTCTGATATCCTCTGTCTCTTCCCAACAGTCATTTCTGAGACTTTGGCTAAATCTTTGAAAGTCTAGCAGCTAGTCTTTTGTCTATTTTATAGGGAAAGAACATAAGGAATATATGTACTTTATGCTATGGAAACTAGTAAGATTTCAATGCATACTGCCAAACCTTTAAAAAATCAAGTACTGACAAAATAAGCTTATATGGTTTTATGCCAAAATGTTTTGAAAAATCTGTACATGTATCTCTTTCTTTTTTAAAGTAAAGTTGCAAGAAAACAAAAATGTAAGGAATATAATGCATTTGGCATAAGGTACATGAAAGATATACTTTAGCTGAATCCTTCCTCAAGGTTAAATACAAATCAGGAGAGCAACTTGTCCTTTGTACCTGTAAAAGACTTGATTAAATTTGAAGTTTCTCAGTTGTACCCCCATGAGCCTCTAAAGAACACATGTAGTTTGGCCTATTTTTCTGATTACAAATTAACACTACTTTTGTTCCTTTCATTACCCCAACTATTTTGGATTGACTTTCAAAGCCACTATTGCATACCATTCCCTGTTTAGTAGCAGTATAATCTAAACTATTCTTGATGTTTCAGGTTTGTCATTATTATTATCATTACTATTATTAATTTGATTTAAATGTGTGATTTTGTTGAGTCTGCCATAATATGTTCCCTGAAAAATCACTTTAAAATTATTACTAGCATGTGTGTGTGTGTGTGTGCAAGTTTACATGTGCTTTTGAAGTATGTGCTCAAGTGTGTGTGTGTGTGTGTGTGTGTGTGTGTGTGTGTATGCAAGTTTACATGTGCTTTTGAAGTATGTGCTCAAGTGTGTGTGTGTGTGTGTGAGTGTGTGTGTGTGTCTGAGAGAGAGAGAGAGAGAAACAGAGACAGAGACAGAGACAGAGAGACAGAGAGAGGGAGAGAGGGAGAGAGAGGGAGAGAGAGGGAGAGAGCAAGCGCATCGGTTGAGATTAGGTCTCTTTTTGATTGCTGTATGCTGAAGTATGTCTCACTTAAACATGGAACTTAGACTTTCAGCTATTCTAGTCATCTAGTATGTTCTGGAGATGCTCTGTCTCATCTGTCTCTGCACCAGGACTACTTCGGAGCTACCATATCCACTTACCTGGGTGCTAAAGATTCAAACTCAGTTTCTAACTATTCTTCAGCAACTTATAACAGCTGAACCATTTCCCCAGCTCAACATCCCTTAAATAAGTTTTGAATGAATTGTTTTTCCATTTGCCTCTTTCTCATAGAAATAGAATTCTAAATAGGCAGCTATAATGAATCACTGGGCATAGTGGTGAGACTTTTAAGCAAGAAAAAAATCACTGCAGGCTGAAAGGTAAAATTGTCTCCTTTTCAAACTTCTTCTCATACTTGCATCTATGAACTGTGCCAGCATCCACTGTGTTCAGCCATGTTTACAGGCCCCTCCCAGTTCAGCAGCATCATCAGCTCAGTACCAGGATGCTTGCAGTCTTCTTCAACTGCATCTTTGCCTAGCTTCACCCCCCTATGTGAGTTAAGTGTGTTTCTGTTCTGTCTTATTCTGATTTTTCTTCTTTTGCATTTACATTTGTTGGCCCATTTGTTAGAAATCCTCCCTTAAACTTGTCCCCAGGATATCTCTGTTTTGTGCCATAAAGCCTCTTTTATTTTGTGTACCAATCAGAAATTGCTCTGTGGTTCTCATCAACAGCATTGTTCTGGGTAGTAAAGTGGGTTTATTGGTGGATGAAACTCGAGTTCTCTGCAATTGCCTGTGCAGTCGCTGGGGGTGCATGACAGTCAGGGTCTTTTAGGTGTTACCTCATCAGTATCCTTAAAAAAGGCAGAGACTGAGACAGTCCTTCTTAGAAAAAAAAATATGTGTATAGTACCCTCTCAGAGTGTGGTATAACTGGACCTTAAATCATTTATAATCTAAGAGCTAAGAATATAGCCTTGTGGCAACTTTTGGTATTCAAAAATCATTATGTTTAATGTATACACACCAAGAAAACTCTGACTGTTTACATGTTCTGTTCTGTTCTACATGTACTTTATGCTTATGGTAACTAGTAAGATTTCAATGCACACTATCAAACCTCTAAGAGAATCAAGTACTGCCAAAAATATATTTATATAGTTTTATGCCAAAATGCTTTTAAAAATCTGTACATGTATTTCTCTTTTAAAAATAAAGTTGTAAGAAAAAAAGGCAGAGACTTATTATTACTATGATGATGATGATGATGATGATGATGATGATTTGGTCCACGAGAAAAGAATTCTAGTACCTATTATGTCTGCTCCCTTCACTTCTAAGAGGCGAATTCCATGTCATATTGGAAATAGAGAATGGTAGCTTTCAGGGAGCTTTGACAATGGGATTGTTGGAACGTTTGTGCAGAAATGGGAAGAAGTTAGCCATAGTAGATGGAAATGTAGCCAGGCCACCCTGCAGCTTATAGCATTCCTCCTGCTCTTCCTTTGTTCAAGACTAGACCCCAGTGCTTTCAACATTGTATTGTTCTGTCACTTGTGTTGATGCTCAAAATCCTTTCAGTGGCTGTGATGTTATTTGTGCTCTGTAAACTACTCATATCCCCTCTGTGATTTCCCTTGAGGAAAAGCTGCAGTGGCTTTGTTCTTGAGATGCTGAGCCACATACATACCTTTTCTGTAGCCAGTTTACCATAACAGTCTCTGAGAGACTGGAGAGAAGTCTCTCTCATTTTTTCCTTCCCTTTCTTTTATTCTGATATTTTGGTTAAAAAAAGAAGAAGAAAAATTCCATCTTGGTTTTGAACTGATTGCAAAAGAAGAGCCAAGGCATAGAATGCATTTTCAAACCCTGGGACCATTCCTTCCATTTTTGTTCTTTCCTGAAGATTTTGTGCACAGAGCAAATGGGTACTGGGAGGAATCACTGGGCCAGGAAGCTCACTGTTCTCCTGCAGGTCTCACTGTGTTTAGGTGCTCTTTGGCAGAAGCGTTTCTTCCCAGTTCCACGTGTGGTGATGATTCTCAACTTTGAAGCACAGGCATCTTCACCACCAGCCTTTCTCAAGAGTGACATTGGTTGTATTGGGGTGACACATTTCAAATCTTTACGTTTATTGCCTTAAGTTCAGATTTCATTGCTGTTAAGAGACACCCTTATCCAGGAAACTTTTGTAAAGGGAAACTTCTAATTGGGGCTAGTTTATAGTTTCAGAGGTTTAGTTTGTTACCATCATGGTGGGGAGAATGCACAGTGCGGGCTTGGTGATGGATGAGCTCAGAGTTCTACATCTTCATCTTAAGGAAGCCAGGAGAAGATTGTCTTCCACTAGCAGCCAGGAGGAGGGACTTCCACACTGGACAGAGCTTGAGCATAGAGACCTCAAGGCCCATCCCCACAGCGGAACACTCCTCTAACGTGGCCACACCTCCTCTAACAATGCTACTCCTTTTAATAGTGCCATTTCCCATGGGCCAAGTATATTCAAACCACCACAGTAATTGTATTAATTGTTTTTTTTTTTTTTTTTGCCTTCCTTTAACCTGCCTACCTATTAACTGTACATTCATATGTGCTTCCACATGTCTGCATCCATGCTTAGGATGAGGAGGACTGGGACTGGAGCTGGGAGAACAAGGGAATCAAAACACTGAAGATAGAAAGTTGGCTTTGCATTTAAGGTTAAAAGAATGTTGTGGGAATTTTTTTTTTCCAAAGCAAATATTTGAATTTGACTACCTTTTGTTCTTTGAAAAGCTCCTATTTTCTTCTTACTTAAGTATCTCGGGAAGTCCTAATCAGTGAGAGAAAAATGAATGCAATCAGAATGTCTCCGAGTACAGCTACAGCCTGCAGGAAGGAAATGGAATGCAAGAGGGACAAGGACTGGAACGTGATTTAAATTTGCCAATAAGACTGAACCAAAGAAGAGCCTCTGATTACCAAAGGAGCCTTTTGGAGGGTGTTCTGATGTCAGAAGAATGCAGCCTGCCAGAGCTCCAAGCATTCCTTATATCCGATAGTCAACTCTTTATCTTTTTTCCACACTATACCCAACATTTTATTTATATACATATATGCACATGCATACAGACATATATTTTCTTACACTTTTAATTTTCGAAGACTCTAAAATTAATTAATTTGTTTTGCATCACGATTGCAGTTTCTCTTTCCTTCTTTCCTCCCAGTCCATCTCTCTCACCTCTCCTCCCGCTCTCCCCTCCTCTCTCCTTCAGAGAAGGGGAGGCTTCACATGGATATCAACTTGCCTTGGCATTCCAACTTGCTGTAGGACTAAGCACATCTTTTCCTATTAAGGCTAGAAGTGGTGACCCATTAGGGGAAAGGGATCCAAAGATAGGCAAGAGGGTCTGAGACAACCCCTGCTCCAGATGTTAGAGGTCTCACATGAGGACCAAGCTGCACATCTGTTATATATGTGTAAGATGCCTAGGTTTGTCCCATGCATTTTCTTTTGTTGTTGGTTCCGTCTTTATGAGCCCCTGTAGGACCAGATTAGTTGATTTTGTAGATTTTCTTGGGTGTTCTTGACCCTTCTGGTTCCTTCAATCCTTTCTCCCCATCTTCCACAAGATTACCCAAGCTCCACTTAATGTTTGGCTGTGGGTCTCTGTATCTGTTTCCATCAGCTGCTGGTTTAAGCCTCCCAGAGACAGTTATGCTAGATTCCTGCCTGCAAACATAGGAGATTATCATTAACAGTGTTGGGGTGGGCTCACTCTCATGACATGGGTTTCACGTTGGGCCAGTCATTTGGTTGGCAGTTTTTTCAATTTCTGCTTCATTTTGATCCCTACACAACTTGTAGGCAGGACAAATTGTAGGTCAAAGGTTTTGTGGCTGGGTTGATATCCCCACTCCTCCATTGGATGTCATGCCTAGTGACTGGAGGTGGCTATTTCAGGTGCTATATCCCAGATTGCTAAGAATCTTAGCTAAGGAAAGCCTCATAGGTCCCAGGAAGTTCCCCTTTCCTAGGTTTCTAGCTCATCCCAGAAATCCCCCTCCCTCCCCATTCTCTCTTCCTTTGTCCTCCCCACACTTAATCCCTCCTGTTTCCCTGCCCATCCCCCACTTACCCATTTTTTCCTCCTTCCACCCCTGATGTCTACATAATTATTTATTTCCCCTTCTCAGTGAGATTAAAGCAACCTCCTTTGCATCCTCCTTGTTACTTAGTTTCTTTGGGTCTGTGGATTGTGGCATGTTTATATTGTACTTTATGGCTAATATACACTTATAAGTGTCTAGTCTTTATCTTTTTGATCAGACAAAAGACTAATTTTTTAAACAAAGGGTTATGTAACTGAAATCATAGTATATATACACACATGGTGTGTGTCTGTGTGTATGTGTAGTTATTAAGAGTGAACATTATGGTTCACAGCTCTAGTCTTCCCTATGCTTTATTTTTACAGTGATGACATTTCAAAATGAGGCTTGTGGGGCCTATGAAGCTGATCTTTTACTTCGTCCCCTTTGTCATTAATTTGAAAAAGTTATCCTAACGTGAATGGTGGTATTTTGGTTTTCTTAGACTTACATATTAAAGTGTATCTTGAAAGTCTGTTTATCTCTTCTAATAGAAACATAAATATTACCTCATTTTAAAAATTAAGATAGAAAATGAAACCCCTCCTCTGTCATGTGTGTTTATGTGTTTATTTAATGTGGAGAGAGTGTGTGTGCATGCACAAATGTCTGTGTACATTGTAATGCACATGTGGAAGACAGAGGGTGATGCCTCTTAATTCTCCAACTTATTTATTGGAATGGGGTTTCTCACTGGACCTGAAGCCTACTGTTTTGTCTAGGATAGGTAGTGAGCTCTTGGGGATCTGTCTGTCTGATCCCGTGGCCATGTCTAGGTGTTACATGATCCCTAGAGATTCGAACTCAGCTCTTCTTGCTTTCTCAGCACACACTCCTTACCCACTAAGCTGTCTCCTCTGACTCTAAATATAATTCTTTATGAAATAACCGAGCAGGAAAGATGCAATCAGTGACTAAGATCCTCCAAACTTAAAAGCTTTAGAAGTAAAATGGAAGTTTTAGGTCTTGCCTAAATTAATTTCTAATTGTAAATATTAAAATGGACAAATGTGTTGGTATTCTATGTTCTGATGGTGTGTGTGTGTGTGTGTGTGTGTGTGTGTGTGTGTGTGTGTGTTGTGTGATGGGAAGTGAGAGCTGTAGTTACCTGTGGGTGTAGGGACAAACATTTAGAGCAGAGTTTGAGATTATTCTGGTTTAGTAAAAGGGTTATTATAAGTTCTCAAAGATCTGTGGTTTCACTAGCCTTAGGTATTGGCTAGGTATCCAGAACCTGGCATGATTTCCCTCTTATTGAGTGGTTCTTCAATCCAATTAGAGAGATGTGGGCTACTCCTAAGGTATGTATGCCATGCCTACAGTTATTGTGCCAGTTGGTCATGGTGGGTCGTGGGGGTCATTGCTGGGTAGGATTGTTGGTTGCTTCCCTCTTTTTAAGCTTTTATGACAACTGGTACTATTCAAGCTTGTCCTTAGGGTGGAAGCATTTAGGTCAGTTCCAGATCATGGGCCACTGGGCTCTGAAGTGGATAGTGCCTTAGGCAATGAGGGCTTACCTTCCACCTGTAGTGGGAAAACAACTTCTCCACCTAAGCTTCAGGGGTCATTTTATAAGAGGAAAAAGAAGGAATGTGAAGGCCAGAGAATCAGGAAATTTGTTGTGAGACTGATCCCCTTGGGAATGTCAAAAACTACACCCACAAAGTTTCAGCAGAATTACTGACCAATCATGAGCTAAAGAAGGACAACAGTGGACATGCTGGAGTAGACATTGAAAGCCCATGAGCCCATAACCCTACACAAACAATGACTACAGGCAATTAAGGAATGATGAATGCAGCAGGAGTCTTCCTTAGGGAACAACACACAAGTAGATAACTTAGTACCAAATTGAGAGCTCTGGAAACATGCATACATATAACATTACATAAAATGGGTAGGTTGTACTTAAATATTAAGAGTACATACATATGTGTATATCACAATAATTAATAAAAAAGAGGCCCTAAATTTGGAATAGAGCAAGGAGGGTTATATGGGAGGTTTTTGAGAGAGGAAAGGGAACAGGTAAATGATGTAATTATATTATAATCTCAAAAAATAAAACAAACAATTAAAAATTAAAATAATGCAGTTTAGTGGTACATGGACATAAGTATCTGCAAGTGATCTGTTAATTTATTTATTTCCAAACTCTCGATGAGGTAAATGAGATTTCCATTATCTTTATTTTACTGAGAAGATATTCAATCCTGGAGGGGATTGGTTTCTGTCTCTGGCCAAAGAGGCAGAAGGGTGGCAGAAGAGAACATAAACTCAGCTAGCCTCCAGGGGCAGCACAGTCTGTCTACTGCTCAGTCGAGATAATGGGGAACCAAAGTGACATCACACTAGATGGTAGTGGCAGCATCAAATATTGAAAACACATTAAAGAGCAGAACTTAAATAGTAAGTGTCCACACTGACTCTTTTTTTCTAGAGTTCTTGATGTATTCTAGAATTCTTTACGTATTCAATTGTATGAAGCTTCCATTGAAATATGCTCTAAGACCCTACATTTTAAAGTTTGTTTTTTCACTTTTATTAATTTTTGCAGAGTAGCTCTGTCAAACTCTCTAGCTGTTGCTAGTGGTTCTTATTAATTTTTTCTTGGTGAAACACTAATGGCATTTTGGTGGGTTATTTTTTTCATGACCCTGGTTCTAAATACATAAAGATCTTGTTTTCTTTCTTTTACCAGACTTCCTAAATCTGAGTCTCATCACCTGCCCTCGATGATGCTAGTGAGAAATGTTCATGTAACAGCCTCTGTTGTAAGTTGTTTATCAAACATCTATTTCTTTCATATTGTACTGTTAGACTTTTTACTTTGGATGTAGATTATTAATATATTCTGATTATATAGAGATTCTAAAATATAAAACAAAATGTCATAAAAATTTTATCCTCAACTTTAAGTTATGATTCCTGCAGAGTATTCTACTGTGCACTTTCAAAGAGAATTGGAACACATATATACATGTATACAGATGTAACTGGTGTCCTTTCTACCCCAGTGTGATAGTGTGAATCTCTGCCATGCTGTTAAAAAGCCAGTCACCAGCACTGCATCAAATTGTTACACAGTATTTATTTTATAGCTAGATGGCTAAGGTTGAAATTATTGTTCTCCAGTTTTTTAAACTTTTATTTATCAACCTTGTTGGTAGAAAATGTTAAAAATTCATTATGTAAAGTTTTAACCTAACTTTGTTTGGATGAAATTTATTACAGAAGAAATGGGGAGTTCATAGTTCTGAATGTCTTCAGAATCTGAAATCTATTATCTAAGTTTTCCATCATTTTAATAATATTCACCATTTCTAACTGTGTATGGGATTACTATGCTGTGATCATCAATGAGTACTATTTAAAAAAAAAAACTGAGCCACAAGCACTCTATAATTTTATGGAAATTTAAAATGTGTCCTAATCTAAATTTCATGAATGGTCCCACAATTGCACAACCCATTTTGCTTAGAAAAAGTTCATTTTATTTTATTTTTAAATTTATGTTTATTTATGTATGTAGTTGTCCTTAGAGGCCAGAGAGGACATTAGCTCCCCGAGATCAGGGTTATAGGAGGCTATGAGCTACCTGATACTAGTACTGGGTTCCAACTTCAGGTCCTATTCAAAAGCAGCAAGCTCTCTTAACTACTGAGCTATTTCCCAGCTCCCAGATTCCTGTTATAAGTGTTTGGTTCAGTCTCTTGTTCATTTTTTTTATTACAAGAGTTCTTTTTAAAGAAAATCTAATTCATTAATCAACTACAGTGACAACCTCATTAGATCTTAAATTTCATGCTTTCCACATCCGCCTCTATTTCCCTACCCCTTGGCTTGTAGTGGGGAAGGCTGTGGCACACTTCCTGAGGGTTTCTGCTCTCAGCATTTTGTTACAAGGTGGAAAGGATTCATGGGAATCCTGGATCAGTTGTGCTTGACAAGCGAGAGGTGAAGAAGTATTGAATTTTTACATGGATCTCACGGATCTCCTGAGTTTTCAGTCTATTTTTCACTTGTAGTTCTCCTCTTTGTTTCTAGGCTTCTGTTACAGTATTACCTTCTTCTAAGCATCCATCAGGCATATAGAAAATGTTAGAATCTAGAGGTTATTATTTGGTATGGAGAAAAGATAATCTGTCATATGTAAATGTAAACATATTCTTAAAATGTGTATAGATGTATACACATGTATAAATATATATAATATTGTGCATTATAAGTAGTACTTAATCACATGCTGTATGTTAGATATACATTAATTATATCTAGGTATTACTAGTAATTAAATTATACAGAATACTAAATGAGAATATATATTTTATAACTCCTAATATACAAATAAATTTTGTAAATAGTGTTGTATAACACTATTTCTGGGGAGACATTGAAAAATGTCTATTTATCCATGACAAGGAATTAATAACATACCAAAACCAAAGGAGTTACCATAAAGAAGGGGGTAGAGAAAGAGGGAAAGGAGGGAAGGAGGGAGGGATATATATATATATATATATATATATATATATATATATATATATACATATATATATATATATATATATAGAGAGAGAGAGAGAGAGAGAGAGAGAGATGGATGGATGGATGGATAGATAGATAGATAGATAGATAGATAGAACCCAAAATGTCTGGATTATATAGGGCAAGCCTCTGGGGGAAGGACAGCCCAGCCCCTGGCCTGAAACGTTCAGGGTTTGGAGCAAGGTTTGGAGCAGTCCAGTTAGGGACTGAGGGATGCTGGGAGAACCTGGTGGCCAGATATGTTTTGATAGGCAAAATATGCACCTCAGTTCCTTGCTTCAGATCTGAAACCAAATAAAGGTTACCACCAAAGTCCACATGGGTGAACAAATTAGTTCTATTAGTGTTACTTATAACAATGTAGGTGAAATATGCTTACAGAAGCAGAATACCTCAAAAATATCTGTGTCACTGAAAGCCTATGCAGCATGTGTGATGATGGTCTGCTTAGAAATGTTGGAACCCCAGAGCTCGGAATAACAAGTAGGCAGCTCCATAGGTTAAAGAGTCTCTCTTCAAGGCAGCTTGACTGATCTGAGAATATCTGAGGACTCTGGTTAGTTTCAGGGACTTGCTAAAACTTCTGATTTGTTTACTTCCTGAATCACCCTTTAGTACACTTCAAGTTTTAAGGTACTTCTTTGTGGGACAGAATGTTTCATGTTCTGTTGGCATATCAAGAATCTTAATCAGCTTCTCTTCAAGATGGGATATGTCAACTTGGAGGGATTTGCTAAACAACCTATTCATAAAACAAACACTCAGCATATAGAATATAAACGTGCCTCTAACAATCTGCATTTGCCTATAAACATTGTGTACAAGAACAATACACACTCACAAATGATGGCCCATTACACGTGTTACACTCCAAGAAAATGACAGAAGTAAGTTGTGCAGTTGTTTAGACTAGCCTATGAGAACTGTGAAAGCTGAAGACAGCCCTTATTAATTGCATGAGAGTTTAGCTTAGCATGGAGAAATGAAGTTCTCGAAGGATGAAAAGTTCAGCCAAATTGTTTCTGAACACTCAGTTCCCCAACCCAAAGGACCACACGAAATAAAGAACACACTATATTCTTAAGAAAAGAATTAGCTAGTTTGAAGAGGGAGCTAACTTAGGTCAATAGTGGCAAAACTTTAGAGATGGTGAGGCACATTTTAACACATCGCAAGTGTTGACTTGTTAACTGGGTTTTGACCTTTGGCAGTAAGGAGTCACCTGAGATTTATTTTGTAGGAGATTGACATATGCAAATTATGTTTTGTGAAAGAGGATTACATTAGAAGCAGCCACAGTTGGAATGGGGTTTAAAACTCCAGGTATTGAAGGCAAATAGGATTGGATGGTATCAGTTTAGGGAAGTCATAATCTTGCAACAAAGAGGTACTGTTCTCAGGGGGTGGGGTCTAGTGAATGACTTTATATTAGTATTTGTTGTGGGAAAAGACAAGGATCACCACACCTTAAATAATCATAATGGGAAGAAGTACAACAGCCAAGAAGAAAAGTTGATATTTGAGGGAACTAATGATCTATTGGTGTGTTAGGGGTAGGATGGCAAAAGAAAAAAACTCAAGTGAAAAGCATATTATGTTACTTTAACTAGCTAATAACTCCTTTTTTGCAGTGTGTTAGGGTTAGGGACATGAGAGATAGGGACACACCATTATGACTGAATTTAGGTGTCCATACCATCCTTTGCTAATTCTGAAACATGGTGCATCTGTTCAGAATTTCAGGGCAGCCTGGATTCTCTTGGGCCATTGTTTAGAATGTGTGGCTCTCTCTATTTGAAGCAAATCATTTCCTTCTTACTGAGCTTTCTAACCCTAAGCATTTTTAAAATGTTTGAGAGTTGGTACCCTTTGTCACTCAAAACAGTAGCAGGAATGCTTTTAATTCTAATACAGATTTTCTTTTTGTCTGTGTTATATGAGAATTCTGGTAGTTTCTAAATTAGTGCCATCTCTGTCTATAATTTTAGGAGCAGTGTCCTACAGAATTTACATCCAAGTAAATGTTCTGGAAAAAATATTCTACAGGATGAGGATGGATTTTTTTCTGAAGGCATGGTATGATGTTGCAGACCCTGGCCAGGACCCTTAACATTTATTGTGGATGTGTGTACCTCCACCTCTGTCTGCTTGTTGACAGATAAGCTAGTTTGAATATTGGTACCAAGGTTCATGCACCAACACTTACGGTTGTTTATGGTTTCATATCTAAAGTCAGAATATTTTGCTCTTGTTTAAGTACCAAGAAACACAGCCATAAGTAGGTTTAGCTTTAATTGCTTTTACTCTCTACTACAGATATCTTAAACCAACAAGGAAATGCACAAGCAACAATAACAGTAAATACAGCCCACTCAAGACAAAAACAAAACATAATGCAATTTAACTTCAAATACCAGATCAACATAAAAAGGTTAGAGAGTTCTACTATTTGAGATTCCTATTTTATGTTCTGAAAACATGTAGTTGAGGGGAAATATACTGTGGGCAATGGTTATGTTTAAAATTTTCTAACTTAGTATCAGGCTTCAGTGCTGTATTATGACTTTTAAACCAGGATGTATTATGGTGGAATCAATGTGTGGAAGAGGTATTGGCACTTCTTGCCAAATAGGATTATTAGCATTTGAGGAAAACAGTAGAAAGAGTTGCCTTTATCGTGCCCCCAACCCCGATCTCCTTTGAAACCACGAATATAAGGAATATAATAATTTTCTGACATTCATTCAAAAACAAAACAACAACAACAACAATAACAACAAAACCAAACCAAAAAAAAAAAAAACCCCAAAAAACAAAAACCTTTTACTCTAGAGCTGCTCTTCTTATCCTTCAAGGAAAGAAACATCGTATGCTTGAACACATGGGGATATCAAGAAGAATCTGAACAATTCTGAACAATTACCCTTTCCAAGATTCCCTGGTTACTTCAGTAGATCAATCCTATTGATCTCTCTCTGTACCTTACCACAAGTGTTCAAGTCTTTCTCATCGAATGAAACACAAAGTACAAAGATTTCCTATATTTCTCTGGAGCCTTACTTCTACAGGTCCCTGTTACATAAAAACCCATGATAATAGTAAGCAAATCTGTATACTTTTCTCTTGTTGGTCTCTATTTTATTGTGGAGATCTCAGCCATGAAACCATCCTTAATGAGGAGGAAAGTTTCCCTTGTGATGGTAAAGGCAGTCCTTCAGTGATTAAGTTGATGAGCTTGGATAAACAGAACACTTAAACACTAGTGGATGTGGATCATTTTCATTACCTTTTAAATTTCTGAGTTCTCCCTTCCTTTGTGCTTGGTCTTAAAAACCAAAGCTCTGTTTTTATTGTTCTTAGTTTTCCTTTCTTTTTAGGATGGTGTATAAACAGACTCATCTAGCATGTAGGTTTATATACTTTGTTTCCTTCTTTCACCTGGCCTAATGTTTTGGGTATTCATCCATGCTCACAATTGTATTAGCACTTTATTCCTTTTTAACTGCCACGTTGAACTGAATTACACAAATGCAGCACAGTTATTACAAGTTGATGGAAATTTTGATTTTATTATTTCTTTCTCAGTTTAGCTAGGATGACCAAATCTACTATAATATTTGCTTATCATAAGTTACAAGCTTTCTCTTCCCTTGGATAAAGAACCAAAAGTCTGATGGTTACATCTTATGGTAGCTACATATTAAGTCTTCATAAGAAACTGACAAGTGCTGTTTAAAGTACTCATCCACACCAACCTGGGTACAGTGACTCATGCTTCTCATTCTAGCACTCCGGAGGCTGAGGCAAAAGATGATATATTTAAGCCATCTTGCGCAGCATAGAGAATTTGAGAGCTGTTTAGCAAGACCCTGTGTCAAAGTAAAACAGATGATCAGACCATATGGTATTCATAATAGTTGATTTTTAGAGTTGCAGTTATTTTCACAATCATAATCATTGTTCCGTGTATTTTAATCTTAATTTATTATGTTGCTTTCTGAAATTTTATAAACCATTTACAGGACCTAGTTGGATCCAGAGTTTTGTGACCAAGTTTTCTGTAGCTCAATTTTAATTATGGTTAGGACAGGTTAAAATTATGTAAATCATTATTTCTGCTTTAGAACTAAGACATTACCAGTCCTGTTGGGTGTTTAAAATTAAAGTAGAATGCAGGAGCACTCTCCCTACTGAGCCCACTGGTAAGTCCACACTCTCTCTCCACTATTATCTGAGGAGAGACCACCAAGAACTTCCAGGACACAGGGATCACAGTGCAGGTGGGATCAGACTAGTCTGGCCTCCAGCTCTGCCCAGAGTCACAAGCAGAGCAGGCACACTGCTATCAGGCCTAGAGAACTGAGCACCCAGAAAGGACACCAGAGGGCCCTCCCTTACTGAGCCCATAGGTGGGCCCATACCTTCACTCCACTGATTATCTGGGAAGAGACCTACAGGAACTCTCAGGACGCAGCTATCACACTACTGTGTGGATCTGTGCCCTTCGGGTCTCCATCTGCACCCAGATCTAGAACCTGCCAATCACCATTGGAACTCACAGCCTGCCCATAGAGAGCTGAACACACAGAACCAATCTGTCTCTGGAGCCCACAGCTAACAGACACACAGGGTAGACAAGCTCCATTCAGAGACAATGAGATCAACTAACATAGAAGAAAAGAAGATGGCAAGAGGCAAGCACAAGAATCTAAGCAACAGAAACCAAGGCAACCTGGCAACATCAGAACCCAGCTCTCCCACCAGAAAAAGATTTGGACTTAAAATCCTGCCCCATGCTAATGATAGAGGACCTGAGAAGCACATAAATAACTCCCTTAAAGAAATACAGGAGAACACAGAAAAACAAGGAAACAGATGAATACTCTCCAATCTATTCTGAGAAATAGAAACAGAAGAAACGGTACTCAACTCATTCTTTGAAGCCACAATTAAGCTCATTCCTAAACCATACAAAGACCCTACAAAGAAAGATAACTTCAGACCAATTTCCCTCATGAACATATGCAACCACTAATCCCACATAGTATTGCTGATGCCAAGTAGTGCTTACTCGCAAGAACCTGATAGGGATGCCTCCTCAGAGGCTTTACCAAAGCTATACTGATATAGATAAGGATGCTTGCAGCTTACCCTGGGACTGAACATGGGGACCCAATTAAGGAGCTAGAGGAAGGACTGAAGGAGTTGAAAGGGTCTGCATCTCAATGGGAAAAACAAAGTTATTTACTAACCAAAACCCACCACAGCTCCCAGGGACTAAAACACCAACCAATGAGTTTGCATGGAGAGACCCATGGCTCCAGGTGCACATGCAGCAGAGGATAGCATTCTGTCATCAATGAGACAAGAATGCTTTGATCCTTTGAAGGCTCAATTTCCCAGTGTAGAGAAATGCCAAGGTGCTGAGGTGGGAGAGGGAGGTTGGGAGAGAGAGAGCCTTCATGGAGGCAATGGGGGGGGGGGTGAGATTGGCAGAAAATGGATAACACCTGAAATATACATACAGAGACTATCCAATAAAAATGAGAAAAAATAAAGTATTATTTATCTATTACCTATGATTCTTACCATTAAGAATTTTCTGTCCTTGTAGATTGGGCCAACTAGCAATGTACTATGATAAACGCTTAATTTCAGCTAAAGAAGAGCTAATTAATTCAGTGTGGAAACCTTTCGTTGTTGATGGTATTTCTAAAAATTGAAACCAGAAGGGACTCTGGAATGTCAGAGGCTTATTAAAGTTCATGCATTCAGGTGAGAGCATTTTTCCTTGACATCAAATATAAATTCTTTAATTCACCATCATTAGCTGTTGCATTTAATAATTCAGTTCTGACACTTAACTTCTGAAGTTATTGCTGGTCCAGTGGGTTAGCCTGGTCCTACAAAACTGCCTTTATTTATTTAAGAGGTGAATAACAAACAGAATGCACAGTCTATTTACATTCCTGAACATCAATACACTTTGATACTTATGATGTACACCTCCATATTCAGGCTCAAGGCCTCACTGGAACAACTCACAGAACTCAGGGAAACATTTTCCTCACCATATCATTTTATTGTAAATGATACAACAAGTAGCATCCATTTATTCCACCTTGTAGTGGGGTTGAAATTTCATATATATAGATAGCATAATGAGTTCATATAGCAACCAGCTCCCATCCTGAAGCTATCAATGTAGACATTAATATTCATGCCCTTAAGCTTAGGTATGATTGAAAGTTGCTCAATATGAACAAAAGATGTTCCCATCACACAGCAAATTCAAGGGGCTTTATGTCTCGGCAAGGAACCAAAATTAAAGACTGAAAACACACACAATCAGAATTTGTATTTTGGGAAAAAATATTGTCATGCCAATGATTGCTTATAGTTCTAGCTACTTGTCAGGCTGAGACAGGAGATTTGCAAATTCAAAGACTACTGGTTCCCTAGAGTGAGTTCAAAACCAGCTGGAGTAACTCAGAATTTATCTTAGAGAATGAAAAAATCAAAGAGGGCTAGAGATATATTTCAGTGGTAGAGTACTTGCCTACGATGTTTAAGGTACTTGGTTAAATACTCAAATACCTCCACTAAAATACAAACTTATCTTTCCATAATGTAAGTCAGCTTTACTGAGAGGATCTTGATAGGTAGAAATTCTATCAATGGGGCTGTGAGACAGAAGAGAGTTTGGATTCAGCCACTAATGTAACATAGGTAAGCAAGAATTTTCAAACAAGGGTGGGCTTAATAGTCAGTTGAAAAGTACCTAGATGAACCATCAGGGGCAGAGTGTTCTTCGCTAAACCAATTCATCATGATCCTTGCTGAAGACAGACCAAAACATCACCTAAGAATAATAACAAATGGGGAGATGGATCAGCTATGATACCGATGATAAAGAGAATGTAGCTAGCTAAGTGTGTGATCAGAATTCTGAATCTTGAAGAGGCCCAAACATGAAACTCAGTTGAAAAACTAACCTAGAAGAAACTGGATGGTATTTAGTAAAGAGCTTTGGCATTATTTGAACTTAGGTTTATAGAGGTTTGACTGTTAGATCACTTTTCAAAGGATAGTTTGGGTCCATGATAAATAAGGGGGTTTCTGCTTTGACCATAAGTTATATAACCTCAAGCATGACCCTTAGTAACATGCATAAAGATTTTTACCTAGTTCTTTCAACTGATATGACATAACTAGTCTCTGCAGGGTTCTTCATGACATATTATTATTTAGTATGCTTATTATTATAGTTTCAATGTAGAATATTCCACTGTTAATAAGTTTATAGTGAATTATATGTTTATGTACATGAATTTTCCTGGGACTGAGTCTGAATCAGATCAGTTAGTTTATCCTCTACACACAGCACCATAACCTGTCTAGTCTCTGGTTTTTGGATTTCTTTGCAAAAATATCAGGGAATGTGAACTGCATTTATTTTTTGCTTATCATTTTCCAAAGGTGACTTTATTCCATGATAAAGAGTGAACTTACAAAATCAATCATGACAAACTACTGAAGTGGAAGATTTTTACCTCCATTATAACAAAAGAACAATAAACTCAGGTATACAAAACAATTTTAGCGCTAATATTTACATTTATCCTCTGTGCAATAAAGTTATTAACTTGAAGCTTATTTTAAGTAAAAGCAATTGAGCATGTGGTTATGTTTTTTTGAATACAAATAAGGAATTTCTATACAAACTAAGAAAATGATATCTAAGATAAAGTATCAGGTTAAATATAGGAAAAAGATATTTTGGAGCAGTTGAAAATACATTAATAGCCAAGAGCACTAATATATTTTTCACAAAAAAGACATCTGCCCTTTATACAACCTATTGTGTTTCCTAAGAAACAAGTTGCCTATGTTTAGAGAGGGGATATTTCAAGGTTTCTGGGGACATCATTTATGTGATTCATGGAAAGTTCTGATGGTAACTGGAGTTCAGTGGTGCTTTCTACCCAGCAGTGAGAGAGAACCTCAATTATTTTTCATTAGTAAGGAAGGGCTTATTTATTTTATTAAAATGGATGTTTTTACATTTTAATTCATAGGTATGTATGTGTCTATGTGTGTGTAGTCACATATCATGCACTTGGGGGCCAGAAGAGGACATTGGAGCTGGACTTACAGTTGATTTGTGGATGCTTGATGCTGAGAACTGAACCTGCCTCCTCTATAAGATCAACAAATGTTTTTTTACCACTGAGCCATCTCTCCAACCCCGTGGTCTCTTTTCACAGTTTGGTTTCCACCTAACTCCACTGGTTTCTGTGTATTTATGATTTCTTTTGAGTTGGTTTGAAAAAACCTCCACCTCTGGCCTACAATGTACAATAGAGATGACTAATGTTTGTGTCAAGCACTGTTCTTGGAAGTGGTGATTCAAAGATGATCAGAAATAACCACTTTAGAGAAGAAAATATAGTGGAAGGAAAAGTGAATGCACCTCAGCTGTAGTGAATGAGGCTCATGCTATGCTATCCTGTAACAGTATCATGGCCTTTGGGAAAACAGCTGTACTCTCTAATTTGTCTTTGACTTTCTCTCTTGAATCACGAGATACAACTTAGAGAAGAACTTCCTGGTGTTGCATTAATTTCTTCATAAGAGCCTTGTGTGAGAGATATCTACCTTCCAGTTAGAAGAAAGGAGTGTCTTATATCTAAACACAGAAGAACTCAGACATTAATGCGAACACACAAGTTCATATTAATGTGAACACACTTCTAGCTGATGCTGGGAAGATGGATGGTATTCATAATATAAACAGTGCTGATTTGTGAGAAAATGCTGTCGGTGGCTTTCCATGTTTCACATCTTTCTCAGGTAGCAGTGTAAAACAATTAAGTGTTTTCCCCATATCATCTTTCACTGGCATAATGTTTCATATTCATTTTCTGAGACTTTAAATGCTGAGAAAATGTTAAAAATCTTGGGACGGTGACCTATGTTTCTGAAGGGGTCTATGGGAAGTCCTGCTGAAGGGTTTCTTTGAGGACCAGTGTTTGTAACCTGTGTATTCTAAGAATATTCACACTGCAATTCAGAGTCTTATCTAACATCAACAAGGGTAACAAGATAATTATTAGATTATTCCAAAGATAAGCTAATTTAAATTCACAAATGTAGATTAGTATCTACTGATATTATTTTCTTCAACAAATAAAGGTATAGTACTGTAAAATAAATTTCTTTTTGACTGTAAGAGTATCTTTTCTGGTATGGTCTTCATGGGAATACACAGAAACACACACACACACACACACACACACACACACACATACACACACACAAATCTGAAGACTACATCCTCATTCTTAATCTTTTAGTCTGTCTCTATTTTTGATATTTTAGTTGAGCTGAACTGAGGCCTTGGTGGAGAGGGAATTCCAAATTTGTAAATCTCCTGGAAATGATGACAAAAAAGTACACATTACTCATTCACTTTAAGTCCGTTTCTTGGAAACTTTATTTTAAAGTTATTTCTTAGTTCTGGATCCATTAGTATTTTATCTCAGCATGTATACACTCCACCAGTGCACATGCTTTCTGATATTTTGTCCAAGTTCACACAACATTATTTTTTCACTGCATACAAGTGGAATGCTCACTGGATCATTGGGCTATGAGGACATTTCCCTTAAGAACCATCTATGATCTATTGACATTTTTCTTCACTAATGTTGGGGGAAAGCCCTTCAGAAGGGGCACAGCAAACATATGAGAACTTTATTACAAAGCTTCCAGCATTTGACCTTAGAGCAGGTCCGATTGACAAAGGAGCTGCAGGATATGAAACATTCTCATTACAGTGTCATGGCAACATTACTGAAATTATTAACTATCCAACGGGGATGATGGATGTGGTAGGGTGGCAATGTCCTTGGCAGAACATATTGCTTAATTATCTTCTTTTAGTGGCAGCACACAGTCATGATCCTATGATCAAGTACTATTTCAAATGAAATGAAGTGAATTCATAAGGAGAGAATATTTAAAGATCATATCCAATAAAAGAGCAGATTAAATGTCAGATCTTCATTAGGAGTTCTTTAATCAAAGATCTTTTTGTAGTTTTATGACAAATCCTTCTACATTGGCACTTGAACCAGAGACCTCTAGGTCTAAAAAGAACCCTTCTACTTGAGGTAAAGGAAAATTTAATGATATATAAAGAGAAGATTTATAGTCTGTGGGTAGGACCATAAGTGGAATTTGGAAAGCCTTCAATTTCATTGCTGGAGTTTAAGTGAGTTCTGATCTTTTGTAGGTTATGAAGCCTCATGACATAGTTTCCCTGTATTTTAAAACAGAATATAGTAGGATAATATAAATAACCCCATAGGTTACTTCTATAAGATGTGCATTGATAATATTTATTGGATGCCTTCAAAGTTTGTTTTTGGAGTTATATTTCTGAAAAAGAAAAAGCTAATCCCTTCAAGTAAGCATTTAATGTAATTGCCAGTTTAATTAATTGATATCAGAGAAATATTTTAGAGTACTAAATGGATTATAACTGTATCCAAGGCACATATCAAAATAAGTTTCAGCTGCACTCTGTCTTTTCAAGTAGAGAGTTTATTACACAGGAAAAGCAAACCAATGGAAGTCCCAGACCAGGACCTTCAAGAGTTTTCGGTTTCGGCAGCCTCAGTAAAGTACAGAACCCCAAATAACATACCTCTATCATGAAATGAGAAGACTCAGCACAGGGATGAAACTAGACAGTTTTGGTGGATTCTACACTTGGAAATGATTTATCGTTTATTCTTTTTTCTGATATAGGTTGTGAGTTCATGCAGTGGAGCTGGAACATCACAAGAGGTGAGAGCCAGAAACCAAATCTGCTTATAGCTCAGGAGACATGATAGATATAGAATTATTCTATACCCTCCTTTTCTTCCTTGTCCTTTATTTCCTCTTCTTTCTTTTAAGCACACACACACACACACACACACACACACACACACACACACACACACTCACACTCAGAGTTTTGTTAACTAGTAACAGTTCTATAACTTATGTGTTAGTTGAAGTATTCCCACTTTCTTCCTCTTGTAGCTACATGTGCAAAAAGTTGCTTAAGACAGATTGAATTGCTGAAGCTAGAGAATGTGGTAGTATTTTAAGTGTGATTTTGCTTTGGCATAGATTCTCTGTTGAATATCATGTAGATTAAAATATGATCATTTGTGCTGAAAATTAAGGCACACTAAACCCAGTTTAAATGACAAGGTAATTTGAAATGACTTATTTCAGCAATAAAGGAAGCTTAATTTAGACTGTGTCTTCTTTAATAGACTGTTACCTAAGAATTCATCTTTCCTTTTACCACACCAGCAAAACAACTGGAGCATTCTTTTGAAATCTACCAATGCTTATGACTTCCTGTCTGGAGTCAGCTTGCATTCCTTTCCAGTAATTACATCAGGTTTTGAAGGTCAGTAATAGGTTTTCCTATGAAAGTAGAAACTATTGCAAGGTTTACTTTTGACCTTGATATCAAAATGTCCTTGAGTCTATTGAACACCATTGTTAGTGTAGTCATTTGTAGAAAGGTTTGGCTACATTCAAATACATTATCAATAGGACATTTAAAAAGCAGTAATAGGCAAAATAGCTTGAAAAGAATGCACCATTTACTCATATATTATAGCTGAAGCATCTATAGTGCATCTTGATTGGGGTAGCTGTAGCATTAATATTTTCCCAAAGTGCTACTTTAATGTCATAGATTTTTGTTTTTGTTATAGAAAATTGGTTTATTTAGTTGGATGACCTTTATGAAGAAGAGAAGATGGTGAATATTTAGTTCAAACTAAATAGCCATTAATTTTTTAAGTTATAATACGTCTTAAGGAATTTGAGCTGGGCAGATATCAACCCTCTATGTTAGTTTGTCTACTTTCCGATCAGAAACCCCAAGATATCATTTGCCCTGTTCTGCCTGGGTGACTCCTACTCCACCAAGCCAGCCCGCATGGCTATGCTCTCTCAATCCACCTACCCCATAGTGTCTTCTTCCTTCATCTCCTCTCTCTTTTCTACTCATGGTTTCTGCTTCAGACCCCAAGCCCAGGAACTGAAGCCCTGCCTACCTTTCTTCTGCCTAGCTACAGGCTGTAGACATCTTCATTCAACCAATAGTTTTAAATTAAGAAGCAAGGTTGCATAGCATCATTTGGTATATGTATGGATCTCCTTATCCCTCAGAAATTAGGGGCCAGTATTTACCATTACAATGCATAGCAACAGTCCAAGCATCAACAACATTTTATTGAATTAGTAAATGAATAAAGCTACCATGAATGGTGATCACTGTTACTTTTTTTTCCATTCATTTGTTCATTTTATATCCCAATAGTTGCTCCCCTTCCCAGTCTCCTCCACACATAGTCTCTCCTCCACCCCCCATCTCCTTCTCCTCTGAAAGTGTAGGGACCACCTGGTTATCCCCTTACCCTGACCCACAAGTCTCTGCAGGGATGGTTGTAACTTCTCTCACTGAGACCAGACAAGGCAGCTCAGGTAGGGAAATGGATTCCACAGAAAGAAAGGGCATAGATTCAAATGGACACTATTGTGTAAGTTTAAAATTTTTTGAATAGACTGCAATTTAGCCAAAACAAGTGCCATTTTATGCTATCTGCAAAATAGTAGATATACTTCTCTACTTTAATTTTGTTAAATGCGAACAATTTGGGCCCCTAGCTTCCACTGAAGTGTCCATATGCATGAAGTGGATGATGCTTTAGTATTTGTGGGGTGTATGGTAAAACTTACTTCTTCCCTATATAATCCCATTAATATATTAGTACCAGATTTGAATTGAAGCTAGGGACTTGGAAAAAATTATTACGTCAAAATTTAGTGTAACAAACACTTCTAGCATGAGTTTTTATTTTAAATAAATCTTTAGACGTGAGCCTATGTGTCACAAGTGTGAAAATAAATAATGATCAGAAAATGAGACACACCAGTTTCTGAGAGCTATGAAAAACATCTTTGTGGAATTCTGTGATGTTCACACAGCATTTTTGTTGAGCATTTTCTGAGTGGCGTGGGAAGCGAAGATAGAGAGCATTTTTGGTCAAACAACCATGACATTCACTGTAGATTTTGGAACGAATATTTGTAAGATAACACCCTTCTCTCTCTCAAGGGATAGCTGACCAAGTGTGTCCAGTCTTCTGATTTTTGTCATCTAGAATAACGAGGTGATGGCCCAGCAATGTTGATGGGCATTGATCTGTTTCAGAAAGGAATTAATGCAGACTTCCAAGGACCAAGAAATGACTTCAATCTGAAAAAAAAAAAGATGATATTTCATTCTCTGAGTTCAGAGATGAGAAAAAATAGAACTGGAGAGAATCAAGGTAAAAACCTCATAGTTTAGATTAAATATGAAAGAGAATTTTTCCGTCAATATTGGGTTTATTAGTTGAAAACCCTACAGTGACATTCCATGTTTTGCTGCTAGTGAGAATTAGGACAAAATAGTGGATTGTTAAATATATAGGTGGCTAGAAACTATCCTTGTAATTATCTTCCCTCATTTTGTAGCCCTTCCTGATAACTAAAAAGGATGCTTTTATAATATACTGTAAAAACAAGCCTCTATTAATAAAATAGCATGAAATGATACTTTTAAAATGTTGCAAATAGGTAAGGCAAGTAGAGTTTGGGCCTTGAGTATTTGACTGCAGTATCACACTCCTCTGGCGATGTGTTTCCTACTTTATGGTTATGAGAGAAAAGCTGTCCTCACACACACAGCCTCCCAACATTGGCTCCATTTGAAGCTGTGGTGGTTTTATGTTCACATTTAATGCTTTTGAAATCCCTAATTAATCCATATTTCATTACAAAAGTCCCCAACCTCCAAAATTGTGTCTAATGCAAGTATTCCTTTTGATTTGTAGAGAGTAAATAACCTTAACATTGATTGGAAATATTGCAGAGCATCCTCATTGAGGCAGTTACTAAGAATAGTTATACTATACAATGCTTGGATACTCCTGTCCACCGTACATTTACTTTACTTCCTTCTCACTGTTAGAACCAGCATGGGTACAGAAGAAAAGTATTATTTGTTTATACATTTTATTGACCAGTTCTGCCTAGAGTGGTTTATGGGAAGAAAAAGACAAATGATCAAATTAGATTTTTGAGAGTATGTTTAAATTCATATTAAAAGAAAATAGTTTTTTTTCTAAATAAATTATAAAAGGTGATGCAAGTATTACATAATAAAAATGTTTCATAGGTACAAAAAGATATACCCAAAGACAAATGAGTGAGACAAAAAAAATGGGGAATAAGAAAAATATGTGCAACCTTAACCTTGGGTGTTTGTGTGGTTGGTATTAAAGCTTTTCACTTGATGAATAACTGGCTGTGCTTGTATATATTACATTGAATCCATTTTAAATGTTCTCATAGCTTAGCGAGTATGAGTTTTTAAGAGTCATAACATTTCCTTACATGGTGCATCTTTCACCTACACTGGAAAATTTGTTTTGTTTAGTACATGTGTTATTTTCAGAATGTGTATACATTCTTTATGACCATTGTTATAATTTCAATTTAACTATTCAATAAAATACCATCTAAATGTAAATGTTACTTTTATTTTTTAAAGTCTGTCCAGAAAGAAACATTTAATAAGCCTGGTGTGATGACCAGATTTGCAGAAGAGGAAGGGTTTCTTTAACAAAGGAAGTTTCAGTGTTGTAATCTCACAGGTTCCTGGCATACAGACATCACAGGTACATGGTACAGACATCAACCCTCATTGTCAGAGAGAGCAGTGCTTCCAGTCCAAAGGCAGAATCACTTGTCTGCACAGGAATACATCCCCAAAGTTGAGTGTATGACAAAGCTGCTTATTGACTATATTCGTTCTGTTTTAGAATGTTAAATCACAAATGAAAATATATCTAGGTTTCTTCTATTTTATTTTATTTTTAAAAGGGATGATGGTTTTTATTTATTTATTTATTATTTAAATTATGTGCCTGTGTGTGTGTGTGTGTGTGTGTGTTTAAATTCTATGTATAGGACTGTAGGTACTTCTAGGTACCTTTAGAGGCCAGAAGACGGTGCTGGCTCCCCTGAAGAAGGAGGAGAGGAGGATATATTGATGACCAACCCAAATCAGGTCCATGGTTCATGCTGATTGCCCCTTGGATATCCGGGGTCTAGGATATCTAGGACTCACTGACAAAGTCCTAGTCTAGCAAAGGTCACTTCCTATGGCTTAGGTCTTTTCAATTCTTTTATCATTTTGTTTTTGACCTTCATTTTGCTCAGGTCCACCACAGCCTAAAGTGACCAGGTACTATCTTCTCACTGGGCCCTTTTCCTACTGTATGGATTGGGGGTGATTAACAGTATTGACTTCTGAACTGCATGCAAATCCACCATTTTGTTCTATGTCCTAGAAGTTTACTTCTATGATTCTGCTTTAAACCAGGATTTTACCTAGGATTCATAGATGGCTAATGGGCCCATGGATACAGCAATGCTTGCAGAGAATTGATTCTACTCTAATCCAGTATACTTCATTTTTTTAATCTTTGTAAATTGTTCTGAGAAGAGTAGATTTAACAAAGCCTTGATGCCATCAAACTATCAAGGTTGTTCCCTGACCCAAACAGGTTGCCTTTCTTCCTCTCCACAGTGATCCTGAAGTCTCACGCTTCTGTATCTCCAGACGCATTAACTTCTTAATTAGTAATGATCTCATTCCTTAGTTTATCTAATACACGTCCCTAGCATAAATGACATCCTTTCTTCTCAAACTTCAGAACACACTCCACATGCTATCTACTTTTGTGTTTACTTGACATAAGCTAGAGTTATCAGAAAAGAAGGAATCTCAGCCAAGAAAATGCCCCCATAAGGTCATTTTGGTAGGTAAGCCTAAAGAAAAATTTATTTTCTTTCTTCTGCTTTTTCTTTCATTTTTTTTACTGGTTATTTTATTCATTTCAAATGTTATTTCCCTTCCCAATTTCCCATCCACAAAGTCCCTATCTGTTTCCCCTGACTCTATAAGGGTGCTCTTCCATCTGCCCACCCACTCCTGTCTCAGCACCCTAGCAATTCCCTATCCTGGGTCATCAAGCTTCCACAGGACTAAGGGACCCTTCTCCCAGTGATGCCAGATGAGGCCATCCTCTGCTACATATCCAGCTGGAACCACGAGTCTCTCCATGTGTACTCTTTAGCTGGTGGTTTAGTTCCTGGGAACTCTGGGGGGGGGGTCTAGTTGTTGGATATTGTTCTTCCTATGGGGTTGCAAACCCCTTCTGCTCCTACAGTCCTTGCCCTAAGTTCTCTACTCTGGTCCCTGGACTCAGTCTTCTGTTTAGCTGCATAAATCTACATCTGTATTGGTCAGGCTCTGACAGAGCCTCTCAGGGCACAGCTATACCAGGCTCCTGTCAACAAGCACTTCTTGACATCAGCAATAGTGTCTGGGTTTGGTATCTGCAGATGGGATGTATCCCTAGGTGGGGCAGTCTCTGCATGGCCGTTCCTTCAGTTTCTGCTCCACAATTTGTCCCTGCATTTCCTTTCGACAGGAGAAATCCTGGGTTAATATTTTTGAGTTGTCAGGGTGGCCCCATCACTCAACTGGGGGCTGTGCTTATCCATTGGATGTGTTCTCTACAGGTTCTATCTCTCCTTTGTAGGACATTTTAGCTAATATCCTCCCTGTTGGGTTCTGGGAAACTCTTGGGTCTATGGCATCTGGGACTTTTAGTGCCTACCCACAGTTCCCCCTCCCACACTGGTACACACTTTCTTTCAAATTCTTGACCCTCTGTACTTTTTCCCCATCTCCTCGCCATCTCCCCTGATCTGAACTCTCCCACCTTTCCATCCCTCTCCTTTCTTTTTCCCAGATCCCTTCCAAATCCCTCTCTCCTTCTACTTCCTGAAGATTAGTTTCCTCCCCCTTCTGAGTAGGACTGTAACATCCACATTTTGGTTTAATCTACTTTCTTCTTGTGTTTCATGTGGTCTGTGAGTTGTATCCTGTGTATTCCAGAGAATTTTCTTAATGATTGATGTCAGAGAGCCCAGCCCATTGACGGTGCCACACCCGTGGACTGGTGGTCCTGGGTGCTATAAGAAAGCAGACTGAGCAAGTTATGAGGATCAAGCTTAGAAGCAGCACTCCTCCATGGGCTTCTGTATTAGATTCTGCCTCCAAGTTTTTGTGCTGACTGCCTTTGATGATGAACAGTGATGTGGAAGTAAACGAACAAACAAACATCCTTTCCTACTCAAGTGGCTTTTGGTAACAGCAACGGAAACCCTAAGATACTCAACTATTTTGTCTGCATGTTTAAAACAAAACAAAATACCACCACTACCATTACCACCACCACCACCATATTCTTACTCTTTAGCTTAGACTGGACTTAAGTCCAGGACAGTCATTTTGTCTCAGCTCCAAAGTGTTGCAATCCTTGGTGTGAGTCGCAATGCCCAGCTAACTCTATCTCATATTAACCCAGCACTTTCTGCATTTCTTTTTTAGCAACAAGAAAAAAAATAATCTCAAACAGGGGCATATGGAATTTATCTTTGTTTCCTAGTCATTACATGGTGGATATCAAAGATTCAGTCAAAACTTACTGATATTTAAACGACGAGTTATATTGTAGTTGTACAATAACCCCTCCTTTTCCTCTTCCTACTATAAGATTTGTAGCCCTGTTGCAACAAGCTTTACCCTGGGCCAAGCTGCTATCCCAGGTACCTGAGAATTCCTAGCAGGTTGAAGTCGGATGAGAGGGATAGAGTTAGAGGATGGATCAAGCGACGAGCAAAGGAGAAGGCCATACAGTAGGAGAGAGGGAACATGGGTAAGCGTAGGTGGTTAGAAAGTTGTGGAATGCAATAACGTCCTGTTTCACCCTCAGGGGTGTGAGTTTCTTCTGTTCACTGATGAAGAGATAATTCTAGTCTGAGAGGCCTTCCTTATTGTATATGTGTGTGTTTTTATGTCACACATTCAACAAAATCTTTAAAAATGTAGGTTTCTAATTATCTCTTTAGGATGCCACATAAAAATGCAGGGCATCTCAGGGCAGGTGGAATAGTTCTGTGGGTTACAGCACTAGCCCAGCCATGGATGATGACCTGGGCTTCATCCCTGGAAACCACTTGGTAGGTGGAGAGAACAGAGCTCCATAGGTCTACATAGGTGGATACACCATACAATAACTAGCTAACGAACTAACTAACTAACTAACTAACTAACTAACTAACTAACTAACTAACTAACTAACGTAGAAAACTATAAACGAAAAACAATAGAGTAAATTCTCTTCAGCCCAGGTATTGCTGATGCTGTGAAAAATAGTGCAGCCTGCACAATTCACTCCTTTTGTCGAATGTTTCTGAATTCCACTGAAAGACTGTGAAATCAGCTAGCTCTAGAACTGGTCCTACCAACTTAATATTTTAGTATGGTCTGAACATGGACAAAGAGTTAATATGAAGCAGTTTTTCCTCTAGTCTGCTATTATTGCTCGTCATGTTATATCTGATTGATGTTATGCTCTGAATCTCTCTGTTGTCTGCTCTCACAGAAGAAATACACTCGCATGAGTAAACACATAAAGTCTCTATGGGCTTCTCTTATCACATCTTATGATGTCTGTGTCCACTCAGGCTTGTCCAATGGGATACTTTACTTTTGTTAGAGGCTCTGAGGACAAGGGTCGGAACCTAGGAGGGATACCGGTGAGGGCCACTCAATACTCTGTGTTACAGAATTCTATAATTCTATAATTCTGTCATTTCACCTGACAGAGAGCATGGCATTGCAAATGATAGAAAAGCACTGGGGAAAAATATTTTCTTTAATTTCCTCCCAATTTCCTGCATAGAATATTGGTAATGCTCAGGCCCATATACTTGTAAAGCATATATCTTTTTTGATAGAATATTTTATGTATGTACACCTCAAATGTTATCTTTTTAATGTGAATAATTAAAAGTAGTTTAGTGAATTAGAAGAGGAAAATAAGACTTTTATGTAGCATGTGGAGATGGTAGTAGCTATGTGTATGACTCTAACGTTCTTCATATTATTATTTATTATTATTTTTATTTACTGCTAGTTGACATCTACCATTTGTCTATACTTATAGGCAACCCTGTGGTATTTCAATACATGTATACATCATGTAATGTTTCATTCTGAATAAACATATTTATCTCCTAAAACAGTTATTATTTCCTTCTGGTGAAAACATTTTTTTTTTTTTAAAAAAATCTTTCCTTTGGAGTTTTTTTTTTTTTTTTTTTTTTTTTTTTTGACATATACAATACATTGTCACTATGTGTAACTACCTTGCAATGTATTCTGCTTTTCTGTTACAAGACATATTTATTTTTATATTACTTTAAAAATTACAATCATTGAGAATGTGTGCATGTACACTTGTGTGTGTGTGTCTTTATGATGCATGTAGTGAAGCTCATATGTGAAGGTCAGAGGACACACTACAAAAGCTGCTCTCTCTTTGTATGGTGTGGATTTGAACTCAGATGATCAGGCTTAGCAGCAAGTGCCTCTAGAGGTTAAGCCATCTTGTAGGCCACATGATTAATTTCTTCAAACTGTATTTTATTTTATCTCATAGAATATGATAAAATGAGAAAGCTTGGTCTTCCAATGTTTATGAGGCTGGACTTGTGAAACAGCTGGGGTTTGAATTTTAGCTTCAGCCTCAGTGTTTCCTGGACATAACTGCAGGACTGTGAGTGTTGATGTCAGAGAAGGAAGTGAGTGATGCTTTCCCAAATGTGCTCTCTCATCTCTGTGATCTGCAAAAGTCCTAGAGGAGCTTTTCCTCTTCCTGTTCAGGTCTTCCTGTTCCACAGATGTCAAGACAGGATGATGAATTCCTTGAAGACTAGCCCAGGCTATCAACTTTTCTGTGTCCTCTGTCCTGGGTTAGTTTCTTCTTTCTGTTACTATGACAGGCCTGCTTGTCATAGTAACATGATGGCAGTGACATTTTTGATCATTAGACAATTTTCTTTGTCTTATAGGATAGTTTAACTACATTTCTGATGTATACCCACTGGGGATCAGTAGCTCCTTTCCGAATTCTGGACACCCAAAATGTTCCCATACTTTTCCTTGACAGCTACCGCATGGGAGGAGGATGCAACCATCTTCAGGTATGAGCCTGAGGTGAGCTCAAAAGGTATTTATTACTCAGCCATTTATTAATCAAACTATAGCTACTGTTAAGACATATAATAGAATGAGGTGATACCTGGAAGGCCTGTGCCAAGGTGTCCCCCTGACAATTTATGCCATGCAACAGATCTGGCATAAAGGGGTTTTATTTGGGGGAAGGGGTATATAAAGATCTGGAGAAGGGGTAGAGCAGATGAGTAGACTTATAAACAGGCAGACAGATAAGAGCAGAGTCATGAGGGCAGAGAAGAGGATGGGGCATAAAGAAGGACAGAAAGGGGAAGAGAAGGGCTGTCTGGGAACAAGAGGGAACAGAGAGGCAGAGCTGGAGTGGCCAGGCAATCCTTTTATATATGCAGCCCATACCTGAAGCACCTGCTGACAGAAGGTGATGACTGAAGCTGTTGCTAGGTTTGTGGGAGAAGCCTAATGGAATAGCCTGCAATCTTGCAGATTACTCTATATACCTCTACACAACAACAGGTATAGCTAAATAACAAAATATTCCAGGATCCTATTATATTTTTACTAGCTCATCTCCAGAAACTTGGCTGATTAAAACAGCCACTACAATAAAGACACATTGAGGATTAGAAATGGGATCTCAAAGGTCCTAGAGTTATGAAGAAAAGGATGGGAAAAACATACCTGAAGTCCAGTGCCTGTTCAGTGCTGCACAGATCTGTAAGTCCAAGGTGTCAGTGGAGGTTCTGAGCTGCATAGAGATTAATAAGGGGATATGGCTTTCTCTTGGCACATTGAATGCTCGTAGGCTCTGTGTCCATAAGTAGAATGATTATGAACTTTGGTAATGAGCTAACCCTGCTGAGACTAGGTGGGTGGACTCTTTGAAAATGTGTGTAGACTCATTACCAGGCTGTTTTCAATAGAATAAGCCCCGGGATATGACACTTAATGTCAGCAGGCCCAGGAAGAACACTACACCTCTTTAAATGGCAGCCTATGGTGGAAAAATAAAATACAAGAATGAATTAGTCTTTGGGGACTAATTACCGAGTAGAGATGCAGATGGAATTTCAGCGAGTAGCAACTGTCTACATTATTTCTCTGTTTCACATGGTTTCTTAGGCTGTATCTTTAGTGTTTTTACCTACTAATTTCATTCTCTCTCCTGTTATTTTTAATATGTCTCCAGTGATGTATTTTCAAGAGGGAATTCAATTACCTGGACAGACAGGTGTGCTAAATGGCAATTTGGGGGTTATTATTTCTTTTCTCAAGTTGATTGCAAAGCTGACTCACGATTCGAGCAGCACTAGGGTTGTTGGGGGAGAATCTCTGTCAACAAGCTGTTAAAAATGAAACCTCATAATGAGGGAGAAGACATGAAATGTCAAGAAAGTCTCTTTGTTCTTACCGAATGCCTTACCTAATTGACACTGTTTTATTGAATTCTTAATAGGACGAAATGAGATTTTAATGTAATCTCCTTGAGTTTATACCTAATTCAATATACTAATTTATTATGACTCTTTCTTCATTAATTTTTTTCCCATATGAAGTTATTCAACAAAAAGTTTCCCCAACTGCCAGTTATTTGTAAATTTAATTTTTAAAATTTCTGATAACTTTTGTTACTTGCAATGTGAGAAGCAAAAAGGCAATCATTCATTGCACGTGTTTCCGAGAAAATGTAAGCCTGTGTTTATTCACTTTTCATGAGCTTGGGGTTATGTCTCAATTACACAGAATGATAGAACAGTATCAATAGCATTGTGATACTCTGATATGTCTGAGGTCTGAAATACGTGACTGGCTATTGTCATTTATCAGTGAGACCTGAGATGGTCTTCCTGCAAGTCCTGTGCTTCCCTTGCATTTTACAATGTAGCTTTTTAAAGAGTATGATTTTTCTCTGAAAAAAAAAATGCCAAGGAGAGGTTTGTCTCTTTATGGTAGTGAAATTATTTTGTTGTGAGATATTTACAGATGTTGCAAATTAATGAGGAAAGATGCTTAAATATATTGTAAGATAATTATCAGATGTCTCAGATAAGACAGTTAATGAATGGCAAATGTGTACTGCTACATTTTAATATGGAGTTGGAAAAACAGCAAGGCATCTTGAGTTTCTCAGAGGAAGAGAAGAGGAAAGACATGTAATAAGGTCTAGGATGACTCCACTGGTAGAATATCTTTAGGTAGTATGCACAGTAGTTTCTGTGTCTACAACTTATAACACCTTATACATAATTCATGCTCTTGACAGAAATACGCTTAACTAATGGGCTCATTTTTTTAAACTACTCTAAGAACAGTATGGAGAAATAAGTTAACAAAACAAAACAAAACAAAACAAAAAGCCCTCACTTACAGTTAGTTTTATAACCAGAGAAAATTACTGGTGTTTTTAGTTACATACACCCAGTCTACTGCATTAAGTAGATTCTATGACTTTAATTCAAGCAATTGTGAGACACAAATGTTTTAAAATTTTTTATGCATTCTGAACATGTACAAATTTATACCAATGTTTCTGAACAGCACAGTGTAATAGCAATGAACACATCCTTGCAATGTAGTGGGTGCTGAACATATGGGGATGATTTAAAGTATGTGAGCAGGATGTGCTTAGATTAGGGTCTTCATCATTTTTTAGAAGAGGTTTGAACGTCTGTAGATTTTGCTACCTGTGGGTGTCTTGAATCTTCTCTCCTATAGAGAGATTGAGAAATGACTGTATTCATGTAGACTTTTTTTTTTTGTTTTGTATTTTAAATAACTTGGAAGAAAATCTCTTTGCAGTGTTTTGTGGTGAATTTTTACTCAACAATCTATAACTTACTGGTAGACAGATCAGAAGAAACATTCCTCTAATAAATGACTGCACGGATCTTTTATTATGATTTTACAAAAATATATTTAACCAGTATCCCATGTTGTTTACGTTATTTCAAATATTTTTACCCATAGAGGCATGTTTGGATACCATGTAGCGTTAAGTGTAAGTTTTACTCTGAGTTAGGTATGGTTTGGCAAAGAGCTCTCAGGATGATTGCAACTTGGGCTGCTGCTCTCTAAGGCTCTGCAGTGCTGCTCTATTCAGTCATACACAGCTGGGGTAGAATTGGGGAATGGGGATGGGGGAGAACTGCAGGGAGTGTCAGTGGAGGCTGAGTTCCCACAAGGCAGTGCCTGCTCTCTAGTTTTCATCTGCTAAAACTTGTATGCTCTCCAGTGCCCAAACTTGTAGGCAGTCATAACCCACTAGCCAGAGCTGATATGTTTCTCCTGGAGATGAAGATATTCACAGTGCCACAACAAATTCTGCTCCACTGCTGGAACCTACCTTAAAGGAGCAATATAGACAGCTGGAAAAAGTCAGAAAAGGGTAGGGAGAGGCAGAAGAAATGGAAGCATCTAGCATCGTTTCTTCTTTTGATAACTATTGGCTTGCAGGAGGGGGGAATTGACTCAGGATGAAAACTATGTAGTTGGTTTGAAAGCCTTCTTAGTGTTAAAGTCAAAGAAAAGGACAGGTGTTTACATAGGTTTGATAAACACTGGTCACTGATGGGCTACACAAAGTGAATATTTTCATATATATCCAAGTGTGGGTTTGTCTCTTTTGTAGCTGATGTGAGACAGCTGTGGGGTCCCTGCAGCATTTCCTGTATCAGGCAATTACACTAGTGGTTGAAGCACTAGAAACTGTTGATTTTCTGAACTGTTTCTACGGTATTGCAAACAATGTCCTGGATTCATCTCCAGGTGAATAAAGCAATGGCTGGTTTGAAATACAAATATAGTCAAAGCTGTGAATTCTGGAAAAAAAATTAAATCTTTAAAAAAATGGAAAGAGTTAGACAAATGCATTTTATTTATCTTGGTTGGACATAAATAAGGCAAACATCTTGTTGAATTCATTATTTTCACAGCACCAAGAACTGGTATAGAAATGTCATGATGTGGGAAAAACCCCACAGCCGACTTCTTTTATTTTTATTTTTTGAATACATTTTTTAAAGTTGTAATTAAGTATTTCTGGGTACATATACATACACATATGTATATATGTAACAATAATATAGGAAAAGAGGCTGTTAATTTGAGAGGATAGGAGAGAAACTGGAAGGGGCTGTAGGGGAGAAAGGGGGATGTGATGCAGTTCTATTTTAATTAAAATATATTCTTTTTTTTTTTTTTTTGTTGAACTTCACACAGTCTGTGAGTTGTTTCTGGGGTAGTCCGAGCCTCTGGGGTTAGTATCCCATTATGAGTGACTGCATATTATGTCTGTTCTTTTGTGACTGGGTTATCTCACTCAGGATGATATTCTCTAGATGCAGCCATTTTCTTAAGAATTTGGTTAAGTCATTGTTTCTGGTGGCTGAGTAGTATTCCATTGTGTAAATGTACCACAATTTTTGTATCTATTCATCTACTGAAGGACATCTGGGTTCTTTCCAGCTTCTGGCTATTATAAATAGAGCTGCAATGAACATTGTGGTGCATGTATCTTTGTTGTATGTTGGAGTGTCTCTGGGGAAAATGCCCAGAAGTGGAATAACTGGGTCTTCAGGTAGTACTATGTCCAATTTTCTGAGGAACCGCCAGACTGATTTCCGGAGTGGTTGTATCAGTTTACAACCCCGCCAGCAGTGGAGAAGTATTCCTCTTTCTCTAGCCAGCATCTGTTGTCATCTGAGTTTTGGATCTTGGCCAATCTGACTGGTGTGAGGTGGAATCTCAGGGTTGTTTTGATTTGCATTTCCCTGATGGGTAAGGATGTTTAGACTATTATGTGTCAGGAGGAATTCTTTTCTGGTCCAACCTTCTTCTGTGTTCTTTGACCTGGGTTACAACAGAAGGTACTGTGAAAATATAGGTGGTTTTCCTCCTTCCAAGCATCTGATTTAAAAACCACTCACAGGAGTGCTCAGCAGCTTAGATCCCAGTTAATTTCAATGTCTTCAAGTTGACCATCAAAGTTAGATTCACACTAATCCAAATAGAATAAAGTGAGTAAAACAGTTTTGCCCTAAATCCAGTGTTTTTCTTCTAAGATTATTTAAGAAGTACTACAATGGGCTCCTTAAATCTTAGTCCTCTTGCTTCTTTCCATCTTGTGCCACAAGGCTTCTATGATTATTATTTTAAACTTTTTGTGTGTGTGTTTGTGTGTGTGTACATGTGTTATGTAGCAGGTACATATATGGCAGTCAGAGGAAAAGAGTTCTCTCCTATCATGTGGAATCTTGAGTACTTAACTCAGGTCAGCAGGTAAAAGTAAGCACATTTACTCCCAGAGCCCACTCTTTGATGTATCTTTTTTGAAGAAGTTAAGGAGCCAAGAAAGTAGAGGGAGCAGATAGAGTGAATAGACACAGAAGGGCCTTGAAAGTCCTCTGTCTAGTTGCCTGTAAAGCTGTCCAGGCCTACTGTGTTTCTCCTAGACCACTATGATTTCTTTTCAGGTAGGTTTGAGAATAAGATCTTTATATGACATCTAAGGACAATAAAACCGAGACTATAATAGAATATACTGGTGTATTTTAGAGAACACTACAATATTCAGTCTCCTACTCTGGTGCTTAAATCTTCCAGACATGGCTAGCTGTCCAAAAGCAACCATGAACATAAGAGCCAGAAGGCATTAAAAATAAAGAATTTAAGTTATTTGATCCATGTGTAATGGTCTGAGACTTGATCTATAGTTTACAATTGTATATCAGGCAATAAAACAATAGGGCATCTTATCTGCTAAAAGTAAAAATAAAGCTCATGTTAGTTGCAAAATCAAATTAGTACTTATGTATACAAAAAGATGCAAAGTGTGTTCCATACTTAGCTTCTCCAGAATAGTTCCATGCATAAGAGAAAGAAAGTAGAATGCCAATGGTACAAGGCCCTTCCAGTCTGAACTTGTGCCCTGAGCAGACCTTGGGTGCTGGTTCTGCATCCATTCCTACAACACCCAGAGGAAGCCCTTCTCCCAAGGTCTCTAATTCTCCTAGGGTCAGAGGTGTTCTAACATGTCCCAAAAAACAGGACCACAGGATCACAGGATCAAAGTGGTAGCTCAACTCCCAGAAGATCCAATACACCAAGGAGCACTGGAGCTCTGACATGCTCAAGATCATAACTGAGGCCACAACATCTTCCACAGCACCCAGAATAACTGGGACCCCCACAGGAAACAGGGAAACACAAATTCCCACCCAACCAGAGGCATGGGTTTCTTCCAGCTTGTAACTGTGCCCAGAGCAAGCCAAGGCTCCTCCCCCGCCATCACCCACTCCTGCAACACCCAGAGAAAGCTTGGCTTCTAGGAGCTCTGACAAGACAGGACCTCAGGAACTTGGTCATACAAGGACTTCAGTACCTCAGAGGCAGCTTAACTCACAGAAGCTCTGACATACCTAGGATCCTAGGATCCCAGGATCCCAGAATCACAGTATCACAGAGACAGTTGGACTCTGAGGAGTTCTGACACAACCAGGATCACAAGAAAGATAGGCTCCAGTCAGAGACTGCAAGGGCAAGTAGCACTAAAGATAACCAGATGGTGAGAGGCAAGTACAAGAATGTAAGCAACAGAAACCAAGGATACTTGGCATTCTCAGAACCCAGTTACCCCACTGCAGCAAGTCCTGGATACCCCATCACACCTAAAAAGCAAAATTTAGATTTAAAATCATATCTCATGATGATGATAGAGGACTTTAAGAAGGACATAAATAATACCCTTAAAGAAATACAGGAGAACACAACCAAACAGCTGATGGAGTTGAACAAAACCATCTGGGACATAAAAATAGAAATAGAAACAATAAAGAAATTACAAAGAGAGACAACCCTGAAGATAGAAAACCTAGAAAAGAGATCAGGAATCATAGATGCAAGCATCACCAACAGAATATAAGAGATAGAAGAGAGAAACTCAAGTGCAGAAGATAATATAGAAAACATTGACACAAAAGTAAAAAAAAAAATGTAAAGTACAAAAAGCTCCTAAGCCAAAACATCTAGGAAATCCAGGACACAATGAGAAGACCAAATTTAAGAATAATGGATATAAAAGAAAGTGAAGGTTTCCAACTTAAAGGGTCAGTAAGTGTTTTCTTTTTTTTTTCTTTTTGTTAAAGGCAAAAGTATTTTATTATTATTATTATTGATACAGAGTGTAGCTCAGGCCAACATCGAACTCATGATCTTCCTGCCTCAGCCTATAGATGTGCATCACCACATCCGGCTAATTCAGAGGTTTAATGGGGTCAAAGAGGAAACAAAATGAAGAGATGGTAATGTACTGATTATACCAGGCCACTCTGAGTCACAGTAAAATAGGAGGCCATTGAAAACACTATTATGTAATGACTTTGGATTACTCCAGATTTTCTTGTTTTTGGATAACAAGACCAAATTAGCAGGGAAGATGATCACACACGGCTGGGGAAGACATGTGCATTTAGTGGGATTTGAGATAATTCAACACTTAAAAACAAAATTCATGCAGCCACTGTTGGGATTCTTTAAACCCAGCAACAGCCAGGTATACTCTACCCCAGTTACCTGGCAACAGTGAGACATACTCTGCTCTACAATTACCTGGCATTATAAAAGGGGCTGCTTGACCCCTCCTCACTCTTGGTCTTTTCTCTTTTCCTTACCCCCTTTATCCCTTCCCTTTCCTTTCCGTCTTCCGCCTCCATGTGCTCTTGCTCATGGTGGGCCTCTACTTCTCTACTCCTCTCTCTCTGCCCCTACTACCCTCTTAACTCCTCTCTCTCTGCCCCTACTACCCTCTTAACTCCTCTCTCTCTGCCCCTACTACCCTCTTAACTCCCCTCCCCAACCTTTCCTAACCTAAAGAAAGATATGACTATGAACATAGAAGAAGCCTACAGAACTCCAAATAGATTGGACCAGAAAAGAAATTTCTTCCATTACACAATAATCAAAACTCCAAACATCAAAACAAAGCTCAAAACATACATTGTACCATACACAATAATACTGGGGAGACTCCAACATCCTACTCTAATCAATGGACAGACTGTGGAAATAGAAACTGAACAGAGACACAGTGAAACTAACAGAAGTTATGAGCCAAATGGATTTAAGAGATATCTATATAACATTTCATCCTAAAAACAAAAGAATATACCTTCTTCTCAGCACCTCATGCTACCTTCTCCAAAACTAACCATATAATTGATCACACAACAGTCCTCAATAGATACAAGAAGCTTGAAATAATGCTATGCATTCTATCAGATCACCATGGACTAAGGCTGGTCTTCAATAACCACAAAACCAACAGAAAGGGCACATACACGTGGAAACGCAACAATGATCTACTCAATGATGACTTGGTCAAGGAAGAAATTAAAAAAATTAAAGCCTTTTTAGAATTTAAAGAAAATGAAGGCACAACATACAAAAATTTATGGGACAGAATGAATGCAGTGCTAAGAGGAAAACTCATAACTCTGAGTGCCTCCAAAAGAAACTGGAGGGAGCATACATTAGTAGCTTGACAGCACAGTTGAAAGCTCTAGAACAAAAGGAAGCAGATACACCCAAGAGGAGTAGAAGGCAGGAAATAATCAAGCTCAGAGCAGAAATCAACCAAGTGTAAATAAACAACAACAACAACAAAAAAAAAACCCATACAAACAATTAACAAAACAAGGGGCTGGTTCTTTGAAAAAAATAACAAGATAGGTAAGCTGTCAGCCAGACTAACTAGAGAGCACAAAATCCAAATTAACAAAATCAGAAATGAAAGAGGAGGCATAACAACAGAAACAGAGGAAATTAAAAAAAATAATCAGATCCTACTACAAAAGCCTATACTCAACAAAATGGAAAAATATGGAGAAAATGGACAATTTTCTAAACAGATACCAGGTACCAAAGTTAAATCAGGACAGAGAAACCATCCAAACAGTCCCATAACCCCTAAAGAAATAGAAGCAGTCATTAAAAGTTTCCCAAGTAAAACCAGCCCAGGACCATATGGGTTTAGTGCAGAATTCTATCAGACCTTCAAAAATGACCCAATATCAATACTCCTCAAACTATTTCACAAAATAGAAACAGAAGGAACACAACACAATTCCTTCAATGAAGCCACATTTATGCTTATACCTAAACTACACAAAGACTGAACAAAGAAAGAGTACTTCAGAAAAATAGTACTTATGAACATTGAACCAAAGATACTCAATAGAATTCTGGCAAAATGAATTTAAGAACACATCAAAATGATCATCCATCATGATCAAGTAGGCCTTATCCCAGAAATGGTTTGATATCTGGAAACTGATCAACTTAATTCACTTTTTAAACAAACTCAAAGAAAAAAAAAAGCCATGATCTTCTCATTAGATGCCATGAAAGCATTTGACAAATTTATCACCCCTTCATGTTAAAAGTCTTGGAAAAATTAGCAATTCAAGGACAATACCTAAACTTAGTAAAAGCAATATACAGTATACCAGTAGCTAACATTAAACTAAATGGTGGGAAAATTGAAGCAATTCCACTAAAATCTGGGACTAGACTAGGCTGTCCACTTTTCCCTACCTATTCAATATAGTACTGGAAGTTTTAGCCAGAAAAATTAGACAACATATAGAGATCAAATTGGAAAGTGATACAAATTGTAAAGAAATAATTCAAAAGATCATTATTTACAGATGATATGATAGTATAGTTAAGTGATCCCAAAAATTCCAACAGAGAATACAGAAATCTGATAAGAAACTTTAGCAAAATAACTATATATAAAATTAACATAGACAAATCTACTAGAGCCTTACTCTACTCAAAGGATAAACTGGGTGAGAAAGAAAGGAATTAGTGAAACAACACCCTTCACAATAGTCACAAATGATATGAAATACTTTGGTGTGACCTTAAATGAGCAAGTGAAATATCGGTATGACAAGAACTTCAAGTCTCTGAAGAAACTGAAGAAGATCTTAGAAGATGAAAAAATATCCAATGCTCATGGGTTGGAAGGATTAACATGATAAAAATGGCCATCTTGCTGAAAGCAATCTACAGATTCAATGAAATCACCATTAAAATTTCAACTCAATTCTTCATAGAGATGTAAAGAGAATAATACAAAACCCAGGATAGCAAAAACTATTCTCAAAAATAAAAGAACTTCTTGAGAAATTAAGATACCCAGCCACAAGCTGTATTTCAGAGCAATCATGATAAAATGCATGGTATTGGTACAGAGACAGGCATGTAGGTCGGTGGAATAAAATTGAAGATTCAGAAATGAATCCATACATCTATGGTCACTTGATCTTTGACAAAGGAGCTAAAACCATCCAGTGGGGAAAAACACAGCATTTTTAACAAATGATGGTGATTCAACTTGCAGTCAACATGTAGAAGAATGCAAATTGATCCATTCTTATCACCTGTACAAAGCTCATGTTTAAGTGGATCAAGGACCTCCACATAAAAGCAGATACACTGAAACTAATAAAAGAAAAAATGTGGAAGAACCTGGATCACGTAGTCATAGGAGAAAATTTCCTGAACAAGAATGGCATAAACCCTAAGATCAAAAATCAACAAATGGGACCTCATAAAATTGCAAAATGGCAAATGATATTGTCAATAGGACAAAATGGCAACCAATAGATTGAAAAAAGATCTTTACCAATCCTACATCTGATAGGCTAATATTCAATACATACAAAGAACTCAAAAAGTTAGACTTCAGGGAATTAAATAATTCTATTAAAAATGGGGTACAGAGCTAAACAAAGAATTCTAAACTGAGGAATACCAAATGGCTGAGAAGCACCTAAAGAAATGTGCAACATCCCTAGGCATCAGGGAAATGCAAATCAAAGTAACCCTAAGATTCCACCTCATACCAGTCAGAATGACTAATATCAAAAATTCAGGGTACAGTAAATAATCATGAGGATGTAGAGAAAGAGGAAAACACCTCCACTGTTGGTCAGATTGTAAACTGCTACAACCACTCTGGAAATCAGTCTGTCAGTTTCTAAGATAATTGGACATAGTGCTACTTGACAACCCAGCTATATCACTTTTTGGCATATACCTAAAAGATTCTTCAACATCTAACAAGGACATATGCTTCACTATGTTTATAGCAGCCTTATTTTTAATAGCCAGAATGTGGAAAGAACCCAGATGTCCTTCAACAGAAGAATGGGTAGTACAAAAAATGTGGTAGTTACACAAGGAGTACTACTCAGGTATTAAAAACAATGACTTCATGAAACTCCTATACAAGTGGTTGGACTAGAAGCTATCATCCTGAGTGAGGTAACCCAGTCGCAAAAGAATGAACATGTTATGCACACACTGGTAAATAGGTATTATTCTGTAACAGGGAATACCCTAGATACAAGAAACCAACCACATGAAGCTCAAGAAGTTGGAAGACAAAAGTGTGGATGCTTCAATTCTTCTTAGAAGAGGGAATAAAATATTCACAGGAGGAAATACAGAGACATAATGTGGACCAGAGACTGAAGGAAAGGACATCCAGAGATTGCCCCACCTGGGGATCCATTCCATACACAGTCTACAAATCTAGACAATATTGTGGATGCCAGGAAGTGCACACTGTCAGGAGCCTGATATTGCTGTTTCCTGAGAGGATCTGCCAGAGACTGAGAAATACAGAATTGGATGCTCTCAACCAACCACTGGACAGGGAACAGAGTCCTCAGTGGAGGAGTTAGGAAAGGATTGAATGAGCTGAAGGGGTTTTGAACCCCATATGAAAAACAACAACAGCAACCAATCAGACCTCCAAGAGTTCCCAGAGTCTAAACCACTGACCAAAGAGTAAACATAGAGGGACCCATGGCTCCAGCAGAATATGTAGCAGAGGATGGCCTTATTGGGCATGAATGAAAGGAGAGGCCCTTGGCCCTGTGAAGGCTCAGTGCCTCTATGTAGGGTAATGCCAGGAGGTGGGAGGGATTGGGTGAGTAAATGGGAGAACAGTCTTATAAAGGCAGGGGGATTGGCAATGGGAAAGGGGGATTCCAGAGGGGAAACTGGGAAAGGAAATAACATTTGAAATGTAATTAAAGAAAATATCCAATAAAAGGGGGGAGAATGTTAGTACACAGATGAAGGGTTAGTGTATGAAGGTTTTGCTACCTGGGTGGTTATAAAACGTTTGCTTTTATCTGGCAAAATTAGAGTAAGCATAATAAAGAAGCCACAGTGTATTAGGCCAATTAATTTGGCCAATTGATGGCTAATTATCATGGTTATCAATAACTTAGTACCATTTGCTACATTTAGAATACATAGTAGAAAAATGTATTTTCTAATAATTCTATTTAAGTGATTTTCCTTTTTGTTGGTTAAGTATAAACAATGATTGGTGGTTTTTATTTTTTTTTTGTTGTTAGTTTTGCAAATAGATGATGTCTCAGTGAAATACTTCAGAAAGTAGCTACACAATTAAAAAGTGTCTTATCAACATACCGTAAAGTTTAGGCTCCATGGAGGGATGTTGTTTTAGATATTAATTTAACCTAACTATGGTGTTTTTATTTATTTGCACATTTTTATAGGAAAGCTTATAAAACTAATAAAAAATAAATCATGAAATATATTTGAACAATCTTACCTTGTGTGGCACAGGCTGTGAGATCTAATTTTGTTAAAGAAAACTTTTAATTTTTTTTTCTGGACCAGAGTTTTCCTCTTTGAAGGATGCCATCCTTTAACTATTACTTAAAATAGAACCTTCTTCCACTGTGTCATTTTTTACCAACATCTTTGTGATTACTGGTCGTGAATGAAGTGCAAACCGTGGCCATGTTTATCTTGTTTCTTCACGTTGCCACATGTGTGCAGCTTTTATCAAGGCCCATTGCTTCTTTCCCATGCCGAAATGTATTTCCACTTACTTAGTCCCTCAACTAAATGTGTTGGAAATGGGGCAATAAATGGATTTCTCTCTCCTACCCTTCTTCTAGCGTGTTTTGTGCATTGCAAGGGAGTTTGTTAACTTCTCTTCTGCGCTGTTTTCCACCACAGCACATTAATCCCCATTTGGATTAAATTAACCTCAGCTTATGACTGAGGAGTCACTATCTCTATGTCCTCTTGTTTCATTAGACATCAACAAAGTGTGTCTAAAGGGATGAAAAGCAACAGCAAAAATCTACCAGCTCGAAGTGCTTTTTAGTACAATTACTATCTTGATTTAGATTCCATTACTTACATGCACGTGAGTCTGGTTGGTTTTCTACGGATGGTCATTGTTTCCCCACTTTGCCATGGCTCAGCTGTGTTTTATTATTTTTCTGTTTCTCTGTGTGGTTGTGAAGTGGTCCTGAAAAGCGTATGTTGATAACTTGATCGTACAGAGGAGTGCAGTCTCTATCATCAATCCTGACAAACAGCCGATTCCCAGCTCTCAGGCTGAGAATCTGGTGGTGGGGATGAAGTTCAGGAATGATCTAGGCCTCCATCTAGATGGGGGAAAGGAAGAACAGTCAACAGATTTTTTAAAGTTAGGTAGTATGTCAGTGATCTAGGAAAAGATGAAATGAAAGATCACTTCTCAAGGGACTGGATGCTGGAGATAAAACAATTTGAAAAAAAGAAAAAGACTATTGTCTGTGAAGGGGAGCAGGGTTTGACGAGAAACTCAAGATGAAACCTGGAGATTTTCTGAGATTTTGGGGCAGATGACAGCAATGCTTTTGTGTAATAATTGAGACCATGGTAATTATCAAGAAGAGAAAGGAAACTCAAGCAGTTTAGGCAACTGACTCCTGGTAATTTTTAGTTAGGATCCTGTGATGTTATTATTAGCAGCTAACATGAGTGTGTCTATACCATAAAGTATGCTGATAATAGTTTAGGCTTATGATGCTGAAAAAATAATTAAAATACCATGATTCTCATGAGGCAAAATTAATATTTTATTATAGCAATTTTACTACTGAAAGTACCAGTGTTTGCTTACCTCCTATTTTATTTGAGCTTAAATAAGTAGATATAGTAGAATGTTGTGGTAGTTTCTTTTTTTTTTTCAGGTACATTTCTTTTTTTTTTTTGTTTTTTAATTTTTTATTAGATATGCTCTGTATTTACATTTGAAATGTTATCTCCTTCTCCCACTCAGCTCCCATCCCCCCTCTCCCTCTACTTGTCTTCACAAAGGTGCACTAGCTCCCAATCACTCTCTCCACCCCAGTGCCTTGGCATTTTTCTACATTGGAAAACTGTGCCCTCACTGGACAAAAGGCCTCTTCTCACATTCATGCCAGACACTGCTTTTCTTGGCTACACATGTAACTGGAGTCATGGGCCTCTCAATGGATGCTCAGTGGTTGGTGTACTGGTCCATGGGAGCGGTGGAGGATTTGGTTGGTTGACAATGTTGTTCTTTCCATGATGCTGCAAACCTCTTCAGCTCCTTCACCCTACCCGTAGCACTCTCACTGGGGTCCCCATGCTCAGTCTGATGGTTATCTGTACCAAATCAATTTTTCATAGAGTTATAAAAAGTAATTTTCCAATCCATTTGGAATAATAAAAACCCAGGATAATAAAAACTATTTTCTTTTTTTTCCCCCTCTCTTACAACTTTATTTTTAAAAAAGAGGAATACATATACAGATTTTAAATGGCATTTTGGAATAACACTATATGAATATTTTTGTCAGTACTTAATTCTTTTAGAGGTTTGATAGCATGCATTGAAATACCACTAGTTACCATAGCAAAAAGTACATGTAGGACAGAATGTAACATGGAAACAGTTTTCTTGGTGAGTATAGATTAAGCATAAAGAACTTTGAATATCAAAAATTGCAACAAGGCTATATTCCTAGCTCTTGGATTATTAATGATTTAAGGTCCAGGTGTACCCCAATCTGAGAGTGTGCTATACATGTTTTTTTTTTTTCCTAAGAAGGACTGAGGCTTTCATTTTTTGGCCTTTGCTTTTCTTGAACTTCATATGCCCTGTGAGTTGTTTCAGGAGTGTTCAGAGCTTTCTGAGGCTAGTATCCAATTATCAGTGACTGCATATTATATCTGTTCTTTTTTTTATAATAACATTTAATGAATGAATATTGCAAAGAAGAAACAAATAAAAAGAAATGAAATTATAACTAATGAATCAAAAATACACATTTCTACATATTACCAAAATTATTATAGGTTTACTAATTCAACTTTTTGTTTTGTTTTGTTTTTCCTTTTTTTCTTGGACTTCAAACAGTCTGTGAGTTGTTTCTACGGCAGTGCGAGCCTCTGGGGTTAGCATCCCACTATCAATGACTGCATATTATGTCTGTTCTTTTGTGACTGGGTTATCTCACTCAGGATGATATTCTCTAGATGCAGCCATTTTCTTAAGAATTTGGTTAAGTCATTGTTTCTGGTGGCTGAGTAGTATTCCATTGTGTAAATGTACCACAATTTTTTGTATCCATTCATCTTCTGAAGGACATCTGGGTTCTTTCCAGCTTCTGCCTATTATAAATAGAGCTGCTATGAACATTGTGGTGCATATATCTTTGTTGTGTATTAAAGTGTCTCTGGGGTATATGCCGAGAAGTGGAATAGCTGGGTCTTCAGGTAGTATTATGTCCAATTTTCTGAGGTATCGCCAGACTGATTTCTAGAGTGGTGGTATCAGTTTACAACCCCACCAACAGTGGAGAAGTGTTCCTCTTTCTGGGCAACCTCACCAGTATTTGCTGTCATCTGAGTTTTGGATCTTGGCAAATCTGACTGGTGTGAGGTGGAATCTCAGGGTAGTTTTGACTTGCATTTCCCTGATGGCTAAAGATGTCGAGCACTTCCTCAGATGTTTTTCAGCCATTCAATATTCCTCAGTTGAGAACGTTTTGTTTAGCTCTGTACCCCATTTTTTAAGAGGGTTGTTTGATTCTCTGGTGTCTAGCTTTTCGAGTTCTTTGTATACCTTGGATATTAGGCCTCTATCTGATGTGGAGTTGGTAAAGATATATTCCCATTCTATTGGCTGCCGTTTTGTTTTCTTGACAATGTCCTTAGCCTTACAGACACTTTGCAATCTCATTAAGTCCCATTTGTTAGTCTTTGACCTTAGAGTTTGAGCCATTGGTGTTTTGTTCAGAAAATTTTCTCCTGTGCCTATGTGTTCTAAGGTTTTCCCTACTTTCTCATCTAATAGTTTCAGTGTATCTGGTTTAATGTGGAGATCTTTGATCCACTTACACTTGAGCTTTGTACAAGGAGATAAGAAAGGGTCTATTTTCATTCTTTTGCATGCTGAGTGCCAGTTCGTCCAGCACCATTTGTTGAATAGGCTGTCCTTTTTCCATTGAATGTTAATAGCTTCTTTGTCAAAAATCAGGTGACCATATACATGAGAGCTCATATCTGGATCTTCTATTCTATTTCATTGATCCACGTGCCTATTTCTGTACCAGTACCATGCAGTTTTCAGCACAATTGCCTTGTAATATAGCTTGAGGTCATGGATAGTGATTAACCCAGATGTTTTCTTGTTGTTGAGGATGGATATCGCTATTCTAGGTATTTTGATATTCCATATGAAATTGCTCATTGATCTTTCCAATTCCATGAATAACTGGGTTGGAATTTTGATGGGGATTGCATTGAATCTGTAGATTGCTTTTGGTAGGATGGCCATTTTTAAAATGTTGATCCTTCCAATCCATGAGCATGGGAGATCTTTCCATTTTCTGAGATCTTCCTCAATTTCCTTCTTTAGAGGTTTGAAGTTCTTGTCATACAGGTCCTTCACTTGCTTAGTTAGAGTCACACCAAGGTATTTCATAGTTTTTGTGACTATTGTGAAGGGTATCTTTTCCCTAATTTCTTTCTCCACATGTTTGTCCTTTGAGTATAGGAAGGCTACTGATTTGTTTGAGTTAATTTTGTATCCAGCGACTTTGCTGAACTTGTTTATCAGCTGTAGGAGTTCTCTGGTGGAATTTGTGTGGTCACATAAGTACACTTCATGTCATCTGCAAAGAGTAATGTTTTTACCTCTTCCTTTCCAATTTTTATCCCCTTGGTCACCTTTTTCTGTGTAATTGCTCCAGGCAGGACTTCCAGTACTATGTTGAATAGGTAGGAGGAGAGTGGGCAGCCTGGTCGAGTCCCTGATTTGAGAGGGATTGCTTCAAGTTTCCCACCGTTAGGTTTGATGTTGGCTGTTGGTTTGCTGTATATTGCTTTTATTATGTTTAGATATGGGCCTTAGATTCCTGTTCTTTCCAAACTTTTAACATGAAGGGGTGTTGAATTTTGTCAAATGCTTTCTCAGCATCTAGTGAGATGACCATGTGATTTTATTCTTTGAGTTTGTTTATATGCTGGATTACATTGATGTATTTCCTTATATTAAACCATCACTGCATCCCAGCGATGAAGTCTACTTGGCCATGGTAAATAATGGTTTTGATGTGTTCTCGGATTCAGTTTTGCAAGAATTTTGTTGAGTATTTTTGCATCAATGTTCATAAGTGAGATTGTTCTGAAGTTCTCTTTCCTTGTAGGGTCTTTGTGTGGTTTAGGAAAGAGGGTTATTGTAGCCTCAAAAAATGAGTTAGGTGGTATTCCATCTGATTCTATCTTGTGGAAAAGTTTGGAGAGTATTGGTGTTATGTCCGCAATAAATGTCTGATAAAATTCTGCAATGAACCTGTCTGGACCTGGGCTTTTTTTGGTTGGGAGGCTTTTGATGACTTTTCTATTTCTTTAGGTGTTATAGGGTTATTTAGATGGTTTACTTGGTCCTGGTTTAACTTTGAGACCTTGTATCTGTCTAGGATTCATCCATTTCCTCCAGATTTTCCAATTTTGTGGAGTATAAGTTTTTGTAGTAGGATCTGATGATTTCTTGAATTTCCTCAGTTTCAGTTGTTATGTCACCACTTTCCTTTCTGATTTTGTTAATATGGATACTCTCTCTTTGCCCTCTAATTAGTCTGGCTAGGGGTTTATCAATCTTGTTGATTTTCTCAAAGAACCAACTCTTGGTTTTGTTGATTTTTTCAATGGTTCTTTTTGTTTCTATTTGGTCTATTTTTGCCCTAATTTTATTATTTCTTGCCCTCTACTCTTCTTGGGTATATCTGCTTCCTTTTGTTCTAGGGCTTTTAGCTGTGCTGTCAAGTTTGTGATGTATGCTCTCTCCAGTTTCTTTTTGGAAGCACTTAGGGATATGAGTTTTCCTCTCAGTACTGCTTTCAATGCATCCCATAGGTTTGGGTATGTTGTGTTTTCGTTTTCATTGAATTATAGAAAATCCTTAATTTGTTTCTTTATTTTTTCTTTGACCCTGCTATTGTTTAACAGAGCATTGTCTAGTTTCCATATGTATGTGGGTTTTTTGTTGTCTTTGTTGTTGTTAAAGACCAGCCATAGACCATGGTGATCAGAGAGGATGCATGGGAGTATTTCAATCTTCTTATATCGATTGAGGCTTGTTCTGTGTCCAATAATGTGGTCAATTTTCAAGAAGGTACCATGGGGTGCTGAGAAGAAAATGTATTCTTTTACTTTAGGATGATTCTTACATGCTACCATGTCCACCTGTGCGTGTGTATGTTTGGCTGAAGTGCACACACACACACACACACACACACACACACACACACACACACTCACACGCACACATCTGTTACATCTTTAATAAGATGTTTGGCAGAGTCATGTGTGCTCTAACATACAGTGACAGTTAGCCATCCATGCCAACTCTTGTGTATTATACCTTAAAGTGATTGCTGCAAGTCTTCTGTTAACAGATTAATGGATGTTGGATAATTTCAGCTTTAGGACTGTCACAGAGTAGTGCTACAAAACTTTTAATATGGCCTTTAAAAACTAGAGACTTATGACTGTAGGCACTCTTGTTGGAGCTCATTACTCTGAGCTTTAACCAGCAGTGACCCTACCACTTGTTGCTGTTGTACTTCTTGTAATCTAGCAGCAGTGTGCAGTAGCAAGTAGCACCAGGCAGCACCAGGTATCACCATCTAATAACTCATGTCTCTGATGCTAGGATGCTGACTTTTACAACAACTAAGATTGCGAATTTGAGGTTCATACTGTCAACATATCCAGTCCTTTCTAGTGTAGAATTTCAGTTCTTGGTCCTAATCAAACAACTCTTTCAATGACTAGTGGCCAGAGTTTCTATAATGTAAATGTAGCACATTTTCTTTACCCATTCACTCATTAATAATAATTTAAATTGTTTTTGATTTCTGGATATTATGAGTAGGGCAGCACTAAATATGGTTGAGCAAGTGCCCTTGTGGTAAGATGTAGCATCCTTGGATGTATGTCCAAGAGCGGTATATCTGGGTCTTGAGGTAGAACAATTTCCTGATTCTTGAGGAATGGCCACATTGATTTCCACAGTAGCTGTACAAGTCTGCACTCCCACCATAAATGGAAGATTATTCCTCTTACTCCACATTCTCACCAGCATAAAATTAACTGTTGCTTTAATGATAATTGATATTAGCCATTCTAATTGGTATAAGGTTAAATCTCAAAGTAGTTTCAATTTGCACTTCCCTGATGACTAAGGATGTTGAGCATTTCAAATATTTTTCAGGCATTTGACTTTTCTCTAGTGAGAATTTTCGTTTAGATCCATACCTCATATTTAATTGGCTGTTTTCTTGATGACCAGTATTTTTGTCCTTTATCTATGTTGAATATTAGCACTATATCAGTTGTGTAGTTGGTTTAAAAAATCTTTTCTCAGTCTGTAGCCTGCTGATTTGTCTGAACGATAGGGTCATTTGCTGTACAGAGTCTTCAATTTGTGTGAGGTTCCACTTACTGTTTCTATTGCCTGTACTAGCTGCGCTGTTTTGAAACTTTTCTGAGCCAGTGAGTTCTAGGCTATTACCTATTTTTTCTTCAACCAGTATTTGGCCATATTTTGAGGTCTTTGATCCATGAGGTGAATTTTGGGTAGGGAGATAATTATGGTTCTATTTGCATTCTTCTACCTTCATCCATTCAGTTTGTCCAGCTCCATTTGTTGGAGAAGCTTTCTTAATTACAATTTGTATTTATAGCTTCTTTATCAAAACTGTATTTATCAATGTGTGTACATTTACGTCTGGGTCTTCAGTTCTATTCCACTCATCAATGTGCCTGTTTTGTGCCAGTTCCATGGAGCTTTTATTAATGTAGCAATATATACTGCAACATAAAAGTCTTTCATTTGATTGGTTAGAGTTACTTCCAAGATATTTTGTATTCTTTTGAGGCTATTGTGGAACTTGTTGTTTCCCTTACTTCTTTCACAGTCCCTTTGTCTTTTGTATGTCTTGTGTAGGAAACCTACAGAACACTATGAAAATAAATATGTACCAACCAAAACAAAAGGAGTAAAGAATACAATATGAACTGACCATTAACAGATCCTCCCTCCCCCTAAACACCCTTGGGAAGATGAGAAATGTTCACATCAGATGGAGCATAGATAGTAGACCAAAGAAACAGTCCCTCTCAAGTCTATCTTCCAGAATAGATGAGTTTACTGGGGTCACTAATAGGATATTGATGAGGATTCTCATGGAACATAGGTGAATCAACGGTAGCTGAGTTATTCTAATGACCCACGACAGTTATGACAACTACATCTTTGGAACTCCTTGAACAATTAGCAGTCAGTTACACTGAATAGTGTCTACCTGCAACACTTATTTACTGGTTTTATAGCTTCAGGAGGAGCCTTGTGACTCTTGTCACTTTCTGAGTTGTGAAACTTCCAAGTTTTCTTAGATTTTTGAGTTTTATGAGCTTCCCTACTCTCTCCAGGAAGCAACGTTTCAGTTGGAAGGAAGTAGCTAATCAACAAAGGTAGTTTCTGGAAGTAGTCCAAGAAGGCCTCTGGAGTTCTGATATTGTTCTTTCTTTTTTAATCTAAGTGCTGATGGGTGGTGTGTTCATTACTTTGAAATTCATTGAGCATATATCTAAAGATATGTCTACTCTTGCAGAAATCTAATCATATGAAGCAAATTATCAAACATAAAGAATATACGGTAGGTTTCTACTTATAAAATTTGTTCTTAAACCAAATGCCATCATGTAGCCAAGATGACCTTGAAGTAAAGATCTTCTTACTTAAATTTCTTAAGTGCTTAGATTGCAGGTGCACACCATCCAGCCTGGCTCATAAAGTTATGTTTCTCCAAACTTCCTTAACGTTTCTCTACAATCTTTCTGGATTTCGCTGTGTTCTTCCAAATGAACACTGGAAAAGCAAGAGAAACAAATACTTTTAGCTAAGAGTACATACACAGATGGATTTACATGTTTCTTTTCTCTCTTTCATCCATCTGGAAAGCAGCCCACAATTAACATCGTAAGCAGGAGGAGAACAGAATGAAGTCTGAGTGCTCCTGGCTGTATTATCTGTGGGAAGTGCATTGATATATTGGTGAACTTCCTGTTGAGTCTTTCTCCCTGCTGCTGGCAGGCTTTATATAGGTAGCCTCTCTTCAGCCCTGGATAAACAACACTGCCAACTGGCCGGCCTTTTGACATCAGTTCTATTCTGAGACAGTTTCTGCTTTTCAAGGGCTTTCTTTTGTGGCCAATAGTAAGGTCTTTCTGAGGTAATTATAGAATCTTTTGGTGTGGTGTGACTATGCCAACTGTATTCTGCATCTTTGCAGACCTCTTATCCATGTTTCTCTTTTATCTGCATTCATTTATGGCTCACAGTGGATAGAAATAATTAAACTTATTCAAACACTGCATTTGTTGTGTGTTCTTTCAAGTCAAAGAGTTTCTCACTTCTCTATTTACAGTAATTTGAAAATGAGTTTTAAAGAGTGGGGTCATTGACTTACTGGGGTTTTAGGCACTAGCCATCATTATCTCAATGGTTTGCAATGTGAACTAACTAATAACACCAAAGGAATTCACATTGCTAGCATGAGTAGTAGTGAAAGAAATCAACATATTGTTTTTTTTATATGCTTCATGTGAAGTGCTTATGCCTAATGTACAATATCCTACAAGCAAGATGCAAGTGTTCTTACTGTCCATATATTAAAAACTAACTGTGACGGAGGTTCATTGTGCATCTGTTACTGACCGACTTGTCTGACACCAGCAAACCAGACTCTTTATATAAAACACATTTTATAAAATATGATTTCATACATAGATGTGTTTCAAGGGACAACAGAAGCCTGGGATTCATTGTTTTCTGGTCTCTCGTGGCTCTAGAAGGAACTCAGGGTAACATACCCAAGGTTGTACACATCCAGGAACTTAGTTTTTATTATCCCGACCAGATGGTTAAGTTGTTGGCAAGAAACAGAATTTGTGAAAATGTGGTAAATATAGTGGTATTGCAGGTGGTTTGGTTCATTGGATAAACCATCTTCACTCTGTATCTCTTAAAAGATGCTTATTCACTAGTAAGTGCTGGCTTTAGCTCTATGGATATGTCTGCCTATTAATTGGCAAAGTCATTAATAAACCTATGCTGTATGCAGTTAGTGTGCATGATTCTTGATTCTTAGGCCCAAATAACCATGCAGGAAAGCACAGCATTTCTTTTCTATGGTTTACTTGGTCCTTATGGTACTCTACTCATTTATTCATGAGCCTACTGGCCCCTTGGGGCTCCCACCAAAGCTTGAGTATACTATTTGCATTTGGTAACTGAGTCCTGTTCAACCTACCAGTTTTGTGGTTGGTGTTGTAAGAGCTTGATTGGGAATCATCAGTTCATGCTGCAGAGTCACATATAGCTTTCTGGCCTTAAGATGCTTGGCTTTTACTAGTGGATGATGCTAAGCAAGAAATAGTCATTCAAAGGATGGAGTTACCATCTGTCTGCCTGGGACAATTTAAGCCCTGAATTAGTGAGTCCGTGGTTCTCAAAGCACAGTTTTTTGTTCTTAAGATCCGACCAGCCAGCTGGAAACCATGTGGGCCTATAACTCCAGTGGGCAAAAGCAAGCAGTGAAGTTATTTTATATGTAGCACCTGGGCTTGGTCAATAACTTCTGAGGCTACTGTTGCCAAAGGTAGCACGCTCAACGTTGTCAGAGAAGAAAGGCAAGAATAATGACCAGAGTTCTTTGCACTCTAGAGACTTCAGACTCAGTGACAAGATGCAGTTCGTGGTTTAGATTGGGTAGTATATAGTGGCTAAAGATTCTCATACTTCCAGAAAAGGCAAGGAGAGAGAAACATGGTTTCATTCAAAATTTACAGAGGTGATTTGAAGAAATTTCTGCATTCCAGCACACGTTTTATAATATTTTTAAGGACCTTGTCTGTCTATGATTGGTTAATGACCGTTCTGCCTGTAGAAGGAAAGGTGTGCAGTGAGTCTAGAGAACTTGCATTTGAATGGCATGGAGATACCAGCAGATGTGAATTTGGTTCACAGGTGATCTCTGAGGTCTGTTTGCCAGTGTGTGTACATAATTGTACATTTGTCAAAGGAACTTGTGTTCCAGCAGAGGTTCGTGTACTAGGTAGTTTTATGTAAACTTGACACAGGCTGGAGTCATCAGAGAGGAGGGAGCCTCAGCTGAGTAAATGCTTTCATAAGATCTGGCTATAGGCAAGCCTGTAGGGCATTTTCTTAATTAGTATTTGATATGGGAGGGCCCAACCCATTGTGGGTAGTGCTATTCCTGGGTTTGTGGTCCTGGGTTCTACAAGAAAGCAGGCTAAGTAAGCCTCGAGGAGCAAGCCAATAACCAGCATGCCTCCATGGCTTCTGTATCAGCTTCTGTTTTCAGGTCTCTTCCCTGTTTGAGTTCCTGTCCTCCCTGCTTTGACGATGAACTATTATATGGAACTGTGAGTGAAATAAACGTTTTCTCCCCACAAGTTGCTTTGGTTACGGTGTTGTATCCCAACAATGGTAACCTAACTAAGACAGTTTAGAATGACTGGTGTAGAAATTACAGCCATGTAACATACTTCTCTTTAAAAAAGGTAATCTATTCACTATTTTAAGCAGAGATCATTTAAACGTTACTGCTTTTGTATAAAAATGTAGCCCTTGAAAATTTCTTAAGAATTCTTTTTCTTTTTCTTTTAATTTCTTTTGTACTAACTGGTTTTGACATCATTCCATTGAAAGTTTTGGTTGTTGGGAAATAGTATACTTCTGTTTATACAATCTGTGCCTGAGGTTATTGTTACTATTAATTGACATTTACAAGTACAACTATACTAAATTTTGGTCATTTTTTATTTTCCTCACCAATTAACTTCTTCCTTGCTCCCCTGAACATTTTCTTTCCAATGAGCCCTTGTTTTGATGTCTGTTTGGTTTTGAACCATTGAGTTCAATTGTGGTTGCTTGCATGCAGATGAGTGGAGGATTAATTACAGGAACGAAGCACCTTCTCAGTGGCTAAGCGCCTGAAGAAAATGATCTTCTCTTCCCCAGCACCCATTAGCCACTCATAGCCCATCAGTAGGGTGTGAGGCTTCGGGAGCCTCTCCTTCATGTTTAATGAAGTAAGGCTGGGCTTGTGCAATGACAGTGGATTAGTAAGTGACAGAAAAAGCATACAAAGGACCCTCTTCCCTCAGAGCCAACCCTGATCTAGTCTGAACGCTCTCCTCCTGTGATTTCATCCTAGCCGAACACCTCCTCCAACCCTCCTGCAAGATGCAGTTCTGATTTCCCGCAGAATTTCCTGAAATTATCACAAGTACTATCTCTTTGCATCCGGGTTTAACTGTCCACACCAGCTGGGCAAACTGGAACTCAGCCTCCTGCTCAGCTCATCTCCCCAGCTCTGATATCAACCCTGGACTATAAAGAAGCTGAGTCCCCCCTCATTGGCTGAGAACCCTTCTTTGGTTTATGTAGAACCTCCCATTCTCCATCTTGGGAGGCTTTAGGGTCCTCCCTTCTTACAACGGGTGCAGTGGCCACTGCTGAGTGCTGCCAAGAAGACACCGTTCACCACCATTTCTCGCCAAGCTTTGACTCTTGCTTTCCTTGTTCACTATCACACAATATTCCTTAAGCTTAGTGCAGGTGGTAAGGTTGGTTCTCTTAGGCCAGAACGCTCTGTGGTCGGCTGTTTACACTGAACTCCCTTGTAAGTCTCTGCCTTAGCCACTGCTCACCATGATGAAGGCTGAGGACAGTGCTAGTTTATGGTGGTAAAGACAAATGTTTAGAACAGTTTGACACTCCTACTTAGTACATCCTTTCCCGGGGCCTATGGCCCACTAGCTTGAATGTTGTCATTATTGTGAGTAAACTGGTGTTCATCAATTCTAAATGATAGAAAGGTTTCATTTCAAAATAGTGATTAGGGTACAAAGCAGTTGTTTCTTTTCTTTTCTTTTCTTTCTTTCTTTCTTTCTTTCTTTCTTTCTTTCTTTCTTTCTTTCTTTCTTTCTTTCTTTCTTCCTTTCTCTCTCTCTCTCTCTCTCTCTCTCTCTCTCTCTCTCTCTCTCTCTCTCTCTCTCTCTCTCTTTTGATTCTTGTCTCAAGTTTATTTGTAAAAACAGCACAGGACACTGGTCATCTGCAGTAGTGTGTAGGTGGGTGTGTCCCAGCAGTCTGTCTGTCTGTCTTCACACTGGCAGGGGCCTTCTCTATGGAGCCTTCACAGGGGCCTGGGCACCTTTGGGAGCCTGAGCTGGAGCTGAAGCCTGGGCCTTAGCTTTGACCTCTGCCTTGATTTGAACCTTGGACTTTGGTTGGTGAGCCTGCGACCCTTGGCCATGTAGCTTCAAGTCCTCTTCCCAAGCTTGGGGTGAGCGATGAAAGCCAGGCGGCTGAGTCTGCAGCTGGGGCTCTTTGGCATCTTGGGCTTGATGGTCTGAGGCTTCACAAGGGCCTTGATAGGCTCTGTGCGTGAGCTCACTGCCTTGGCATTGTTGGCCCGAATCTTCTTCAGTCCTTTCTTGTTGTGCTTCTGAGCAAAGTGCATGTTCCTCAGAAACTTGGGGTCAGCCCCCTTAAGAGATTCGTATCTTTGTGACCGGGGTTTCTTGATGCCATCTCTGTGCCATTTGTGGTACTGGTTGTGTGTGGTGTGGTTCTTGGACTTGGCCTCTTCTGCTCGGTAACCCGAGGCTCACATGGCTTCCGGGGCTGCAAGAGAAGCAGTTATTTCTTAAAGAGAAAATTTGGCTCTATAAAGAGTGAGTAAAACCTAAAAATTGCAAATTGGCTGCAAACTCCCCTGATTTTCGGGCGTGGAATTGTAAAGATTCTGTGGATGGGGTGGGGGCAGGGACAGGGGCTGTAGATATGTGTAGAGAAAAACAAACTTCTCTAATGGAGAAGAAAAACATATCTCTCTTTCTCTATCTCCCCTTATCCCTCACGGCCTCCCACCCTTCCTCTCGTCTCTCTTTATTTCCATGTGTAAATGTTCTATTCTATTCTATTCTATCTTGTCTTCCTTCATATCTTAATAGAGCCATGCAGGCCCGGAGCAGGCGCATAATAAATACATTGTTAATTGATTCATATTCCGTACAAGCACTAAATCTCTTGCCCTTATCCCACTCACATCAGGGTTCAATAGAGACTAACAATAGCAAGGATAATAAGCAAATCTAAATTTAATCCCTTTTTGTTCAAACTAATCTCTCCCTAATTAATGGCTGCTCATACCATTATTGCTAATGAATCAGGAGACCTTCTTCACATCTGTGCAGGAAGCTCTCTGTTAAATTGCCAATTCATCTCCAAAGGAGGAGCGCAGAGGAGTCCAACTCGCCATTGTTCCCCTGGTGACCTTTTGACTAATGAAAAGAGAAAGGGTGCACGAAATACAAAAAAGGGAATGGACCCTCTCCTGTTGTATGCAGTTCTTAATTCTGGGCCACACCCAGGCTTTTGGCTACATATTTTACCCAACAGTTGTGAGGGCTACATTAGAACAGACAATGGACTGCGTTGAGATATGACAGAAGCTAGCACAGAATAAGGAACTAGGAGGAGAGAGTAAAGCTCTAAGAAAGGTTTAAAAACACTACATCCTAGTCTCCCTTCCAAGCCCACGTCATACAGAGTACACAAGGCTCCGGCTGGCTCTGAGCATGAACACTTTGAGACTCTCCCTCTGGGCGTTTCTCCACAACTGACCCGCATTCCAATATATACACAGAATACGAAATGGAGCAATGCAAGATAGCTTGCCTGGAAAGACATTGCTGTGAAAAACAAAACAGGCAATGTTTTGTTCTTTTGGAAATGATTTCAATCTCTTTTTTTTTTTTTTTTACAACTTTATTAAAAAAAAACAGATACATATACAGATTATTAAAAGCATTTTAGCATAAATATATATGAATGGATATATTTCAATCTCTTTCTGAAGAATCACTTTAAATAGACTTAGTGTTAGCTTGCAGGCAATTCTACTTTCTAGCTAGGTTTCTCCCAGGGACCTAGCTACAGTTTAATTGTCATCTGCTGCCATTAACTGCACAGGCAGGCTCAGGACTATGTATGCTCCAGCCTCTTTGGTTCTCTCCCTGGTCCCACATGCCCCCTCTCAGTGTCCTTTCTGTCTTTCTCTTTTCCCCCTTCTCTGCCCTCATGGCTCTACTCCCATTTGTCTGACTCTCTACCCCTTTTCCAGGCTGTACCTCCCTTCCCTCCCCCCAAATACCGCCCCTCCCCCTAGACAAAATTTGTTCCCTAACATGATTTCCCTGGGAGATACGTTGGCATGGGCCTGCCAGGCATCTCACCATGTTCTGCATTATATTTTGTAACACTGGCCTTAATGTAATAATATAAATAGGGTTACTGTTTCATTTGCTGAAAGCTTGCATTGTGGAAGGAGTTGTCCTGGGCAGTGGGATAAACCTCTGTCAGAGAGAAGGTTTTAGCACCCTGCCTTTCCCCAGTCACCAGTGTCTGCCTTTTACCCTTGCATATGATGAGGCTGGTGTGTGTCAGGGGGTGACCTCTTCTAAAAGAATAGGAGTTAGACACGTCATAAAGAGTCTCTACACAGCTTCATGGCTCTGAGAAAATATCTGCTATCCAGTGAATGGGAGCATCCCTTAAATATATGTGCTTAAATACTAATCCACAAACAATGGAATTAGGAGGCAGAGTTCTCTTGAGTGGAAGTCTTCTAAAGGAGACCTGAGTGAGCTCCTTCACTATGCTGGCTATGGGGAGACAACAAGAAGTGCCCCACCCCCCATCAAGAAGGTAGTACCTTACCTCTCCCACATTAATCTTGGATTTCCCAGGCTTCTCAACTATATTAGTCATTTTTCTGTTGCTGCCGTGATAAAACACCATGACCAAAGGCAACTTAAGGAAGAATTAATTTATCTGGGCTCTACGTTTGCAGGTAATGTCCCTAAGAACAGGTTAGCCCAGAGCAGGAAGCTGGAAGATTATGACCTCAACAATAAACACAAAGCAAAGAGTGGAATGGAGGTAGGGCAAGGCTATAAACTTTCAAAGCTAGTGATGTGCTTCCTCTGAATAAGGCTGGTCCACACCGGACAGCAACATTAGCTGGGGATCAAATGTTCAAATGCCTGATCTTATAGGGTGGCATTCTCATTCAAATCACCTACCGTGCCTCTGTGAAAAATAAGTTTCCACTGTTTATAAGTCATTCAACTTAGAGTACTGTGGTATAATGCTTAGATAAATTAAATCAAAATTTTTGTATAAAGCATACTCTAGTGGTCCCTTAGTCCTGCCTTGCCTCAAGGGACAATGAGACATATAAGGCTGGAGTCAGAATATGTACCACTCAGGCTGGGAAATAGAGCATTGGGCTTACATGGCTTACAACAATAAAATGTATATTAAAGTATATCAGCTTTGGATCTCTCCATTATTCTTTGGGTGATCTGATAAAGTTGTATCTCTCTGGACAACAGTCTCTTTTACTGTAAAACAGATACTTGAAGTTTCTTATAGGATTCAGATATGTGAAGTAAGTAAAAAAATTGATGTCTAGAAACAGAATTATCTTTGAATGTGCTTATGGGAAATCTCATGTTTTCTCCATTATATGTTTTTGTCTGTGTTCCATCAAGCCTAGAATGCTCTCCCTGCCCAAAGACAGCATACCTGTCTTTGCATGAGCAAAAAATGCTTCCAAGCCTCTTAACTAAACCTGCATGCACTTTCTCATCAATACTTCCCACCATCCATATCATCTTGATGTATATTTGCATATACATCATTGCTCTACTTCTATCAGAAGTATAAGATATGTGTAGGGAAGCATCTTATGTATTATCTGCCATTCCCACTAGCATATTCTCAAGTCCTCGATGTATACTAGGACACAGGAAATGCCCTTTGGGTGGATAAATGAGCCCAACTGAATTTTGCCCTTAATAATGCTTTGAATGTTTTTGTGTCTTTCAAACAATGGTATTTCTACAATATTTCAGGGAACGTTTGGCTTGGTTATTATAAATCTAAAAGCCAAGACTAAAACCACAAAGTTGTTAATGTTTCTGTAGATAAGATCTTGGTATATGCCCTAGGCTGCTTCCACTGCCTGCTTTCAGCCTTCTAATTGCTGAGATTATGCATGTGCTAGCATGCCCGGTTTAATTAGAAAGAAAGAAGGTTAAGAATAGAAAGTGGTACTGATGGTGGGAGAGTCAAGCTGCTTGTTGAAAAGAGGAGAATAAGCCTTTATCACTGTGTTGGGGTGGCCTGAGATCTCACCATTTTTGTAGTTCTCAGCTACTATTCAAAACAATATTTTCCTTATGTTCAGATATTCCCTTGTGAGGTCAGTGGGCATTTTGTCTATGGACACATTAAGAAGAGCTAATGCACATCATATCTCAGGCACGGTTTAAAAGGAAAGTGGGGGCACTCTTGGTGGGCTACAGATTATGGTCAGACGGTATGAGATCCTATCACACCTGCTCCTCATGAGGCTCCGTATTTCTATTTTAGTTGATTATTCATTTACTTTTTCTCCATTTACCAAGAAACTTCAGCAGACAATGTGCACAATTTGGAATACTTTAGACAAGGGTTCTAAATATTCATTTGAATTTGTGCCTCCACACCTGAATGCAACAGATATACCCAGGACGATACAAAGGAGGGAACAAAGAAAACTCCATGTGTACTTAATATTTATCAGTGTGGTGAGTTTCTCTAATAGAAAAAGAAAAGACAAAGTTAGTTTAATTGTATCCAGTCTCTTTTTAGTGCCTTTTCTTATTTTCTCCGAGAGAGAGAGAGAGAGAGAGAGAGAGAGAGAGAGAGAGAGAGAGAGAGAGAGAGAGAGAGAGAGAGAGAGGGGGTGTGGTAGAGACAAGAAACTTAGCCAAACAATGATTTAAGTCAAGTCAAGTATTTCTTTTGGTGCCAAGTTAAGAAGCCATGGCGTTTTCTTTCTCTTTCACTGAGGTGAATTTTTAGCCCAGGCTCATGGATTGGAATAGAAGAGCAATCAGTTACAAAGAGAAAAATACATTTGGTGTCTGTCCTGGAAAAATAATTGAAAGCATGAGTGTTGTATGGTTTCTTTGAAACATCAAAAGTGCACATAAGCACAGAAAGCAGAATCCCATCTGTTTGTTGTTAGGCTCATGTTTTATTTTCTTGCTTATACTTTCAGTGTATTCAATAAACTTAGCTTTTTATAAAGAAAATTAATTATTATTTATGCTAGGTTTACATTTGTGATAAATGTACTCATTTCCCCCATTCCATTAGCAGTAGAATGGTGTTAGATAATAGATTAGTACCATTTGGCAATTAATCACAGTCACCCACTGTGAGACATTGCTCATTGGCCAAAATAATCAGTAAAACAGTACTCAGAAAAGAAAGAATCCATCTTTGGAAATCTAATAGTTTGTTGGCAGGTTTGCCACATTTGGGAACAATAGCTTTTGTTCTGCATTGCATAAGGGGCACATTGTCAAATACAATTTAGAGGTCACATGCAAGCAGAATCCATCTACCTTAGAATCTTGAGAATCCATAATGTCTGTCTAGCACTATAGGCATGGACCAGGTAATCTAAGGCTCTAAAAATGGAACCCCAGACACATGGAGATGTAGAGATGTGCCCAAAGTGATATGAATATAGTGACCAAATTGGGTTTCTAACTCAGTTCTTCAGTTCAATGACTAGAGATTTGGGAGGCCATCATGTTTTTTTGCTAGAATAGTTGCAACTTCTATGAACTCAAAAGGGGCAGATTCCACAAATGACTAGGGCAGATGATGTTATAGATTGTGTTAGGTAACCACACAATGTCATTTTATTATACAAATACTCTAGAGCTCAACCTGTGGGTTGTAACCACTTTTGGGGTCAAACTTCTTTTTCTCTGGGGTCACTGATGACCAGTAGAAAACAGATATTTGCATTATACTTCATAAAAGTTGCAAAATATCAGTAGTAAAGTAGCAGTGAAAATAATTTTATGTTTGGGAAATACCACAACATGAGGACCTGTCTCAACATTAGGAAGATTGAGAACCTATGTTCTAGAGTTTAATGTATCTCTGGAATTTACCAAAAAGGTTATTGAGCTATTATAGATACTATTCAGAAAAAGAAAAAAGCCAGACCCTGGAACAAATCTCCACAATCAGGCAGCAACAGGTCAGGGTAGCAATTAGAAAATGTTTCCTAGATCAGAGATAACTAAGAACATGTTTCATAACTTCAGAGATGGCTAACACTTAGGTTGGTCATATACAAAACAGGTGCAGGCTGAAAATGAAGGAGGCATTTTGGGATAGTGTAGTAGCCCACAGGGTCAAATCATTGCTGATTCTGATTGGGTAGAGTCAAATTTCCAGGAACATTGTATGTAATAGAACACAGTGATCCTTGTGTTTCCTGTGCTGGGATTAGAATATCGATTTCTCTATAAACATTTTCATTAGGCTGTCAACTGGTTCGTCTCCCCTATTTATTACCTATGACAATGCTTGGCCTACATCATTACTGAGCACATCCCAGATATGGTAGGCAGGCATCCTACCATTGAGCTACACTGATGGTTCTGAAGAACAAATCACTGCTTCAGGACCCACAGTATTCTATCACTTTACCTGTGATAACAAGACTAAGTCATTCTACTACTTTGAAGTTACGTCAGGCACTAAACTACTAACTTCTCATTATCTATAAGGTTATAAAGACACTTAGTATCAACAGAATATTTACCACTTGTGAACCCATTATTATATCAGATATCAGGGATATAAAAGAAGTTGGAATTATGAAATTATTTCACCAAGAATGACAGGTTGATACTGATGAAGTGACTTTTCCTTCAAGCACTGATTTTTGCATTTGTTTGTTCAATTTATTTAAGCTGCACTGACCAGCTTTTCCCTGTTTGCTAGAAATCTCTTTCCTCTACTTGCTCCTTAAATGTTAGAGCTCTTTAAATCCTCAGTTCACTGCTCTGTCTCTCCCAGGATCGCCTGGTCAGCTAAGGCAGCTTATCCCTTCATCCACAGTAGTGAATATGGTTGCCCGGAGCCCATGGACAATGCTTCGGGTGGATCTGAGACTTTCTGAAATTATATGCAAATCTGATTGATTGTCACTTGTGTTGGTGACTTATACTTCCAATGTTTATGACTTCTATGTCTCTGCATTTTCTACTTTTCAGACTTTTAATTTTTTTTTGTTTTTATTGGTTATTCTCTGTATTTACATTTCAAATGTTATCCCCTTTCCCCCTACAATCCTCCCCTCCCACTTGTTTCCATGAATGTGCTTCCTTTCCCAACCCCCCTCTCCACCTCAGCACCTTGGCATTCTCCTACCCTGGGAAAATGTGCCTTCACTGGACCAAAGGCCTCTTCTCTCATTGATGCCAGACAATCTCTGCTACATATGCAACAAGAGCCATGGATCTCTCCATGTGTACTCATTAGTTGGTGTTTTAGCTCCTGTGAGCTCTGCAGGGTTTGGTTACATAATGATGATATTCTTCCCATAGGGTTGCAGACCCTTTCTGCTCCTTCAGTCCTTTCTCTAGCTTTCTAATCATTGGGAACCTTATTTTTAGGCATGGTTGGCAATCAAACTCAGAGCTTAGATCATGCTACCATTTACCTATATTTGTAGCCATGGAAATCAATCCCTACTGCCTCGAGAGCATGCTTGCTTAAAAATAACAAATAAAATAACAATAGAAAAATATTTCAAAGAGAACATATTTGTTGTGTTGTGATTAGGTATTCTTTGGTCCCATAGCTAGGACTTATATACATCCTTCTTCCCTCCCACAGCGTCACTTGCCCTCACTTTGGTAAACAATAAACTACAATAATGGCCCTGTTTGTTCTATAAATATATTTAGCTTTGCAGCCCATACAGTCAGTGTTGCAACCTCTTACTTGTATCAATGCTTGAAAGGGATGCAGAGAATGGGCAATTCAACAGGCACTCCTGGATTCCAGACCAACTCCATTACTGAAATGTGGCAGGAAATTTTGTCTATCAGATGTACTTCACTGACCCCATATGTGAGTTCATCAGGGTTCTTTAAACCACCAGAATTGATACAATGACCTAGTTTTGATACCCTAGTACCCACATGGGATCTTGTAACTGTTTGTAGTTCCAGGGGATCTGACCTTTCTTCTGGCCTGTGGAAGCATTGGAATTGGATATGCATGTGGTGTATATATATATATATATATATATATATATATATATATATATATATGTGTGTGTGTGTGTGTGTGTGTGTGTGTGTGTGTGTGTGTGTGTAATTTTAAGAAGACAGTTTGAAAAATTGGAATCTACTATTTTTTAAACTTTATTTTAAAAAACAAAGATAAAAAATTTGAACATTTTTGCATAAATGTATACAAATACATTTTTGTCAGTATTTGGCTTTTTATTTATTTTTTTTAAGGTTTGATACTCTGCATTAAGTTCTTACTAGTTATAATGAGCAAAAAGTACATGTAAAACAACATGTAACCTGGAATTAATCAACCTTTTCTTGGTGTGTAAGGATTGAGCATAATGTCTTTTTTTTTTTTTTGGTTTGTTTTGTTTTCTTTTCTTTTTCTTGAACTTCACACAGTCTGTGAGTTGTTTCTGGGGCAGTCCGAGCCTCTAGGGTTAGCATCCCACTATCAGTGACTGCATATTATGTCTGTTCTTTTGTGACTGGGTTATCTCACTCAGGATGATATTCTCTAGATGCATCAATTTTCTTAAGAATTTGGTTAAGTCATTGTTTTTGGTGGCTGAGTAGTATTCCATTGTGTATATGTACCACAATTTTTGTATCCATTCATCTACTGAAGGACATCTGGGTTCTTTCCAGCTTCTGGCTATTATAAGTAGAGCTGCTATGAACATTGTGGTGCATGTATCTTTGTTGTATATTGGAGTGTCTCTGGGGTATATGCCCAGAAGTGGAATAGCTGGATCTTCAGGTAGTACTATGTCCAATTTTCTGAGGAATCACCAGACTGATTTCCAGAGTGGTTGTATTAGTTTACAACCCCACCAACAGTTTGAAAATTTGGAATCTACTATTTTTTTTTCAGAAAAAATTCAGATCTCTCCTTTCATGGTTTAGGTACTCATATGATATGGATATCAATAACATTGTCTGTATACTTCTAAAAGACTGCTGTATTCACTAGTTATGATTTAGTGACTGTGTCACCTATATCATGTTGATATTTAGTTTCTCCATCTTCCTATCTAGCATATATTGGATTTCTAAAAATTCACTTAAAAGTATTGCTAGATAGTAATTACAAATTTAGGTTAATAGGCACAGAGAATTATATACTTTACTCAGAGCAGTGGAAACATGAAGGCTATAAGATGAAAATAAAAATGAAAAAGATGCCTTTTGTGATGAAACGTGCAGACTCGGATGTCAATATATAAGCCAGCTTTGACATGGGGAGAACAGAGATAGTCCTCTCATGCTGATTATCCAGGAGTATCTACTTTACTCACTAACGTTAAGACCAAATATATATTTGAAAAAAGTCAATAAAACAAACAAAAAACCCAGTAGACAGTTGAGACCAGAAAAGATGAGGTAGAAGACAAAATCTTCAGATTTGAGTACAACATCCCTTTCTGTCCCCATTCACATTCATGGCTGTGGAAAAGGAAAAATATAAATAAATGAAAGGGTGCAGTGGACAGTGCCGCGTTTATGTTGGGAACAACACAAGACAAAACATTTAAAAAGTTGAAGTCAAATTGTGAATACAGAATAAACAGTTCAAAGAAAGACGGAGAGTCTGAGCCCCAAGAACTCTCTGGCAGCTTGTAGGGGAGTGTGTAGGTTTTAAAGCCACTTCAGGGCAATAAAAATGAAATGTCCCACTATCTGAAAGGGTTGAGACTTCTAATAGAATAAGCATTTGATTAATGAAACAACATGTACTATAAAGAGGAAGAGATCATAAAAAGCTGCTTTTTAACAACCTAAGTACCTTTTGCAGTTTGAAGTCTTTCATCACCTTGTAAATCACTCGAGAGAGGAATAGAGAGAGAAATAGCTGACGTTAGACAAGGCAGCATTGAGGACCACCTTGTCTACCTTGGACCTGGACTCAATTCTCCCAAACATACTGTTTTTGCTAGTACTCTCTGTGCCTTGCCTCTAATGCAGAAAGAAAGGCTGAAGCACTGTTCTGGCTTTGCTGTTGATAAGACTCCCAGAATACATAGGCATCCTCTGCTGTCTTTTTTCTGCAGTAGAGTTTGCCTCTGTTCGTGGTTAGTGGAGACTATCAACCACTGTAATAACCAACCAGAGCCCCAAATACTGAGGCTTAGATTAAATTGACTTCTCCCAGGTTGGTGCAGTGTAGGTCATGGGCACATGATTTTTGTTTCCAAAGCCGGGGAGTAAGCATCCAGAGAGGAACATGAGGAAGACAGGCCAGAGCACATGAGATCCTTGGGAATTCTCACTTTGATGTTACACATTTTAAGTCTGGGTGTGTCATTGGGCAAAAGAAGTCAAAGGCTAAGTTTAAAATCAACGGTGGTGGAGGAGATGGCTGGTTTACACTACCCACAGATAATTCAGAATAGAATGGGGGAAGATTGGACTGGATTAAAATGATTCTATTGATCAGTCATGGACTGTGTAGGTACTGATATACAGGTACCTCATTAGAGGGCCTGGATACCTGCTGAAGTCAGAGTGAGATGTTCTCTTTTCAGAACACATGGTCACACTTGATGTATTTAACTTAAAGGACCACAATTTGAAGGATTTTTTTGGCTCAGAATATAGTCTGGGTCATAAGCAAATTCTCTTGGAAATAATTATTAATTCTTGGGGGCATATGTGAGATGCTGCTAGGATTATACATGGGACCTGATTTTGTTCTTGAAACAATGTGTAAAAAAAATCCATAACCCCCCCCCCCTTTCCCAAATGAAGTAACTGAAATTTAGGGGCCGCATCGTCTAGGTAGGAAACTGTAAAGTCTAGTCCTGGGATTTGAACCCCCAACTATCTGGCTTCAAATTACTTTCGCATGTTTAAAGAGTGTCTTAAGGGTTAAACACTTTGTGAAACCAACAACAAAATTATGCGTGCAAATTTTGTTCTAGGTTAATTCCTTTTATGTCAGGAATTCTATGTTTGAAGATTAGTCACAGGAAAAAGCCTTGGCAAGTGAAAAGGGTTTTCATTAGGATGTTCATGGCATACTGTTTGCAACTCCAAAATACTGAAAATAATCTAAAAAACAAAGCATAGTATTTGGTAAGTAATTTAATGTATTTTTAGGTAACTACACAATTATCATTTGGACAAATATTTTGTGATAAAATGAGCACAGGGCAAAGTAAAGACACTAAAGATGTGCCCATAATGTGATGGTAGCACTCTGGAAAGAACATTGCAGCAGCTCCACAGAATAATATAATGCTAGGTGATATATTTTTAGACGATCCACCCTTAATTGTAATACTGAATATATGTAATGAATCCACACATGCATGCAGTGCGCTTGTATGGCTAAACTTATACATGTCGCAATGGCAATTTCATCCGTTATGACCTATGACATAGTTGAGAGTAGCCCCATATTGGTGTAATGAAATTGAAGATTTCCTTCATCCTACTGACTCTACAGGGGTTAAAGCATCACAACCCATTCCACATACATTTGTCATAAAGCTGGTGTAAAAAAGAACCTGCCATGATGCCTCAGCATAAGTTGTAGTTCAATGTTGACAATTATGTGCAGTTCATAGTGATGAAAACTGAGGATATTAATGGTTCATAGACCTGCTATAATGCACCCTAAATCATTACTTTCTATTAAACATTTTCAATTTATTATTTTTTTAAAAAGGGATAGTAAGGTGGCTCAATGGGTAAAGGGTCTTACTGCCAAGCCTGATGACCTCTGTTGGATCCCCAGGAGCAACACAGTACATGAAGTAAACCAACTTCTGAATATTTCTTCTTCATAGACTAGAAATATTATACTTTAAAATGTACTATTTATGCTACTTTTCAAGAAAACATATGTTACTCCTAGCAAATTTTGAAAATAAAAATGCTTCGTGGCAAAAATACCTATAATCTCATCTTTTAGAAATAGTACTTTGAAACTTATTTATAGTCTATAAGAGTTACACACACATCTATCTACCTATCTATCATCTATCATCTATCTATCTCCATACATACATATATGTCACAGAGAATTCTCTAAAGAAAGAAAATTGAGGAAATGAATATGTTTGACAAACCAGGACTTATTAGAATGGCCTGTATAGTAGCAGCTACATAACAGAACAATGTCTCCCATAGAGAGGCTGAGAGCCTGGTGCCTGCTCAGTGCTTGAGGCTGGAGAAGCACATTAGTACCAGAGAGGTACTGAGATCTTGAGTCCACACAGTAATGGCCAGAAAACAGTGATGCCATGACAGTGAGGGTGGCAGCAACAGCAACAAGAAAGACTCACTCAGCAGCCAGAAGGGAGGGGAGAGGTAAGAAGTAGCACTTTTTCCTGGAACCACTATATATCTGGGATGAAGTGCATTCTGTTGCTCTGTATGGAAGTGTCTTCGCTCCTCAGGTAATCCTCACAAACAGAGGCAACTCAGCGAACTGCCTCTCAGTTGATTTCAGGTCCAATAAATTGAAAAGATTAACTATCACAATATGAATATGCATATTTTACATGGAAAGTTACAGTTTAACAAGGCTTCTGCAGCTCAGATTAAGTATATCTAAGGCAACAGGAACATAACTGCAACTGTAGGACATTGTGCTACTTGGCATAAAACTTTAATTTTTGATTTAAAATGGAAAGAGTCTTCTGAGGAGAGATACCAGTAGCTTTATGACAAACTCTGGTTTTGAGATTAAGTGATTGGTGTTCTAATAAAAATACTGACCAAACAACCAGAGCAACTATAAAATCCTAAACACATGCCTCATTTAAAGCATTTGCGAGAAGTGGGAATTCCATTCTTACAAGTACTGTCTTTTCAAAGTAAAACAGAGAAGAAACAAAGACTGAAGATATTCCTAAATCTATGCTTAGTATTTAAACCTGTCAGTGGGAATATTTCTCCACCAGGAATAGAATTCCCCAGACCCTGTAATAGTCCAGTGGGCTAGCCTTCATTAAGGATATGATAAGTATATACAAACCATTCATCAGTCCCCAAACATATTTTAAGGTTTTTTTCAAAAACTAACTTCTACATTTAGTTAATAGAATTTTTTCAACAAGATGCCTGGAAACATTATTATACATATATATTTTCTTATTCATTAAAATGATATTTTGTAACTTAATATTATTTATTAAGCTTTTTTCTAAACCTATAACCTCTTGGAAGGCTCTAGTCAATCAATTTTAATCGTTATAATTTTTTATATATAATAATAATATTGAGTCTATTTTTGCCTCAAGATTGCAATTACTTTCAATGAAAAAATATAAGGCATCATTAGAGAGAGAAATGCATTTATCTAAGAGAGTGAAACAATAGCTGACCTACCAGGTTCTTATTAACATCATTGATAGAAAAAGAAACTGTTACCAAACTCTAAAATTAAGAAGCAAAGCACAGATTGAATATTATTATAAACATACTGGACTGTGTCCAGTTTTCACATAAACAACCATCATCTTAATAACATAAAAATTTGGAAAATTTATTTTCCAGTTTTATAGATCTATATAAAGGATAGAAAAATGAATACTGACTGAATTTGAATTGTGTTTTTGAATGGGGTTCTAACAATCATAGTATATGCTCATCAGAAAAATTAGCTATCAAATAGAAATAGGTAATGCAATTTTCTTGTTCTCTTCAATAAAGTTGGATAAAACATATGAATGAAGGAATCATAAAATTTGAGAATGGGAATTGTCTTTAATTACAGTCAAGGCACCAGAGGTTTTAAGACATGAAATATTTTGTTGAAAGTCATTTCAAGTTGTTCTTTCAAAGACTTTTGACTCTTAGTGCCTTCTGATAGTCATTAGGGAGTCACACGAAGGAGAAACTTTGAACTTTTTTGGAAGGATCACTGATCTCCAATATTCACTGTTATTGAAAATGCCTTTATTTTGAGAGCCTCCATTAACTTTCTTGGAAGATGAAAGTGGGGCATCTTCAGAGCTAATGACCCATTTGGAGTTAACAGTACCATGTGCTGGCCTCACACAGGTGAACCCTCTGTAAGCACATGGGAGAGGGGGAAAAAGAATTTAAAAAACTGCAAATATCACTTTCAAGGAACAGTTATCATATCTGTTTGATTTTCTCTAAATCAAAATGAATGTTATTAGTAATTGTATTCACACCTCAAGAACGGCAAGGAGAAGATAGCTTTACTTGTCCGTGGACCTTGGCCTTTCACTAATCCATATGGTTTTGATTCTAAGCTATTTTGTATTATATAATCAATGTGCAGTATCACTAAGCACCTCACTTTTCCAACTTAGAAGGAGAGTGAAAGTCACGATTTTAGGCCACCTCACGTTTCTCCTCATTTTTCTTGTCTTTGATAATGAAAAAGTATGCAACTTCCTCCAAACTGTCTAAAGTGAGTAGCTGAAATCGTTGAATCATTTCAGCTATCTGATTTCATCTGCTCAGTGGGGCACACATGAGTGATGTAGATGGAACTCATATATAATGGCCTCTTTTTCCCCTGTTATGTAAACACTCCAAAAAGGGAAGCAACATTAAAAATTGAACCCAGGAAAGACATATCATTATGAATTATGATTTAGCAGCAAAGTCACTACCAGAGAAGGAGAACCTGTCTCTCTTAGTCTGATGCTACTTGCGATAAAATACTGGAGGATGTGGCACCACTCTCCTTGATAAATTGAGCACTAGAAAAGCCATGAATGTGAAATTATCTAGCACATGATAAATCTGCTGTAATAAATAAAAATCCAATAGTCAGGAGAAGCAGAGACTGTGTGAAGTAAACTTTGTCTCAAACTCTGACTTTGGACAGGGTTCCTGGTCTCTGAGTTTGGTATACTTAGGCTCTTTGCATTGTGATTAGAGCCATAGAAATCTTTGTCTAGAAAGGAAAAGCCAGGGGATATAAAGTTTACCCTTTAAGATTTCCTAAAGGATTTGTCAGTTTGAGTGTCATGTTACTTGAAAACTCTCTGACTTTCAAATTAGCAAGAATTATGTGACCTTCCAACTACAATTCTGAAAAGTTAGTGCTAGGTAAATCTTATAAACAAGCATTCCCTTTGTCTCCGCAGAACCTCCTTTGTTCTCTTGGTCAAAATAAGTGTCACATTTCAAAGTACTTTTAAAAATGCTATAAAGTTTCCCCAGAAGAACCAAATATTCAAAATTCTATAAAGCATCCTCAGAAGAGCAAATCTGATCTCTTGATTAAACTTGTTAACAAAGATATATTAAACACTCACAAGAATAGTGGGAAAGAAAAGAGCCTGCTCCTTGCCTCTGAGATATGTCCTGTACTGTCTGGAGGAGTACCGTGAGGAGGTGTAGAAGAGGAGAACACAGAGTCTGAGCATACAGATCTAGTATATTACAAAGCTTCAGTTTCCCATGTTATCTGGTGAAACAGAAATGCAGCATCAGATCTCTAGTAATTATCAGCATGTAAGAGATTCATTAACCATGAGTGGATACATGGACAGAAATACTTGCTAGTGATGACTTGAACATATGAATAAAACATGCAGTATCCCAACAAGATGTCAAATATATCATTGTATAATGATGAATGGAGAGAGGACATCTACGTTTTCTCTAATGCTATGGCTTCCTGGAACTTAGACACAATATCTAGAGGAAGATGATAGGAAACAAGATCTTTGATTATAGTTTTTTCTTATTTAATCAGTAGAATTAGAATTTAAAAAAAATTTTGAAATGAGAAATAATGCTTCCCCACATTCACATATAGATTATACTATGTATTTTGACATATATGAAGAACTCAGTTTCTTGGTGTTTATTGATACACAGAATTGAAGGCTCATTGAAATCTACACAGAAATAATTAGGTAATAATAATTAAAAAATATGTATAGGTATTTTTGCCTGTGTATATTCCTGCAAACCATCTGTACACAGTTCACTCTGTCAGAAGAGGGCAGAGGATACCACAGGATTGCAGTTTTAGATGATTCTGAACCTCCCCATACATGTTAGTGTGGGGAATCAAATCAGGTCCTCTGGAAGAGTAGCTAGTGCCCTTAGACAGTGAACCATTGCTCTAATTCCTAAAGTTTGCTTAATCTATGTTTGGCCAACTTAGTTTTCTTAGCCTTAGTTTCTTTATGTGTAAAAAGAGGGATGTGGACCATGTAATCTTCAAGGACATAGCTCTGATGACATAACTCTGTTAGTCTTTACTGCCCTGTTTCTAAATTAATTGTTAGTGATTCTATATTGATGTTACATACAAATCACCATGTAAAAGCTTGATGATAGGTAGTTAATAAATATCACCTTATCTCTCACTCTTCAGGCATGAGAGCCATCTAATAAATAACAACCTTTTAAAATTTTAAGTTCATAGGTGAGAATGCAAAGATCTACTGAATACAAGTTCATGATTTTCTCATTTCTCTAAGTGTCCAAGTGTAGTCTTATTCTCCATTAAGTATAGAGTGGCTTTGATTCTAAAGGTTTCTCTTCTGTATTATGTTGAGATTTAAGAAACTCTTCTATCTATAATGTGAACAGGAGTGATAGTTAAAAAATTTGGATAGTGGAAATGTAACCCTTTCTTTGTGGTGGCACATGAAGAGTGACTATTAATGTACTCAACGAGGCACTTGGGTGACCTGAGGTTGTGACAAGGCTGTGACAAGACTTGTAATTCTGTTGTGATCAATCCTGTTCACTGTCTCCACTGTATTCTTTTAATAGGCCCTCAGCCGTTACACCAATCTGCCATTCCAGCTGGACCCTGTCAGAGTTCACAGAGAAGGTTGTATTCTTGTTTGAATGAGAATGACCTGTTAGGTTCATAGATTAAATAGGTAAGCTCTAGTTGGTGGAACTATTTGCAAAGCTTAGGAGGCGTGGCCTTGTTGGAGGAGGTCTGTCAGTGCTGGGCTCTGAGGTTCAAAAGACTACACCATTCCCAAAGTGTCCTTGATAACTCCTTGTAGTTAGAGATAGGAGCTCTCAGCTATTCATGTCTTTTATCCACTACCATGGACACTAACCCTCTGAAACAGTAAGCCCAATATTTTCATTTATGAGTTTTATTGGTTATGGTATTTTATCTATAGAAATAGAAAAATAACTAAGAGAGGAGGAATGCTGGAACAGTTCACAACTCAAGCATCTGTCTAAATTACCTTGAAGGTTCTATTAAATAGACAATTATCTACCAACCAAGGATGTGGAACATTTTGCTTTGAGTCTGTCAGTTTCTCTCAGGGTTGCTATTTTCTGTGTGTCTGAGTCCTATTGTTCTAAAAAACAATCATCTTACCACTTTCTCAAAGGGATAGTATTTTTGATAGGGTAAAGAATTATCTTTCATGTAATTGACAGAGGGGAGCAATTTCTTTTTATAGTTATGCCGATGTTATATCATCTTTGTTTGTCTCACTAATATCCTGATTTCTTGCTCTTAAATCTTGTTCACCTCTTCATCATGCTTGGTTAGTTTGAGATTATAGTTTAATGACAGCATTATACCCCTCTCCTCCCTCCAAACCTTATATGCACGTATATGCACTTTTTAAAATACACAGTCTCATTTTTTTAGTAATTGGTATTGCATGCACATGTTTATTTGTGTGTGTGTATATATATATATATATATATATATATATATATATATATATATATATATATATATTCCTAAATGTAACCTGTTGAGTCGATATAATGTCACTTGTAGCTATGTTTTCAGGTGGATCATTTGGCACTGAACAAGCAATTGGTGTGCTCTCCCTTCCCCCACTTCCAGCTTTTATCAGTTGCCTACGGCTCTTTGTGTAGGGGTGAAGCTTCATGATCTTTTCATATTCAGTATGACATATCCATTGGTGTCATCCTTGTTCAACTCATATTTAGGCATTGTGAAACCTTGTGTTTAGCTTCTAATATTACTAGGAGATATAAGCTCATAGCAAACTCTATAATTTTATGGTTCTTACAGTGTTTTGGCCCATCTTACAGAATGTTAAGTTAGAGTGTGGTGCTGGAGTATTTTGTAGGTGTATTCATCAGAAGGGGCTATGTAAACTTCCAAAAGAGGGAGGCAACCAATATCATTACTTAGCTATAATACCTATGGATCACATTGACAAACAGCATGATACAAAAACCACAAGGGTGCAATAGAAGGGTAGTAATGTGGGCAGTAACCAACTCCTCTCTAATCGTACTTAAGACCCATTCATACCTACTACGGAGAAACTAGCCAACTACTCAGTGCTAGTGCAGTTATGGCCATTGGGGGAGAATGAACAAACACTCTCTTAATGTAGTTGTAGTGTTTTAAACATGGGTAGAGTCTTTCAAAGCACCGGAGAAGGAGTAGGTACAAGCATGTTATTTCTTTGACTCAGAATACCCTAAGTAGGAAGTAAGGTTTGTAGACCACCTTCTTAGTAAGACTGTGGGTTCTATTAATGGCAATTTGGGGGAAATTAATTGCAGATCTCACATTCACATTCTTTTGTGGAATCCTTAGAATTTACCAAACACCCTGTCATTTTTTTTGTACATTGACATTTAAGAGACACCAACTATTTAGACATTTCAACTCCTAAATCTAATGCTATGAGGCACCCAGATTTCTCATGTGACTCTTTAGAGATGTCAAAGGAAGCTAGGGTGTACTGAACAGCTCAACCCAGTAGGCCAATATTAATCACAGCATTAAATTAACAGTTTTGTCTTAAATATTCGACAAATGGGCATGGATTTTACATATCAGAGCATGCAGCTCAGTTTTCCTATTCTCTTTCGAGCACATATGTTTTCTCCTAGCAGAGATATGTGCATTTTGAACATAGGGTTTTTTTTTTTTTTTGTGATGTTTTACTTGTAAATAGCGTTGACTACTAAGCATGCAGATGAGGGAGTGAGAAATAATGAATGATGGATGACTATACTTTGTCCCTTTTTAATAGGGATATTTGCTTAATAGTCCCATCATTTTGGCCTCTTGGTATCTTTGCTGGTTAACTGTTTCTACTGATGGTCTGAGTTAGCCTGTCTTACTTTGTTTTCCCTTGACATTTTCAGGTCAGCCCATCGAATTGAGTTTGCACCCTGTAAATCTCATCTTCACTATGAATTGTACTGGTCATTTCACTTCCAAAATAGAAGTTACCTTACGGAAGTCTCTTGATTATCCTTCTCCATCCTCTGTGTCCTAGCCAGTGAGGCGTCTCTAGTTTTGACATGAAAGAATTAGAATGTTACAGTGTCAGAGGGAGTGACCCTTGTACAATGTCTAGCATCTAAGGAAACCTGTTGGCAATATGGTAAAGTCTCATTTTAGAATAATATTGAAAAAGAACTCAACTGACACATGGTTGAAAGAGAAGTCAGTTATGCTCACTCATTTAAACCAGAATATTTTAGAGACTGTTATGATGCAGAAAATTGCTTTTTGCTAATAGATTAACAGTTTTGAGTTTAATGATTATTGTGGCATTGAAGAGTGGATATCATCAATAATGACTTGAGGTAACTATAAGAGCTTCACTGCAATGTGAAAATGTCAGTAACTTGCACTGGAACAAAATCGTAATCTCTGCCAATCATTCTGGGCTTTAGCATGGTTGTACTGGATGGTTTTGTTTGTCAACTTGACAGAAGCAAGAGTCATCAGAGAGGAAGGGAGCCTCAGTCGAGGAAACACCTCCATGAGAAAATGCTGTAATGCATTCCAGCAGTATGGAAGTACAAGCCAAATAAACCCTTTCCTCCACAACTTGCTTTTTGGTCATAGTGTTTTGTCACAGCAGTAGGAACCCTGACTAAGGCAGTGTCACATCACAGTAGGATTAGGTATTTTAGTTGGAGATGATAGAAAATAGGGATGTGTTTTGCTGTTTAAGTAGTGGTTTCTCTGGGAATTTTATTAGGGAGCAAAGGCCTTAAGCCATAAAATAAATTGCTAAAACTGTTTTTAGGCAGGTAGGATTCACTCTTGGTTCTCGTTACTTTGCTTCCTGTTTGTTCTGCTTCACAACTTCCATTACTGATTTATAAGTCACGATGGACGTTATTGATGATTCTGCGTTATGATTCTTCCACATTTAACCTGCTCCGTGCCACATTTCATTCTATCAATTCTGAGCGATTCCTTTTCTCTCAGGCACTGTAATTTTGCTTCAGTGTTAGTGCTATGTAGGTGCAATGCAACTTCTTTAATACTTTTAAGTGTTATCAAAACAGATAACATGGACTTTACTTATTTAGAGGGAATCAAACAGAATTAGGGCAAGTAATTCTGGCAAGGAAAAAAAACAGAAGGAAAGAAGAGGATTCTTTCAGACAATGTGGGTCTCTGGGTTTACTGTGCTGAACCTTAAATTTGATCATAATATGAAATCTATGAGACCAGATTAACTGCTTTAATAAAGATTTGAAAGAAACACTTTGTCTTGCCGGAATGAGTCTTTGGGTGAAGAGAGAAGAGTAGGCTTTGCATAATGGATCTTCATTGTCTCAGTTGCAGACTCTACTTAGATCTCTAGCTTTTTGTTTTTCCATCAAAAGGAGAAGTGATTATGATGATTACAACCATATCCTGCAATACCTTGGTTTTATTCATTTGGATTTATCCTAGACACATTATTCATCCATTCAGAGTGGAGTCACAGATAATATCAATGATATTTAGATCTTGCGCTCTTTAGTTTTTCCCACATATAATTTTATCTTTTGAGCAAGACTATATGCTTTCAGGGTTAGGTCACTGAAATAAAATGTTTTATTTCTGTACATATTTCATAGCTTTTAGAATGGCATCTTTCTACAAGTATGTGCTGACATTTTAGAGGAGAGAGCCCTAACTTATGATTCATATCAGAGTATGAACTCCACTGTCATGTCTGCATTTCACCAATGCTAACCAAACCAGCTATGCCTTAGTTTCCTTCACATTTATTGCATGTTTTTAGTGAAGGAACACTGTGCAGAAGGAATTCAAACAGTACCTGGTCCAGCTGGTGTTTAGAAAGACATCTATTACTATTGTTATGACTCAATAAAATTTTGTTTTATTTGGTGCATTTACAACTAGTCTTGAGGATGCTTTTCTTGTATTTTATTAGAAGAGTCTTAGGAAATTGGAGCTAAATAAGGTGAAAGCTTGTGAGTAGAATAGCACTGAGCTCTTCCACACAGTTTAGTGACTGTTTACTGTGGAGGTGCCACATCTATTTGTCTTCTTCCCATTACAAAGCATTGATCCCATCCAGCACAGACTGTTTTTGCTTCCATTTTTTTTTTTTTTACAGCTTTGTTTGCTAAATCAGTGAAACTATTATTATTGCTTTCAAAGGACTGAGATGAAACCATTTGAAAGGGGAAAAATCTATGCTACAATTTTAGAAAACTAACACATACATCCATTTTTTCTCAATACCTGAAGTTCAGAATGTATTGCGAGAGGACTCAGAGGTCCTAGATAAACAGAGACCACATTTTTTATAGATTTATTTTCTATTGGATATTTTATATATTTACATTTCAAATGTTATCCCCTTTTTTGGTCCCCCTCCCACATCCCCTCCCCCTTCTTCTATGACAATGCTCTTTCTCCTACCCACTCACTCTCACCTCACCAACCTGACATCCCCCTACACTGGGGAAACAAGTCTTCATAGGACCAAGGGCTTTTCCTCCTATTGATGCCAGACAATGCCATCCTTTGCTACATATGCAGCTGGAGCCATGGGTCCCTCCATGTGTACTCTGGTTGGTGGTTTACTCGCTGGGAGCTCTGGGATCTGGTTAATTGATATTGTTGTTCTTCCTATGGGGTTGAAAACTTCTTCAGCTCCTTCAGTCCTTTCTCTAACTCCTCCACTGGGGTCCCTCTGCTCAATCCGATGGTTAGCTGCAAGAAACCTCATTTTTAAAATGTTAAGTCATATATTTTAAAAGGTCTAATCAGGTGGGAGAAAATGACTTTTGCTTTGTGATCCAACAAATCTGCAATATTATATGGTTAATTATTACCAAAACAAAACAAACTGGAACATTTGAGGCTATTTCCGTATAGTCGTGGACATGCCTGTCCAGAGAAGCCATTCTCAGAACGTTTAAAAAGGCATCCTCTTTCATGCTCACTGATTTTAAAAATGGAGGAGAAATTTCTGTTCTGATGGTGCTTTTTCTTCTCCTAAGTTCTATCCCTTCTTTTCAGAGCAAAGTATAAATAGAAGAGGCAGAGAGGAAATGTGCACTCCACTAGCTGAGTGGCCTTCAAAGTATGGTCCCTAAAAAAGAAGCAACCATGTTTTTTTTCTAGGGCTTTGTCTAAGGCCTAGTCCAGACTTTCTGACTGTTCCTGTAGACTAGTTAGTAATTTAGACATAGACAGCTTCTAGCCTATTTTAACACAAACGTAATTTGGGAGATTTGATTCTGTGGTCTTTCACCTGACTGCACATTAGCATCTCTTAAGGAAGCTTTAAAAATGACTCATTTGGTGGAATAGGCAGAACAACTATGTGAACCAGAATTCATCAGAAGACTGTAGGCATAATAAGGGTTCAACCTAATTTTAATAAGGGTTCAACCTCTTCTCTAGCCTACCACCCAGTAGAGGTCATGGAAGAGAAAAGTTACTGGGATATGGAAGGGTGGACCTGTTCAACAGTAGTTCTTTGGGGGTGAGTTTGATCTTCTTGGGCAGCAGTTCAGTCTTGTAGTAAACACCAAATAGGTCTCAGTAGCTGCAGACCAGTCATCAGACATGAACTGGCAGCTGCAGGTCAGTCCTTTTAGCAAGCAGGCACCAGACAGCTGTAGGTCAATCCTGAAGAAACTGCCAGGCTTGCTAACTGGCATAAGAGACCACAGAAGTGGCAAGCTGACACAGGAACCTCACTAACAGCTCTTTGGCAAGCTTATCTCAATGGTAGCATTACTCCAAGTTGAACTCAACAACACTATGTAAGGCAAATCAATATATGTGGGTCTATTGAAGAATAAATAGCCAAGTGGAACAAATGGAATCAATGTTCAGTGCTTGTCTTCCACTGCCTATGGGCTCATATTTATCCTCCTTCATCACAGGTCCTCTCAAGTGTTTGCTATATCTAAATATCCTCTCACCTGTATCTGCTTCAGGAAAACAGTCTTTCATGTGTTTGCTTTAGCACAACATCCTTTCACCTGTGTGCCCCAGCAAAACATAATTTGACATAACTGACTTTCCAAAGAACTAAGTTTCCACTTCAGAGGACTCATAAATCTTGATGTCTCTGCACATGATGTGGATGTGCAGGCATAAGCCAAGTATACTGTATGTTCTGGCTCAGACCATATGCTAAAGACAGAGCTTGCTCCCCTGCGCTTGCTCCCTAAAAGCTCCTATGTTAAAGGCTTGGCCTATGGTATGGTTGCCAGGAGGTATTGAAACCTTTAATAAATGTGACATACAAAAGGAACTTAAGCCATCGGGGGCATAACCTTGGGTGTGGGGTACTGAGACTTTTATGCATCCCTGTCTCTCTGTCTGTCTCTCTGTCTCTCTGTCTCCCATTCCCCCTCTTTCTTTCTGCTTCTGGACCACAGTGAAGTGAGCAGGCCCTCCATTCTTCACCATGCCATCATATTCTTGCCTTGACACAAGACCAAAAACAAAGGAGTCTACTGACCATGGAATGAAATTTTTATGGACGTGAGACAAAATAATTTTTCTCTTTTATATTTATTTGCCAGATTTTTTTATCACAACAATGAAAAAGTCACTGACACACTATAGAAATATGAGTTTGCAAAACAGCATAAAAAACAAATGTCTCATTCTGTCTCTTGTATCTTTTCTTTTAGCTCAGCAACTGGCATCATGATCATTATGAAATAGCCAGAGATATCATCTTAACCACAAAATAGGATGAGGTAGCTAAGAGACATATAGGATAGTGAGTTCCTCAGTCACTAGAAACTCGGTTACCATTGCTGGCCTCTAAATCTGTCATTTAAAATGTAGACAATATGGCTTTAGAACTGAAAATTCAAAGTAGGTAGATACTACCTAGTATATTTCAGAGTGAATATTCCTCACATATTTGAAAATAATCTAGATTTAGCCTCTGATCCCACTTGCAATATTGTTTCAGGGAGCCAGTAACAAATCCAGATGACAAACAGGCACTTCTGGCTTGGTAGGGTGCCTGTGGATGAGAACGAATGAAAGTTCTCATTGCAAATAGTTTCTTTTGGAAGTACACCAAGAATTCTCTGGGGTAATGCTGAACACTTTATGGTGGGATTTCTTACATGTTGTTATATGCATGTTAAATTCATGGGCACTTTCTGCCCTGCAGAAACATGTGAATCCATTCAATACATTGCTTCATATTGAATGATTAGGAAGTGAAGTCATGTGAGCCTACATCTCCCAACATTCTTCTAGGAAGTCATCAAGAAATGTGCCTGTATTGGTAAGTTACAAATATGTTATTCAAACTTTTCCACTCACCACATCAAAAAAGTAGAAATGCACATGTGTAATTAATTTCAATAATATATTTTATTTTCCCACTGCATTGAAGACATTTTTGCTTCAGTGTATAAGCATCCTAACACTCATGCTGAAATCAGAACAATTTTTAAAAAATTTCTACCACATTCTCAAAAGATGGTGCATGTTTTATACTTTATGGCACATCTCAATTCAGAGCAGTCACGTGTCCACTACTTGATGCCCCTTGGAGCTTATTTCTTCTCTCTGAAGCATTTGTTGAGCCAATCATGGGTTTTGTGTGTGCTGGGAGAGTTTTATGTTCCATGTTGTGGAACAATGTTCCAAGCCCAATGAAAACTTATAAAACCTAATTCTGTTTCCATGTTCACCTCTCATCTTTCTTATAATTTATTGTGATAAAAAATAGCAATATCTTCAACTTCAGTTTTGCAAAGTATCTGAGTTTTTCCCCTTTATATTTTTCAAGAAAAAATAAAAGAAGTCACCAACAATTGCTTTAATTAATATAAAAGTTTTCTTAAAAAAATCATATTTCTTGCTTGGGTTTTTTGTTTTTAAAGAAATTAAATTATTGATAGCACATGGGCAGTACTTAGTATTAGCAAAGAACACCCCCAAAATCCTTGCATCCCCTAGATATTCAGAATAAACACTGCTTAGAAATGCAAACATATTGGGATGCTAACCCCAGAGGCTTGCACTCCCCCAGAAACAACTCACAGACTGTATGAAGTCCAAGAAATAAAGAAAACAAAAAATATATATATTTACAAAACAAAAAAATAAATAAATTTAAAAAAAAGAAATGCAAACATAAAAGATATTTGGGTTGATATATAATATAATTTGCTGACAGCAGCCCAAGAATTCTAGAGAAAAAGTCTGGAAAAGCAACCAATCATACAAATATGACTTATCATGAATAGATGTGTTGACCTTAACATAACAGTATTTCCTATTTGTCCATGGGACTTAACATCCTAACCAATTAACTGTATTCAGAAGCTCTGAAATACAAATTACTAGTGGCATAATCCTTGAATTGAATGTATAGCCCTTTGTACTCTCCTACACTTCCACATTTGAATTATATTCTCTGCGTATCTAACAACTTTTACTCTCCCCAGTTTCTAACTTCACTATCTGAATGTTGGATAGTTGCCAGTAAGAGCACACTGTAAATGTTTGCATGGTAACCTATTCCCATCTTTACGTTACATTCCCTTTGGGAAGATGAATTGCCTCAGGAAGGAATGCAGATGTTAATACATCATTTGATATATTATACCAATACTAGTTCAATAATTTCTTTTTTGATTGACTAATATAATATTGAACTTTGAAAAGAAATAAGCAAATATGCTACATCATCAGGAATGAGCTGCATAGCCAGGAACAGAGGTTAGAGTTCTTCGTTCTAATCTTCACACGACTTTTGAGTGTTGATGACAATTTAAAAAAAAGTTTATTAAAACTTTACCAGAAAGAATTTGAAAATAAAAGAAATCTGACACACTCTATTATATTTTTTAGTTTTTAATTTTTGGTCTTTTTAAAAAAAACTCTGACATTTCCATTCTTTCATAAAACATCTTATGGCTGCACAATGCACAATTCCATTTGTTCAAAGGCCATATTAGATTTTTGATACAGTCAAAACCTTGTTTAACTACTTGACCTTATATTAGGTTTTCTTTCAGATTCATTATCAACCTCTCAAAGGTAAAGAAAAGCATTCTTTGACACTATCAAAACATAGTTAATGCTAAAATAAGCTTACATTTTAGAAAGAAATGTTTTTTAAAATAAGCTCTTAATGAAAAATATGAGTAGATAGGATTTGTAGCCAAAGACAACACTGAGGGTTTTAGAAACACTGGATTATAAAAGGCTATGAGAGAAGGTGAGGCTAGAGTAAGTGTTGAAAAGCATATTGATAGCAATTAAGACTAAGCCAAGACTCAATTTTCTGGATGACCTTGAAGAAAAAGTAGCTTCAGGTTTGTAGTTCCTACTACTCAAGGGAAATGCTATCAAAAGCCACATGGAAAATGGCTTAATTCTCGAGAAACAGAAACTTTTTTTTTATTATGTCTAGTATTTTTTTAAATAGGCCACTAAACCAAAATTCAGCTGATACAACAGCTAGACAAGTTTTGTAGTGGCAGAGATTAGTGGGGAAAATAAAGACCAGTGAAATGGATGGAAGGAAGGACAATAGGAGAGAAGAAGGGAAAAGAAATGAGGAAAGACACATAGAGACAGACCCAAGGAAGAAGAAGAGGAGAGTTCACACGTTAGTGCAGGGAAACAGTTCAGCAAGCAGAATAACATGATAGGAAATGGCCTCTTGTGGCCTTGACCCTGGCCCTTCAGCCAATCACACACTTCTCAATATACTTTGTAAGGATGAACTCTTTGGCTTGTGTTCAGAGCTCCTTCCTGTATCATGATTCTTCAGCTGTTAGGGAGGATGCTTCACTGAATGAGATGTCTGGATGATCTCCCCAGCATGGATTACCTTATAACAGCTATCTCTATGATGAGCAGTATTCATTGGAGGTCTAAACCAAATGAAACAGTAGCTATGTCTACCCACATATTAATGATTTCTTATTTTGTTAAAAAAAACCCATTGACAGCACAATATTAAATGAATATTGATAGCTATAGCATTCCTTCAAAGGTGAGGGGGTCACCTTTAACTATCCTGAGGATCAGACCTGAAGAGGGTTGCTTTTTTCTGGGGTGTGTGCTGTGGTGGCATTTGAGTTATGGTTCACTGCAAAGCCACTGTCCTTGCAGATTATTCTGGCAGCAGGCTTTGGAGTGGCAGCCTGACTCTCATGCATTTCTCATGCTGCTGGGTCCAATTTTCCTTTCTGATTTCCTTGGCAGACTTTGGAATCCCTTAAGGAAACTCTGACACTTGCTACCCTCAGGAGATTGTTGGAGGTTGATATCCCCTGAGAGATCTGACTTATATGTCTGAAAATTTTAATTTCCTGGCTCTGCTGCTTTGGTTGCATAAGATCAAGGTGATAAAATTTGGAGGATACACACAGTGATAATTTTCAGAGCTCATATGTTTATTGTATGGGCATCAGATGGATTCTAATCATATGTAGTTTCTGTCCCATTTGAATGTCTTTTAATCAACTGTCCAAATTCATCCCAGAGTTAGACAAAGTGCTTTTGGGCTTGAGTCCATGAAGAATATGAGGCTAAGTGGGTTGTTCAGCAGTAGACTATTGCAAAGAAACAGAGCTGTGATTTAGTATGGAATTTCTGACTCAGTTCTGGTTTTGTAAAGCCAGTTACCATCGGCCTCTAGTCATTAGGCTATGGAAAAGATTAGATAAAATAAAATAACGACTGGTACACATGATGGGCATTCAACGTTATAACTCCATTTAGTCACAATTCTAGATTTTCTTATCTAGTTTCTGAGCCCACTGATTATAAGTGGGAAGTTATGATGGAAGGGTCTGTTACAGAAATGGGAAAGTGATAACAACAGTATTGTAAAATGGGGTCTGTGAACTGAAGCATGGGCCAAAACAGCTTACAGGAACCATCTAGCTTAGAAGTGAATTAATTCAGTAAGCCTCAAGGATGTATTGTCCTGATATCCATTGATCAGCAACCTGACATTTTGTAGCATGGTCTGAAGAATATCGAACTCTTCTTGAAATGCTTCTAACTTGCAGTTTTAGGAAGATATTTTCACAAAACATGAATCGACACTGATATTTGTCCTTTTGTTTGTTCTTGAAATAAGATCCTGTGTCAGCCTTCAGACCACTGAGCTTATGGACGTACCTGGAGAAAAGTTCAACTTTAATTATTTCCCTATATTCAAAGCATGTCTTCCCCTGAGTTTATTTCCAATGGAAAACATTCTGTCTTTCTTATCTCTGTTTCTTTATGAATAATATTGTTTCCCCGTTCACTTGCTACCCTTTTGTTTTTCATTTTATTATGTTTTGCACAACTTAGTTATACACATTATTTTCTTGGGGCAGTTTCTCTGATGAGTTTGTTGAAATGTTGTGAACTATATCAATGTGATGATTATTCTGTTCCCATCTCTATAGATCTTGATTATGTGTCTTGTTAGATTACCAGAAGTTGTCTTGTGTTAAATTGTGTGTAGTTTCTATTGTCCTCATTTAAATTTAGCAGGCTTTCTTCTGTAGTGTCTTAGCTGCTGTCATTTCCATATTGTGTGTTTTTATGGCACTTGAATCCAGAGCTTGATACATTCTCAGTGTGTGCTTTACCATTAAGCTACAATTCAACTCATTATATATTTCATAACACCAAAAAAATTGAAGTACTAACTTTAAAATTCACTCTGAGCTTTTCTTATGTTTCTTCCACTTAACTTTTAAAGAACATTTAGTCTTTTGCCATTGTTAACTTTTCTTTTTAGGTCACTTATATTTTTGTGTCTATGTGGATTTGTACAACACACAAACACAAAAACACACATAGACACACCTTTCTTTAAAAATGTGTTAAATGGGAACAGAGTTGTAATAGCCTAGATTGAATTATCCACTAATGCAAAAACAAGATCCTCATGAGTTCTCTATATAGTAGTTTGTGAATGATGTTTTGTATTCTTGGTATTTTTTTTACTTCTTTTTGTAGAAGAGATTACTCTTGCCCCTATGTGAGTTCACAGTATTAGCTCTCCTAATTCCTTTGGGTGATTACTTGCTCTTATTCCAGGTTATTTACTTACACAATTGCACAGATCAATATTTTGCTGGAAGCTAGGAAAATACAATGATTACTGAGGCTACAGGATGCCCAAATATTTGACTAACCTGTGCCTTGGAAATGCTTTCAGAGAGTTTCTAGGTGAAACTGAATGAGCTGGCTGATTCAGCTGATTGAGATGATTGTCCTTTCTTGGGAATGGGTATTATTTTTCTAACTGAAGGATTAAATGTATTGCAGAGGCATACTAACAGGGAACACCCCTCACTAGACTGCTAGGGTTAGAGCTAGAAAGTCTGTGCTGTCAGACTTCAGAAATTCTTCCTGTATGTTCAGTATTTCTACCTTTAGATGACATATTAGGTTCTAAATGATTCTAGGTTGTTGAATACAGTTCTTGAAAGTTTTCACACCTTGTGTTTGCATTAATCAATTCTGTATTAACTTCTCTCTCCCTCTCCCCACCCTCTCATTATGACACAGGCACAGGGAAGTCTCTTTTGTAGTGGTTCTTTTAGTTCTTTAGATACCATGGTTTCCCCTCTCTTGATTCCAAGTCTACAACTCATGGAGTCTGATAAAATCTACCTAAGTTCCATCTCAATTCATCACATTCAGAAAATTCTTTCATAGCTATGACATGGGTAATTGTAAAGCTCACCTCATCTGTTTATTATCTCTAAGATATTATTATTATTTCTAAATTGGCTCCATGGTCTAAAATGTTTCATGTAGGTAGCTTTTTTCTAGGTTTTTGGTTGTTTTAGGTAGGAGAGTAGCTCTATTTCATTGTGTCAAAAATTGAGAAAGTTTTCATTTCTCTCCTGACCTATAATTAAGAGTTACTGATAAGAACAAAACATTTTATCAAAATACGGAAGTTAGAGAAGCAAGACCACGGAATATATTTAATAAAATATTTTCATCTTGCTTAGAAGTTTAAAAAAACACACAGACTGATAAAATCTCAACTGTTTGGAAAGCTTTGGTGTGTGCAGAAAAATATTCTGAGAGGGATTGTGGGTGGACGTGGACACTTGCAGCAACACAGTTGCAGTATTTAGAGAATTAGTAAAGAATACCTTCTGATTAACAAGCAGAACTCAGTGGGTTGTCTATTTAGTGCGGGGCAGCACGGCTAGAAAAGACATCACTGTTCTTGACTGAACGCTTCTAAGGATCTGTTATATGCACTTTCAGATTGAGGCATGTACATGAACACTGTGTACTGAATTGTTTTCATTTCTTGCTATAAAATTGAAGCTGTGGAGCTAGAAGGATGGTTTAGCAGTTAAGAGCATGTGTTGCTCTTACAGATGACCTGGGCTTGGTTCCCAGCACCCGGATGGTGGCTTACAACTGGAACCCCAGTTCCGGGACACCTGATACCCATTTCTGGCCACTGCATATGACACATAAATGTATGCAAAACATGTAGGGAAACATACCTACACACAAAATAAAAATAATTCACTATTAAAAACAAGGCTTTGTCAGTCTCTACTTTTGACGTGCACACAGTGGCACGTACATATTTCATACTGGTTTTATCTGTGCCCTTTCAAAGCTGTAGCCTGGATTAGTCTTGCATAGCTATGTACAGGGAAACCCAGGATCTGACACATGATGATATCTCAGTGCAGACACCTAGTATTTGTTTTCCGATGGAAGAAGAGAAAACAATATATGTGTCTTTTAGACATATATTCATAGACTTTTTAAAAACTGCTATAAGCCATTATAGGTGTGTTCACTTGAGTTTATCAAAATCATCTAAATTATAATGACTTTATTACTTTTTATGGTAAAAAATACACGAAATTGCCTTGTAATTGAATGTAGCCTCAGTCTACTTGCATATTGTTTAGCATATAAATAAAGTCATATAAAATTGTGATCAACTTATGGGGAATATCCATTCATTGCTATTTGATAAAGAGATATTGAATTTATAATTCTGTGAGTATAGGGAGTGCGTATTTATCTTTTATTTTAGTCCAGAAGCTGTCAGTAAATACATGTACAATGAACAAACACATTTATGGTTTATGGATACACCAAAGCAGTGGATTAATACTGGTAATTTTTTGTGTGAAAAAAAACACTAAATATTATTTCTAAATATTACCAAGAAGAAAGACTGGCTACATAATTTTGAATGTCCAATGTGAAACAAAAACATGAGGTACCTTGTTAAAAACTAGTATTGCATCAATTTAAGGTAATAATGACAGTGGGGCATGAGCCACATCCTGTGCTCTATGTCACAACAGAGATTTTGATGCCTGTCAAGTTTTTCTGTGAGCTGCAGCCATGATAGAAGAAACGGAGATGAAGACAACCCTGAGTCTGTCTTCCACGACAGCAACTCTGGGTTTACCCCTGAGCAGTTCTTGGAGCTGATGCAGCACTTTGAGACACACACTGACCCTAACTAGGAGACTCTGGAGGCCTTGGCTGACTCACTCAAAATGACCAAAGAAGACATTAGGTTTGGCTCCTACATTGAAGGTTCGAGATGGACTTCAAGCAGTTGCCTGAGGTTCACTCATCTGAGCTGGAGTCAAGGGAATGCACTTTTTGGTCTCAATTTGTCAGAAGCTATAGGTCAAACTTTGACCTAGAAATTAGTTTAATGTACCTCAGGCACAAGGCTTGGGAAAGGTACGGCGTACCCACCAGGTTCCACAAAGCAGTAAACTGAGGACTTCTCCCAAAGTGATCTTGGACTCCCGAAGCCAGGGAAGCCTCAAATTGTGTCACACTCTCTTCTGGGTACCAAAGGAAAGACAGCATGTCACAGGATTTCTAACTCCCTGGCATATCTAGCATATGTTCTCTTTGTTAATGTTTTTTTCAACTTCCTTCTATATATATGTCTATAGATGGTACATTAATAATAAGCCTTGCTATTGTCCCCCTCCTCAAAAAAAAAAAAAAAAAAAAAAAAAAAAAAAAAAAAAAAAAAAAGAAGAAGCAGTGAACTATAAGAGATAACATTCATTTTTAAATGCAAAGAACAAAACAAACCCATATTATATAAATCTACACAGGTTTAAAACTGCACACAAGTGGATAATCTGATAAGTCTTCTAAAGAACAGTGTGTTGATTCATATAAAAACAATTTCTGTGTACTGTTCCCTGGATCTAACTAGTTGTACTATACTTAATGCCATGATCATGAAAAATATGTTGAGGTCCTAGGCTTTTGAAGGGGGAAAATAATGTAGGAACTGAGATGGCAGAACTTGAGCACCGCATGGAGAAGAACTAGAATTTTATTTCACTGCAGATGGAAATATTGCTATGGATAGTTGAGTATCTTGAATTAGCCACATCCTGTTCACACTGACATCTTTTTTTTTACCAAACACAGAAACTTAAACTTTAAATATCCTGTACCTGAGATTATGAACTTGGACAACAGACCAAGGCTTCTCTGAAATGTCCCACATGGAAGAACTTTGCTTTGGGGAATCTGCATAATTTTCTCAGGACACATTATTTTTCTTTGTTTGGTTTGCTTATACAGAAAGTATTCATATTATGGATTAATATATCCTAAAATTTTGATTTGAAAAAAATCCCTAGAAGCCAGAATCTGACAAAACTGTCAAGATGCTTTTTTTAGGCTTTCCACAGACTTCCTTTTTTATTTAAGAACATTCTTCTAAGGATTTAAACACAATCAGGATTATAAAAATCACATTAAGATCGAAAGACTATAAGCTCAGTTTCACCTGGGGTGCTTGTTAAAAAAGTGCAATTTCTGGTGTTTCTTTCCAGACCCACTCAATGGGACTGCAGACAAGAGCTTAGAATCTGCATTTTTAAAATGCTTTCCAGATGTGTCTTACAAAAACTGAACTTAAAAAAAGAAAAGAAAAGAAAAGAAAAAACTCACACAGCCCTTGAGTTTTAACTGCCATCAAATGAAACTTTTAATGGATGTAGCTGTAATTTCTGAATTACTATTGATTAAGGGAATCTGCTTTTAATATACAATTTCTGAAATACATAGCTGAATGGGCCGAAATATACAGATGTTTTGCTTTGCAGAAAAGAGAAATTTGAACCTCTGACTGAGTCATGTTTGAAGTTCAGCTGTGAAATTTGATGGCTTTTAGCTGAATCTAAACGCCAGAGGGGAAAAAAATGGGTGTCTGGGTCTTCCACCTCTCCCTGACACCATTTCACTGTCTAGAAAGCTAATCTTTATGCAGGGATGGCTTATCGCTGCTGCCGGGATTGCTCCAAAAAGCATGGGCTACAAAGTCAAGAGCTGCAGCCTTTCCCAGCTTTCTCATCTGAGCAGTCTGTGACATAGAGCTGTGTCAGACAGAGCTCGCCATTGATTTAATTTGATCTTTGCAGGGAGGATTAAAAATATTGTGCTCGCCTCAGTTAGAATGTTGCTGCTAAATTTCGATATGTCAGAGGCCTTTTCATTTTCTCAGCGCCAGTGCTGGCTGGGATGGTAAGTGACAACCCTGCAGGATTTGCATCATCTTCCCTAGTCTGCACATTTTTCAACCATGTCAAAGAAGAAGTGATTTGGGGAAAAAGGAAGAAAAATACTCACAGAGAATTTAAGAAAGGTGCCCGATCCACACTCTAACAGATTGCAGATAGAGTTTAAAAATGCCAATGCTTATGCACAAAGCCTTCCACCCTCTGTAGCACCCTGCCCTAGGGTGATTTTTTATGCTACATGGTGATACCACTGTGTTGTTTCACAACCGAGCACTCAGAGAGGACCATATTCAGGAGGGATTAGTAATGGTTCCGTCATGCTTGTGAAAAGCACTTTGGATCGATCAAAATGCTTGAATTCAGATCATTTCTTTGGATTCATCCTCAAATTTCATTTGTCTGGCAAGGCAGGTACAATTATTGTTAAACTGTGGATGAAAACAACAAAAAGCTTAGAAGAAAATAACTGAAGGAGTTATGATTGGGCCCTGGGGCTTTGAACTATGAAATTAAAAGGAAACCATTTCTCTGTAAAGAAAACTATGAATGATATATGGGCTGATAGAAAAGCACGTGACCATTTGGCATTTATTTTGTTGTCTTGCGTCAGTGTTGGGTGCTGTTAGCTGGAGTAAATTTGCAGAAGGAAGGTGTCACATTCTCTCACTATAGGGACCATAGGGTAATATTCGTTAAGAACTTGAGGTATGTGGGCAGATGGGAGATAACACCCATGTTGCTGTTTGTTGCAGAATGCATGGTTAGCATTCTAATAGCCATCATCTTTCAAATGAATGATGGTGGGTTGGTAGAGCTTTTAAAATCCTCTCTGCTAATCTGATTGGTTGATCTTCTTCTGCTGCAGGTCTCACCAAGTGAAACTTGGCAGTAGATACCAGGACTGCCTCTGTTCACACACATAAAGTGTTGTCAGTGGAACATTCCTTGTTCAGAGCTTACCATGCCATAAAATTCCAATACTTCCTGCTTGTGACAAAAGACGATAATTAGAATTGATAAAGTCACAACATGCACCTGTACTTATGGCTAAGAATATAATGAGGACAGAAAATGATGTGGCTTTGAACCCGAGTTCTGAAGCTAAATTTTCTGTCCTCAATATGAATTGCATTGTCTGGACTCTTTAATCCAGAAAATTCTATTGGAAGGAATTTCTTACCTACAAGAAGGTATGAACCTACTTCTGAGTCTTTATTGTAGGAGGATCTCTTGCCTCAATCAGTTAAGTACCCTGAAGCAATACTATTACAGAGGTCTAAATATAGTCAAGACAATATCTTTCCTGAGTATTGCAAAGAAGCAGATATTACTTTCTGATATCACATGATTCGCGTGGATGTTGGCCATATGATCTCTTTCCCATTTGCCTTGTTTCGTTTGATGAAATGCTTCCAAGTTTGTTACTGGAGAAGTTTAACAAATACGGAAGCCAAAGACTTTGTTAATTTTGTGGGTGGTATTGATGATTTTTTTTTTTAGGTATTTTACATTTTTCTTTCTTAGAAATGAGTTCTTATTGTCTCTTGTTCCTTTCCACACAATGGTTATTCTATTTGTTTTATTCTTATTATCATTTGAAAGAGTGGACTAGCTTCAAGTCCCTATAGATTAGTTGGCACCCCTTTGAAGTTCCCAGCATTGGCTGTGTTTTGTGGTTTTAAGTGTGGTAAAACAACAAATGGAGCACAACAGGAAATATCAGACCAAAGGTAACTTTGACTGTCCTGCACCTTGAGATGCTGGCTCTGGGGCATACTCTCGTCAGCATTAACTCATTTCAGAGCAGAGCACTGTCTGAGTTTCTCTGGTTATAATGATACTGAAGGATTGCAACTTGAGATCATTAACATTTTCAGTTTAGTAGATACTGATAGTCAATCCCAGCATTGATAAGAACATTGAATTTTAATCACTGATTTGTCAAATCCCATCTTAGGTATGGCAGCATTTCTGCTGTCTTTAAAAAGTAGGACCTCTAACTGGTCAAGGTGCATGATCTGGGCCCCTTTGCCAATGAATAGTCACTGGTATATACCTGTGAAAATGATAGCTAACAAATTTTTATGTGGGCTCCCCTGTGCTGTATAGCTTCGGTGTAAATACTTATTGATGGTGATTCTATCCTTGCATCAGATGGGAGATTAGATCAGGAGAGATGATGGATTTGGTTCGTGGTGTTAGATTACTCGGAGAGGGATAGAGCATCAGTACATGGTACCAAGGTAACATACAGATGCTTAGGGAAGCTAAAGGGGATGGGATGAGAAGGGTAGTTTATTATACAATTTGCATATTTTGCGAAGAAGTAGCAGTGGGTGGGGATGAAAGCTGGAAGGAGTGTGCTGTTGGGTGGAAATTAACCAACTTAGAAACGAAGTCATCTCAGCTACAGAGGCAAGCGCTCTGTCATATCTGTGAAAAGTCCTGTGCTTTAGCTTTTGAGAAAGTGAGCTCACATGATGGAATTTTTGTGGCTTTTTCTGTGTGGTTGACATCTTGAACCTTGAAGCAAGAATAAAGGTCACAGTGGAATCAGCAATTCTATTCTAGATATGAAAATCCCAGAGGGCCTACAAGGATTAATTCATATACAACCAAAAATAGGAAAATAGCACTGACCACAGTATTTTCAATGATAACACTGGTATCATGTCTCAAATGTAATTTTATGCTCCTTCATGTATTTTTCTTTATTATACACATGCTTTAAATTAAATTGGGCAAAAGTATATCTTAAATTTAGAAGCAATGACTATTAGATTATCATAACAACTGCTATCAATCCATACTCTGAGCATTCAATTGTATACATAGCTTATTTTTATTCAACAGGTTTGGGGGGAGAGGAGTTTCAGGCAAAGAAGAAGAAATGAAGGAAACCAGAGAGTCAGTGCAGTCAGTTTAGTTCGTGTCTTTTCAAAGTCCTCTGAATTAGCAGCTTCAGTTTGAATGCAGTCACGTGACATCCTGCATTTTAATCCAGCTCTAAACTAGACATAGCTCTGTCATCCTTCTTAACTAAACTGAGACAAATATGCTAGAGTTCAGCTCTGTTGCTTGGCTTCTACTTTTAGGAGAGGAAGAAGTTTCTGTGTCAAACTCTGGCACCTACAAAGAAGCATAAATGGACAACCCACCCCCACACACAAGCAAGCCTGCACATACACACGCATGTGTACATTGAAAAGTTTTGTTCTTATTTTAACATAGCTACTTTCAATTTATCTTTGGTGTTATCACTTGGTGTTTGTCTGACTTACCTACGAAAAATACAATTAGAATTATAACAGTTTTTTTTTTTTTTTTTTTTTTTTTTTTTTAAATTAGAAACATTAGTCCCACTTTAAGGGCAGCAAAGAGCATTTCCTTCCTTCACCAAAGTATCTGTGTATAGTAACTCTCAAGGCTCCAAGTTTATTGGCATAATTTAATGGAAAAATTTATGCTCCAAAGCATTCATTTTTCTTCCCAAGCTTCATGGTTTCCAATTTCTCAACTACTGGATGGTGTTTCACTTACATGGGAAAAAAGAACCTCCACAAAGTTTTGATTCCCTTCCTAAAATAGTGGGTAGAAAAGTGTGCCAGAATTAGCATAAACCCAGGATATGATCTCATTCGTATTTGTGTTCTTGGGGGTGTTGAAATGCGGTTACTGTTATATAGATTTTCAAGCAATAAACGTGAGTAGCAGTTGTCTCTTTTTGAGTAATTGGTTTAAAAGGTGATTAAGTCTACTTTGCAATTATAGGCTCTTGCTCATCTCTCCTCTTCCTCCTTCAATTTCCTTCCCAGGTGTCAGGCTTGAGTTTCAGTTTGAAACACTTCTGTTCCTCTTACTAAGTTTCCCCTGGTCCGTTTTACTTTCCTTTGCAGGCTGTCACTGAGCCATAGTCTCCGGCTTTGGCTTTATTTTTATTTTGAGGCAGGATCTCCATAAATGCTCTAGGCTTGCCATGAGCTCCTTTTGGAGCCCAGGTAGGCCCTTAACTCCTAACTCCTGCCTCGGACCCTGGAGTAGTTATTACAGGCCTTCGTATGCATGGCTTCTGTCATTTTTCATGTGGCTGCTTCCTTTTAACATTTATTTCTGGTTGACCCAAACTTAAGTAGAGAAAATTTGAAATAAACAAAAAGCAAGTAGAGCCAAAAAAATATCTCAATACTCTGACCCAAGTTATCTTGGTGCTCACAGGAGTGAAGACTGAAGTCAAACAGCCCGGCCCGGCACAGGCACTTCTGTGAAGCACATGTGTTCATGTTCAGGCTTGAAAAGTTGCAATGTGAACCCAAAGGTCGCTTCTGTCATTCTGTTGACATATACAATGTCACAGAACCTTTATTGAAAATACTGTAAACAAAAGACCAACCTTTAAAAAGTGTCTTTTTATGTCATTATTAAGAATGAATGTCATGCGTTGGAGAATCTTCTTTCATGGCTATTTTAAACAGGCAGAGCACACTTTGAAGCTTTCTAGCAATGCCTTTAAATAAGCCCAAGGTGCTTTCTCTTTGTTACTTTGTCCCTCAAGCCAACTCTCCTAAAACATAGCTTACATCTGATGCACTGGAGCAATGGCGGCTCAGAGCTTCTGGGAGTGACCAACAAATGACTGGTCTAACTTGAGGTCCAAACCATGAGAGAGCAAGAGAAAGATGTCCTACAACCCCTAGGTGGCCAGCAACTGAAAGGGGTGGTTGGCTCAGAGGCCTAAGGTAGAACCAAACACAAGCAAACAAAAGTTGGGGAAATCTGCTGTACCCATAGATCAGGACTTAGCCCAATAGTCATCAGAGAGGCGTTCAGGAGCAGATGCATGGACCCAAAGAACCCCCTGAAGAGGGAGAGAAGGGTTGTAGGAGCCAGAGAGTTTGAGGACACCAGGAAGACACAGCCCGAAAAATCAAACAGGGCTCAGAAGGCTCAGCCAGAATGACATGGAAACCACGGAGCCTGCATCTGTCTGTGCTATGTCCTCTTCACATCTGGGTGTTTAGCTTGAGTTTGGGGGGTTATTCCTAACAGTGAGAGCAGGAAGAGTGTCTCTGACTCTTTTTCTCTGCCATTGGGACTCTTTCCCTCCTACTAGGCTGCCATCCATCGTTGATATGAGGGATTGTTCCCAGTCTTATTGCATCTTGTTATGTCGATTTCACATCATATCCTTGAGAGGCTCTTTTCTGGAGGTAAACAGGGGAACTGGGCTCTGTGGAAATGAGGAGATAGGGGGACTGGGAGGAGTGAAGGAAGAGAGAGGAGGCTTCGGTCCAGATTTCTTGTAAGAGAGACCAAATAAGAATAAAAAAAGAAAATAGCTTGAACCTAGAGTTTTTATTGGTCTCTATTATATTACAGCATGTAAAATATATTGAAAGTGAGCAACACTTTCACAAATGAAAATGATGGTTTCGATAAGAGAGTTTCTGACAGTAGAACATAAATGACATTTAACATCCTAAGATATAACGTCTTCCCGGCTTTCTTCTTTCTCTGTTCCCTTCACTGAACACAGCCCTTCGAAAGAACCTCGAGGAAGGAGCCCATAGTTTCAATATTATCAATCTTATTAAGTATGTATTATCCAGTCAGTACTTCTGAACGTTCCTCAAGTGATGCTAATAAATTTCAATGCAAAATCTTGCTCTTTCACTGATGTGAAAATTGGTGGATAGACAAGGGTGCAGGTTGGTAATGTGATTACAAATTTTACCTCTAGGGGCCGCTCTAGGCTACAGTTTGTTTTTTGGAGCCAGTCTTGGTCTATTAGCAGTCAGTGAAGGCCTGGCTTCCCCAGAGAAGCTGGAAAGATCTATTCCCTAAATATAAGTTTCTGTATTTTGTGGTCCTTGTAGATGAAGTGTTTGGATGTAGGTGCATTGGACCTATCCTTAAAGTGGGAGATAATTTCTAAGATCTCAGAGCTTCCTTGTCCCTCAGGATCCTTGAACAATAGCATTCAGACCCACACTTATCTAGTTTAGGGCAGCAGCTCCCTAATGATAATATCATTCTTGTCTTTCCTCTAATACCAAGAAAGCCTCATGGTACTGGGCCAGCAGTCTCTAGCTTGCCGTTTACTATGTGAAGTAGCCTGGTGCTGTTTTACGGTGGGCAACACAGGCTGATAAGAAAGTCTAAGACCTCTGATTTGGTGCAGGCGTCTCTGCTCAGTGTGGGACCTCCCTGCTGCGTGGCCTGATCTGTATTCTGAAGTTGGAAATGTCCTCGTATTTCAAGATTTCACCTTTAAAAAAGGAGAAATTAAGGCTGAGATATGTAGGGATCAACACAGTTTTGTGGTAGCGTTAGTAGTCAGCCTGAGAAATGGTAACATGGTGGCCGCAGTGAAGAATGGGCTTCTCTGCTGGAGAGCTGGGCACTTTCAAGGCAGTAAACACTTCAGGGCTTACACGAAGCTCTTTGTCAAGTCACCTTTGCCTCAAGTGGACAGTGCTCAGAACTGTCACGTCTTCTCCAGCAGCTAATTTTGCCCACAGTATAGGCTATGGTTGCATCCAGTTCCCAAACGCGTTGCTTATAGATTGCTCCATTTATTACAGCAGTTGAAAGGACAGAATCCTAAAAATACGGGTCTTTACCAGGAAGACACTATTTCATCTGACTTAGGACTGCCAACAATGAAGTAGAAAAGAGCTGGCCAATTCCTCTAGCCTTCTATAAAAGAAATTTTTTAGAGAAGAGTTACTTAAAAGATGTCAATGATTTCTAAGAACTCAGTAGAAAGAGACACAATCTGGGGCCGTTATGAATATTGCATATATAGTCTCCCCTCTCCATAAGAAGGAGGGGCACTGCATCCTTATTTTCTTTGCTTTATCCTTTCCTTTCTGAGTACAAAGGGGACCTGGAAGTATTTCACATTTCTACTGAGATCCATGCACCTCCCTGGTCCCCATTCCTGAGACAGCATGTTGTTATAGGGGCACCAAGTGAAGAATGTGGGAAGAACGTTTTTATTTATTTTGTCTATTGATTTTGGCTTCAGAGAGATGTGCAGTCTTTCTCAGGTTTTCGTGTGCAGAAGAACCATCTGGGATATATTAACAAGCATTTTCCTAGACCTGGCTCCCAGAGATGGGTCCGTTTTGCAAATGACCAGTCTGAAGATACCATGGCTCCTGGAACCTTGAAGAACACCATCTGTTAGTCTGGGTGCACTCATAAAGGTGTGCTGTGGTTCAAACGGCTTTCATTTTCCTAATTGCAGCCCTCTCCGTGCCTTGGAACTTCTGGTTTCGAGGCTTATTTCTCCTGATGTTAAAATCCCTCTGCTGTTGAATCTTTAAAGGCAGACCGGAGAGAAGAAAAGCAGATTCACTGAATACTTACGTGTCAGAGAGTAAGATTTCTTGACAACCCTGGAAGGGGTCCAGATATCAAGTTTTCCTCTCCCGTTTAACTGGAAAGTACCGAGTTGTTGCTGGCAGTGCTGCACAAGGTGCAGAGAAGACAGCAGCCCTCCTCTCATCCTTTGGGGTCACTGTCAGACACAAGCGATAGAGCAGGGGGTGGGGGAGGAAATGATTTAGAGGACAATAAACTCCAGAATAAAATTATTTTGGCCTAGTGATAGGCTAGTACACAGTCCAAGATGGCTGCGTGGGCAGAAAAAAAAAAAAAAAAAAAAAAAAAAACAAGTCTCGAGAAATGGGAAGGATAGGGGTTCTACGCTGTCTTAAGGCTAAGGGAAAAAGTCCACCAAGGATGTTTTTACGGGACGGATCGGGGGCACTTTAGTATATTTAATAAAGGGACGTTTCCACGGGCTGCCTGCCATCTCAGCTCAGTCTTAAGATATATGAAGTCACACATCACACCCGCACTGATAACTCCGCCGATCTGAGCCTGGTGCACACCCCTCTCTCCTACTCTCCTATGGTGCACACTGCTCTCTCCTGCCCTCCTTTTCTAATGTCTCTTTGGAATGTTTCATCTTTCTGTATGTCAGTGTGATTAGCCCGCCGAAGGAAGCTGTGATTGGATCCTGTGGGGAAGTTAAAAAAAACAAAGCATTATATCAGCTGTCTAGTTAGGAATGAAAAACCCGAGCAGATGTGCCTGGGCGAATGTTTATTTTCTATGGAAAGATAAATTCAGTTCATGCTTTCAGGCTCCCTTCTGGACTATAAGGTAGTGGATTTGGAGTCAGGTGCTGACTAAAGATTTTGAATTCCTTCTTTCAATTTATGAAGCTCTTTTAGGGCCGGCGTGTAAGGAAATCGGTGATGTTTGCCTAAAATCAACTAAGTGAGGATTATGAGAGTCACAGTCTGCATGAGGCTCCATAAATTCATATGATGGGGAGTCCTCTAAAGGGATCAGGCCACCCCTGCAGAGCAGACTTCAAAGGCTCCACTCAGCAGGTCATCCAGATGCCCTGTTGAGGAGACAGGCTGCATGCTGCAGATGCCGGCCAGGCCACCCACCTTCCCAGAAACACAAACACCCAGAACTTTGGTTGCAGCAATTAGCAGGGTTCACATCACATCTCACAGTGAGCTAGTGGTAACATTACTTGTTACTTGTTTTTCTTAACAAGGTCTTGTGTTTCAGACAGACACGTTCTTCTGATTTTGCTTCCTGACCTGAGGACATCTGCACAATATTTGAACTTAGCTGACCTTATTGGATCTATTTCCCCCTCCCCTGTGTGTGTGTGTGTGTGTGTGTGTGTGTGTGTGTGTTGTTTTTGTTTTGTTTGGCTTTTCTGTTGTCATTGTTTACTAGCCGTTTTTTTATTAAAAACATCTACACGTTGCTTGCAACATTCAATTTATCGTTTTGTACTTGAAAGGGTCATGGCTCTCTCTCATCAGGACATTTTTTGGGAAGCCCTTGGCTATGATTTATCATATGTTACATGCCCGGATAGAGATTCTCAGGAAGCAAGGCCCATTAGTTCTTGTAAGGTCATTCCTCTGCTGTCCTTTACAAAATGATTGCCAATTGTGCATGCACCAGGTTGAAACTTTCTTTAGAATGATTTAAAGGAGACAGAAGGCATAATCGGCATGTATGTGTGGTGTGGGGGGTGGGGATGAGGGGTGGTGGTGGCTCAGAGAACCTGAACAGGTAATCTATAGGGTGTTAGAAAGTATACAGCAGCCTTTATATTCAAATCTCTTCTTTTAATATCAGGCTCATAAAGATGTGCATGCCCTAAAATAGTTAGCCTCTTATTGTCTTCTGTTCACATTCTGTGGTGCTGTAGAAATGCTTGACTATGTTATGTATACATGTTTTTATTTCATTCTTCAAGTTCTTAGAGATAGTAATAAATTCTGATATAAGGAATTGAGCAAGTGTTCTCTCTCCTTCCCCCACCTCTCTCACACACACACACAATTTTCAGATTTTAAACAATCATTCCATTGCATAGCAATCATATCTATATTGCTTCCTAACACTGGGCAAGATAAAAGAATAGACACTTTGGCAGGAAAAACAGACATGAAGTGAAAACATTTGGTTTTTGTATTTCAAAAAACATTTTGAGGATGACTTTTGATTACTTTGTATTTGTTTGATAAAGGTAATGTCTGATATTAGTTCATAAACATTTACTGTGGCCATTCAATTTGTAAAAAAGTTTCCCAGTGCTTACTATTAATCAGGTAAAACATATCAGATGTATATATTTTCAGAGCTCTCTGGATATCTTCTTACCTGAAACATTAATTTGAACCATTTGTTCTACTCTCATATGTATGTGCTTTAATCATGTGCATGTGCTCTAATGTGTATGTGCTCTAATCATGTGTGTGTGCTCTAATCATGTGTATGTGCTCTAATCATGTGTATGTGCTCTAATCATGTGTATGTGCTCTAATCATGTGTATGTGCTGTAATCATGTGTCTGTGCCCTAATCATGTGCATGTGCTCTAATGTGTATGTGCTCTAATCATGTGTGTGTGCTCTAATCATGTGTATGTGCCCTAATCATGTGTATGTGCCCTAATCATATGTATGTGATCTTATCATGTGTATGTGCTCTAATCATGTGTATGTGCTCTAATCATGTGTATGTGCCCTAATCATGTGTATGTGCTCTAATCATGTGTGTGTGCTCTAATCATGTGTCTGTGCCCTAATCATGTGCATGTGCTCTAATGTGTATGTGCTCTAATCATGTGTGTGTGCTCTAATCATGTGTATGTGCCCTAATCATGTGTATGTGCCCTAATCATATGTATGTGATCTTATCATGTGTATGTGCTCTAATCATGTGTATGTGCTCTAATCATGTGTATGTGCCCTAATCATGTGTATGTGCCCTAATTATGTGTATGTGCTCTAATCATGTGTCTGTGCCCTAATCATGTGTATGTGCTCTAATCATGTGTATGTGCCCTAATCATGTGTACGTGCCCTAATTATGTGTATGTGCTCTAATCATGTGTCTGTGCCCTAATCATGTGTATGTGCTCTTATATTGAGTGTTTAGAATGAGACATTGAACAAGACAATGAGTTTCACCTCACATTGCTTTCAGATGTGGTGAGTTTCCTGGCATTAGGCAATACTAGTTGGATAGAAACATTTACCTAATGAGAGGAGATGCATGTGAACAAAAACCATACCTTACATCAAACCCTGGAAGATTCCATGAGAGAACCTGCACATACTTTGAATAACTTCCTATAAGGCTGATTAACTGATTGGAGGTTAGTGATCATGGAGTCTAAATACAGTTTGTGTTGGGCTGGCGTTGCCTACCTCTGTGTCTGTGTCTCTGTGATTATTAAGTGAAGCCTTTGGGAATGTGTTGACTTTTCAGGTCTCTAATCTCTGTTCATCAGAAGGCAAAGAACACGGTCAGCATCTGAGGCATAGGCAGAGATTTTCTTCCATTAGTGCAATCACCTTTTTGGTGTTTTTAGCAATGTATTTGAAAACTGTCATCTTGACACCATGGAGTTATGACCTTCACATGTAGGGCATGGTGTGCATGTTTCTACTCCCTCACAACACAGACACACACGTGTGCACACATACATCTTAAACACAGTTTTAAAAAGAAAACATTACATAAATGGGTCATATTGTAATTACTATCTTACAGGATCTACTGGTCTTACAGGAACCACCTCTTACTTCATGGAACAATAACCACACAGTACAAAGTTCTATATATTTTTTTTAACTTTCAGTTTTCAGTATGGGACACTGTTCAGGATTTAAGAAACACTAGTGAAGAAATTCCCTTCTCTGTTTGATATAGGAAAAGGCAGAAATGTGCATGTCATCAGCTTGAAAAACCTGTGAGCTTCCTGGCTGTGTGGTGGAGTTCACAGAGCACTGTGTAAAAGGATGGAAATAACTGGACTCAGAGCATGGCCTTTCAGCAGCAGACACAGCTTTACACCACACGTTATTACTTCTTGTAAAAGCAGCCATTCCCCTTTCTCATCTCTAGATCATCGGATGACAGCTCTGGCAGAAACAAATAGCAGGTGGGAAGACATGTATTTGTGGACCGGAGGTGATAGGTTGCCTTTAACATATTGCCATGTCTCTTTTTCCAGACTCGCCTTCCTTTTTTTAGGCTCAACGCCTCTTTTTAACATAACGATTGGATTCAAGACCTGCAATTCAGTCAAAATGCAGTCACGGGTCAATGTGCTCCTATTATCACAGCTGGGGCTGCAATCCTGGTTGGCCTCTTCAAGAACAGCGAGTGTATTCATCCCAGCCATGCCATCCTGGGCAATGTCAAACACTCCTCACATTCTCTCTCAAGGAGCTGCTCTGTTAGGCTTCTTTGTTTCTTATTATTTCAGGGTCCATGAGGCATGTGTCAAATGTCCACTTTTAATTTTCCATGCTTGCCTTAGAGATCAGTTCCAATTGGATATGATCCCAACAGCTGAAAATGGAATATGAAGATGCCTGAACCATGGGCACAGAGAATCTAAGTTTGAAGGGCAACACGACTGTCCAGTTTTTACCTCTCTGTAGGCAAAAGTATATCATACTCCTCATAAGTTCTTCCTTAAACAACAAAGTAGTTATTTCTTTATCATGTACATGTCTCTTGAGAATGATTTGTTGGAGATTTGGGCCTTGGTAAACTAGGTCAGCTTTTGGAAAAATATGCCTTACAGATTAATAGACAAGGAGAAAAGTAAATAGGCTCACTGTTTCAACATGAATAATGAGGAATTGCTGGATATGATCATACACCTATGTAATCCCCAGAACTTGGGGCACGAACACAGATGTATCAGGAACTCAGGGCTTTCTTTACATACACAGAAATTTTAAGGCCAGATTGGGTTACAGGAAAACCTGTCTTAGATAAACATACAAACTAAAAACAAAGATAGAATAAAGAAGGAATTTGAAATAGTCTGGAAAAACACTCTGTGGCCTGTAAATGGGCTTGGTAACCTTAGGGTTGTAGCTGTCAGTAGCTCAAGATGATCCTTTCTTCGCATTCAGTCCCCTTATGACAATCACCATGCTAAAATAATCATAATGATAATGAAACTTCTAGTAGAGAAATTTGAGACTATTACCAATAAATAGAGTTCAAATTCTAAGTTATCTAGCAAAACTTTTATTGATTTTTACTTTGCTCATGAAAACCAACTAAAGATGTCACAATGACTGTAATAAAAAAACTTTATATATTTTAATAAGTCTGAGAATCTCATGCCATATATTTTAATCATATTAGCTCCCTCTTCCTACCATTGAACTCCTCACAGATCTACTTCCTACTCCTCCCAAATTTGTTCCTGTTTGCTTGCATTCCACCCAGTCTAATTTGTGCTACCCATATTCTCATGGCTATGAGGTCATCCATTGGAGCACAATAGGCCAGACCCTTACAGAAATCTGACTCCCCATGTCCCCAACACACACACACACACACACACACACACACACACACACACACACACACACACACACCATCAACTATCAGTAAATATCTCCTTAGCTAGAGGTAGGTTCTCATGAGACTCTCTCCCCACTGTGCTGGAATGGTACTTGCTTTGACCTTGTACAGGTCTTGTGTAGGCAAGCCCAGATAATTTTATACATCTTAAATAAATGAATAACACATAGCTACTTTCCATTCCATGTTGAACTTCACCAGCAAAGTCTCAGGCTCTTTTACAGTTTAGATGCATGATTGGAGTAGATCTTGTTTTGATATAAGATATTATACACAATTTAGCAAGCATTTTGTTCTTAGATATTTAAGCTTTCATTGCTATAGTGATTTCTTAGATTTGAAGGGTGACTTTTCTTAACATCTTAAGGCCAGTGTGGTTCCAGATATAGAATGATGTGGATTCTTTACATAAATAACACTGGTATCAGGCCTGGTGAGAAGGCATTCAGAATAGCCAGGGGGCAGAGAGATCTCAGCCAAGCGCGAGGCAAGTTCACCTCTGCCCTTGGTCCAGGGAACCAGGAACCTGGCATTGGACTCTCTGTTACCAGTTGACAGCTTTTGGGTGCAGAACAGATGTTCTATAGTCAAATGTTGACAAATGGGACGTAATGAGATTGCAAAGTTTCTGTAAGGGTAAGGTCACTGTCAAGAAAACAAATTGGCAGCCAACAGAATGGGAAAAGATCTTTACCAACACCACATCAGATAGAGGCCTCATATCCAAGGTGTACAAGGAACTCAAAAAGCTAGACACCAGAGAATCAAACAACCCTATTAAAAAATGGGGTACAGAGCTAAACAAAAATGTTCTCAATTGACAAATATTGAATGGCTAAGAAGCATCTAATGAAGTGCTCAACATCATTAGCCATCAGGGAAATGCAAATCAAAATAACCCTGAGATTCCACCTCACACCAGTCAGATTCTCCAAGATCCAAAACTCAGATGACAGCAGATGCTGGCAAGGATGTAGAGAAAGAGGAACACTTTTCCACTGTTGTTGGGGTTGTAAACTAGTACAACCACTCTGGAAATCAGTCTGTCAATTCCTCAGAAAATTGGACATAGTACTACCTGAAGATCCAGTTGTTCCACTTCTGGGCATATACCCCAGAGATACTCCACTATACAACAAAGACACATGCACCACAATGTTCATAGCAGCTCTATTTTTAATAGCCAGAAGCTGGAAAGAACCCAGATGTCCTTCAGTAGATGAATGGATACAAAAATTGTGGTACATTTACATAATGGAGTACTACTCAGCTATCAGAAACAATGCTTAATGAAATTCTTAAGAAAATGGATGCATCTAGAGAATATCATCCTGGGTAAGATAACCCAGTCACAAAAGAACAGACATAATATGTAGTCACTGATAATGGGATACTAACCTCATAAAGCTCTGAACACTCCAGAAACAACTTACAGACTGTGAGAAGTTCAAGAAAAAAAAAAAAAAAAAAAAAACCATTACGCTCTATCCTTATACACTAAAAAAAAAAAAAAAAAGAAAAAAAAAAAAGAAAAACTTTGACTAATTCCAGGTTACATCCTGTTTTACATGTACTTTATGCTCATTGTAACTATTAAGACCTTAATGCACACTAACAAACTTTTAGGGGAAAAAAAAAAGCCAAGCACTGACAATAATGTATTTGTATATGTTTATGCAAAAATGCTTAAAATTTGTACATTTATCTTTGTTTATTAAAATAAAGTTGTTCAAAAAAAATAACACTGGTATATCTGAGTAGTATTTCCCAATCTTTGCCTCTAGTATTGCTCTAGGTTCTTTATGATGACTTGGGCCATCTTTCCTGCAGACACTGGAGTAGTGCTTTGCTTTGAATTATGGGATTTTTGTACATTGGCTACACTGCAAATGTATTTAATCTTCATCATTCTGATTCATTCTGTACTACCTTGCATCCTACAGTATCTTCCATCTGATTTTAAATCTTAAATTGCAGTGGCTCATATAACGTATGCACTTAGCATAATGCTGCTGTAGCCACATAAATGGTTGACAAGAGTGTAAGTGTGAACTAAGTGTGGATATATCTCAGATATAGCATTTTTGCCTAGCATGTTAAGGCTCTGAGTTAACTCCATAGCATGTGCAAACAGTCAAAGGGTAGAGGAAGGAGAAAAGAAAGGAAGATAACAGAATATAGCATTTATTTCATTCTATGCTTTGCCAAATACATATCTTTCAGCAATTCAATAATGTAGGTGACACTTGAATTCCAGTTTTTAGAGAGAATTGTTAAGTTAGTAGGACCACCCAGAGACCCATACTTTTGTCACTATTCTGTACTGTACTGGATAACATATACATGGAGATAAATAATATCTCAGAAGACCTAAATATAGGCATTTTAAAAATCTGTAACTAACTACCATGAAGTTTGTTAGACTAAATATGTCTGATGTCAGATTGTGTAATAGTTTCTCCATTTGGTAATTTCATAATTGCTTCATTATGTCAATAAAAATTTAGCTCCAATTATTTTCTCATTGGAATATAATGTATGCATATAAACTGTTATAAAGTAGTAACTCAGTAAAATTAACATATTTGTAGAATAACTAATCCCCACCCAGATGAAAAGAGAAAAAAGTTTGTAGTAATTAAACTCTCTCAGAGGCTCTAGTGTTCCTTGAAAGGTAGTTGCTAATCTGAGTTTGTCATTCTTTCTGTGACCCATATACACTTCTATGTTATACTCTCTGAGCTTATTACCTCCCAACTACCCTACATCACATTGTACCATATACATACTACATATACACATACTATATACGTGTAGGACACATCATACAGCCTACACACTACATACTACACACATAGCACATAACACACACACACAGCACAGAACACACACACACACACACACACACACACACACACACACACACCACACCACACCACCTTAAGTCTCAACCTCTCAACACCTTTAACCTACATAACCTTTTTTTTTTTTTTTTTTTTAATCACGGATTATCAATCTTTTCTACAGTTTGACTATCATGGCTTATAACCACAATTTCTATTGAGGCTTCAACCAAATTAAAAACAAATGATTATATAACACAAACTATAGTTTGCTGTTATGAATAAGAATGCTATAAATATTTTTGAAGTTTTTTTTTTGCTGGACTCAAAATGTTGACTTTTTGTGTATGTAGCAAGGAAAAGAACTCACAAACTATAATGTATGTAGTATATATTATCTTCCTCATATGTTGTCCACAGTTTTCCAAGATGTTCAAACCAAGTGTATCTCTTCCAGGCATATTATAAGCTTATACTGAAAATTCCCTACTAGGCTTGGCATTGACAATCTTGTTCATATTAGGCATTCTGGTGAGTGAAGAATGGAAACTCACTGAAATTTTAAATTGTATTTCTGTTATAAATAATGAAGCAAAATACAACTCACAGATGATTAATGTCCAGAATATATAAGGAACTCAAACAACCCCCGGAAAGCTCTGAATACCCAATACCGAGAAACAATCCACAGACATTATGAAGCTCAAAAAGAAGGAAGGCCAAAATGGAGATCCCTCAATCTTTGTTAGGAAAGAGAACAAAACTCTCATGGGAGAAAATGCAAGGTCAAATAGAGGAACAGGAATTGAAAAAAGATCACTCAGAAGCCACCTCATGTGGGGATCCAACACATATGCAGCCACCAAATCTAAGCACTAGGGTGATCCCAAAAAGTACTTACTGGCAGGAACCAGACAGAGATGCCCCCTCAGGAACTATGCTAGAGTCATATAGATACAGCTGAGCATGCTTGCAGGTAACCATCGGTCTGAACTTGGGAATCCCAATGAGGTTGCTAAAGAAAGGACCTAAGGAGCTGAAAGGGGTTGCAACCTCATGGAAAGATAACATTATCAATTAACCAAACTCCAAAACTCCCATGGAGTAAAACACCAACCTTTGTGCATACTTTGAGAAACCTATTGATCCAGTTATGTATGTAGCTGAAGATAGCAGTGTCTGGCATCAAGGTGAGAAGAGGCTTTTGTTCCAGAGAGGGCAGGCTTTCCCAATGTAGAAAAATGGCAAGGCAATGGGGTGGGGAGGGGCATCAGGAGGAAGTGCACCTTTGTGAAGGCAACTGGAGGGGGAGGGGTTATGGGAGTGGGGCAGGGTAAAGGGATAACATCTCAAATGTAAATCAGAGTATCAAATAAAAATGTAAAAAAAAAAACTCAAACAACAACAATAACAAAGAGTCAAAAAATTAAATTATCTATTTAATAAATAGACCTAGGACTTGAATGGGAAATCTCAAAACAAAACAAAACTAATTTAAGAAAGTTTATTGTCCCCAGAAATTGTGAAAATGGAGATCAAAACAACTTTGAGACTTCATCTTACCTCAGTCAGAATAGTAAAAATCAATAAAACAACTAACAACAAATGCAAGTGACATTTTGGCGAATAGAAAGAAAACCCTCATCCACTATTGGTAGACTTGTCAACTGGTGAAGCCACTATAGAAATCAGTATGGAGAGTTCTCAAAAAGCTTAAAATAAATCTCCCAAATGTCACAGCTATACAAGTTATTGGTTTATACCTAAAAGACTTGACATTCTACTCTTCAGGTATTTTTTCAGCCATGTTTATTGCTACTCTATTCAAAATAGCCAGAAAATGAAAACAACCTAAATACCTTATACTGACAAATGGAGAATAAAAGTGTGGTACACATACTTACTGTATGAATACTATTTATCTGTAAAGAAAAATAGGATCATGAACTTTGCAGGATAATAGATGGACTTAGAAAATGTCATACTGAGTGAGTTTACTTAGATACCACCCCCAAAAAGTCACTTGTTTTTCCTCGCCTGCGGTTCCTATATTCAGATTCAAATTTTCAGGTATAAGTACATATCCTCAAGTAACTATAAAAACCCGGGGAGCAAAAATGGATAATTGATTTGGTATTACTCTTAGGGAGATATAGAAGGAAATAGTGGTGTGTAAATAATCTGATCAGAAAAATAAAATGGAATAAATAGAAAGGCTTTAATTAGGGAGGGGGTAAATGAATACAGAAGAAAAGAGGAGGGTAAAATAATAGTAAAGATATCTGAAAACATTGTAAGGAGTAATACTACCTAAAGAAAACTCTGTAATCCACATAACTATCTAACATGAATATATACATGAAATTCACTCATCTGGGCTGACAACTGTTCCTCCAAAAACAAGCTTATAATAAAACACCTACACCAGCAATGAAAAGCTCTTCTTTGAATTGTTGGTGGTGCCAAAGAGGATCCTCAGAACATTGTAGGTTATTGTTCTTTAGTTACCTACAGAGGTGGAAAGTAAGTTCCCATTGCTGAAGACACTATGCACTTCAGACACAGAACCCATGGCATGCTTTCCCAATGTAGGGGAATGCCAAGGCCATGGGGTGGAGAGGGGGATCAGGAGGGAGTGCACCTTTTGGAAGGCAAATGGAGGGGGAGGGGGAAGGGAGCAGGGTGGGGTAAAGGGGTACCATCTCAAATGTAAATACAGAGTATCTAATAATAAATGTACAAAAAAACCAAACAGCAATTAAGTAGAAAAAGTGAGGTACATTAAGCAATTTGAAAGGTGCTGTTAGTATTAATAAAATTAACATTGCCTCTTCAGCTAATCATGTTATTACTTTAAATCAGTGTTTGGGGAATCCAGGAATTTATAAACAGAAATATAAGATTTGCCAATCTGTCTCTATAAATTATCACATCCCTGGAATCCTCAAGGAAAGCTTTTCCAGTTTACCTAGAAAGGGTTTCATATTCACCTTATGGGCTCCTGCTGTCTTCAGCACCTGATAAAACTTTAACCAGGAAAGTATTTAACACATCACAGCAGTCTCTGCCCAGATCTCTAAATTCCTAGTGACAAGTATTTATCAACGTAAGAACTAGGATGCTTTCTTTATGGTATGAGCTTCATCCTCAGAGCTGTGACTTGTTGCTTGGCCTTGTGCCCCATGGTGAACGAAGCTTCTTGCCTTTCCAGGTCAGTGTGAGTTAAGAGTGTCAGAATTGTATTGTGTCCTGACAGACTATGGACAGCAGGGTTTACCCAAATCATCAAATGATACAGGTAGTGAATGTCTCTAAGATAAGTTGGATCCTCCAAACAAGTCCAGGATACCTTCTAAATGTTAAGTTTCTGAGTGCCGGGAGCAATTTGTTCATTGGTTTGATACCACTATGTCTAGGGCAGTTCCAAGAAGTGCTTGACTTCTCAGCTCTCATAGCCAGTAAGAGAAAGTAACCTTAAGACAGGCTGTGAGCCTCTATAGATGTGCAGAGGACAAGTGTCTGTAGGTGCTAGCAAACAATGGAATCAGTTTGAACACGGCACTCTCTGCTCTGTAGTCAGCCCTCTGACCCACATCTTGACTCACCTACAGACTGAGAGAGAGGCTTTCAGTTCCCCAGTGCTGTATGCCCATTCATACTATGAATTCTTTTTCAAAGACATCAGGATGGCCTTAGTCCTCTGCCCCAGTAGATGTTGTAAGTATTCAATGTTGTTAACTTGAGCTTCCTTCAAGGAGCTGAGGGAGCCTTTCTTTTTGATACAATCCTCACAAAAGAAAATAAAGGCCTTCAAGAGTGTAAAGTTTTTAGACAGAGTTAGAAGTGATGGTAGTCTTCTAACTTTATTTAAATACCTCCTGCTTCATTATTATAGAAAAGCAAATCTTCATGTTTTAGGAAATCCAGGCACCATGTCTGTACTCTGTGAGAAAGTGCCAATTCAAAATTACTAACTTTGGACTCCCTCCCTGGAGAGAGAGAGAGAGAGACAGAGAAAATGAGAGTGAGATTTGCACACACCCACATATACTATGCCACTTAATTATTTAAGAGTTAAGGGAAGCTCAAAGCAGATGTCAGTTCTTACAGCACTAAGCCAAGATGGCACCCCAGCCCTCTTCCATCATGTCTAATAACATGGGAATTTTAGATGCCTTGTCATTTGGTGACCTGGATCATTTTGTCATTTCATACTCCATTGGGCCCAAGAGTAGAACTGCAGAATGGTAGTCAGTGCTTTAAGAAGTCCTCTCTCCCACAGAGAAAATGCCCTACTGAGTCCTGATATTCTACTCTCACGAAATGGTGCTCAGTGCACACTTCTCAGTAAATTGGTTGATGTTTACTGTGTGCTGAGCACATCTAGATTTTTTTGTTTGTTTAAAGGCAAAGGTCCCATTATAAATCAAGTCCAGCCTGCCCTAAGAGAAAAGGCTCACTGAGGCTGCCTTCACCCATCAGTGATTCTGAGGCCCACCATCCTATGGAATTCTGAGAGCCACAGGAGCCAAGTATTCCCCAAATCATAAAAGAACATTCGGATTACTTGATTTTTCCATTACTATTTGAGGCTGAGCAGAAACTCTAGAGCAAGGACCAGATCAGGAAAGTGAAAATAAATGGAGACACTTAGAGTGCACTGTTGGGAAAGTAGCCAGAGTCTACGCTGGGCTTGATGTGGCTTTAAGGGGACCAAACATTTATACTTTATGGAAGTTAAATCTGACCAGTCTTTACAGTGACAGGCCACAGTGCGTGTGAGTGGGTAGAACCAACGAGTTTATTGTCTTCTGCCTGTTGTTGTGTGCATAGTCACATTCCCTCCTTAGTCATCTTCCCCTTCCACCCTTCACACTAAACAAGGGAACACTCAATCTTTCAAGGGAATTACATATCTGAGTTAATGTTTCAGTATATCATTTTCATACTGTAAATTATTTTGTAAGAGAGATTTACTGCTATCCCAGGATGTTCGGACTTGGCACCCCTGTGCATTTGGAAATCAATAAACTATTACTGGAAAAAAAAAAAAAAAAAAAAAAAAAGGTTAACAAAAAAAAAAAAAAAAAACAATGAATTTGACTCTATAGCCTACTGAGTCCTGCTTCATCATACAAGGAACAGTTATGATATGGTTTCCTGCCCCCAGATCAGAGCCAGCGGGGCATGAGCCTCTATTAGAGCTGATGGTTGTTGTGATGGATGTTGTTGTTTGTATGATAGTGTACATAAATTTTCATGTTCTTCCTTTGAGGAATGTCCTCTCTGACAAGGTTAAAGATTCTATGATAATCAGAGACAGAACAAGTTGGGAAGTCAAAGGTGTGTCTATGTCTTAGCAAATGGTAGAATGTTGTTGTGACCTTCAGGATAGCCCTTAAGGCTGTGGGAAAAAGTCCTGAAGACATGAGTTAAAAACATCTATATTCCTCACCTATGCAAAATATAAAGATGCAGTATGAACTGTATAAGGAGTTTCACATATCTAAAGGAACAGAGGCAGCTGCACTGTGAACCAGCTTATCAGAAAGAAACAAAGAATGGTAGATACAGTGTAGCCATAGTCCTGAGTTCAAGGTCAGCCTGTGACAGAGGGAGTTTAGTTCCAGGGCCAGGTATGGTAGGGATGTTAATTTCAGGACAAGGTACCACTCAGCTATCTTATTGTCTGTGCTTGTGCTTTCTGTCTGTCTCTTTGTCCTGGGGCTGGGAACATGGGAGGCTGTTTCATGGGATAATAAAAGGGGACCTGGGGTAAAGACTGAGTTGATAAGTTGATATGTATATAAAAGACAGGGCTTTTAATCTGCAAGCTATGAGCTATCCAGAGAGATTTTTGATTGCAAAAGAGGCTGTTTGGAGCAGAAAGTTGTTAGGAGATCTCCAGAAAAAGTAGAACACACACACACACACACACACACACACACACACACACACACACACACGGGGGGGGGGGGGAGGGAGGGAGGGAGGGAGAAAAATCTTGAAAGCTGTTTTGAGCAGAACATAGGCCACTAGTCAGTTTCTAACTCACAACTTGAAATTGAGCCACTTTTTTTCAGAATCCCTCTCCAACCCAAGGCTGGTCCTTGACAAGAGCCAAGCTCATTGTCCATTTTAGCAATTGTTTTGCTAAAGTATCTGTTGATGTTCCTTGTCCATTTAAAAAGATTATCCATTCTGGAGCATTCCATAGCACCTGGATATATAATTTAATTTGGTATTGTTTAGCATTGCACATTTATATTTATAATCCATCTTTAATTATTTTTAGGCATAATGTGATTATCAAGGTTAATTGGATATCTAATTACTCCAGCATCACCCATTTTGTATATCAAGCGATCTCATATTTGAGGGTCTCATTCTAGGTTCTACTTCACTGGTCTGTTTACCAGTGTTTATATCATTAACACTGTATAGAAGGTCTTAACATGTGATAGTATAAAGTTTCCATCCTTATTTAAGATTCTCTTGGTTATTTTTAGTCTTTTTTGTATTTTTTTATTTTTTTGGGTGGGGGAGATATATTTTTGAATTGGCTTGTAATTTTCCTTCAAAAAAAACTCCCCTTTCTTCCTCAATGTGGTTGAAATGATCTACTAGTGTTGAGACTTAAAGTGTGTATCTGTGGGAAAGGAAATTTATTCCTTATATAGCCTCAGTTTTGTTTTTTGTCTTTGTATTTTTTTAAAATTTTAATAAATAGCTCATACTTGAAGATAAATTTTAAAAACATAAGAGGAAAAACAAGAGATCTCCATAAACGGAGGATGCAGTCTTTCCCTTTGTGGGCTGATGATATTTCTTAGCTTAGTGCGTATCAGCTGAGCTTTGAGGATTGTAAATATAAGAGGCTCATCTTTCCATCAGGGTAGGTATGCATGCTTCTTATAGAGGGATCAAGACCTCAGTAGGTTCTGATGAAATTCATAGCTCAGGATGAATCTTTTCAACATGCTCCTCTACCCTACACAACTTGGTTCCTGCACCTCTCCATCCTGTCTTCCCACATTTGTTTTTGCTGCCAGGTGCTTCACCCTGAATGTTATACCTGAGCACTCTGACTCACCTGAGGATTCCCATACTCACATCGAGGAGTGAACACAGTCTAGTCATTCCATTTCTCCACTCCATCTGCACTGTGTTTGGTGGTTCAAGAGATACCTGGGACATTCTTCTCTCCTCTTATCTCTGACCACTCAATCTTCTGAGGCAACTGTTTTTGACACATCCTTTCTTCAGATGGAGGAAAGTGAACAGCATCTACAATTTTACAATATATATATATATATATATATATATATGTATATATATATATATATATATATATATATATATATATATATATATCAATAAATAGATATATAATGATGTTAGTCCTAACCAATCCTTCTCAGAAAAACTGGTAACATTGATTCTGACTGCTGACAAAATGGTACCTTAATTTCTCAGTTTTAAATCATAGCTGTAATAAAACTATTCTAATCAATAATATCAACAGTAACAAGAACGACAATTAAGTTAATATTCTCCTTCAAGCCCTCTTTCTTTGCTTTTACTTTAAAAAAACTAAAGGCTCTTTGTCTTTAAAAACTGATAATCTATATTAATAAGATTAATATATACTAATAAGATTAATAATATATACACCATACTGTCTTTAGTGTATAGTGAATATATTATTATAGAGGCCAAAAATTCATATTCAACAAATATCTACAAACATTTAATGTAAGTTCTATAACCCTTTGGCCTTTAAATCTGTACATTAGTATATTAGCCAATTGATTTAATCCAGATCCAAAACCATTGTAAAGTAAGGGATAGTATTTGAGGTTTAGGTAAAAACTAACCAACCAGAGCCCTGAGAATACTGACCTTCAAGAAGTACTGTGAATTTAATCCTTTAGCTGTAGCAGCTATTCCTATTTCATAGGAATAACAACCAAAACTTGAGGTTCTTGTCCATCTGGTAAAGCAACCACAAAGCAGAGAGCCTACTGACATTACCACTTTCATCTCCTTATTCAGAAGAAAGCACCAAATGATTTGAGAGTCTGGGAGGATAGGTTTGCCTCACATCTGATTGTTCATAGGAGACTACAGAGGCTGCAATTATGATGTCAGCAACAGACCAGCCATCCACCTTATGTTCAAGGTAAATGTGCAAAGAACAGAACAAAACAATGCATTTAATCTAGGTCCTCGACACCCAAAAGCTACAAGCTTCCAAGCATTTATATATCTCATGAGTTGTCCTTATTAGAATTTTGCAGGTGTTTGGAAAATCTGAATGAAAGAAAAACAAGTATAAGTTAAAGAAACTCAAGTCATGATTACTTGTTCAGATAAAGCCATTTTTGCCTTTGCTTTCAATCTCTCTTGCTCTCTCCCCCTCAGACCTTTTCTCTCCTCTCCTTCCCCATCTCCTCCCCCTCTTTCTTTCCTTCTCCTTCCAAATTTTTCTCTTTCTCACCTCTTCCTTCTCTTTTTTCTCCAATTTTAAAACGAAATACCCACATCATGTCAGATTTATTGTTCAGACAAAACCCCAAGATAAATAACCTGAGGGAGGAGGGATATGATTTGACTCATGTTCTCAGATGTAGAGCACACAGAGTGCATTAATCTGGTCATATGCTGAGGCTGAATGCCATGATATCAGGACTGTGTGGCAGAGGTTACTAGTTCTATACTAGACATAAAAAGAGAAAAATAATGGGGACAGGGGAAAATATAACTCTCCAGGATAAAGTCCCAGGGACCTATCATTCAGACAGGCCTTACCTCCTGAAATTTGAAGAACCTCCTAAGTTAGTGACACTAGCTGGGGAAGTAAGTAGGTATCATGCGACCCACTGAAAACATAATTCTTATGAGACTCTTAACAGTCTGCCATCTTTCCAGATTATTTGGTACTTTTCAAATAGGACGTTGTTTTGGAATGGGGTCTCCCTTTGTAGTTCACACTGCTTTTGTTTTTGTACAAGTGCTGGGGTTACCGGCATGAGCGAACACAACCGACCTCTAAATAAGATTTCTATTTGCTTATTCATACCCAAATTTAATGGAAGATTTAGATAGAAAAATATATTATTCTTGAAGAGGCTCATTTGGACTTTTACTTTAAAAATCAATTTTGCTATTACATTCCCCCATCATTCTAACTTAAATTTGACTTGAATTACTCTCAGTTAAGGCACACCTCTTCATTACTTTGGAGGAAAGATTATGCTTCCCCCCCCCCCCGCCTTTTTCTGTGTATAATTAATTTGGCTTTGCTCTCTGATGCAAATCTGAACTTTTTTTTCATATGTAAAAGATACAGCAGTAAATCATCACTTCTGTTTATCCTGTGGGACAGATGGTCCACACCACTGAAATCTGTAAGTTATGTCAATGCCATTTTTAGACACTAAATCAAAAAAGACTGTGGAAGTGAAAGGTACAAATGACCATCAATGACATTTCCTTTAACATTTGCTGGTTCTTAGTTTGGTGACTCAAAGAGAATGCAAACATATATCTGCTTTAGACTTCTTGGTGTGTCTTCTTACCTTTTTCCAACTTGACTCCTCTTTAAATTTCAGTTGATTATGGCATGGATGTCCATTCTGAAAATGATTTCAGTCAGGGTGGTTAGCAGATGTGGTTCTTAGAACACTGATGAGAACACTCTCAAATGGGCACCTTCTTCTGCTTAATTTCTAATCTTTAAAAAATACTGTGTATAACTGAATAACAAGTTAAGATTTTGGGGTATATGTGTATGTAGGGGTGTGTGCATGGTACCAAGGTAGAGACCAGAGAAAAAGTCTGTGGAAACTGGTATTCTTGTGCTATATGAGTTCTTTGGATTGAACTCAGCTGTTTATGCTTGGAGGTGAGCATTCCCACCTACTGAGTTATCTCTTCTACTCCATCCACTATTATCAAAGAACTTTCTACAAAAGATGGCTGAATTGCTTTATACATTATATGTAAAAGGAATCACTGTTTCTAAAATAATTGAATAGAAAGAACTTAACAAAATAACTATTTAAAATACTAGTCAAAAGCCCATATTCAAAATCATTTCATAGACTTGTGATTTTATTGCCAAATGAAAAGAAAATTGCCCATTCCATGAAGCAGCAAAGATATATGTATCGAGATATGTCATAAAAGGGATTGCTTCTTCATTGTACTTAATTTTGTTTCTATAAATAATTATAAAAACACATTTTAATATGAAGTACTTATTTTTAAATTCAATGGAGATTTTAACCCTACTGAGGTTCATCCTCACTCAGAAATGAGAACCAGAGGTATAATCTACTCGGGTTCTTCCACTATAAATGCTGTCAATTGTTCTCTCTGTTAAAAAAATGTGCAAAATCCTTATGAAATAATTTGTTTATCCTTTGCTAAAAAAGAAGGAATGAATAATGAACTGAGAAATGTAGCACCAGGAAATCTACCTGAAACTTTACACACACACACACACACACATATACACACACATACACCACACACACACCACACCACACACACACACACACACACACACACACACCACACCACACACACACACACACACACACACCACACCACACACACACACACACACACACACACACCACACCACACACACACACACACACACACACACCACACCACACACACACACACACACACCACACCACACACACACACACACACCACACCACACACAAACACACACACACACACACACACACACACACACACATACATAGAGGGAGAGAGAGAGAGAGAGAGAGAGAGAGAGAGAGAGATGCTAAGTTTGTCTTATTTTAATATTATACAGGTGAAAATTACTATGTAGATAACATATATGTAAATGTATCTGCTACTACCCCTCATTTATGTAGATGGTTTGAAAAGTGAGCTACGTGAGTCAAAGGTAATATGTAAGAGGGTTTGATCATCTCTTCTACCATGTTAAGTTTTCTCTTAAAAATTTTACATGACTTTTAATACTTGAAAGAAAATAAAGAAAATGAAAGTAGCAGCCATGAAGATAGTATGTTTCTACACACAACTGCCCTTGCATCGGTGTGCGCTGCCAGCAGCTGTACTGTCACAGCCCATACACAACAACTGTGCTACCACAAGAGGAAAAACCACACAGTTGTTGCTTACATGTAGACATACTCTTTGAAACCTACTTTTAATAAGAGTTTGACCTCTCCTCTAGCTCACTAACCAGCAGAGGTAGTAGAAGGGAAAAATTATTAGGATATGGGGAAAGTGGACCTATTCAACAATAGTACTTTGGGGGTGAGTTTGATCTTCTTGGCCAGCAGGTCAGTCCCATAGCATACACCAAAAATGACCCGGAAGCTGCAGATCAGTCTTCTAGGCAGGCAGACACCAGGCATGAGCCAGCAGCAACAGTCCAGTCTTTTCAGCAGACACCAGGAGCTGTGGTTCAATTCTGAGCAAACCGCCAGGCTTGCCCACTGGCTTAAGGGGAGGCCACAGAATCTCACAAGCAGTTCTTGAGCAAGTCTCAGTGTCGGTGTTACAACAAGCAGAGCCCAACAACACACATACATGTAAGGTGAACCAATACATGTGTGTTGTTAGTGAAGGATAGCGAGGTGGAGCAAACCGAGCCATGCTCAGTGCTCGTCTCCCACTGTCTTGGGTTATATTTATAATCCTACGTCAAGAGTTCTTTTAAGAGTCTGCAGCATAAAAACAACTTTTCACCTAAATCTGCTCCAGCAAGACATTCTTTTACCTGTGTGCCCCAGCAAAACATCATTTGACATAACTGACTTTCCAAACAAACAAGAAGTTTCTACTTCATTTACATTTTATATATCACAAAAGTAGTGACAATTAAGAATTATGATTTTTAAACTAGACACTTAAGTTAAAATTATTTGATGTTTCTATTCATTATAATGTAGTTGAACTTAGGACTTTTAATTTATGGTAGTCTCCGTGACTTCTGAGGTCATATATGCTAAATATTCTTTTATTTATAAACTCAATTAAAAGTTACAAAAATAAATGTGTATTGAAGTCTTGACTCTTGAGATTACCTTTCTAGAAAAGAAAATCAAGAAATTATTGGTAATTAATTTACTCATGAGTTAACAGCTGATTTTCTAGGCAACAAACCTTCATAATTTAAAAATAGCATCTGACTTTTAAAATATAAATATATTCTTTAACCATTAAAAGTTATTTTTCTGATGACATATTTGTGTTATTATTTTAATTCAGATATTTAAATGAAAAGTTCATATTTAGCAAAAGAAAATTGACAATTATAATGAAAATAATCTCATGTTTCCCATTCCCACTAATAATCTTGCAATAATATAATTATCTATTAATAATTAGTGAACCAAAATCAGACTTGTCATTACTAACTGAAGTCTATACTTTCTCCAGACTTAAAAAATAGATCAAACAGATTTTCTTTATTCTGTTCCATATTCCACTTAGGAAGCCACATTCAATTTAGCTTTCTACCCCTTGAGGCCTTCTGGGCTATGATAGTTTCTAATACTTTCTTTGGTTTTATGACCTTAGAAGTTTGAGGGCACCGCCTAAGGATATTACAAAAGAGTCTTCTATTGGCACCTGTCTGATGTCATTCTCATCAGGAAACTGGGTTGATGGGTTTTGAAGGAATGTTCACACAATACAGCACTACTGTGATCATGTGACACTGAGGACAGATACTGTAAAAATAATTCAAGACTACTTAATGATCCTAACTTTAATTACTTACAGTAGGTGAATCAAGACTCTCAACTTTAATTTTTGATACCTTTAAAGCATGGACAGAAAAGCAAACAAATAAGCCAAAAGTACCAAAATCAATCCCTTTACTTTGTATAACAACTTAAAAATTAATTAACAAATAGAAAATAAAACGTTCAAATCATAAAAGAGAAGAAATTAATGAGTCCCAAGAGAACTCTGAGACCACAAAACATGTTTGGCGACAGAATATAGGTCTGTCTTCTTTTTAATTGGTTATTTTATTTATATTTCAAATGTTTTCCAACTTCCTGTTTCCTCTCTGAAAACCCCCTATCCCACCCCTTCCCCCCTGCTTCTATGAGAGTGATTTACCACCCATCCACCCACGCACACCTGTCTTACCATGCTAGCATTTTCCTATGCTGGGCATCAAGCCCTCACAGGACCAAGGGCCTATCCTCTCATTGATGTCAGCAGCTGGAGCCATAGGTCCCTCCATGTGTATTCTTTGATTGGTGGTTTAGTCTCTAGGAGCTCTGCTGTGGGGGGTTCAGGTTAGTTGATATTGTTGCTCTTCCTATGGGGTTGCAAACCCCTTAAGCTCTTTCAGCCCTTCTCCTAACTTCTCCACTGGGGTCCCTGTGCTCAGCCAGATGCTCAGTCAGCTGGTTGGATACAAGTATCCTTACATGTATGGGTAAGGCTCTGGCCCAGCCTCCCAGAAGAAATTCATATTAGACTCCTGTCAGAAAACACTTCTTGGCATCAGCAATAGGTCATCCCCATTTGGTCCTGGGAGCCTCTTGCTTTTCTGGCATCTGGCATGGTGGCACATGTCTCTTAGATTTGCACCTGAGAGATGAGAGTCTATGAATTAGGAACAGAAGGCCAGGTATGGCTACATGAGACAGTGTCACCAACAATCTCTCTCATAATTCATGAGTAGAAGAAGTTCATTGGTCTATATGAATGACAGGAGAAATATTCTCAAGGAAAAATTTGCACCAGTTAGCAAATATAAACCCCAGATTGAGACAATTCAGAGAAGCAGCACAGGAAAGGGGGCTTGAAAGTAATAACCTCAGAAAAGGTCTGCCTCCAGAGAGTCAGGTACATGCAAATGAGACACACTGGTAACAAGAAGGAGATGGGAAGAAGGGATGAGAAAGTTGAAAATATTTCTGTTAAACCCCAGTCTAGTACTGAATAATTGCTACCATTATTCATCTATAGAAAGAACTACAGGACAAAGGTTCTCCTGAGCTGGGTCCTCTACCTATGAGCTGAGTAAGCAAGAGAACAGCAATCATACTGCAATGATAGTGTAAAAATCAGGAAGGAACAGTGAAAGCTTTTGAGTTGGTTAAAAGTCACTTGTAAAACTATTTGGCAAACACTCCAAGTTGAACTATGCACTGTCAAAAAAAAAAAAAAAACCACTTAGAAATATGAAAGATAAATCAGCAACATAAGATCATAGCAGCCAGAACAACAGATAAAGCAGTTAAAATCAGAAAAATAAGTAAAAATTGTTCAGAAATAAAGGGAGGTTAAGAAAGATAAAAACATTATTAAATTTTCAAAGAAAAGAGTACAATAAAGGTATCTAATAAATGAAGACAAAATAGCAAAGGGCCCATAGATGTGAATTCAAAAACAAACACTCAAGCAAACCAACAAACTGAAAAAAAAAAAAGCAAAAATAAACTTAATAAGCATGCAGGAAAGCAGATAACAAATAAAGTAAAAGCAAGCAAACAAAGAGGAAAGCGAATGGTGGCTAAAAAGTTCCATGCTCCAAAAAAGAAAACCAAATCTGGGAGACAGAGTCAGTCTGGCATCCAAAACCATATCCAGAAATCAAAGAAAAGCTGATTATACATATTGAAAACAATTAGTTCCAGAAAAAGTGACCCAGAACTTTTAACAATTAGATATTAATAGAAAGCCCCTAAAATTTTTAGAATTTCCAAAAAGTAAAATAACATTATATGCAAAAAAATAGATCTCAGTTTTTTCTGTGTGACATTGTGCAGTGTGCAGGAGCCTGTACACAGATGTGGATGGTTGTGTGCGTTGGTTGGTGCATTTACAAAAGGCTATGCCTGTGCTTGCAGGGCTGAGGATGATGTAGGTGCTCTTGCTTGGTTGTTGTCCCTTCTACCTTACTCAATGAGGCAGTCTGCCAGTCAAATCTTGAATTTCCTAATTTGAATTTCCCTGGCCATAATGTGCTGGAAACACCATCTCTCCATTTCAATGCAGGAATTACAGTGAGCTACTGTTTTCCACATTAGCACTTACTGGGTCCTGACAATTAAAGTCTGGTCCTCTTACTGTGTGCCAACCACTTTAACTGAGTAACCATCTTGCCAGTTCATTCATGTATATGCATGTATTTAAAACAATGCAGAAAGAACACAATCACAAGGCAAGCAAAATTTTCATTTAAGTGTGAATATGTCACACATAAGGGGTTTTGTACAAAATAAGGCATATTATCTAAGGCTGCTTATTTGATGATCCATCTGATAGAAAGCAGCACAGAAACTATTAAAAAACATGACTGAGCAGTTCATATACACCGTTGAAGATCTAGCAGTTAATAGGACAGGGTCATGGATAGAATAATTGTATTTATACATTATGTTATATGAGTTCTGTAAAAGAAGAAGGAACAAAAGCATGTCTGAACTGAGAATATAAGTAATAACCACATTAATAAGTGTTAATGGAATTTTTCCTGTAAGTGAAAAATACTCAAATAAAACCAAATTCCACCTAGTGATTTGAATCAACTGTAAGGGCTAAAGTGCTATCAGCTAAAGTGGGAAAACCAAAGAGCAAGAGTTTTAAGTTTGATACTCCACATAGCAGGAGTCAAGCCACACTCTAAGACAGTGAACACTTGGTGCTGTTACTGTTTCAGTCTTCGATGAACATAGATACAATCATCAGGAGGATCTACACACCAAATACTGTAGCAAATACAATGGCAAATCAACTGTAAAGGCTGCAAAGGAATCAGTAAAAGCACAGTAAAAATGTTACACTCAGTAAAAGACAAAAATATAAGTAAAAAGACAATGATACTATATACTAGAAAAACACCCTGACAATGAGGAAAAAAATAGATGTGGAATGTCTGCAAACCCCTGACCATATACCAAAGCCAGCAAAATCCCAATAACATTTGAAAAGTAGAAATATTTTGAATAAGTTTTTATGATTCCAATAGAGGACTGATTTAAAAAAATTCCAAGATAAGCAAATCAGTCATGAACAAATTTGTATTAAATTATTTTTAAGATAAATGGGTAGATAGATAGATAGATAGCTAGATAGATAGCTAGATAGATAGATAGCAAACATGAAGTTGGCTGGATTAGGAGATGGGAAGGATCTGAGATGATTTGGAAGGAAACAAAATTAAAATATATGAAAAAATAAAAAAGGAACAGTAACATGTAAATATTAAGAAGAAATTAAGAAGTAAATAAGTATTAATAAGAGGAAAAGTAAAAGAACATATATTTTGTATATCTGTAAGTAAGTATAAAAATAAAACATGATAGATCAATATGTTATTAATATCACTGCACGATTTTAAACTATTTAGCAAACTATTCTTGTGATAAACCAGTTTTGAAAGCATGGTATTATATATTCTAACATGATATTTATACAACGCACACCCACCAGGGCATATATAAAATAGCAGAACAGACACTTTATACTGATTACTAAATATGCACTGAATTAACAGCAAGCATATATGCAATTCACAAGAAGCACAGAAATTAGTTGAAAGGCAGCTACAGACTAAGCACTGCATACACATGAGCACGTGCGTACACACACACACACACACACACACACATCTCAGCTGGGAAAATATATACCTTCTCACCAACCACAGTACCTCCAACCTTGACCCTGGGTACAATATGCCAGGGAAGAAATTATGGGCTGCCCATGGGCTATTGTTTGTTTTACAGTGCTGAGAAGACTTTAAATTATTTAGATACTAGAGTGGCTATAAAGAACAAATGTTTAATTATGTGGATACTCATGGGATTACCTCTTACTCAGTAGGCTCCCTGAAGAGTAGTTTTTGTTTTCCTATGTCAGAACATCAATGGACCTGCCTCATTCTAGATTCCTGGCCCACTGATAAAATGGAGATTTGAACTAGCCTCTGAGCGCTTACTATAGCCACTCTGTTCCTGGTGAACAGATGAAGCCCAGATCTACCTATTTCATTGGGAAGCAGTATAACTGCTTTCAATATGACAGCTTCTCTGAAACTTCTGAGTAACTGACCTTTGTCATGGTTTGGAATGCAGAGAAGATCTAGTCTATTAGATCCTGGACACTGCTAAGAACTAAGGTGTAGAGAGGACCCTAAAGCTCTCACTGGGTTGTTCTGTGAAGGACTTCTTCATTACATCAAGCATAGAGGATAAAGGTAGGAATTTCTTCTAGTATGTAAATATCAGTGCAGAATCAAAGACAATGATGAAGGCAAACATGAGCTAAAGAAAAGAACAGGAAAGGCTCTAGAAGTTGCTACTAATGAAATGGAGTTATATGAATCACCTGAGAGAGAACTGAAACAATGCTCACAGAAATGCTCACTGAACTCAGAACTGTTCACAGAATGAGAATTTCAAGGATGAGTTGTAACATCACAAAAGAGCGAAACATAAATATTGATGATGAGGAATTTAATTACTGAGGTGAATCTCCTGGTAGTCACAAAGACAACATCTCTAGTCCTTACACAAAGACACAGGATGTGAAGCGTGTTAGTGAAAACAATGAAGCATGAAAGCACACAGCACAAGGAAGAAGAATCACAAGACGACACACAACGATGGAAACAAGCCAATTAAGTTCTTTCCCATTAATGTGTTTAAAAAATATAAATGGATTGAAGTTCTCCAGCAAGGATGCAGAGTGCCTGAATGCATAAGAATGCAAGGTCTAACTATCTGTTGGACAGAAAAATGATTTATAGTAGATTTAAGGATAAAGATAAACGACAATTGAAAGATTAAGAAAACATATTGTATACAGATGGTAACCGAAACTGAACAGGCATGGGTACACTTAGATTAGAGGGTCCCTATGTCAGTCCTACCACAAGAGACAAAGCAGGTTATTATGTAATGATGAAAAGGTCAGTCTACCACACAGCCATACAATTATAAATATGTAGGTATTTCTAATATAGTACCAATTTGCATAAACATTGATAAACTGAAAGGAGGCATAAACACAATTAAAAGAAAAGTAGGAGGAAGAGAAACACAAACCGTAATCTCATCTGAGGCAGGAGGATCATAATTTAAAGGCCAGCCTTGGCTACAGAATTTGATGCCAACCTGGACTATGTAAAGCCCTGTTTCAAACAAACAAACAAACAAACCAATAAATCATCAACAACATAAAAGAAAGTAGGAAATATAAATACTCTTTAAAGTAGGTTGACCTGCTGTACAGAAAATTCACAAGGAAATGGTGGCATTGCAAAACACCAGACCAAATGTCTTACAGACACAAACAGAGCACTATACTCAATAGCTGCAGAGTGCCCATTCCTCTCCCTTCAGACATCCTTCAGAATAAATAATGCAGAAAAGGACAAGTCAATACATTTAGGAAGATTAATAACATGCCAAATATCATTCTATCACCACAGAAACTAGCAATGAAGAACAGAAGAAAAGCAAAAAGCTCATAAATGTATATTATTAAACAGAAAAACTACAGATAACAGTATTTCTCTAAGTCTGAAAATATTTTCAAGTTAAAATACTTAAGTCTTAGAACAAGGTTTTGAGCAGTTTATGAAAATACTTTGGCATAAGTTGTAAACCTACAATGCCTAAAAAGTAGCTTCAGGAGAAAATATATTTATGAGTCTTATAGCACTTGTATCTTTACTGTATATTTTATGGTATAAATGATCTCTAAATACTGAGAGAAATTCCTTTCATCGGGTTCGAGCTCTGGTTATGGGAGGGGCAGGCAAAGATCATAGAGTCATAGGAGAAAGTTTAGGTCCCCTGAACCTGAATGGGGCTAACCCCAAACACTGATAACAAAACCTTAGTCATCTATCTGAATCCAAAGCTGTATGCCATAATTTTCCTTAATTGTACGTAAACTTTTAACAATATTAATTTTAATCATGGAGAATAAATTATTCTCAATATCAAGAAAATAAGGCTTTCTATATGTTAAGAGAGTTTTGTAGCATTCGCATTGCAATTTGGCTGAGTTTCATCTAGATTTTTTTCTTCTTTTTTCACTTTTTTAAAAACACAATTACGGAGCCTGGCCCAACCACCAGCTGGAAAGGCAGCTCGTACAGGCTGAGCAACTGGTGAGTGGGAGACCTAGGCTGCGGGGGAGCAGAGGGATCTCTGCGGAGTGCACACGGAAAGGGCACCCCCTGCCCTGACCTGCCCTGTCCTCCCCGATCCAGTGACCGGGAACAGATCTTAGGAACTTCTGTTCCCACCCGGAGACAACTTCAGGACACAGAGCAGAGCCTGGCCCACCTGCCAGCCGGAAAGGTAGCTCGGAGAGGCTGAGCATCTGTGACCAGGAATAGATCTTAGGAACGTCTGTTCCCACCCTGAGGCGACTTCAGTACGCAGAGCAGAGCCTGGCCCAGCTGCCACCCGGAACCTGGGCTGCCGGGGAGTAGAGAGATCTCAGCGGAGTGCACACGGAAAGTGTACCAGGGACACAGACCAGATACAAGGGAAAGGCAAGAACATATCACTGACAACAAAATGGCAAGAGGAAAGAGAAAGAGTATATCCCAAGGAAACCAAGACAATCTAGCAACACCAGAACCCAGCTCTCCGATAGTAGCAAACATCGGAATTCCAAACACTCCAGAGAAAGAAGACACAGACCTGAAATCATGCCTCAAGACGCTGATAGAGTTACTTAAACAAGAAAGAAAGGAAAAGCAAAGAGATTCAGAAGCTTTTAAAGAAGAAACAAGAAAAACACTCAAAGAACTCAAAGAACGAGACAAAAACAGAACCAAAGAAATAAAGGAATGGAAGAAGGAAATTAAAACAGAAATTGACACAATAAAGAAAGCGCTAAAAGAGATAACCCTAGAGTCAGAACACCAAAAAAAGAAATCAGGAGTCACAGAAGCAAGCATTTCCAACAGATTACAAGAGATCGAGGAGAGAATCTCGGGGGCAGAAGACAACATTGCAAACATAGACAAAACAGCCAGAGAAGATGCAAAAAACAAAAAGCTCCTAACCCAAAATGTCCAGGAAATACAAGACACAATGAGAAGACCGAACCTAAGGATAATAGGAATAGAAAAGGGAGAAGAGTATCAACTAAGAGGCACAGTAAATATCTTCAACAAAATCATAGAAGAAAACTTCCCTACCCTCAAGAATGAGATGACCACGAGCATAAAAGAAGCCTTCAGAACTCCAAATAGGTTGGACCAGAAAAGAAATACCTCCTGACACATAATAGTAAAAACATCAAGTGCCCAAAGTACAGAAAGAATACTAAAAGCAGTAAGGAAAAAAGGTCAGGTAACATATAAAGGCAGACCAATCAGACTCACACCCGATTTCTCAACAGAGACTATGAAAGCTAGAAGAGCCTGGACAGACATCATGCACTCCTTAAGAGAGCACAAGTGCCAGCCCAAGCTGCTATACCCAGCAAAACTATCAATCACCATCGATGGAGAGACAAAGATATTTCAAGACAAATCAAAATTCACACAATATCTGACCACAAACCCAGCACTACAATGAATTATAGGTGGAAAACCCAATACAAGGAGGGAAAATACAGCCTAGTAAAAACAAGAAAACTCCTAAACAAGAAAACTAAAAGAAGAAAAAAACACAGACACAACTCAACCCAAAAAAGCAAAAATGGCAGGAAACAGAAACAATTATTCCTTGATATCTATTAACATAAATGGTCTCAACTCCCCAATAAAGAGACATAGACTATCAGACTGGATACATAAACAAAATCCAGCCTTTTGCTGCATACAGGAAACTCATCTCAGAGACAGAGACAGACACTATCTCAGATTAAAAGGGTGGGAAAAAAACTTCCAAGCAAACAGCTCCAAGAAGCAAGCTGGAGTTGCTATTCTAATATCGAATAAAGTAAATTTCCAACCAAAAGTTATCAAAAAAGATAAAGAAGGACACTTTTTACTCATTACCGGGGAAATCTGTCAGGAGGAACTCTCAATCCTTAACATATATGCTCCAAATAAAAAATCACCCACATTCATAAAAGAAACTCTACTAAAACTCAAAAAATACATTTCACCCCACACAATAATAGTGGGAGACTTTAACACCCCACTCTCACCAATGGACGGATCAGGGAAACAGAAACTGAACAAGGACAATGCAAAACTAGCAGAGACTTTGAACCAACTAGAATTAATAGATATATACAGAACATACTATCCTAAAGTAAAAGAATACACATTCTTCTCACCACCCCATGGCACCTTCTTGAAAATTGACCACATAATTGGACACAGAACAAGCCTTCATCTATATAAGAAGATTGAAATACTCCCATGCATCCTCTCAGATCACCATGGTCTACTGCTGGTCTTTAACAACAACAAAGACAACAAAATGCCCACATACACATGGAAACTAAACAACGCTCTGTTAAAGGATAGCAGGGTCAAAGAAGAAATAAAGAAAGAAATTAAGGACTTTCTAGAATTCAACGAAAATGATAACACAACATACCCAAACCTATGGGATGCAATGAAAGCAGTATTGAGAGGAAAACTCATTGCCTTAAGTGCTTCCAAGAAGAAACTGGAGAGAGCTCACATCAGCAACCTGACAGTACAGCTAAAAGCCCTAGAACAAAAGGAAGCAGATATACCCAAAAAGAGTAGACGGCAAGAAATAATCAAAATTAGGGCAGAAATAGACCAAATAGAAACAAAAAGAACCATTGAAAAAATCAACAAAACAAAGAGTTGGTTCTTTGAGAAAATCAACAAGATTGATAAACCCCTAGCCAGACTAACTAAAGGGCAAAGAGAGAGTATCCAAATTAACAAAATCAGAAAGGAAAGTGGTGACATAACAACTGAAACTAAGGAAATTCAAGAAATCATCAGATCCTACTACAAAAACTTATACTCCACAAAATTGGAAAATCTGGAGGAAATGGACGAATTCCTAGACAGATACAAGGTCCCAAAGTTTAACCAGGACCAAGTAAACCATCTAAATAACCCTATAACACCTAAAGAAATAGAAGAAGTCATCAAAAGCCTCCCAACCAAAAAAAGCCCAGGTCCAGACGGGTTCAGTGCAGAATTTTATCAGACATTTATTGGGGATATAACACCAATATTCGCCAAACTATTCCAAAAGATAGAATCAGATGGAATACTACCTAATTCATTTTTTGAGGCTACAATAACCCTCATACCTAAGCCACACAAAGACCCTACAAGGAAAGAGAACTTCAGACCAATCTCACTTATGAACATTGATGCAAAAATACTCAACAAAATCCTTGCAAACCGAATCCAAGAACACATCAAAACCATCATTCATCATGACCAAGTAGGCTTCATCCCTGGGATGCAGGGATGGTTTAACATAAGGAAATCCATCAATGTAATCCACCATATAAAAAACTTAAAGACCAAAATCACATGGTCATCTCACTAGACACTGAGAAATCCTTCGACAAAATCCAACACCCCTTCATGTTAAAAGTCCTGGAAAGAACAGGAATCCAAGGCCCATATTTAAACATAATAAAAGCAATATACAGCAAACCAACAGCCAACATCAAACTTAATGGCGAGAAACTTGAAGCAATGCCACTAAAATCAGGGACTTGACAAGGCTGCCCACACTCTCCCTACCTATTCAACATAGTACTGGAAGTCCTGGCTGGAGCAATTAGACAGCAAAAGGAGATCAAGGGGATACAAATCGGAAAGGAAGAGATAAAAACATCACTCTTTGCCAATGACATGATAGTGTACTTGAGTGACCCCAAAAATTCCACCAGAGAACTCCTACAGCTGATAAACAAGTTCAGCAAAGTGGCCAGATACAAAATTAACTCAAACAAATTAGTAGCCTTCCTATACTCAAAGGACAAACATGTGGAGAAAGAAATTAGGGAAAAGGTACCCTTCACAATCGTTACAAAAACTATGAAATACCTTGGTGTGACTCTAACTAAGGAAGTGAAGGACCTGTATGACAAGAACTTCAAACCTCTAAAGAAAGAAATTGAGGAGGATCTCAGAAAATGAAAAGATCTCCCATGCTCATGGATTGGAAAGATCAACATCTTAAAATGGCCATCCTACCAAAAGCAATCTACAGATTCAATGCAATCCCCATCAAAATTCCAACCCAGTTCTTCATGGAATTGGAAAGATCAATGTGCAATTTCATATGGAATAACAAAAGACCTAGAATAGCGAAATCCATCCTCAACAACAAAAAAACATCTGCGGGAATTACTATCCCTGACCTCAAGCTATATTACAAGGCAATTGTGCTGAAAACTGCATGGTACTGGTACAGAAATAGGCAGGTGGATCAATGGAATAGAATGGAAGATCCAGAAATGAGCCCTCATGTATATGGTCACCTGATTTTTGACAAAGGAGCAGTAAACATTCAATGGAAAAAGGACAGCCTATTCAACAAATGGTGCTGGTCCAACTGGCACTCAACATGCAAAAGAATGAAAATAGACCCGTTCTTATCTTCTTGTACAAAGCTCAAGTGTAAGTGGATTAAAGATCTCCACATTAAACCAGATACACTGGAACTATTAGATGAGAAAGTAGGGAAAACCTTAGAACACATAGGCACAGGAGAAAATTTCCTGAACAAAACACCAATGGCTCAAGCTCTAAGGTCAAAGATTAACAAATGGGACTTAATGAGATTGCAAAGTTTCTGTAAGGCTAAGGACATCGTCAAGAAAACAAAACGGCAACCAACAGAATGGGAAAAGATCTTTACCAACACCACATCAGATAGAGGCCTAATATCCAAGGTGTACAAGGAACTCAAAAAGCTAGACACCAGATAATCAAATAACCCTATTAAAAAATGGGGTACAGAGCTAAACAAATCATTTTCAGTTGAGGAACACCGAATGGCCGAGAAACATCTGAGGAAGTGCTCGACATCCTTAGCCATCAGGGAAATGCAAATCAAAACAACCCTAAGATTCCACCTCACACCAGTCAGATTGGCCAAGATCCAAACCTCAGATGACAGCAGATGCTGGCGAGGCTGCGGAGAAATAGGAACACTTCTTCACTGTTGGTGGGGTTGCAAGCTAATACAACCACTCTGGAATCTGTCTGGTGATACCTCAGAAAATTGGATATAGTACTACCTGAAGACCCAGCTATTCCACTTCTGGGCATATACCCCAGAGACACTTTAATACACAACAAAGATATATGCACCACAATGTTCATAGCAGCTCTATTTATAATAGCCAGAAGCTGGAAGGATCCCAGATGTCCTTCAGAAGACGAATGGATACAAAAATTGTGGTACATATACACAATGGAATACTACTCAGCCACCAGAAACAATGACTTAACCAAATTCTTAAGAAAATGGCTGCATCTAGAGAAGATCATCCTGAGTGAGATAACCCAGTCACAAAAGAACAGACATAATATGCAGTCACTGATAGTGGGATGCTAACCCCAGAGGCTTGCACTGCCCCAGAAACAACTCACAGACTGTATGAAGTCCAAGAAATAAAGAAAACAAAAAATATACATATATTCACAAAACAAGAAGACTTTGACTATTTCCATGTTGCGTTTTGTTTTGCATGTACTTTACGCTTATTGCAACTAGTACGTTTTCAATGCATACTGTCAAGCCCTTGAAAAAAATCAAGTACTGACTAAAAAACATATTTACATGGTTTTATGTAAAATTTATTTTAATGTCTGAATAAACAGTACTGACAAAAATGTATAATTTTAAGCAAAAAATTTTTAAAATCTTTACATTTATTTTTGTTTTGCAAAATAAAGTCGTTTAAAAAAACACAATTACTTCTGAGGTTTGTTCATGTATTTTATGTATATAATTGTTTTATCTGCATATATACCCACATACAAGAAGATGGCATTGGAACTCATTACAGATAGTCATATGCCATCTGACATTGCCAGGAATTGAACTCAGGACCTCCAGAAGAGCAGGGCAACCACTGCTCTTAACTACTGAGCCATCTCTCCAGCATAAAAATTTCTATAAACAAACAGCAAAGAAAAATGTCTATTTAAATGGTCTAATCATAACTTTATATGCCATTCGTATAAAAGGTCTTTCTGAAATATAAATTATTGTTTATATTTTTGGTTCTTTTGCAATTTTCTCCTAAGCTGCTTACAAATAGAAAATGGATTAAGAGAATATACAGCCTCTGAGTGATTAGGGGTAAACTGGACCCTATTCTTATCCTGGTGCTTGTAATCACTCATGAATAACAGCTTCTAGGTAGATGTCAAAGATCAACATAGCATTCTACCTCATCAGGGAAACATTAAAAAATGAATTTTCCTTCATGTTAGGCTTTGAGAATGAAAATGGCAATATGTGGTTCAGAGGTTTATAGATTCCCTCCAAAATGTAGAGCAAATGAATACAAATAAAAAGCAAGACATTAGAAAGAAGAGACTAAAATTTTTCATGTGACTTGACTCTGACTTCTAGTGGCTTGATACCTTATAATATGGAGTTCTATCATACATTTAAACACCCCCAAATTAATTAGATAATTATCTTCAGAAAATGTTTAAGAAAGTAATTAAGGTAAAAATGAAGAGGGGGCAAACTCACTCAGTTGCACATGAACTTGTAAGACTAGCCATGAATCTTTGAGTGTGTTACAGCGACAGAGCCATCCTTTTCACTATGCTAGGACTATAGGGTTAAGTCTCAAAGACTCAAGGAACAGGCTTGCTGGGTCTGAAACTGAAGAAAGCCAAGAGTCCTGCAGAGCACCAGGGCCTGTCAAATCAGAGGTGCCGTTTGAAAGAGACTTGGTCTGCTGTTCCAGTGTTTTAGACTAAAACAACCTTCAGTGAGAAGAACTCAGAAAGGCAATTGATTGGTTAACATATCCTAGTACGCTGGGTTGACTGTTGGGTTGTATCTTGGTTCTGTGTCTTGAGTTTTCATCTCGCTTATTATAATTTACAGATGATAGTTAACAAGTGGTTGGTGCTGCCATTGTAAGGAGTCCCTGGTCTGTGCACACCTTAGGGCTTTGCCTGCTGTGTACACTTCCCTGATACTTTGCTGTCTTACTGCATAAGAACCATGTTCAAAAGCAATGCCTCTAAAGCCAAGATAGTGAGGTTCAAGGAGAAACAAACACCTGTGAGCCCCAATTCTAATCAGAGCTGTAGACATTCTGGTCTAAAACCTTGTTGCACATGGTGAGGTCTAATCTCCTTTGAAGATATAATCAAAGTTCTGCATGTTTCATGCAGAGACTTCTTATTTAAATCTCCTGTGTACCCCTTGCTTGCATTCAGCTGGGCTATAAGCCATTTTTTTTTTTCTATTTAAACGAATAGATTCAACAGGCAGATTGTGCCTTGCCTGAAAATTCTTCTCATGAATGCAAATAACATTTCTTAATCTCTCACAGCTGGTTCAAGAAGCATGCTTGATGAATCACCTAGAGGTGATTTTTCAAAAGGGGATAAAGAGTAGAAAAACAAATGCAGAAGGTTATACAACCCTAGAGTTGCTCATTAAGGACTTAACTTATGCAAAATATGCAGCTTTGGAAGGATTGCTTCAGGAGGAAGCCACCAGGCCTTCTCTCGGGCTATGGAAAGACCTGGTCAGAACTTTGACACTTTAAAAGTGCAGAATTGGTCAGACCAGATGACATTCCTATTCCAATTCTCTGAGCTAGTAAAATCCTTTGGAAATCATACTTTCCGTAGATATCAAAGCAGTTCCCATGTGGGAGAAAGAAAACACTTTCCTCAAAATATATAGGTCAAGGTTTTTTATTTTAAGTCTTCTCTGATACTTTTCTAAGGAAGGTTGGTTATTTCTAAAAGCCACCCGCAGCTTTCAAGAGGATTTATCAATAATAACAGTAATGAGCATACACTGTATTGTGATTTGCCTTAGAAGAGATGTTTGGAAATTGCTGGAGGCGACAGAACCCATGTCGGTGGGCACAGAAATGCAGACTTGGCATCTTGCTGGTACTGGAGCTACTGAAGGCAGTCACTTCACAGAGCTGAATCACAGAAATACATATCTTGCTTCCACGGTGTTTCTATTCCAAAAGATAAGTTTTGCCACAGCAGGGAGGAGAATAACAGCTGTGAATGAGTTACAAAGTAACTCTGTTATGAAATGCCAAAGCCAGCCAGAAATTCTGTGTCTTCCAGCTGGTACGGGACTCTCTTCTACTAGTCTAGATGAAGAAAGAAGCAGCTGTAAGCCAAGATAGTGTGAATTATACCCCAGCCAAGGTTCTGATAAGAGGATGGAAATAGATGGGTAGAGAGAAGAGAAGAGAGAGGAAATTTAGAAGGAAACTGTCAATCCATTCACTCACCCCTTTCTTCATTACTTCACCAAATATTTCTACCTCAGGATATTGATGCCCTCTCTGCTTCTTTTCAGCCTCTCTATTCTATTCTTCAGCTGTAAATTTCCCATGCCAGGTACACTGTATCACATCACATCTCTGATATATACATTCATATCCACATCACATGTGCATGCAGTCTATTTCCTATGGCTGGCTGTCTCTCCTATTGGTTACTTCCCTTGTTGCTATGACCACAGTGCTAGACCCAAACAACTGAAGGGAGGAAAGGTTTGATTTGGCTTGTGGTTTAAAGGGATAAGGGGAATGAGAGGGTCACAGTATATGGGCAGCGAGAAAGCAGAGAAAGTTGAATGCTATCACTCAGCTTATTTTCCCACTAATGATCCCCTTTTGTATTCAGCCCAGGACCCCAGCTGTGGTGTAGCACTTGCTCATCCTAAGGGCTTGTCCTCCCTCTTCATTTAAAATACCACCCTTGACACATGTTTCTTAGGCAGAGATATGTTTCTTAGGTGATTTTAAGTGCAGTCAAATTAACTGTGAGTATCAATAGTTGTAACTAGTAGTCTAGAAATTTTTGGTCCTGTGCCTGGGTAATGCTTGGGTTTCCATTAACATTCCACCAGAAGGACCTTCACTGCATTGTCCCAGAAGGGTTAGAGTCACCTGCCTTGTGGAACAGTATCTGCAGAGAACTCGATTAGGAGCTTCCAGGTTTGTGAATGAAGACAAAGTGAAGATGACCAGAGCAACTTTCCACTGCCTTTCTTCCTCCGCTTTCTTCAGCTACAGGGCAGACCAGTATCCCTTTACCCTCATACATCTCCAGCCCTCAGGCTGCCGCACCAATCAGTTCCACAGTATAACCTGTGATGTGTAGGAGTAGTTTGTATAGTTAGGGATCTGAGAAGCCTGACAATATCCCTTCTTCCCTGTTTACTTCGCTTTCCAGACCAAGAACAGAAATGCATACTAGTTCCAAAGACTGGAGAATCTCGAAGTTCCTGAGGTAGCTATCAAAATGGAAAACCTACTAATAGTTGCTTTCTCCTCGACTTGTTTGTATAACCACGAATTCTGAGAAAGACCTGTTCTTGACCCCTAATTTCTGTGTCCTCATTTCTTCCAAACCTAGTACAGAGATAGCAGACTTGAGGCTCATGAACTCCAAGACAATGTAATGGAGTTTGGAAGGTGCAGAGTGAATTTCATAGACCACAGTGTCATCACAGTGCACCTTGGAACAAAGGAAGAGTGGCTACAGTGTGAGATGAGGGACATATATTCTCCGAGGCATGTCCTCTGCGGTTGTGACTTGTTCCTTTGTAAAGAAGCCAGCCTGTATTGGCACAAAGAACAGTGTCTCCACTCTGCTGCCTCTAGTGAAAATGAGTCTGCATAAGGAGGTGCCAAGTAAATGCCTCTTCTCCAGAGAAGCCTGAAGACGGGTGCTGTGTGCCAGAGAGTGATGAGTTTTAAAAGCTATTTTTTAAAAAAATTCTTCTTTTTTTCATTAATAGTGTTTCCCATTTGGTCATTCTCCCACACCAGGGAGAATTGGTTTGCTGTTGATACAGGAAAGCTAATGAGACCTGTACATGTCATAGAAATGAAGACCCTGCACAGAGTCCCGGGGGCAGTGAAAGCAACTCTCAGGCTATTTATGAAATACCTCAAATTAGTTTTACATCAAAGTCATAATTTCGATAAAATGCAGCCCTGCTGGGTAGTGAGTAATAAACCTGAGGATGTGATCACATATATGGTTTAAATAATCGTGTAAATAAGTGTTCCATGAGCTCTCAATTTCTATCAGCTTAATAGCATATGTGTTGATCAAGGAAGTCTCTGCATACTGCAGCAATCCATCAAAACTCCAGGTGATAATTAGGGATGGTGAAAAGAAATCCCAGTTTATACTGCCTGAAACAGAGGCACAAGGGTATACAGGGCTGCATGTTTAACACTGCTAAACATGTTATATTTTATATTGTTACTGGTAGTTGATTATATAGTATTAGTGAGGTCACTGTTTTATAGCTGGCAAGATTTCTTCCTTCTCAGGGTGGATATCTTATGGATAGAGGGAAAAATTCATAGGCTATCACAGACTGAGGAGCAATTCCTTTCTTTTCTGTATTTTGGGGTGTGGCTTATATAGATAGAACTATGCCTACTAGTCTCAAGATTCATTATAAAGAATTTTATAAGCTCTGGTAGACCACATAGATTGGCATAGTGTTCCCTACTTGAATTAGCCTATAGTAGTCTTTAAATTGATGTGATAGTTGGATAATTCATATGTTGATTGTGTATTATGGTAAGCTAGATCTTACTATGTAAGATCTTATGTATTATGGTGTCTTATTGTGTATTGTATCTATGGTAAGCCAGAGACAGATTGGTATACTGGTCCCACTATTAGTTTCTTAAACTATTTTATTAGTAATAACAAACAATTAATAATGTTCATATTAACATAGAACTTTCTGATATATATTCTGTTTCCTTAAAGAATATTGGTGGGCTGTGCTGAGACAAATATATGCCATAAAGAAGCACCTATTTTAAAAGTCTGTTTGTGTTCCTTTAAGATTCTATCCACTCTTTCTTCCCTTGATAAGTATTTATATGTACAAATCAGGGTTAAAACTTGGTCAATAATTTCCAATTTGTAAAAGTTCAATGCAATTTCCTATAATTTTACAAAAAATAAAGTCTTTTAATATAGCAGTGAGACCTAGTTTGCTTGGAGAGTCTTAGGCAGACTGGAATGTTCTGATTTATGCTTCTTGTCTAGGTGTATCTCCAATGACATCCTGTTCACTTTCAAAAGTATCTGCTTCACGGACCAAATAATATAGATGCCGTAGTAAGTTTCCATGGGTAGGTCAACTGTTGGCCACATGTCACACCATGACAATGACATCAGGACACTATTTTTGAATCTGCTTATAAAGAATTAGATTTCATTATGAGATTTTTCAAACAAAACCTGTGTTTGTTGTTTCTCTTTCTCTTTTTTCCCTCTCATTCTCTATCTGTTTCTTTGTGCCCCCCACCCCCGGTTCTCTGGGGTCAATGTAGCCTCTTTGCTACTTTCATGTCACGTGTGACCTGTTGTCTTCCATGTTCTATTTTTCTCAGCACTTCTTACTCTAATATTGCAGTTCCTATCTGGTCTTCCAGTTTAAATGTCTATATGGCTCAGGTGGAAAAAGAACTTACCATGCAAGTCTGAGTATCTGAGGTCAGTCCCTAGAACCCACCACTGTGAGGAAGAAACAACTCATAAGGCTGAAATATTTATAAAGTCACAAGAAGATTAATTGAACTTGGGATATCAATGAAGATAGTATTGATGTCTGTTCTAAGGTTTCTATTGCTATGAAGAGACTCTGTGACCATGGTAACTCTTATGAGAAAATATTTAATTGAGGCTGACTTATAGTTCATGTATTTAATTCATGGATTTAGTCCATTATCATCACAGCAGGAAGCACAGTAAAACACAAAGGAGTCACAGTGTTGGAGAAGTAGCTGAGAGCTCTACATTCAGATCTGCAGAGGGCAGGAAGAGAGTGAGACCCTGGGTTTGGCTTGAGCATCTGAAACCTCAAAGCCCACCCCTAGTGACATACATCATTCAACAAGGCCACACCTCTTAATAGTGCCTTTCCTAGTGAGCCTAAGGAGGGCTATTTTAATTCAAACTATTATAATGTCAGTAGGAAAGTGTAAGTTAATCTGCTTTGGGAGCTATAAGTTATAGGCAGTTTGGTAGAAATATTATATCATGTAGTTGAGGTTTTAGAAGCTTTGCAGGACTGGGCATTGAACAGAAAGGAAGGAAGTGATTGGGCTTTTCCAAGCAGATAGAGATGGAAACACAATATAAGATTGGCATGGCAACAATATAAAGAGAATGCTGAAGTTCTAAGGAATATTCTTCTCTATAAGAAGATGAATAGAGGAAACCCTAAGTATCTAAGAAGCTCTTAGATCAATAAATAAGATTATATGTTGTCCAGTGAATATATTCTTCTAAAGGGAATTGGAAAGATAATGGATATAAAAATAGTATCAAAGATGAGCAGACTGAAGATGGGAATGTGAAGGAAATTCTCTGTCAGGTAACTACATTGACTTTAAAACTGTCTCTTACTGCTAAGATAATCCTTGGGGATTTAACTCAAGGTCTAAATATGTGTTTGCATCTATGGGAAAATAAGCATATTTAGTTACACATGGAGAAGCATTTGAGACATACTGGCATTTAACGGTTATGGTTATCAACATTAAACAGGTTCAAATTGATATCCAGCTAAACTGCCTCATAAAGACATCATTATGATACAAATGTATAAATATATTTTAGAAAAATTTTAAATAAAATAATGAGTAAGTTTCTTAATGCATATTGAGCTATGAAAGACTTAATTAGTGTACTCAGGAGGCATCTTGGCACTTGAACTCGGGATCATGATCTGTTCTCATATCATACCACACCTTTTGCAGAGACAGACAGATCAACATGGATTTGTCACTACCTATAACTTACTTCTCACAACTTCATGTTACAGAATTGTAGCTACTTAAGTAAAATGGTAAAAGAAGAGAAGAAAGTATGTATCTACTTATGTACTCTACACAGGGGCTTCCAGGTACTTCTCTGCTTTGAAATAGAAGAAATTTGCTCTTCCTAATCCACCAGGATCCCAAGTATTGTCTCCTCCTTCAGAAAGTTTTACTCATTTACCTTCAGTTCTTGAGAGCTGGGCAGCAGTCTTCTGGAATATGGTAACTCAGCAACATACACTGAAGAGAAATGAAGGAGAGAGTACTACCATGTGGCTAATGGAAACATGAAAATTCTAGCAGCTTCTTAACATACAAACTTTTACTTTTGTTTTTTGGAAAATTCAACCTGTAAAACTGTTGTGCAACCAACTGAGAAAATTATAGAAACAACTCACCACCTTGAGAAGCAGGTTTAAACTTAAATAATCTTTTTTAAAAAAATTCAAACAAAATTAGAGAAACTGAGATATATTAATGGAGGCAGGACTTCCAAATTCTGGATTGAGATCTCCCTTACTCTATTCTAACATAAAGACATTGGTAAAAACAGCTTGGTTTTAGAGATCTGGAAATCAGCTGAAGGCTTATAGTGATCTCAGGGATGTGCGCTTAGGAAAGCTGTGGAAGCCTAGTGTGGAGGGCAGGCTGTAACATGATAACTTACTCTCCTCCTCTCAGCTCTGGGGAAGACTGGAGAGTTTGCAACCCTGAAAGCAAGGCCAGGGCATTCGCCATCCTTGCATCAGCGAAAAGGGAAACCACAAGGACTCTCCTAAAAGATTATAAGATCTCCCACACCTAATACGCACATGTAGATAAATCAAGAAGCACTATAAATGAAGCCCATTTCCTCACATTGGCAGTGAATAATCTGCTGAAAATGTACTGACGATCACAGCTCCACAGACAGCCTCAGAAAGGATAAAGGATTTTAGGAATGAATCTTGTAAAACAGCAGTGCAAACACTTTGCACTAAACACTACAAAACCTTGTTGAAGAAAAATGAAGAATAATCATGAATTTGTTTAATATCCATGAGTTAAAGAGATAATATATTTTATGGGCACATTTTACAAATTTATATATATGTGTGTGTAATGCAATTATGCCAGTCTCCTTATACTATTAGCAAATAATTTTGGCATCTGCTTGTTGAAGAATAAACTTGAATTTACATTTCACATTATATAAAATGGATAAAAGCAAACCCAAAGATGTGTTAGTGTCTTAAAATGCCATTTTTGAAGCTATTAGAAGAAAACACAGAGGCAGTTTATTTTTAATTTCCATAAGGCAATCATATTTTAGACATGACAACAGAAGTACACATGAGAAAAGTAAGCTAAAGTGAATCCCACTCCTGCACGTGGGGACTGGTGATTTGGTAATTAGACAAAGTAAACAATTAACCTAATTAAAGAGAAAATATTTAAAGGATATTTTGCCGACCAGAAATAGAAACCACAAGTCTATAAAAATGGTCATATTCATCTTACACATGGTCAGGTGTAAGAGAAGGGGGACAGCCAAGATATCCACATGGAGAAGTTTGTATGAAAAGGCGAGACATGGGGGATTTCATCTACTGCTAGGGAAATCCAACCAGGGCTCCCACTTTGAATTAGTCTACTAGTTCTCCAAAGAGTCAAGTACTGCACTGCCTTGTGATGCAGTGATTTTATTCCTAGGCCCATATCTACAAGAAATAGGTGCAAATGCTTGCCCATTGGTAAGCTGCAATAACTCATAGGCTCAGAATTACGTTGATCAAAAAGCAGAAACAGGATAGGTTTGCTTCATTTAGCTCTGTCCAAAGCTGATGGCCTTTGCTCATGTTTTGGATACTCCCATTTTTTTTTTGCAGAACAATGATGACTCCCATCCTGCAGTTATCTCTCAAGGAACTGATGCCAGTTTAGTCCTTTCTCAACATGTGTTCCACCTTTTTCCTGGTGTTTCTTTGACCATGGGTCTGTAACCTCTGCTTGGCAGTACTGGGGGAGTTTTTCCTTCTACTTTGCTGAGTTTTCTTATGAACCAGTGGGAATTGCAAATGATATCTTCTAGATTCCCTAGCATCAAGGGGTCTATAGTACATAATGACTTCTTTTCTTTCTGCACATTCTAACATGTCCCCTTCAGATCCTGTTTGCTGGCTTTCTGTCTAGGATATTATTAGTCATCTTTAAATTTGTATGTTCTCCCAACTCACTGTACAAACATCATGCTTATTTAATTGTTGTATTTATTTATATTCCAAATGGTGCCTCATTTTCTGGTCCCCCCTTCAATAATTCTTCCCCTCATTCCTCTTCCCCTTTGCCTCTGAGAGGGTGCTCCCTCCAGATCCTCACTCATCCACCTCTCATTTCAACCCCTTCTCCATATGCATCCCCCTCCCTTGGGACATCTAGTCTCTACAGGGTTAGGTGCATAGTCTCTCACTAAGGTCAGACAAGGCAGTCCTCTGCTACCTATGTTCCAGAGACTGTGGCCTAGCCCTTGTATAAGTTTCAGTTGATGGTTTAGTCTCAAGGAGCCGCCCCCCAGATATTTGGTGTAGTTGATACCATTGGTCTGGAAATAACCCAGATATCCCTCAATCCTTCAAAGAATGGATATAGAAAATGTAGTTCATTTACACAATGGAATATTATTCAGCTATTAAAAGTGAAGAATCATGAATCTTGGAATTTTTGAATTTGAATCATGAATGAAACTATAAAATATTATTCTGAGTAACACAGACCCAGAAATGACATGACATGCATGGTACGTACTTATTAATAAGTGAATATTAGCCAAAAAGTAACAGAATACCCAGGATATAACCCACAGATCATAAGAAGTTAAACAGGAAGGAAGACCCAAGAGAGGATGATTCAATTCCACTTAGAATGGTGAAGAAAATAATCATGGAAGAAAGTGAGAGGGGGGAGCCTGGGGGGGGGAGAGGGAAGGAGGAGGTAAAAAGCAGACAGGATCAGATATTGAAGGAGACAGGAGAGAAGCCCAGGAGGCCAAGAGAATGAATAGATATATGCAGCTGTGGGGAGTGGGGAATGGAGGAGGGAACCTTTAGAAAGTCCCAAAGACCTATGATGTGAAAGGCTTCTAGGACTCAATGGGGATAACCTTAGCTGAAATGCCCAACAGTGGGGAGATGGAACCTGAAGAGACCACCGCCTGTAAGTAGACAGACAAAGCCCCCAGTGGAGGGATGAAGTGGCTAACTGACCTTCAAATTGATCCAGAATTGTTCATGTCTAAAAAAAATGTAGAAACAAAAATGGAGAAGAGATGGAATAAAAGGCTATCTAGTAACTAAGACCAACTTGAGATTCATTCTATTGACAATATTGCTGATGCCATGTTGTGCTTGCAGACAGGAGCCTAGCATGGCTGTCATCCTCTGGGAGCCTCTACCAGCAGCTGATTGAAACAGATGAAGATACTGATAGCCAACCACTGGACTGAAGTCAGGGAATCTTTATAGAAGTGTTAGGGGAAGTATTGAAGGATCATTATGTTCTCCTAAGGACTTTTCCCACCCAACGTCGTTGCTTGGAGCACTGCCATTGACAACAGTGTTTCTGGCAGTATAAACTTTTAGCCAAGAGCTGCCATTCATTACAGCTCCTATTCTTGCATGGTTCCCCAATCTCAAGTCCTTCCCCCTCCTCAAGAATTAGAACACTATTCCCCCCAAATAAGTTGTTTTCCTTGCTGATGTGATGAAAATGTCTGGCAGAAGCCCCTCCAGAGTTGAATGATTGATCTTGTTTCATAGTTTCAGAGCATGCACACCACTGTGGCAGGGGAGATATAGCAAAGCAAGCAATGACAGGGGGAGTGAACCACAGGGGGCTTCTTCAGCTAGCCAATGGGGAAGCAGGATGTAATATGAGCTAGCTGGGCCCAACTTCTACAGGATCTACAAACCTCCCAAAGCTGTGTGCCATGTTGACATCAGGCACTCATAGATTAGAGCCTATTAAGGATCCAAACCACAGCGTGCCTGTAAAACACCCTTAACTTTGGAAGACTGGTCAGGTTTCTGAGAAGTAGTGATTTGTGGTTGCATTCTGCTGCCAAATAGTAAGCAAGCTCTGTTAGGAGACCAGGAAGATCAGCATGAGACTTAAGGATTTAATCCATGCTCTCTTTCATATTTAGGGTATAATCATCAGAAAAACACCCTACCCAGCAGCAGCTTGTATTTATGGTAGCTTTTCTGCTCATAATAGTTTATGGTATCTGTCTACTATACCATGATCTATAGCATCTTTTCCCCAACCCATAGATCATGATCCCTTTGGGGGTTGCATATCAGATATAGTGCACATCATATATATACATAATAATTTACAACAGTAGAAAATTATGGTTATGAAGTAGCAAAGAAATAAATTTATATTTGTTGGTCAACACAATATGAGGAACTATATTAAAGTCTCACAGCATTCAGAAAGTTGAGAAGCACTGATCTTTAGGAAGCCATGCCTTTAAACAAGACTCACTGCTGGGCTATTTATCTAACTATTCTTAAAAGAAGCAGTTAATACAAAAGCTCCAATTTTTAGTAGTATCAATGGTTTTAGTGAAAATTTAGTATGGTAAAGGGCTGAAAAAATTTAGATTAAAATACCTTTAAGATTTATCTATTTATTATAAGATTTATCAATTTCATTGATTCATGTGAGGATTTGGATGTCATATTCCTGTACTGAGCAGGACATCTTTCCTTATATCTTGTCTTTCAAACTAATTATGAGTTTATAGGTCCCAAATATTATAAACCTTTATAGCTACTTTAATTCTGAGCATACAGAAGGGGCTCAATATATATATATATATATATATATATATATATATATATATATATATTCACTTATCTTTTTTCTTTTACATGAATTGAAGTATGCTACTAAAACCTTGATATTTCTCACAGCACCTTATTTTATTTTGAAAACCAAAAAGAAAAGGAGTCTTTGTCATATCAAAATACTGATATTAGAGGATAACAAGTAGAATTATTCTCCTACAGTTTAAATAAAACTCCACAGCATCTGTTAACAATGGCACATTGCCTAGCCTGTATATGAACTTTCCTTGCTCGTTATACACTTGAGCTTGGCTTATGTGGGTGACATTAAACAGCTTAGCCTTTTATATGGGAATATAGATATAGAAAGAATTTCTCTCACTCCAAGCCCAGGGTTGCTATATGTACTATGAATAACAGAGTTGGACAAGAGGAGGCTGAAAAATCAATGAGTCACTGCAAGTAATTTAATTATAAATAGAGGCTTTATGAACAGTGTTAATGCGTGCTACCTCAGCTAACCTGACAATGAAGGTTTCAGGAGCTACAGCGACATCTGGAACCAAATCACATGTAGAAATTATGCAGCCACAATGAAAGCCACTTAATTAGCATTGCAAATAGTGTTCCAGCATTTATGAGATGTCTGCAAATTTGCATACAGATACATAATTACATAATTTGCAGCTGTTGTGTTTGTTCCATAAGACCTTGCCACTTTATTAGCAGAATATGTAAATCAGAAATTAACTTTCTTTATCTTTCTCATTCCCAGTCTTTCAAAGATGTGTAGTGAACTATGGTGACTTGATGAAGTTTTTTTTTTTTTTTAAAATTTGGTCTTTATTACCTTGTTTTGATTGACTTTATACATATATACATATACATGTCCTTTGACTTACAGGATAATTTGTGAGTACTGTATTTTTTTTTAATGAATAGAGGTAATTTATTTTAAATCTTAGGGTATCACTATTTATCACTGATACCCTCCACTCAAGTATTCCAGAAAGGGGACCTTTTTATGTCTAACTGGCTGGATTAAAGAGACTAATTATGTAAACTCTTATTTGTACCCATACATAGTTTTAGCTACCTTATATTTTATATTAATACAGTCCACTGGCATAGAAGATCATAATTAGCATGTAGAAATAGCTATTAAAATTTTAAACACAGATCTGGCAGCTAAATAAAACAGAAAATAGCTGTACCAACTGAAATTGTTGTCAAATCCTTTTGATGGAAATGCCAATTGAACTAATTTAATAAGTGTTATTAGTTCACTTATAGAGTAGTAATGTGGGATTTTTATATTTCAGATTGGAAATGTTTGAAAACATTTATCATGGGTTTGTGATTTAGTCTCCTATAATCAAATTAAAATGTGCAATAAAGTATGCTATGAAGGCTTTCTGGTCTGATCCCAGACATGACACATATAAGACATATCAAGGGTGTCCAAGGCATCTCTTTATAGAGAACTAAATTTAATTTAGGTTATTGAAAATCAGGTAGGATCTGATAGAGTACTTTGGATTCCACTTGTCTTTTACTCATTCCTCTATTTACTTTACGTTTATTGAGATAGGTTCTTGAGCTTCTTTTTGGGGTGGAGGCTGAGCATAAAGGAGATTGATGTACTGAGTCTGGCAACCAAACTTTCAGTTTCATATTCTTAGTCACTGACATATGTTCACCCTGGTGGAGTGCTCAGACAATTATTGTTCAATTTTAATGAAATGAAATTTTTTTCCCAATTTTATAGGAGGTTTATTCTGAAGTAAAATAATTCATGTATGAAGGCTTAATGAATGTTCATATCAAAACTAGATTTGATTTTCTGCTTCTACTGTATTGGAGTAAGAGGTCACATTTAGGTAAAGACAATACAAAACAAAACAAAACAAAAAAATCCTCATTCTCTTGAGATCTGGCCCTTTTAAATCTCTCTTGTTTTTATAAAATTAGCCATTGTTAATGCCTTTTCCAATTAGACATAAAACATTTCACTTGGAGTTGAACAAAGGATCTGTATATTTCTCTCTTTCTTGTCTTTGCAGTTGCCTACACAAGATTTTAGTAAGGCATTCGTATGGTAAATCCCAAAAAAATGCCTGTGTTTTAGAAGGATCCTCATAAATGGTATTGATCAAACCAGCCTTCCATTCACAGTTTCCTAAGAATGGACACAGACAACATGATTCCTTAGCTTGGATAATTGGTCAGAACAGTAAGATGAGAAGCAGAGACAATATTTACCTATGAACTCATATAAAAATGATCCAGTGTATGGAAAGCTGGTTCTTTGGTGTCCCCTTGAATTCTTTCAGAGTATTTGGCAAGTACACCAAGCACCTGGTCGTTACCTTCCGAGCATGGTTGACAAGTGAAGCCTGCAGAGTACAGAGATTTTGCCTGACCCTTTACTTAAGTTTTTGAATGTTAGAATTATTAATAATCCCTACACGGAATGATGTTTATCAGAATAAAGGATTCAGTTTGGCCACTTGAGCTGCCTTGGACACTGGGTCATTGCTTCTCCTGATACTGCACTCTCATGGTAATGCTGTCTGAAGTAGACAAGATGGCCACTCATTGTGGCTGGGATTTCTCCACAACTGCAACACCTATATGGATAGTTCTCTTCCCTTTTTCTATTTCTGGCTCAGGGTGACTTTTCAAATTATATAAATGTCATAATGCTAAGCAGAAAAATAATCACAATCACTAATTATCTGGGCTGAAGTTAGACATTATCCATAAAATCAGCTATGATGGTTTCCAGCTTTTCATAACCCTTAATTATTAATATACATGTTTCAGTCTCTTTAAATACCTATGGGTTAGCCTTCAGAAATACAAAGCTCAGCCAAGTTTTTACCCAAAATTCAATGTGCCAATTATACCCTTTAAGTACATATATTTTTAAATATATAATTGGGAGAGTTGAATGAATACTATTGTGAGATCTGATGTTTATTCAATAGGAGGATGAACCAGAGAAACAACTTAGGTCCTTCTGAGCCAGAATTCAGTGTCTATCTTGACAGCAACTAAACAAGAGACCAGGGGCTTTGCATATGCTGCTATTACATGAGTAATCATACAGTAGTCTGTTTTGGATAGGACAGACTGCTTTGAAATAGGTAAATTTGTTTTCCTTCTCTGTAGCTTTCAATGTAGTTTTGTAAGAGCCAGAGGTGGGAGATCACTTCAAGAACACACCACCATCTAGACTTTACAGGGCTCATAGGCATGTGCACTCACAAGGAGTGTGACATCACGCACAAGACTTACACAAGTTCAAACCAGACAAAATCTCAACATGGAAGTGGGAAAGTGCACAGACACAAAGTTCCACTCTAATCAAGATGTTATTTGCAAATATTGCCTGTTGGAAAGGAGAATATTGGCTTCTCTATTGGAATGTCACTATTTACATCAACTGCTATCTAGTGCAGACCACAAGTCCAGGAGTAGCTGGCAGACAAAAAATGGACTCTAAGTTTTTGTGATTTTTTTTTTGCTTGCTTTTGCCTTATTGATTTTTGTGTCTGTTTTGATTTTTGGTTTATTTATTTATTTGAAAGAGAATATGATGCTGTATGGATAGGAGGAATTGGGGGAGGAGAAAATATAATTCAAATGTATAGATATTAAAAATAAAAATTAAAAGGCTAAATATTTATAAAATAATATATTTTTGTTGTAGAATATATTTACTGATCAAAAGATATAACTTATAAAAACTGCTTTAAACTTGTATCTTTTCATTCTTCTTAAATATCAGAAAAAGAAAAAAAATTATTTCTTCCCTAATTAGAAGATGAGAGAAATTAAATGCTTAAAGGATAATTTGCTAATTTTCAGTTTAAATAAAGGATAGGAATTGCAATTAGGCCCCAGCCTGCCAGGATGATTATAGCATTAACTAAAGGTTTTTACTGTAGTCCTAATATCCAGTAGACCGTGCAGTTCCATTCCAAATTCAGCAGGAAGAAACAGAGGGTACGCCTCTTATGCCAGAGTAGCCATTAACGTTTTTCCTCTCACCTCTTGCAAAAGCAACCATTCCTAAGTTTTATGGTTTCTATTAAGTTATACAGTTAAGCAATCAGGTTCAAAGTGTAGAGTTGGACTTTCCCCAAGGAACTAAGTATATTATTAATTCATTTGGTTTGATAATAGAATAGGGTATCAACATGTTCTGATAATACAACTTTTATGTTTTTGAGGCATCTTATTTTTTATGTTCAATCTCTGACACTTTCATTTGAAGAAGTAAAACTATCCTGTAGTTAAAGAAAAAAAAATTTAAAGTTTACTATTGTAAAAACAACAGCCACTTTCCAGGTTAAGTTGGTGTTATAGAAAGAAGAAACGTGTATCAATAAGATAGCTGTTCTAAAAGCAGCACTCACCCTAGGATTTTCAAGCAAGAGAACATTCAATGCAGAGAATCAAATGCTTTAAAACACTTGTACGTGTTGGGAAAGTAAAGGGCAGGCTGGGAGAATGCTCACCTGTACAATGAGCTATGTCATAACCAAAGGGTTCCAGATGTAGGGTACAGACACCGGGGATGAGGATTTTCTTCAATACTTAAGGATATCTTCAGGAGACCACTGGGAGGTCACCACCAAATTTCCAGTTCTGTTACATGCCTGAGTACATATGCCACTCTCAGAGGCCTATTGCTGTACCTTTGTCTCTCAGTTCCTTTCCAAATTCTTTAGGTATCATTCTTTACAAGGTCGATGGCTTTGTGGAGCTAAAATACATGGAAGTATGTTAGACTTAATTTAGAGATAATTGGAGTGCTTCTGGACTCTAGTTAAGATATGATGTACCATGGTAGACATGCATGCACACACCTGTTACCCCAGCCACTATGCAGGCTCAATTGGGAGGATCATGAGAGGCTATATAGCAAGTTCTAGGTACATCAACCTGGGGTATTTTTGTAAACACTTGTATAATAAAGAGGTAGGTATATCTCACTTTTAGGGGGTTGACCTTTCTTATACAAAAAAATATAATTAGCTAAAGCAATAGCATTGATCCTGTATGGCATTGTTTGGATAGTGATTACAAAAGTCCACAACCATTTAAACAATAAAAGCCATCATTGCCTGCATCTCTTATTACTTGCAGAACACAGTGGTTTCTAAGTATGTTCCTCACATCTTTCCTACTGTAAATACTCTCTGTGTTTATCCCATGTGCTCTAAAAGCTAAGCCTCCTGCATTGTTCTCTAATAATGTATCCCCGACATTCTCTAATTTCTGTGTGGCATTTCTCTTATTTGTCTCCCTTTTCCCCTTGGAAACAAGCTTACAGCAGGGTCATAGTTAAGTGAAGTATCTGTTGAAGTCTGTGAAATGCTAACTTTCCCATTGCTATATACATGCATACCATTACTTTGGGCCATTGGTGAGTTCAGTTCCTTTCCTCTCAGGCAGGTGGCTTTAGCTCAGCCTATTTTAAGGACATCAAAGTCTAAGGGTGTAATACTTCCCATTCTTAAGCTGTGAACTGTGCATTCACATAGAAGGTTTATCGGTGTATTTATGGCAATGTTCTTTGAATTCCTTCTCTCATGGATGTCATATATAACCCCCACTCATTGGTATTACTTTGAAGTTGGCTATTATTGCAATAGCTTGATATCAAAATTATATTCTTATATTTCCCCCACTGAATGCATACATTTCCCTCATTTTATAACTGTACTTTGATCATATCTAGATCTTCAGTTCCTTTAGCATAATGTAAGCTCTAATGTACTCTTTACATTTCCTCCCTACTCTTCACAAATACTTTTTCATCTGCATTTCATATTGCTTCAACTTGAAATTCCTTGGAAATGACAAGTTAGAGCCTGGTGGAATGTTAGTTTTATGTAAGAGGATCCTTAAAGTCTACTCTAGTGATGACTGTGTCTATGAAACTCAAGATATTATGTTAGGAAATGAACTTGATATACTGCTCTCTCTACTCAAATGTTCTTTGGGGTACTGAAAAATACTTAATTCTGAATATGAATTTGTAATTTTTATCTGTCTTCAACTCAGCACTTAGTTGGTCATCACTTGTATGCTTATTTCTTATTGGATGTGTATCCCCTTAGATTCTCTAGAGGAAAATCATGGAAACCCATAGAGATGCTCTATTTTATTATGAGTGGAGCCTAAGCTGAGAAGAAAGAAGAGTGGAGTTGGACATGCAGGAACAGCAAATGCAAATGTATCACAGCTGATCTGGTAACACAGACTCATAAACAACATCAAAAAGAGCTTTAGAGGCTTGTGCCCAAATAGCTCAGCCAGGGGAGTGGGTAGAACTACAATTAGATCGTACTAATTGTCTTCCATTTGCCAAGCCTCACCTCATAAGATGGCATCTCCCCTTCGCTTCCTGGAGACACATATTCTGATGTCCTAAAGCATTTTGTTGTTTAGCATTAATGGAAGTCCAAGGGGAGAGGAAAATGACTATTGCATAGATACGTATGTGTTGTTACATGTTACTAATGTGGGAGTGAAGGATCTGGTACAACTACTCCATGAGATGAGATACCCTCTGTCTGGACATTGCAGCAGCAGCACTTAGCCCAGGTTCAAGGGAAGAGCACAAGTTCTTATTAAGAGATCTCAGGGCCACCAGGAACAACTGAGATCCAGGGACACAGGCCTTGGTGAGACTGCACTGCAAGTAGCCTGGGCGCCGAGAGGTTTGGGTTGAGTGCCCGGAAAGTGTGCCCCCACCCCAATTGGTTCAGGGGAGCAGGAACTCTACCTGAGGGTTTCGCTTTCCACTCAGTGGGCCCTTGTGTGTAGAACAGGTGCTCAGGCCACCTGCCACCAGGAACAGCTGAGCTCCAGAGACACAGGCCTGATGAGACTGTGCTGCAAGTAGCCTGGGTGCATAGAGGTCTGCTTCGAGCACCTGGAAAGCGCCCCCCACCCATGATTGGTTCGAGGAAACAGGAACAGTTTCGAAACAGAGGGCCCAGGCAGGCAGAACAGGCACTCCAGCCATATGCCACCAGGAACAGAGGAGATCCAGGGACACAGGCCAGGTACATGGGAGAGATGGGAACCAATCACAGAAGACAAGACCATGTATAATCACAGAGAACAAGATGGCAAGAGGAAAGCAAAAGAACTTACCCAAGGGAAACCAAAACAACCTGGAAACACCAGAACCCAGCTCTCCCATCACAGCAAACAGCAGAATGCCAAACACTCAAGAAAAAGAAGACACAGACCAGAAATCATGCCTCAACATGATGATAGAGATCCTTAAACAAGAACTAGAGGAAAAGCATAAAGAAAAAGAAGATTTTAAAGAGGAAACAAGAAAAACACTCAAAGAAATCAAAGAACTAGAGAAAAACAGAACCAAAGAGATGAAGGAATTGAAGAAGAAATTTAAAATGGAAAGGGAAACAAAAATGAAAACACTAAAAGAAACAACCCTGGAGGTAGAAAACAAAAAAGAAATCAAGAGTCACAGATGCAAGCATCTCCAACAGACTACAAGAGATGGAAGAGAAATCTCGGGGCCAAAGACAACATTGAAAACATTGACAAAACAGTCAGAGAAGATGCAAAAGCCAAAAAGCTCCTAACCCAAAATGTCCAGGAGATCCAGGACACAATGAGAAGACCAAACCTAAGGATAATAGGAATAGAAGATGGTAAAGAATATCAACTAAGAGGCACAGTAAATATCTTCAACAAAATCGTAGAAGAAAACTTCCCTACCCTTAAGAATGAGATGACCAGGAGCATAAAAGAAGCCTACAGAACTCCAAATAGAGTGGACCAGAAAAAAAATTCCTCCCCCAACACATAATAGTCAAAACACCAAGTGCCCAAAGCAAAGAAAGACTACTAAAAGCAGTAAGGGAAAAAGATCATGTAACATATAAAGGCAGACCAATCAGAATCACATCTGACTTCTCAACAGAGACTATGAAAGCTAGAAGTTCCTGGACAGACATCATGCAGAAACTAAGAGAACACAAGTGTCAGCCCAAGCTGCTATACCCAGCAAAACTCTCAATCACCATAGATGGAAAGACCAAGATATTCTAAGACAAAACTAAATTTATACAGTATCTGAACACAAACCCAGCACTACAATGAATTATAGGTGGAAAACCCAATACAAGGAGGGAAAATACATCCTAGTAAAAACAAGAAAATACCTAAGCAAGAAAACCAAAGGAAGAAAGACAGACAGGCACAACCTCCAATAGCAAAAATAGCAGGAAACAGCAACCAGTATTCCTTAATACCTGTTAACATAAATAGACTCAACTCCCCAATAAAAAGATATAGGCTATCAGACTGGATACATAAACAAAACCCAGCATTTTGCTGCATACAGGAAACCCATCTTAGATACAAAGACAGACATTATCTCAGAGTAAAAGGTTGGGAAAAACCTACCAAGCAAATGGCCCCAAGAAGCAAGCTGGAGTGGCCATTCTAATATCAAATAAAATAGATTTTCAATCAAAAGTTATCAAAAAAGATAAGGAAGGACACTTTTTACTCATTATAGAGAAAATTTGTCAGGAGGAACTCTCAATCATTAACATATATGCTCCAAATACAAGAGAACCCATATTCATAAAAGAAACCCCAGTGAAGCTCAAAAAAATACATTGCACCCCACACAATAATAGTGGGAGACCTCAACACCCCACTCTCATAAATGCACAGATTATGGAAACAGAAATTGAACAAGGACACAGTGAAACTAGCAGAGGTTGTGAAGCAATTGGAATTAATAGACATCTTCAGAACTTATCATCCTAAAACAAAAGAGTACATCTTCTTCTCAGCACCTCACAAGACCTTCTCCAAAATTGACCCTATAATCAGTCACAAAACAAACTTCAGTAGATTAAAGAAGATTGAAATACTCCCATGCATCCTATTAGATCACCATGGTCTAAGTCTGGTCTTTAATAACAACAAAGACAACAAAAAGTCCATATACACATGGAAACTAAACAGTGCTCTATTAAAAGACATCATGGTCAAAAAAGAAATAAAGAAATTAAGGATTTTCTAGAAATTAAGAAAAATGAAAACAGAAAATATCCAAACCTATGGGATTCATTGCAAGTAGTACTGAGAGAAAAACTCATAGCTCTGAGTGCTTCCAAAAAGAAACTGGAGAGAGCATACACTAGCAACTTGACAGCACAGTTGAAAGCTCTAGAACAAAAGGAAGCAGATACACCCAGTAGGAGATGGCAAGAAATAATCAAACTCAGAGCAGAAATGGACCACATTGAAACAAAAAGAACAAAAATTTTGGTGTATTTACACAATGAAGTACTACTCAGCTATCAGAAACAATGTGTTTATGAAATTCCTAAGAACATGGATGCATCTAGAGAATATCATCCTGAATGAGATAACCCAGTCACAAAAGAACAGATATAATATGCAATCACTGATAATTGGATACCAACCCCAGAAGCAACTCGCAGAATATATGAAGTTTAAGAAAAACAAAGGCCAAAAAAAAAAGAAAAAAAAAAAGAAAATGACAAACCATTATGCTTAATCTTTACACAGCAAGAAAACTTTGACTATTTCCAGGTTACATCTTGTTTTACATGTACTTTGTGCTCATTGTAACTAGTACATTTTTAATGCATACTATCAAAACTTAAAAAAAATCAAGTACAGACAAAAAGGTATTCGAATACTTTTATGCCAAAAGCTTAAAATCTGTACATTTATCTTTGTTTTTTAAAATAACATTGTTCAATTTTAAAAAGAATAGAGATCACAGGCTTGCTATATGCCACATCAATGGGTTTATCCACCCCCCTCCAGTATAAGAATTTCTTCAAAAGCTCTTATATGTTTATTAACAGATAAGAGGACAATATGATCCTGAAACTTATGTGAATGACAATTTATAATATTCTATTTTGATATATTTACATTTTCAAAATCATAGTGCATTTACATTTATTTAACATTTTACATGAATGTGAATTGTATGTCAAAACTCTTCAAGTGAGCAAGTATTGTTCATATTATTAATTTAAAGTTGAAAGAAAACAGTAATTCAGAAAAGTAGAAAGTCTTGACAAAGGTCACCTAAGAGGGTGTTTTAGAGAAAAAGGAATTTGTGCTTTCGAACTGAAGTCTTGAATTTTAGTTCTAACTCCATAGATTACTTTTATATTGTCATTATTTTTAAGCTCAGAAGCACTCTAGACTGAATACCTCAGTGATCCTTTGATCTTACTATGGGCTCATTAACACCTCACTAACGTTTTATGGATGTTTGTATGTATGCATAAATAAGATCTGGGGCAGGGAGAACAGGAGGAAGACAAGTGTGGAATTGCTACCTTAGGAGGTTATATGTTTCAAATAACAGCAATAACTCTTTATCTGTTTATTTTGAAATTACCCATAGTTTGAAATCAAGGAGACTTGTGGTTATAATTAATAACAACAAAAATTTAGCAAAAATATATAAAACCTATGATAAATAGGGACACATTATATATATATATGTATATATATATGTTTTATATGTGTTAACTGTGATGTTTTTCTTTTTTTTAATTTCTACTATTATTGTCATCATCATCAGATCATTGGCATCATCATCATCATTATCATCATAATCTTCATTTCTGAACATAAGTGTTATAGAACCATTGCTTTGTGAAAAATGCATAAAGTCAAATATCAGTAGTTTTTCTTGCAGGAACATAATTAAAAACTGTTTCACAGTTAAATATGCTTTCAAAAATTGTAAAGAATCATTAAAAACAACAACATTTACTAAAAGTAGTCTGAAGTTGAAGGCAGTTTTGGCCACAACATTGTATGTCTATATATCAGCAAATGAAGGGAATATAATAAAAAAAATGTCCTTTGTGGGGTTGCCAGGGAATGATGTAGCTTTTATGTCTTAAAAATATATAGTTTGTTCCTTTCCTGGAAGTGCAAATAGTCATTTAATAACAGAGTTAACTCGGCATGTCCAAAATAGATTGAATTAGCTCACATTACTCAAGTTGGATGCTGTTACCCATCCATCCTCTTGTCTTCTGGTTTCCTCACTATCTCTGCATGTACATCTGCATTACAGCTTAACTGGTGGTGGCTTTCTACAATCAATCACATGTATTAGCTGTCTTAAGCATTTCTTAATATCATTTTTATATTATTTTTATTTCCAGCCACAAAAAGGTAACAAAGTAGCTCAGGCTGCTTGCCAGCACCAAAATATGGGTGTAAATTGAACTGTGTAGCTAGAAGCCAGCTTAGTATCTTTTTTTGTGATCAGGAAGAGATAATTAGTACTTCTGCAAAAAGCATATAATTTTTGCTATCTGTGAAGGATTTGCCACAATGACTACATCATTACCTGTACAATAAGAAAGCAGAAAGCTATAATTCATTTTCTGAGTCTCTGTGAGTGTAGAAGGAAAGCAACTTGACCTTATCATTTTCTTTATAATTAGCACTGGTGAAACAACTTTAAAGGCAGAATCCAAAGAAGATAAAAATGTCGACTGGTAACATGTTGGGAAGAGTTTATTATAAAAGAGACCTGTAATTATTTAAAGAATGTACTGAGTAGGAAGACTTGTGCTTTGAAAGTATGGCTCACTGAGCAATAGGAATCTCTGGACCTGCTGAGTTTGTGGTAATGAGAAGAAATTCAAAATAAAGAATTAGGCTCCCTTAGAAAAGCTGAGCTCCAGAAGATGAATATATTAACAGCTTGACAATGAAGTATGCAAATACACCATTGAGTTACTGAGAGTTCATGAGGCCAAGCCACATAGTGGAGCAGAATCAGAACCTTGGGGATATAATCTTTGATCCTGTGCCATTGTTTAGTTCTTTATGCATCTTGGTTTTGTCATAAATTAAACCTAGGTAATGACTTCAACATTCTCCAATTTTCTTTTAGGCCATGGTCCAAGATTGTTTAGATCACAAAAATGCATTTAGAAAGAGAATTGTTTATTTCTTTGGCTGTGTTCTGACCTGGGTGCCAGGGATGCAGAAGCTTAACATAACCGCATATCAAGTGTGTCCAGGGCTAGATTGGGAAACTTCAAAGTTTGCCAGGTGATTGGAACTGGAGAGGTTAAATCCTCAGGGTTATGGAAGTTGGTATTTCCTTCTAACAAAAACTTTCAGGGCAACATTTTAATCCTGATCACTTCCCTGAATTATTGTTCACCTTCTTAAAATTTGTTTTTCTAGAAGACCACAAGTACAGCTTGTCTGCTCTCTCTGTCTCTCTGTTTCTCTGTCTTTCTCTCTCTTTGTGTGTGTGTATATCTGTTTATTGCATATGTATGTATATTTATATATATCTATGTATGTGTATAATCTACTGAGTCTAATCAGTGTTGACCATGTACATGGGTTTAGGATTAACTACTTAGCTATGGAAAAACTATCATGGGTGCTCCATCCAAAAGGAAACTGTCCCTACTTAGCAGCCAATCACTGCCTGGACTTTTTCATTTATGGGTGGAGCCTTGTAAACATTTTTTCCCCATCTACATAGGCATATTGACTGGTGTGACCATGAGTACCTGATGTGCATGCAACCATCCTGAGATTTGCAGAATAAAACATCACCGTCCTATTCAGAAGACAATATTTCTTTCCACTCTACCTTGTCCTCTGGCTCTTAAAGTCTTTCCACTCAATCTTCTGTGATGTTCTCTGTAGGGATTGTGTTATAGAGTGCTGGCATATATTTTTGGTTTGCCATTATAATTATAAGTGAATTTTAGTCTTCTATAACCTATCATGAGTTCCAGTGAAACTCCAAATGGAATGGAATTAATTATTGCATAGACAGAACCAGAGTTGAAAAGAAAAGGAAAAAATCATTGGAAATGTATATCAAGGGGTTCATATTTTATCAGCTAGTTAAAACTTTGGGCCCAGGAAAGAGACAGAGAGTTTTTTACACAAGACACAAGGTTAATATATTTGTAATGCGGAGTTCTTAAAATAAAGAGTGGCTTCTATGATTGTGAAGTATGACTGTCTTAGTCAGGATTTTATTGTTTATTATAGTGAAGAGACACCATGACCAAGGCCACTCTTATAAGGGACAACATTTAATTGGTGCTGGCTTACAGTTTCAGAGGTTCATTCTATCATCATTGCAGGAAGTGTTCAGGCAGACATGGTACTGGAGAAGGAGCTGAGAGTTTGCATCTTGATCTGTATATAGGAGAGACTGTCTGGATCACACTGGACAGACTTAAGCATATATATGATACCTCCTCTACCAAGGCTACATCTACAATAAGGCTATGTTCCTAATAGTTGCACTATCCTTGTGCCAATTATATTCAAACCATCACAACATATAACAAGAACACATGCTCTATTATGTTGATATAAGTCTTATTTATAATAGCCAGAAGCTGGGAAGAACACAGACGTCCTTCAACCGGGAATGGAAACAGAACATCTGATACATTTACACAATGGAGTTTTACTCAGCTATCAAAAACAATGACTTCATGAAATTCTTAGGCAAATGGATGAAACTAAAAAATATCATCCTGAGTGAGTTAACCCAGATACAAAAGAACACAAATGGTATGCACTCACTGAGAAGTGGATATTAGCCCAAAAGTTTAAAACACTCAAGATACAATTCATAAACCATATGAAGCACAAGAAGAAGAAAGACCAAAATGTGGATGCTTCAGTTTTTCTTAGAAGGGGTAACAAAATACTCACGAGAGGAAATATAGGAACAAATAGTGGATCAGAGACTGAAGGAAAGACCATTCAGACACTGCCCCACCATATACAGACACCAAACCTAATCATTGCTGCTGATGCCAAGAAGTGGGTGCTGACAGGAGCCTGATATGGATGTCTCCTGAGAGGCTGTTTCAGAACCTTACTGATACAGATTAAGATGCTTGTAGCCATCTGTTGGACTGAGAATGGGGACCCCAATGAAGGAGTTAGAGAGAGACTTACTTCTGTCATCAGCAATTTAGCAAACACACACTGGGCAAATGACTCCAAAGCCTGCCCCTAGCTCTTACAAGGCGGGATACCTGAAACCTGAAAAGGAACAGAGGATTTCTTTTTAACACAATAAAATAGTGGAGATGAAATAATTTGGATTTGTGTTAAGAAGATGAGTCATGTGCGATTAACTCGGTTTTGCAGAAAATTATTTAAACTCCTTCGGTGACAGGTTTGATAGCTGAGCCACAATTAGAAAATGACTAATAAGAAATACCATTTCAGGTTTGCCAGTATAAATCTCTTTCTTATGAAGGTATTATTGTAAAGTTTTCTTATTTCCTTCTTTCAGGATAATGCCACTTTCAGAACAGGCACTGCCTCTGAGACAGCCAGCCTACGGTTTCCATGTTACTAATACATTTGTACTAGGAGTGTTTGTTGGTGTCTGTATGAACATGGTCTGTGCTATTTGGGAGTATTTGTACTTGAACAAATACATCCCATTTTTTTTTTTTCTGCTAGGAACAAGAAAGTTGTAGTGTCATTGTTCTTCATTGTAAGATAAAATTGCCTTAATTAAACAGAAGAAGACAAATTACTATGATTATAACTTAAAATTCTTCATGCATGCTTATTATTATAATACTTAGACTATTATTTTATTATTATCAAATTGATTATTATTGGTTACAGGGTAATTTAAAAACTTCAGTGTCATAAATCTCTGTGTGCACATGAATACATTAAACTCATCTCATAATCCTGGGGCTGTTACTTGGCACTTGGAAAGCATTAATGAGGACTTCATTCTCTAAAAACTCTGTTCAAGTACTTCAAGTGCCTGCTAAATGCATGGAAGATGCTTTGTTAATAGGTGTAGGTGATGCTAGAAACCTGTTTCTCTTTTTTTCTTAATGAAACACACACTGCTGCACATAACAAGTATTCTGTAATGAATTGTGTGGACTGAGCACAACTGTGGGAATCAAGCAGTGGAATGGAGTCAATCCACCAGTGCTGAAACCACAGTGCTGAGTTTATTTTCTTGATGCCTGTTTGGTTCTTTTGTAGAATTTCATTCACAGGTTCATTAGAACAATCATTAGAATGCAATCATGTTTCCTTTAATATTGATTTTTTGTGAAATGCCCTTTAGAGCAGTTAGAACAGAATGTAGGGACATTACTGAGTTTAAAAAAAGAGGGTGTATGGCTATTTTAAGTTTTTCTCTTGTTTGTTTTCAATATAAAGACTGAAGAAATATTTACAATCCATGCAACTGACAATTGGATAATAGCCAAAGTGTATAAGGAATCCTTAGAACTGAATAACAGAATACCAAACAATGTAGTCACAGAAATATGTATACAACCCCAAAAGCCATTTATAATATGTCCAGTATATGTATAAAGTTGTTCTCAATGTTAATTGTCAGGAAAATGTAAGTTCAAATGAATGTGCAACATAACAGTTCACTCCAGTAATGATGGTAGTATAAAAAAATAAGAAATAATAAACATGGTAGGGTATGTAGAAAAAAGGGCAAATTGCTATACTGTTGGTTGTATATACACGTTTGCTGACATAAAGATTGAAAAATAATCTATATTATGGCTCATCAGTTCCTCTGGGTACACACTAAAAATCGGTGAAAACAAAGCCTAGAGAGGATACCTGAATTCTATGTTTAGAGTAGACAAGGGGTAAAACCAATTAGGATGCCTGTTGATGGGTTGATAAATAAAGAAAACATAGTACAAAGGAATACAATGGAGTCTTTTCACCTTAAAAAAAAGAGATTTTTCTATTTTCCTAATATGGATGAACCAAATGAAAGAACACAGAAACAAAATGTCACAGGCATCACTCATATGTGTATGCAAACAAAGAAGAGAGACAAAGAATGAAATAATGACTGACAGAGGGAGTTGGGAAGAAAATGCAGGATGTATGTTCAAGGCTATAACAAGAGCACGTGTGTAGGATAAGCCAGTCTGGGGAGTTAAAATATAGGATGAGACACTTCTCAGTTACGTTTCTGAGCGTTGGAAAGAAAATGTCAACCTTTATTTAAGATCTAAGCCATTAATTTATGGTTATAAAATCCTGGACATTTTTGATGAAGAGATTTTAGCCTATCTTGGCACTTATGAAAAGTAATTATGAGGAAAAAGTCAAATATGTTACCTTACTGTGGCTTCTATGAGAATTCTGTAACATCATATTCTGAGCCAAAAATATTCACATTTGTTACACAGAAAAGGAATTATATAATAGCAATAGTAAAGTAACCAGCAACTCTGATATACACAGATTTTATCCTCAAATTTCAGAGATTTAAAAAGTATATAACTTTGCTTTTACTTGGGAAGACAAATAACTTCATCCTTTCTCTTCTATGACTCTTCAATTAAAATATTCTACAGATTGTACAAATAAGGACTCTCCTTTTTCAAAGGCTTTTGTATACTCTCTTTGAGGCTATTACAGTATGTAAGTAGATATGGATATGGACCCGTGAGTCCTTGCAATCATGTCTCAACCAAGGATTGGGCTTCTAGTCTACTTAGTGTTTGGTTACTTAGGATTTTATGAGTGGAGAATATTAATATAATAAAATATCTGGAAACCTCCACAAATACACATAAGCAAACAGCTTTGTTCTATGACCCCACGTTTCACTGTATCTTATTATAATATGAAAATACAATTATTCTAGTTCATTTTGTGATATATTACATCAGAGTCTACTCAGTTCTTTATGAATGTCTCAGATATTGTCTTTCTGTTGTGTTTAGATCAGAGGAGTATTTTTATGAACAAGAAAAGTCTTTTGAGTTATACTTCTGAATGTCTTCACTGGGAATACAAATACAATTATTTATTATGCATATGTGTATATATATATATATATATATATTACCATATACATGTGCAGATATTCAGGCACACGTGCATGTCAAAACTAGAGGACAACCTTTAGTGTCATTCCTCAGGAGCAATTCATGATATTTCTCTGGAGCTTCTGAAGTGAGTTAGGCTGGCTGGCCTGTGAGTCCTAGGACCCTGCCTATCTCTGCCTCTTCAGTTCTGGGATTGCAAATTCATTCTGCCACATTCAGTCTTTTCATATGAGAATTAAATCCAAGGCCTCATAAACAAACAGCAAGTACTTTACTGACTGAACCATCTCTCCAGTCCCATCAATGTCATCTTTAATATTAAGACTCAACTATCCATTGAAATGAACCTTAATCATTTGAATCAAAATCACAAATTTTCTGTAACCTATAAAATGGATAGCTTATATGGGTAACTATGCATCTTAGCTGGCTAACTCATTGATCACCATAGATTTGCATTGTTTAACCCTGTTTTCTAGGCAATGTGGTAAAACAAGACTACTGAATCTCTTGGACAACATTCCCTTTTTCAAATTTATGATACAAAGCTATGTTATTTGAAGATTTAGTCCCAGGACTCTGAATGGATGCAATGGTAACTTTGAGAGTATAGTTATTTATTTCATAAAAATGTATTAGATATTATGTGCCAGGAACAATTTTGGGCACTGAATGGTAAATATCTGCTTTAATGAAGATTTTGCATGTTGAAATTATAAACAAGCTCAAATAGAAAATTGAGGAACTTCTGACAATAAAAGTATTAAGGAGTATTAGAGCTCTTATGAGGGGTGATTCCTCAGGAGAGGATTCTGGGAGGAAATTTAGAGCTGAGACTGACAGAAATCAATTATACAAACATTAATGCAAATAGCAGTGCAAGAAGTGTTAATTGCATCCTTAGGACTATGAGATTCTGTCAGGTATCATGAGTAACAGGATTCTGTCTTACATAGTCATCCCAAAATATCTGAGAAAATAAACTGCACATTTGTATGGTCAGCTAGAATTTGGTACTTTGTGAGTTTAATGGGACTAATGCCTTGGAAATAGGGCTTATGATTTTATGTTGGGTGAGTGCTCTGTTTTAATGAAAGGACCTGTGGCTTTTACAGCACTTTTGAATTAAAAATGCCCTTTACATTCATGATTATATGTTTTAATAGCTGCATTATATATATGATATACATTTATATATGTGTGATCTATCTATCATCTATCTATCTATCTATCTATCATCTATCATCTATCTATCTATCTATCTATCATCTATCTATCTATCATCTATCTCAGTTTTACTAATAGTCTTGAGGTGATTGCATTGAACATTCAATAAAGCCTAGCTAAAATAAATAAATAACCAGAAGATTTTGTCATTGCACAAGACTCTGGAATTTTTTGTTTCATGAAGATAAAGATTTCAAAGCTGGAAAACAGTTCTATGACACATTATTTTATTGCTCTATGCCTCTTTCCTGTATCTTCTTCCATTGCTCTCCTTCTCAGTGTTGCTTCCCCAATTCAATAGCAGGATAGCACATCTACCCACTGAGTAAACCAAGCTTAGAAGTAGGAAGGCACTAACATCTTTCCTGAGAGCTACTGCACATATTCAAAGTGTGTTCTCATTGGCCAGGTCTACTTTTTGTGTCCATCCCCATCCATCTATTAGGTTAAAATACTAGAACTGGTTTCTAGCATTGGAGATCAGGGCTATAGTTAATGGAAGTAGCAGAGGCTTGATTTATTAAAATGCAAGAATAACTTGGGAACAGTGGCCTAGATAATCCTGGCTGTAAGCTATAGTTGTTGTTTCCTTCTCTGAAGTGAAAGGCTTCCTCATTGTTATATTCCAAGAGTGGCTTTCAGACTCTCTAGGCTCAGTTCTGTCTTCTTATATCATATTTTCTATATGAAACAAATGATACATTTTTTTGAGAGAACACAATTCCAGACATTGGAAAATGCATGTGATATCTTTTATGTGAGCTTCCAGTGTACCATTGGATAATCACTTTACACATGTCAGACAGCAGGTCCACTCTTTTGCTGATCTCAGCTAGTGTTATGTGCTTTTGTTGGATCATATCTTTAAAACATTTCTTCCTTGTAAGTGTGGTTGTAGATTTCCATGCTACGGATAGGGTGATGAACACTTGGGAGTAGATACTCCACGGGTTGTATCAACCAAGCAAATGCAACTCAGAAAGATGGCAAGTGGAGGGCTGTGGTGGCCTAGGTTTAGATGAACTGAAACCTTTTGTTTCTGTAGTGAACTTTAGGGTCATCTACTTTTACAAGATGAATAGTTCATATAACTATTGTGAAAAGCCTACAGGAAACTTAAGGATGATCATCAAGGTTAGCAGAATTAAGTTCTTGTGGAGTCTTAAATAAATATATATTATCCTCATAGAGAGATGATTATTTGTAGGATAGACATAGTCATAGGTATGTCTGAAGACAGGCAGTTCCCTAAGGTAGAGGTGAGTCTAAATGCCACAATGATTACATACAGGTAAAATGAGAAGGTGTGTATGCTGGCCCAATAATCTTAGTGACTTTTTTTAGTATTGATCTGGTATTGAAAGAACTTGCTTCTGTGGGTTCTGAAGTTCTTATGCATTTCTCCCAGGAAACAGTGATGTATCCAAACAGCACACAAACTGACAGCTATGTTGTGATTTGTGAGTAATTGAGTAAGATCACTTGCTTTATTGATTCTCATGAAGGCCCTCATGCAGGATTAAGAGTTTCATGGATTTCAGTGTACCCCTGTTACAAACAGATGCACTTGTTTTGAAGAAATTGATGAGTTCTGATCAAGGGAGATGAACACAACTGATTTCTCCAGGAAATGAAACTTACAACACCTTTAGGTTTGGAAGAAATGTAGCATACTACCACAAGTTATTCTGGATCTAAAAAATAGCTCACGAACGTGTACATCAATTCTAAAACACATCACGCCCAACTTTCTTCCAGTTCCAAAATTGTGTGACTCATGCTTCTTGCCCATATATGCTAATTTTCAGAAAAAAAATGAGGATACATGTTCAAAATCTCAGAGGATCTAATGTTATGCTTGCCTTTTCCCGTTCCTACTGGAGAACTGTGCTTCACATTAAGGTACATGAATCGTTCTTAGCTTTATAGGGCCACAAATAATCTCTCCACTGCAACTGGCAGAAATGACCCCATCTCATACTTTCAATCTTTCCCCCACTTGCTTTCTCATGGTAAAATTCTGCACTTAAGTCACTTGCATGCTATTTCTGGTACCAACTGCTTCATGTTTGTGGGTTAACATTCTCAGACCCATCCATTTGCTTCCCAACTGCTCTGATCTGGGATGCTGAATACTCATAAGTTCTTGGCCTTCATTCAAAACACTGCACATGAGTGACTGGGATTGGAAGGGTATTTGAGAAATCTTGCCACAAAAAGAAGGGGGTGGAAAGGGACAGGACACTCAGTGTTTCCCACAATCATGTGTTAATGAAAAAAAGAATCCAGAAATGCTTTGTGTCATGTTGGAATTCATTAGCCTCCTAGAATCCAGATTCCAAGGGAGCTAAGCCTTTAGTCTGCCCATGGTTTTTCATACCATAACTTTTAATATCTACAAAATTATGCTTTTCTATATTTTCCAAATAATATTAATCTTTAATATCCATTTAATACTTTCTGTTTCTATAAATTTTATTACATATTTATATATCTATATATTTACATATTTGATATATATGTCTTAAAATCACATAGGCCAATGTGATCATGTATAAAAATTATGTATAATACTATGTATAAAAATTAATATATCATCAATCATTCTTAAAAATTATTAGTATGCTTTTATTATTCTTTTAAACATAAGAAATTTCAAGCACTGGGGTAATAAAAGAAACCCTAAAGCTTATGCCCTCAGTAACTCCATAAGCAAACCCAGTCATTCAGCTGACATTCTACGAGATCATAAATTAATATAACCTTGTTATTTAGAAGTATCAGAAAGCAATTTTGATTATCTTTTTCTTCTTTTCATATGCATGTGCATGTGGTGTGCATGTGTGTGTTATGTGCCTGTTTGCATGTGTGCAGGAATTCAAGTGTATGGCTTGAAGTTGATGTCAAGATTCTTCCCCAATTACTCTCAACGTTCTTCCTTATGAAGCAAGATCTCTCACTCAAACCCACATCTCACTGATATGACTCGTCTTGCTTGTACCTAGAATTCTTTATGACAGCCTCCCCATATTTGCTTTACAAATGAGCTTCTATGCCCACCTAGCATTTAAATGGGTTTTTGGATCCATTCTATTTCTCTTACTTGCACAGCAAGTTTTTAAAAAAACTATTGGGCTACCTCTCCAGCCCTCAAAGCACTCCTTTTCTTGTTTCTTAGCTTCTCTCCTTTCATTTTTAAAGACATATCTTACATGACACAGGATTCATTCTGTATGTGAGTTTTGAAAATTGTTGACCATCATATAACCACAATGGAGATGAAGGATGGCTCCATTATTTTCAACTCTTCTTATTTTGTCCCTTTTTAGTCAGTCCTAAACCAAAGCCCCTGACAACTAATGCACACAACCTGAACCATCCAAAATACCTTTCTTGTAGCAATCAATTAACCCTTAGTGCAAATCTAGAAGGTGAGAACTTGTGGCATGGGTAGGGACCAACATTTTTCCACTGCACAGTAAGGAGCAGATCCAGAGATCTGAATACCGGAGGTCTCACTTCTGACTCTATGGTTTGAACTAATTGCCACCTTAATACTAACACCAAGGTAGAATGAGATGCCTTATGAATGGCAGCAATTAAACACATTGGTCAACTACTGTGGGCTGGGCTCTAATAATTTCAGTAAATCTTGTTTTCTCCAGTTATAATAAAATACTCACTTACTTCAAAAGAACATTAATGTTTTAAATGTAGTCAATTAGAAACCTGTTTCTGAGCTACAGCCACAAATTACCCAAATGAAATATTCAGTTTGATCCATCTGATTTAAAAACTCATACAATGTTCCCCACATTATGTTACTACTTGATTTTACTTCTGTTTTGAGATAGGGTCTTTCTATATATAAGGATGGCTTCATATTCATGGTACTTTGATAACCTCCTAAGCACTGTAACAGATGGGTGTTGCTATACACTGACTCATATTTGAATATCTTTGAACTTCTTTTTATAAATAATATTGTTCCATGGTAGCTGCCATATGTTCTGCATAAAAAATAATGTATTTGGGGTATTAAATGCTCATGATAGCATGGTTAACAGCAAAATTAAACTAGAATTCCCTTTGGGAAGGGAAGGTAAGAATCAGTGAATTTACAAATGATATTAATGACAGTCAAAACTAAATGGAAAATAATTCATCAAAGAAGAAACAAATCAAGCTTGTGATATAGTTCTGCAGTTTCAAATACTCAGGATGTTGAGACAGAAAGGTCACAGGTTAAAATCCAGCTTGGGTTAAAGAGAAAATTTAGTGCCATCAAGGGATGTGTAGTGAGACCCTGTCTAAAAATAAAAGAGCAAAACCCTAAACCAACAAAGAGAGATGAGTATGCGGCTTAGTAACAGAACACTAGCCAATATGCCTAACATGTGCTTGACCCAAGGTTTGAACTTCAGTACCACATACAAAATGCAATAAATAAGACATGAAAAAATTTAAAACTTGTAGTTAACTCTACTAATTGTTCTTTTATTAAGCTCTTTTCAAAATAAGCACATGTATGAATTTGCAATTCATAAATATATAAATGCATATATTATTCATTCAAAACTTGTCTTTGATAAATGGCTTTCTGAATTAATTTTCTCACCTAACAATATCAACCAGCATCCCATACTTCCCATTTGAAAACTTATTTATAAAAACAGATTTGCTTTCTGATTTGTGGCACAATGGACTTTCGTCTTAACACTATTTTTGCATCTCTATTTTTGCATGAGTTCTTAGTTCCTCCCATCAGCACCTACATCTGTGCACACCTAAAAGGCAGGCAGCTACTTATCTCAGGGCAGGATATTTACCAGTAGTTTAAATGGGTGCCAATGCTTGTTCATCCTTTGGTTTTTAGGCTTCCCGATCAAGAAACATGCTGATTCAGATATTCTCCAGTGCTTTTAGTTAGTACTTAAAGGTCTTCTTAAAATGGCTAAAGAGGAGCTAGAGAGATGCCTCAGCAGTGAAAAGCACTGGATGCCCTTCCAAAAGACCTTGTTATGAGACATGGCTTCTCGTAGCTGGCTCTAACGCCAGTTCTGGGGTATCAGGGAATTCAGTGATTCTTTCTGGCTGCCATGGGCACCAAACTGACATGTAGTAGATGGACATAAATGCAGACAAAAACACCCATAAACTTATAATTTAAAATCAGCAACAATAATAACAAAAGAGCAGTTGCATGGTATAATGAACTCAGGAGTACTTAAGAAATTGGAGATACTTGTCAGTTCTCATGAAAAATCTCGAGAAACTCTGGAAAGACTTCAAAACACTGTGAAGTTGAGATCTCCACATCTTTCACTACTTTTTTGGTTATTAAATAAGATTGTTATTCTGTCAGCATTTTTTGCTCATTCTCCCCAATTTATTGAAAATAGAATCTGTTCTCAAACAATACATCAGTTTTTCTCCTTCCATGCCTCCTAGTTCCTAGACACATACTCTCTCTTTTGAATCCACCCCGTTTTCATCTCTTATTAGAAAACAACAGGCCTGTAAGATATAGCAAAAACATAACTATAGGCTGTAATATGCACATAGAAGACCTGGTGCAGACTTGCTTAGGCCCTGTTCTTGTTATTTTAGTCTCTACTGAGGTCATGTGAGCTCAGTGGACCTAGGCAACATCTTTCTTTTGCTGTCCTCCATCTCAATGGACACTCTTATTCTGGGGTAAATAGATGGTAAATCCTCAGACTTTGAAATAACTGTTATAAATTTATAACTAACCCCATTCCCCACTCTCCTCTCTACTATATCCACTATCCTATCTTTCTTTAGAAAACATCAGGCCTCCAAGCAACTACAACCAAACAGGACAAAATAAAAGACAATAAGATAAGGCATAACTCACACCATGGCTGGACAAGGCAACCCAACAGGAGGAAAAGAGTCCCAAGAGCAGGCAAAAAAGTCAAGTCATACCAGCTCCCATAATTAGAAGTTCCACAAAACATCAAGCTAAGAGCTATGGCATATATGCAGAGGGTCTGGTGCAGACCCCTCTTTCCCCAAGCCCCATGTTTGCTGTATCAGGTGCTGTGAGTCCATATTTGCCCTTCTTAGATGATTAAGTGGACTGTGTTCTCCTGGTATGGGCAAGACAGATTATAGGTCAAAGATTTGTGGCTGGGTTAATGACCACATTTCTCTTTCCATAGCCTACCAAAGAGACTAGAGTATGGGGTGAAAGGTTCCATGAACTAGCATTTGAACTTTCTAATTTCAATGAGCTGTGTGAATTCTGTCTTCATCAATGGGGGTATTCCTTGTCAGTTTTCAGAGAACAACCTTCTATCTAATCATCTGCCTGGATTGTTTTGGGAATCTCCATGGAACCCTGTTTGAGAACTATTCAACTGGATGCAATCCAATCCTGCCATTGGGAGACTCACTTGCTTACAAGAAATGCCCAGTTCAGACTCCATACCCCACCCCAATTACTATAATTCCTCAGATTTTAGATTTCAGGAACTTTCCACTGCACTAGGTTTCTACATTGCTCCCCCCATATCCCAGTTCTGGCTGTCTCTCCCTGCACTCTTTCCCATCATTCTATCTCCCCACACCTGATCCCTTTTGTTCCCATCTCTACTCACTCCCAGTCAACCTAGAAACTTGATTTCCCTTTTCACAGGGGATTATGCATTCTCTTACAGTCCTTCTCTTTCCTTAGCTTCTTTGGGTTGACAAATTATAGTTTTGTTACGATTTATTTCATGGCTAATATATACTTATAAGTGAGTACATATAATATTTATCTTTATTGATCTGGGTTACGTCACTCAGAAATGTTTCTAGTTTTATTCATTTGCCTGCAAATTTCATGATGACTTTGTTTTTTAACAGCTGAAAAATACTCCATTGTTCCACATTTTCTTTTCCCATTCTTCAGGTGAGAGACATTTAGGTTGTTTTCAGGTTCTATATATTATGAATAAAGCTGCAACGAACATAGTTGAGAATGTGTCCTGTAGTAGAATGAAGTGTCTTTTGGGTGTATGCTCATGAGTAGTATAGCTGGGCCTTAAGGTAGTTTGAGTCCTGTCAGGAGCCATTTGCCTGAGTCTCTGAAGCAGAGTAAAAAACATCTGGTGGGCAGGGTCAAGGCAGGTCAGAGTCTGTTGGCAGATTTCCTGGCCTGCTGAGGGATGGAACAATAGTAGAGCCTAACATTCTATAGACCTTGGTGGAAGAAACAGGGAGGCCTCTGGATAAGAACAGTTTTCCTATATATATTTCTGCAATTGCTTCTGCTAGTTTATGGCTTTGCTTCCTATGGTACTGCGGGGTAATAAAATGCTATGAAAAATAAACTTGGGACTGTTGTACCATTTACTGTCACTCCTCCCAAATCTATCTCTTGTCTTTGCATCTTCTTTCTATCTTTTTATTGTTATTCCTCACCCCTGCTCAGGGACTGTTTGACATGTGCTGGCAGGCTCCAGCACAGAGTACCAGTTTTCAGAGGAACCATCATATTGATTTTCCATTGCAGCTGTGCAATTTAGGACTCACACCAGCAATGGAGGCTGTTCCCTTGCTCCACAGCCTCACTAGCATGAGTGGTCACTTCCATTCAGACAGGTATAGGATAGAATCTTAAAGTAGTTTTGATTTTTATAGTCCTGATGCCTAAAGATTTTAAACATTCCTGTGTTTTTCGTGCATTTGAAATTCCTCTGTTTAGATTTGTACTTAAATTATTTTTTGATTATTTAGTTATTTGATATCTAATTTCTTGAGTTCTTTACATATTCTGGATTTTAGTCCTCTATCAGATGAGGAGTTGTAAAAAAAAAAAAAAAGACAAAAAAAAAAAAAAAAAAACCTTTTCCCATTCTGTATTTTGCTGCTATGTTTAATGAGAGTATCATTTGCTCTACAGAAGCTTTTTAGTTTCCCATTTATTAATTGTTGATCTTAGCACCTGAGCTATTGGTGTTCTGTTCAAAAAGTCATCTCTTATGCAAATGTGTTCAATGCTATCTATTTATTATCTATCCTCCACTTTCTATTCTACCAGGTTCAACATATTTTATGTTGGGATCTTTGATCCACTTGGATTTGTTTTGTGCTCTGTGATAAGTATGAATACACTTGCATTTTTCTATATGCAGTTATCCAGTTAGACCAGCCCCATTTGTGTTGTCTTTATTCATGTGTGCATTTCTGGCTTCATCAATAATCAGTTATCCTTAGGTGTGGAGATTTATATCTGGGTCTTCAATTTGATTCCATTTATCAACTAGTCTGTTTTTGTACCCCATGTTTTGTATTTGATTTTGTATTGTTTGTTTGTTTTGTTTAACTATTGCTTTATAGTAGAGCTTGAAATCAGGGATTGTGATACTTCCAGAAGCTGTACAGAACTGTTTTAGCTATCCTATTTTTTTGTTTTGTTTTCAGATGAGTTTGAGAACTATTCTTTCAATGTCTGTAAAGAATTATATTTGAATTTTGATGAGGATTGTATTGAATCTGCAGATTGCTTTTGGTTAGACAGGCATTTTTACTATGTTATTCTTACCAATATATGAGCACAGAAGACCTTTCCATCTTCTGATATATTCTTCAATTTCTTTCTTCAAACACTTGAAGTTATTGTCATTCAGGTCTTTCACTTATTTGATTAGAGTTTTACTAAGATACTTTATAATATTTGTGGCTATTTAAAGGATATAGTTACCTTAATGTGTTTCTTAGCCAGTTCATCATTTTTATAAGGAAAGTTACTGATTTTTTTTTTTTAGTTAATTTTGTATTCAGCCACCATGGTATAGGTATTTATTAGCTGTAGGAGTTCTCTGGTATAGTTTGGGGGTCACATGTATACTTTCATATTATCTGTGAATAGAGATATTTTGGATTCTTTCTTTCCAATTTTTATCCTCTAGATTTCCTCTAGTTGTCTAGCTAGAATTTTAAGTACTACATTGAATAGATATGAAGAGACTGGGCACCCTTGTCTTGTCCATGATTTCTGTGGAATTGCTTTATATTTCTCTGCATTTAATTTGATGCTGGCTATTGGCTTACAACAAATTGTCTTTATTGTGTTTAGGTATACCTAATCTCTCTAACACTTTTAAAATAAGCAGGGGTGGTGGTATGGATTTTTGCCAAAAGCTTTTTCAGCATCTAATGGAATAATCATTTGAGTTTTTTTCCTTCAGTTTGTTTATATGGTAGATTACATTGATGGATTTTCATATTTTGAATCATCTTTGCATTGCTGACATAAAGCTTACTTGATTATGGTAGATGATATTTTTAATTTGTTCTTAGATTAAGTTTGTGATTATTTAATTGAGCATTTACATCAGTGTTCATCATGGAAACTGGTATTAAAATCTTTTTCTTTGTTGAGTCTTTGTGTGATTTGGGGTATCAGAGTGACTGTGGCCTCATAAAATTAGTTTCTGTTTGGATGACCTATCCATTGGTAAGAATGGTGTATTGAAGTCTCCAACTATCAGTATATGAACGTCAATATGTTATATAAGCTTTAGCAGATTTCTTTTAGAAAAATGGTTGTTCTTGTGTTTGAGACATAGATATTAACAATTGACATGCCATCTTGGTGAATTTTTCCTTTAATGACTATCAAGTGTTCTTCCCCATATCTTTTGACTGGGTTTGATTTAAAGTCTAATTTGTTGGATATTAAAATGACTTCACCAACTTGCTTCTTAAGTCCATTACTTAGAAAATCTTTTTCCAACCTTTTACCCTATTGATGTTGAGGTGTGTTTCTTGGATGCAGCAGAAAGATGGATTCTGTTTTTGCATTTATTCTCTTATTCTGTGTCTTTTTATTTGGGAATTTTTGCCTTTGAAGTTGAGAGATGTGCATGATAAATGATTGTTGAGTCCTGTTATTTTTGTTGTTGTTGTTGTTGTTGGTGGTGGTGGTGGTAATGCTGTGTATGTGTTTATGTTTCCCTTATTTTGATTTTGTTAATGTAAGTTTATTTATTTTCTGTGTTTTTATGGGTATAGTTAGACTCCTAAGGTTGGAAGTTTACTTCTAAGACCTTCTATGCAGCTGGATTTGTAGACAGATATTGTTTAAACTTGACTTTATTGGGTGATGTTTTATCCATCTATGGTGATGGAAAACTTTGCTGTGTATGGTAGTGTGGGCTGGGAATGTGATATCTTAGAGTCTATAGCATATCTCCCTAGGCTCTTCTTGCTTTTAGAGTATCCCCTAAGAATTCAGGTAGAATTCTAATAGGTCTGCTTCTATATATTACTTCTTTTTTTCCTCTTGAACCTTCTAATATTATTATTTTTTGTGTTTTAATATTTAGTATTTAATGCTTTGATTAATGATATGGTTAGAGACTATTTTTCCTGGTCTGGTCTTTTGGTGCTCTGTATGCTTTCTGTTTCTTTATAGGCCCCTCCATCTTTAGGTAAAAAAACTTTGTGCTATGAATTCATTGAAAATTCATTTTATATCTTGTAATTTTTTTGGTGAAGCTTTTCTCTGTAGTTTCTGTTTGAATGCCTCAAGTTTGCCTTCCAGAATTCGCTTAGTTCTTGTTCTCATTATTGTTTAAATTTCCATTATCAGGTCTTACACAGTTTTACCAATTTTCTTCAACAATTTGGTTTTTTCTTTTTCTTTTTTGGCTTAAATAAAGATTAATTTATTTTCATGTTAAGGATTTCTGTTATCTTTATTAGTTGTTTTAAGGTTCTTCTTCTTGTGCTACAGCTATGTTGGAATATTCAGGTCCTGCTGTGATAGCATAGCTAGGCTCTAGTAGAGGCCTAATTTCCTGGCTATTACTACTTATTAATATTATTCATGCTGGCATCTAGGCATCTGGTTTTGGAGTGACCATAGGCCTAAGTGCTGATTTTTGGGTGACATATTCTTGTGGATCTTTTGTTCCTTGGTTTCTGTTTCATCTCAAGACATTTAGAGAGGGTGTTGGCTTTATGTTTCCTGTTTTAGTGGCCTGCTAGGCTGGTGTGTTCACAGGAAGTGCCTACTGGTGTGGGAGGCTGGGATGCAGTGAGGAGTGGGGAAGGGAAGGCAAAGAGAGGTATCATGGGATCTACATGAGGCTTGGAGAGTGGCTAAGAATGGCTGGAGCTGGTGGTCTATTGCATTCCTAGAGAGGAACCTGAGGTGCTGAGTCAGTTGAGGAAGAGAGAGTGAGAATCATAGACTATCTTAAGTGCCTTACTTGGCAGTCAGAAAATTTCTTAGGATAATTATTTCTAAAGAAAAATATTCTTGGCAATTATTATTTAATAATTTTTTGTACTTTTGACGTGATATTTAAATGTGCTTAAAATGGTACAGCTGGCTGTAGCCAAGTGACTATCATGAAATTTAAAAAGAAACTTCAGTGGTTAAGAATGCATACTATTTTTGTAGAAAATCTAAATTCTGTTCCAGCACACACACCAAGTGCCTCTCAATGGCCTATAAATGTAAATCCAAGGGCTCTTACCCTCTTTCCTTATCACTGTGGGTACTTGCACACTCCCCACATTGAAATAAAAATAAATCTTTAAAAACAGATATTTAGGGATGAAAAGATGGCTCATCATTAAGAGCACTGGATGCTTTTCTAAAAGACCTGGATTTGATTCTAAGCACCTACATGGCAAGTCATAGTTTCCTGTAATGCTAGTTCCAGGGGTCTGGCATTCTTCTATGGTCTCCACCAGGTACCAGATAGACATATGGTGTACATTCAATCATTCAGGAAAAATACCTATACACGTAATTTAAAAACAAATGAATAATACGTGTTATTTGATTTATATGCTGGTGATAAAAATGAAATCATATTAAACTTGACAACCTTGAGCTTAATTAGTATTTAAGGAATATAAGTATAATCAGATGGTTTATATATGTCATCTGTAGTTATTGAAGTATTTTTATAACTGATTACTTATTAAATAATTAAGATTTACTGTTGAGTCTCATTTAATATTTTAAAATTTTATTTATATAAGATAAATAAAGATGTATATTTTCTAGATTGCTATTAAGATTATTTAAAGAAGCAGAAATACATTCTACTTGGTACAACATTGGTAAAGGGGAAACTATATCTCTATTATACATCTATTTATTCAATAATTAGTTTCTGAACACCAATTTTGGGCCTGTTCCAATTTTGGTGCAAAGGGTATAGATTATAAGAAAAGATTTAAAAGTCACTGGCCCTATCAATGAAAGCTTATTGTATTATTGCACTCTATAGAGAGAAACAAGGAAAAAAATTAAGTAGCAAACAATTGTAGTGCTGTGTTGCAGAATATCACAATGACAGACAATAGAGAGTTTGGAGGGATCTAACTATTCCTTTTAGTGTGTTGGTAGGGACTACTTGTCTTGACACAGTGATATTTGCTAGAAGACCCAAGAGAAATGGAGAAGGGGGAAGCATTGGTTGCTGAGGGAACAGGAAGTAGAGATTATCTGAGATAGGTGTGTCTAGATGCCAATACCTGTGAACAGAGAAAGCAAATTGAAAATTAATTTCAAGAAGTTGGAAAACCATCACATAATAGTGGCAATTTGAAATAATTAAAATTTGTTATTTTTTAAAGTCCACTTGAAGTATAGATCTCATTGCTCAGGATTAACACATATATTTGCTTTAGAAAATTGTAATAATAGATTGATACCAACAAGGAAGGCTTATTGCGAACAAGAGTACATTTTCAAGCTTTTAGAAATAATAAAAAATAATTCAGCCTTCATATTAAATCAGGTGTTAAGTTCATGTGACATTTTGCATACAACTCATAGAATTAAAAAAATATGTTGTCCATATTCATTTTTTAAAACTTTATTTTAAAAAAAAAATAAAAGAAAAAAATTAAAAATTTTTGCATAAATGTATACAAATACAATTGTGTCAGTGCTTGGCATTTTTTTTTCTTCTTTTTTTTAAGGTTTGATACTCTGCATTAAGGTCTTACTATTTACAATGAGCAAAAAGTACATGTAAAACAGGGTGTAACCCGGAATTAGTAAACGTGTTCTTGGTGTGTAAGGATTGAGGATGACATTGTTTTTTTGCTTTTTTTTTTTTTTTTTTGTTTCGTTTTCTTTTTTTTTTTTTTCTTTTTTTCTTGAACTTCACACAGTCTGAGAGTTGTTTCTGGGGCAGTCCGAGCCTCTGGGGTTAGCATCCCACTATCAGTGACTGCATATTATGTCTGTTTTTTGTGACTGGGTTATCTCACTCAGGATGATATTCTCTAGATACAGCCAATTTCTTAAGAATTTGGTTAAGTCATTGTTTCTGATGGTTGAGTAGTATTCCATTGTGTAAATGTACCACAATTTTTGTATCCATTCATGTACTGAAGGGCATCTGGGTTCTTTCCAGCTTCTGGCTATTATAAATAGAGCTGCTATGAACATTGTGGTGCATATATCTTTGTTGTATATTAAAGTGTCTCTGGGGTATATGCTCAGAAGTAGAATATCTTGGTCTTCAGGTAGTACTATGTCCAATTTTCTGAGGAATCGCCAGACTGATTTCCAGAGTGGTTGTATCAGTTTACAACCCCACCAACAGCGGAGAAGTGTTCCTCTTTCTGGGCAACCTCCCCAGCATCTGCTGTCATCTGAGTTTTGGATCTTGGCCAATCTGACTGGTGTGAGGTGGAATCTCAGGGTTGTTTTGATTTGCATTTCCCTGATGACTAAGGATGTCAAGCACTTCCTTAGTTGTTTCTCAGCCATTCGATATTCCTCAATTGAGAACTTTTTGTTTAGCTCTGTACCCATTTTTTAATAGGGTTGTTTGATTCTCTGGTGTCTAGCTTTTTGAGTTCTTTGTATACCTTGGATATTAGGCCTCTATCTGATGTGGAGTTGGTAAAGATCATTTCCCATTCTGTTGGCTGCCATTTTGTTTTCTTGACAATGTCCTTAGCCTTACAGAAACTTTGCAATCTCATTAAGTCCCATTTGTTAATCTTTGACTTTAGAGCTTGAGCCATTGGTGTTTTGTTTTGAAAATTTTCTCCTGTGCCTATGTGTTCTAAGGTTTTCCCTACTTTCTCGTCTAATAGTTTCAGTGTATCTGGTTTAATGTGGAGATCTTTCATATACTTACACTTGAGCTTTGTACAAGGAGATAAGAAAGGGTCTATTTTCATTCTTCTGCATGCTGAGTGCCAGTTGGACCAACACCATTTGTTGAATAGGCTGTCCTTTTTCCATTGAATGTCAAAAATTAGGTGACCATATACATGAGGGCTCATTTCTGGAATTTCTATTCTATTACATTGATCCACGTGCCTATTTCGGTACCAGTACCATGCAGTTTTCAGCCCAATTACCTTGTAATATAGCTTGAGGTCAGGGATAGTGATTCCCACAGATGTTTTCTTCTTACTGAGGATGGATTTCGATATTCTAGGTCTTTTGTTATTCCATATGAAATTGTACATTGATCTTTCCAACTCAATGAAGAACTGGATTGGAATTTTGATGGGGATTGCATTGAATTTGTAGATTGCTTTTGGTAGGATGGCCATTTTTAAGATGTTGATCTTTCCAATCCATGAGCATGGGAGATCTTTCCATTTTCTGAGATCTTCCTCGATTTCCTTCTTTACAGGTTTGAAGTTTTTGTCTTACAGGTCCTTCACTTGCTTAGTTAGAGTCACACCAAGGTATTTCATAGTTTTTGTGACTATTGTGAAGGGTATCTTTTCCCTAATTTTTTTCTCCACATGTTTGTCCGTTGAATATTGGAAGGCTATTGAGTCGTTTGAGTTAATTTTATATCCAGCCACTTTGCTGAACTTGTTTATCAGCTGTAGGAGTTCTCTGGTGGATTTTTTGGGGTCACTTAAATACACTATCATGTCATCTGCAAAGAGTGTTTTTTTTTTTTTTTTTTTTACCTCTTCCTTTCTGATTTGTATCCCCTTGATCTCCTTTTGTTGTCTAATTGCTCCAGCCAGGACTTCCAGTACTATGTTGAATAGGTAGGGGGAGAGTGGGCAGCCTGGTCGAGTCCCTGATTTTAGTTGGATTGCTTCAAGTTTCCCACCGTTAAGTTTGATGTTGGCTGTTGGTTTTCTGTATATTGCTTTTATATGTTTAGGTATGGACCTTGGATTCCTGTTCTTTCCAGGACTTTTAACATGAGGGGGCTGTTGAATTTTGTCAAATGCTTTCTCAGCATCTAGTGAGATGACCATGTGATTTTGTTCTTGGAGTTTGTTTATATGGTGGATTACATTGTTGGATTTCTTTATATTAAACCATCCCTGCATCCCAGGGATGAAGCCTACTTGGTCATGGTGAATGATGGTTTTGATGTGTTCTTGGATTTAGTTTTGCAAGGATTTTGTTGAGTATTTTTGCATCAATGTTCATAAGTGAGATTGGTCTGAAGTTCTCTTTACTTGTAGGGACTTTGTGTGGTTTAGGTACGAGGGTTATTGTAGCCTCAAAAAATGAATTAGGTAGTATTCCATCTGATTATATCTTGTGGAATAGTTTAGAGAGTATTGGTTATATCCGCAATAAATGTCTGATAATATTCTGCACTGAACCTGTCTGGACCTGGGCTTTTTTTCGTTGGGAGGCTTTTGATGACTTCTTCTATTTCTTTAGGAGTTATAGGGTTATTTAAATGGTTTACTTGGTCTTGGTTTAACTTTGGGATCTTGTATCTGTCTAGGAATTCGTCCATTTCTTCCAGATTTTCCAATTTTGTGGAGTATAAGTTTTAGTAGTAGGTTCAGATGATTTCTTGAATTTCCTCAGTTTCAGTTTTTATGTCTCCACTTTCCTTTCTGATTTTGTTAATTTGTATACTCCCTCTTTGCCCTCTAGTTAGTCTGGCTAGGGGTTTATCAATCTTGTTGATTTTCTCAAAGAACCAGCTCTTGGTTTTGTTGATTTTTTCAATGGTTCTTTTTGTTTCTATTTGGTCTATTTCTGCCCTAATTTTGATTATTTCTTGCCCTCTACATTTCTTGGGTGTATCTGCTTCCTTTTGTTCTAGAGCTTTTAGCTGTGCTGTCAAGTTGCTGATGTATGCTCTCTCCAGTTTCTTTTTGGAAGCGCTTAGGGCTATGAGTTTTCCTCTCAGAACTGCTTTCAATGCATCCCATAGGTTTAGGTATGTTATGTTTTCATTTTCATTGAATTCTAGAAAATCCTTAATTTCTTTCTTTATTTCTTCTTTGACCCTGTTATCATTTAACAGAACATTGTTTAGTTTCTATGTGTATGTAGGATTTTTGTTGTCTTTTTTGTTGTTAAAGACCAGCCTTAGACCATGGTGATCTGAGAGGATGCATGGGAGTATTTCAATCTTCTTATATCGATTGAGGCTCGTTCTTTGTCCAATTATATGGTCAATTTTCGAGAAGGTGCCATGGAGTGCCGAGAAGAAGGTGTATTATTTTACTTTAAGATGATATGTTCTGTATATATCTATTAATTTTAGTTGGTTCATAGTCTCTGCTAGTTTTACAGTGTCCTTGTTCAGTTTCTATTTCCATGACCTGCCCATTGGTGAGAGTGGGGTATTAAAGTCTTTCACTATTATTGTGTGGGTGAAATGTATTTTTTGGGCTTTAGTACTGTTTCTTTTATGAGTGTGGGTGCTTTTGTATTTGGAGCATATATGTTAAAGATTGAGAGTTCCTCCTGACAGTTATCCCTGGTAATGAGTGAAAAGTGTCCTTCCTTATCTTTTTTGATAACTTTTGGTTTGAAATTTACTTTATTCGATATTAGAATAGCCACTCCAGCTTGATTCTTTGGGCTGTTTTCTTAGAAGTTTTTTTTCCCACCATTTTACTCTGAGATAGTGTCTGTCTTCATCTCTTAGATGAGTTTCCTGTATGCAGCAAAATGCTGGATTTTGTTTATGTATCCAGTCTGATAGCCTATGTCTCTTTATTGGGGAGTTGAGTCCATTTTTGTTAATAGATATCAAGGAATAGTGGTTTCTGTTTCCTGCTATTATTGCTTTTGTAGGTTGAGTTGTGTCTATGTCTTTTTCTTCTTTTGGTTTTCTTGCTTAGGAGTTTTCTTCTTTTTAGTAGGATGTAGTTCCCCTCACTGTATTGGGTTTTCCACCTACAGTTCATTGTTGTGCTGGGTTTGTTGTCAGATATTGTGTAAATTTAGATTTGTCTTGAAATATCTTCATCTCTCCATCTATAGTGATTGATAGTTTTGCTGGGTATAGCAGTTTGGGCCGGCATTTGTGCTCTCTTAGGTTGTACATGATGTCTGTCCAGGCTTTTCTAGCTTTCATAGTCTCTGTTGAGAAATTGGGTGTGAGTCTGATTGGTCTGCCTTTATATGTTACCTGACCTTTTCCCTTACTGCTTTTAGTATTCTTTCTTTGCTTTGGGCACTTGGTGTTTGACTATTATGTGTCGGGAGGAATTTCTTTTCTGGTCCAACCTATTTGGGGTTCTGAAGGCTTCTTTTATGCTCATGATCATCTCATTCTTAATGGTAGGGGAGTTTTCTTCTACAATTTTGTTGAAGATATTTACTGTGCTTCTTAGTTGATATTCTTCTCACTCTTCTATTCCTATTATCCTTAGGATTGGTCTTCTCATTCTGTCCTGGATCTCCTGGACATTTTGGTTTAGGAGCTTTTTGCTTTTTGCATCTTCTCTGTCTGTTTTGTCTATGTTTACAATGTTGTCTTCTGCCCCCGAGATTCTCTCTTCCATTTCTTGTAGTCTATTGGAAATGCTTGCTTTTTTGACTCCTGATTTCTTTTTTAGGTGTTCTACCTCTAGGGTTATCTATTTTAGTGTTTTCTTTATTGTGTCAATTTCTGTTTTAAATTTCTTCTTCCATTCCTTCATCTCTTTGGTTCTGTTTTTCTCTAGTTCTTTGAGTTCTTTGAGTGTTTTTCTTGTTTCCTCTTTAAAAGCTTCTGATGCTTTTTGCTTTTCCTCCCGTTCTTGTTTAAGGATCTCTATCAGCGTCTTGAGGTATGATTTTAGGTCTTTGTCTTCTTTTTCTGGAGTGTCTGGCATTCCAATGTTTGCTGTGATGGGAGAGCTGGGTACTGGTGTTGCCAGGTTGTCTCGGTTTCCTTGGGATATACTCTTTAGCTTCCTTCCTGCCATCTTGTTGTCAGTGATATTTTCTTGCCTTTCCCTTGTACCTGGTCTGTGTCCCTGGATCTCCATTGGTTCAGGTGGCAGATGGGCCGAGCCGTGTTCTGTGCCCCAAAGTCACCGGGTGGGAACAGAGGTCCCAATGCTGTTTTCCTGGTCCTGGGTCAGTCAGGGCAGGGGCGTGCTTTCCATGCCCACTTTGCAGAGATCTCTCTGCTCCCTGGCGGCTCAGATCTCCTTCTCACCAGTCTTTAAACCTTTGGGAACTGCTGGTCCAGGTGGTGGATGGGCCGAGCCCTGTTCTGCACCCCCTGTCCATATTTCTTATTTACTAAGATTTATGATGATATACTTAGACTTACTAATAATATAACATATTTATACTCTGCTATACTATTGAATAAGGGTATTAGAACCGTTGTTGCTGAGCATTTTGATAGCTCACATATTATTATATATCATCAGTTTTGTAGTACTTTTTATTCACATACCTTATTTGAAATTCATAATTAGTTATTAGACTGGTTAGATTTGTTGGCTTGATAAAATATTGAATGTAGCAGGGAAGACGAAATTTCAGTTGAGGAAAGGCCCCATCAGAGTGTCCTGTGGCATGTCTGTGGGAGAATTTTTTTGATTATGATTGATGTAGTGGGGCCCAGACTTCTGTAGATGCTTGGGCAGGTGGTACTATGTCATACAGAAAGGAAATCAAGCTTGCTATCAAGAGTGAGACAGAATGCAATGGTCCTCAATGCACTTTGTCTCAGATTTTGCCTCGATTTCCCAAAATAAATCAACTAATTTGCAAGTTGTTTTTGGCTAGTATGTTATTACAGCAACCAAGATGTAAACTGGAACAAGTTCTCATCTGTCAATTTATTTTACCTAATGAATGATTTACCCTGTACACTTTCTTGCTGGACATCCCATTTGATTCTAAATTCAAATATTCTGTGAAATCTTAAGAGAAAAACAGGGAACTATATTTTAGAGTTCCTTGGCCTTCTGAAATCTTTTATGAGCTATGTCTCTGTGAAAAGGGCCATTTAAGCCTTGAATACTGAGCATTTGTATTCTCTAAAAATGTTCCCAAAGCCTATATCAATATATTATGTGTACATTTGAAATGTGGTTCCACACTTCATAAACCTATGCTCTCTGTTAAACTTCATCTGGGGAAGTCTGCATCAGTTTTCTGAGGTGTAAAGTGATGGAAAAAATGAATGCAGTTTGAACTGATGTTAGGTTACTTATGAAATGGTCTCTGGGGGCAAGAAGGAGTGTGGCTGGAAACTTGAGTCTGGGAAGTATACTGGAATCTGTTAAGCATTACTTCCAGATAAGATGAATGGGTTGGGTCATGACATGATTTTGATAGTATGAAGCATTTGTTTTTAGTGTGGAAGGCATTGTACTTGAGAATTATCCACATAGAAATTTCTTGCATTCTGACAAAGGGGTCTCTTCCTCCAAAATCATTTTTTTTCTGACTTTCTGTTGATTTGTTTGTTAATGCAATCCAGAATCTTGTTAGTCTAAAGCGAGAGAAATCAGTATTAACTTTCCTTGTGCTAACATTCCCACTCTTGACAAAGTGTTAAAAATCCAAAGGGTTTCAACGCTGGAAACATGTTTTAAAAAGGAATGGTACCTGTTTTAAAGAGAAACACTTGGTGAGAAAATGCTAGGGTGAGAATCCTGGAATTCTTTGACTACATGATTTGATTTTCTTCACAAGTGTTAAAGCATTTTCTTTTTATTTTAAGGCTGAAACATGTGACTCTGCCATTATACACAGAACTCTGGTAGTTGTAGCATGGGTAGTCCTCGCAAATGTATTTTTCTCTCCAATAAGCACATTGAGGAAATCAGTACTCTCCGGCAGAAATAGCATTTTCCCCTATGGAGACGCCTGATGCGACTTTTTAAAAATGACTTCTATTGTGCTTAGTCTGAATAAATTAAATAGAAAAATATCCATACTTATGCCACTACAGCATCATTTAAAAACATTTTGAAAGTTTAATTGGCACCTCTATTTGCAAACTATTTACATTTTGCCTCTGAATAGTAAATTGAAATCTTGAATAGTGTTTCCTCTTGAATGCTATTTGCATCTAATATTGTTTAATGATTATGGTGATTTTTTTCTGTTGAAAAAAGTGTCATTGGTAAAGGAGAAATAGGTAAAGCTCTGTGAGTTGTTCCTTCTTTGTGTTCTTTTCGAGACAAATCCTGGGTGTGTCACCTGTCATTATGACTTGCTGCTCTCAGATCCAAAGTAACCCAGCAGAAAAATTCTTATATTACTTTGTTAGGTTTGAATATTGCTACTGACCAAATTTCTATTCTGAGCTCAACAACCTTGACAGAATTTTCATCTGTTGTGCAAAATCAAGACATTAAAATGACCTTTTTGTGTGTGTATAATTTTGATGAAGCAACAGCAGAGAGAGAGAGAGAGAGAGAGAGAGAGAGAGAGAGAGAGAGAGAGAGAGAGAGAGAGAGAAAGAGAGAGAGAGAATAAATGAGGAGAGGAAGAGAGAGTGAAGGACAAAAACTAAGCTAGTAAGTGGAAGTCAAAAGAAATAACAAAGGATTAGAGGAAATTAAGGGAATACAAAGAACAAAAGAGAAAAGTAAGAAAATATCTTTAAACTGAAAGAAAAATAGAAGATAGCATTTTTATGTATAGATAGAAAAAGATACATAGCAAAACTAATCACAAAAGCCCTAATTAAAGCATGTGTTATTTTAAAAATATATTAAATTCTCTACATGTAGTACTGGGATGTTTTCTTTGCTTGTGTGCACTCTGGGTTTGGGTAGAGATTTGCTAGCTTGTTGGTCCTGTGTAGACAGAAAGCAAAATGTAAGCTGTGGATTTGGTGACTGGCTTCAAATGCTTGACTATTTACTGTGAGGCCATTCTTTCAAGTCTGAGAAGTAATTTTCATCTTATAGAAATGTTCTGTCCAGAGGAACTCACATAGCAGTTTCTAGGCAAACCCTTCGTACAACTTTATTCTCTGTAGTTGATTACTTTCAGAGCCTGGGTTTGAACCCAGACCCTCATGGGTGCTGTTGAGGTGTTCTACTTCTGAGCTACAGATACAGCCCTTCAGTTTACTTTACTAGTGTAAAGGGTCCAGGATTTCACTTACGTGCCTTTTTTTATTTTTCTCAAATATATTCATTGGTTATACATACAATTCAATTCATGGTCATGTAATAGTATATCTGATCTGTCTGACTACCATGTCAGTATTTCTTGGTTCTTAAAAAGGAATCAAATTAGATTCAAGACACTGGAGGCTGGTGAAGCTGATTGTGCTCACCAGTCCTTGCTGCTTGATAGTCGGATGCAGAGTTATACACAGGACAATCCCACATGTTTACATACCGCACCATCACATACCAGTAAGAACCCAGTGTTTAGCCTGTTCACTTTTGATCTTAGTCATAGATAGCATGTGATGGGTTTTGTATATGTTGGGGGGAGAGGCTTTTCCTATCTAAGATCTCGGAATATGAATAGTTTGGTAGTTGCCCCACTTGAAAGCATGCATAAGGAAATGAGTGCCACTCAGGCAGAACCCACCTAGGACATAGAAGAAGGAATGACATATACATATTTGAGATGTATCTGTGGATCTTATCTGGGCTTTAAATGTTTGAGCATCCTTTCATCAGTCGGTGAACCTTAGGTGACAGGAAATTTTCACAAAGGACAATCTTTCTCACAGGTGCTTTGGAAAATAAGATATTGCCAGCATATTTCACAAGTTAAATAGCTTACTTGTTAGCTCCCAGATGAGAAACTATGTTAAAGAATGCTGGTCTGGTAGTATAGGGTAGTGGGACTACAGGAAGCACTAAGGAACCATATATACAGTTGAGAATCTATAATAAAGTTTTTTGAGTGTCTTCATCAACTGGTAGATTTAATTCAAGCTGATTTAAATAATGAACAATGTGTACATGTATTGACAGTACTTTTATACAGTAGTTACTAATAGCACCAATCAACATAGAAGAAATCCAGTAGACATCAAAAAACATGGTAAGGAAAGAAGATACACTTGTAAAGTCCTGATAACAAGGATTTAAATGAGATGATGAAGATGCCACAGTGGGTTAAAGGAGTTGGAGCCAAGCATAACGATAATTTCTCCTGGACTTGCACCGTGAAAGGAGCTAACCTTTACTCCCACTGGGTCTTCCTGTGCATACCGTGTCACATGTGTGACACCCTCCCACTTAAATAAATATATTTAATAAAAAATTTAAAAGGAAAAAAAAAACAGCTAAAGGAAATGGTGGACAAACTACACAGTGGCAAATAGAAATTTTGTTTCTGAAAATGTATGAGGACAGTACAAAGTGCAATGGTAACAAATTGCAATTTTAAAGGTCAACGTGCATTACGAGAATACATATTCTGCAATGCTATCAGTTCTGCATGTCCAATGATGTCATCAGCATTTGCCTCTACTTTTCTATTTCTATAGTACAGTTTTTGTAAATTTTATTATAATACAGATTTTGGGAGCACTGAACCTGGTAGAAGAGAAGGCAGAAAACAGCCTTGAACTCATTAGCACAAAAAAAAAAGTCTAAACAGAATATCATTAACATGAAAATGAAAAGCTTCTATGTGGCAAAGTACCCTGTCATTCAGTTAAATAAGTAACCTATAGAATGTGATAGAGGGTTAATACTCAAATTTTCTAAAGAGCTAAAATAAAACAAACAAACAAACCTAACCAAAACAAAACTGGGCATGAAGAGAACAAGGAACTAGGTACAAATATAAATGGAAACTTCTCAAAATAGGAAAATCAAGTAGCTGAGAAACAGGTAAAGAAATGTTAAACACCCTTATTCATTAGGGAAATGCAAATAGAACCGACTTTGACATTTAATGTTAATGCAAACAGAATAGTCAAGATCAGTGAAACAAATGAGGGCTGGTGCTGGTGAGGATATAGAGTAAGGGGAGCACTCCTCCATGGAAGGGGGTTTGTACAACCTTTTTGTAAAGTAGTGGGGTCATTTTCTTAGCAAGCTGGGAGTTGATGTGTTTTAAGATCCAAGTATACCACTTGTCTTAGTTAGGGTTTTACTTCTGTGAAAAGACACCATGATCAAGGCAACTTTTATATGGGCAAACATTTAATTGAGGCTGGCTTTCAGTTTCAGAGGCTTAGACAATTATCATCATGGTAGGAAACACGGCAATGTGCAAGCAGACATGGGACTGGAGAAGGAAAGAGTTCAACATTTTAATCTGCGTGGAGCAAGGAAGGAAGAGACTAGCTTGCACTGGGCAGAGAATGAGAATGTATATATATATATATATATATATACATTCTCATTCTGCTTCTACAGTGAGGTACTTCCTCCACCAAGGCCACACTTACTTATTTGATACAAACGTTTTCTTCATATCTTTTGTCTACAGGGGTCTCTATTAACAGAAATACATTTGTAAAGAATATTTCTTATATTACAGCTTTGCAAATATATTAGGCTTTTGGTAACCTAGTGTTAAGTTTATTTTTGTTGTATTTCAGTTTAAATGAATTTTTGGCTGTGAAGAAGGTTTTATTTTTACTAAGCATTCAGCTCACAGATAAGGAAAGCAAAGGGGTGTGGAGAAGAGATTGTGCAGGGTTCCAAAGTTTTGATAAATCATTATGGTTGCTTTCTAGTGAATTCTATGTAGACCAAGAATGTGAATATTTATACCATTGACTATAAGCAATATTTTATAGATATCAGAACTTATTTTCCTCAACTATAAATCTGATTAATAGTTATTAGTAGTTTTTGTGTATATCTTAATGTAAAATACCTAAAACATTATATATAAAATTTAGTGAATCCCTTCCTTAGCTATTGAAAGTCTGACCAATTGTTTCATTCCCACTAAGCAATAGTTCAAATGGTTCCCTATACGTTTCCTCAAATTTAAGCTCTTAAAAGCACTAAACTGATCTTTATGTCTTGGTTACATGAAACTAAAACAAAATATGATCATTCTTTAGTATTTTAATTGTAACCATGCTTCATATTTGTTCAGGACTAAACCCATTCTGTAGTAGTTTTAAGTTTAATATTATATGATATATTTTATGTACTTCATATATACATATATACATATATTGGGAGAGAGATACAAGATTCAGTCAGCCAAATGGAAAGCTAGGCACATGAAAAATATTTCAGAATATTTGGAAAGAGCAGCAAGGATCAAAGATGCTAAACAACTCAGACCCAGTGCATTGCCTGTTTTTGACTAATAGTCTATGCTCCGATCTTAATGAGATCAGCACCTCTAGACATGAACTTGTAGACCAAGCTTCAGTTCAATCCCTTTTCTTTCTTTTCCAGTAGTTAAGTATCTTAGAGCCTGTCATTTGTTTCTGTCCCAGAAATAATATACCCTGCAACTATAGACTCCTGAAGTGGATGTCACTTCAACAAGGGGTCAAGCATGGCTTCATAGATAAGAGAAAATGAATGGCTGAGTGAGGAAGTATCCGGAAGTAGAATTGTTAGGAAAAAAAAAAAAAACAAAAAGGAAGGAATGAACAGACAAAGTTTGGGCAAAGAAGCAATCCCTCTTAAAGGGTTGGTTTTTAATAATGCAAAGTAATTCAGTATGAGTTTTTGATTCAGTGTCAGCATAGGACATCCTACATTTATACAAGCAGATTGAGTCATGGAAAGCAATTTATTTCATTTTTATTCTCTCACCCTGTTCTCCATGTTACTAACCCCAGTGATTTGAACACTGACAAGAAATCAGTATAAAAGTAGTAATGAAGCCAATGCAATTTTGTTTCCTTGACAAACACTTACTTCATTTCAAAATAGTTGTTTCTACAATGTAGTTAACCACAATTTAAATACAACATGATTTAAATTAAGCCCACACAAAGAAAGAAAAAGAAAGTAAAGTTTATCAGGATTGAATTACTGATCAAAACGTGCTGTGCAAAACACACATATATCTTCATTGAAAAAAGCAGTCTAGTTACACAACATTGTACTTTTAGACAACAGTACTATTTTTCATTACATAATAACATTTTAAAGCTTTTTATATTGCTGTAGAACATATGAATGGATGTGTATTAAGACTGTTGAATTGTTTATTTATATAAATAATTATAAATATATATGAATGTCCTCATTTCATTGAGAAAAGGATCCCTGAGGGATTAGTTAACATTCTCAACACCATACAGATTGTGAGTGGCAAAGACATGGTGTAGAAGTGTCTGGCCAATCTTTAGAACCTGTGATGATCTGATTGGTTACCATGTCCCTTGATTAAAACTGACCATCAGAATTCACAGTAGGGAGTGATGCCTCACCTTGCAGAGAAATCATCGCAGTCTCTTCCTTGGCACTCTGTGTGTTACTACAGTGATGTCAGATTAGTTAACATGTATAGTGAGGTCAAGGATAGCCACTCATTTTGTAGGTTTTAGTTAGTACTGATCTTCAAGAACTACCTAGAAAGGATGTAATAGAGTAAGAAAGATCTGCCAAAAATTTCTATGGCAGCTTATTAATCAGCTTCACTTTAATATATTAGTAAGAATTAATCCTTATAAGCACTTGATTAATCTCTATTAGATAGGGGAAAGGAACAATTAAAGGAAATCAGAACTAATTAATAGAACTAATATCTGATATATTGCCGGCCATGTTCAAAAAGTAGTTTGAGAACTTTTTCCGCTTAGAAATAATTTAACATATGGTTAGTTTGAGCAGAACACTCATTAAAAAAGTGTTAATGTGTTCTGATTTTTACAAGACTACTCCATAATGGACCTACTGGAGGAAACAATATAAACATGTAAACACAGCTATGAAAAGAATCATTGCACGGGAACCTAATCTAAAGGTTTCATAAGACAGCAATACAATTGTGGATGTGTTTGAAAATATCTGTATTCAAGATCAGAAATTCTAGCATTTAAATCTTATTTCACTATATTATATTATGAAAGAAGTTTTTTTTTTGTTTTGTTTTGGTTTTTGTTTTTGTTTTTTTGAAGTTGATTTCCACTTTAAGACTCTAGCCAGAAAGAAATCAATCGTAAAGACGGCATTTTGTTTGTTTGTTCATTTTGTTTTCTAAAGGAATGATTTGAGGCTCATTACCTTTCAAGTACATTGACCTTGCTGTTAAGAAGGAAGAAGAAGAAGATGTTCTTGGTGTCGATTATCTCAACATCCCAACATCCCAAGATGGTTTTCTGATCAAAGGGATTTTTAAAGCAGAAGAAACAAAAAGACTAAAAAGTAGAACACAAATTGATTTCAGTAATTTTGGTATATAATATATAACAGAGGGAACCAAGTCCTAGCTAAAAGACATCTTCTGCGGTAGAGGATGTAGGCAAGCAATGCCTTATATGGCGTCACTGTGATTCACTCTTCCAAAGAACAAGCTTGCCAGGGTGACTCAAATGTCAAGACAGTGTATAAAGAACTGTCACACACACAGGGGTGATATTGCATTTTTAATACCTTTGTGTTTTAGTTTAGTGCCTTGTGAAATCATGTTCATTTTCTCATGCCATCTACTAAGGGAAGGCTGTTTCACGAGTCCTACAAAATCCTGGATATATTACTGTCTATGGCTCATGATGGAGGAACATCATGTGCAGCAATGACAATTCTGAAAACACCTGGAGAAGGGGAACAATTGTCTGAAATCCATCTCCTTACAGAGCACAAGTAAGGCTCCCTGACATTGAGAAACAGGGATCTGGAGAAAGGAAAGATTCTGAGCAACAGTGCTTCATACTTTCTCGGGGCTCTGCAATGCAGTTGCTGGGGCTGAGGAGGATTTGGAAGGATGGAGGCATCTTGACAAGCATGGCTTGTGAGAGCTGGAAAGCACTGAAAGCGATTTGGTCAATCTCTTGGCTGTGAGTTGAAATGAAACATAAAGCCGCAGGCTGCCAAGGCAACAAGGAGTCTGAGGTGCCAAAAAACCTGAAGCGAATAGAGCAGAGCAAAATAAACCTGACACATCTGAGTTTTCCTTTGACTCATTTGCCAATTTCTTACCATGTTGTCTAGCAAAGTGAAAAGCCAGTAAAACAAAGAAGCTACAAGTAGGATAGTATTTTTGTAATTTTGATGTAGTGAAAGGATTTGACCTGGTATTGAGGAATTGCTAAGGAAATAACGAGATTCTTTGATTGACACTGGAGTGGTTCCTCCTAAAGAATCTGTTTCACCTCAAAACAGCATGGTCTGTTGGGTAGATGGAAGGGATATATTTGCTTCACACCTGAAGTCTCTTTGCCAAAGAAAAGGAAGTCCTACCTAGGAAAAAAATACCCAAAGCTCCTTGACTGTTCTCATGTATAATCCCTACATTACAAAAAACGTTCACACAGCAGAGGAAGAGGTAGAAGAAAAGTAGCTGGTAAAACAGATATTGGCATAATTGAACACAAAGTTAAAAATAATTTCTGTGCTCAGGATAATGGAAAATACTGGTATAGGATTTTACATTAAAACTTTAATATGTAAAAAGAGGCCAAACAGAAATTCTGTAATTCAGATATATAGTACCGAAATTAAGGATATAGTAAATGTCCTTGCCAGGAGATTGGAAGAACTGAGGAAGAAATTGTGAACTGGAAGATGAGAAGCTTTAAAAACTTCCCAGTGGAGGTTGGAGATGGCTGGATAGTGAGAAGCAAATGTTGCTCCTGCAAAAGACCTATATTCTGTTTCCTGCACATAGATCAGATGGATTACAAATGTCTGTAACTTCAGTTGCAGGGCATCAGTTGCCTTTTGGCCTCTGCAAATATGTGCATGCAAGTGGTACACAGACATTTAGGTACATACACACACATACACACACACACATACACACACACACACACACACACACACACACACACACACACACATACATCAAAGACAACAAAACAAAAACAAAACCCTCAGTGGAAACCTGGAGAGTCTAAGAAGGAAGGAGCACAAAGATCTTATTAAGAACAAAAAAACAGTCAAATTTCCACGTTGTTTTGTTTTACATGTACTTTATGCTCATTAGTAAACTCAAATAGTAAGATTTCAATGCATACTCTCAAACCCTTCAAAAATCAAGTACTGACAAAATATATTCATATAATTTTATGCAAAAATGCTTTTAAAATTTGTACATTTATCTCTGTTTTTTAAAATAAAGTTGTTTAATTAAAAAAAAACAACAAAGAACTGAGTCAAATAACTGGGATAATCAGGGGCTCCTAGAGATGGAACCTCCAATTGAAAAGCGAGATTGGCCTGGACCTAGGTTCTCTGCAGTTATGTTGCAGATGTGCAGCTTGGTCTTCAAGTGGGTGTCCCAACAAATGGAGTTGGGGCTATCCCCACATCTGTTGCCTGCCATGAATCTATTTCCCTACAGTGCTGTCTTGTCTGGCTTTAGTGGGAGAGGATGTGCCTAATTCTTCAGTGACTTGATGTGCCAGAATGGGGAGGTAACCAAGGGCATGAATTCTCCTTTATCTCAGAAAGAGAAGGAAGGGTCAGGGGTAGGCTTGTGACAGGGACCTGGAGGAAAGAGGGACACAATCTGGATGGAAAATGACTGAGTAAATAAATTAACAAAAAATTAAAACATAAAAGAGTAGAGAGAAACTTTAAACATGTGCCTGTGCTGAACCCATGAGCACTGGGCTGTCATTCTAGTTACTCTACTTGGAATAGTGAGGTACACCAAGTGAGTCAAAAGCTATATTACAAAAATAATAAGAACATGTCTCAAAAAAAGTAAAAAAGCAAAACAAGAAAAACCTAAAACAAAACAAAACAAAACAAAAAAACAACCACTGGTGATATAATTCAATGGTAAACATGAATAGGGTTCTAGGGTTCAATCCAGTACTGGAAAAAGAAATGTGGCTATGAACAATATAAATCCCAAAAGGTAAGAAAATATTTCAGAAGCAAAGCTCTAGGAGATAATACGTGTAATGTTTAAGACTCAATGAAAAGCAAAATTAGTATCAGATGCTGAAAATTCTGTGGACTCTAAACAATAACACTAAGGAAACTGCCATTGCCCTGTTGGTGAACTACACAGGGCACAGAAAATTCATTTTAACAAGTATCCAGAAAATAACAGAATTATAGTCACCAGAACATCTGCCCATCTCTAATTCCATTCTTGGGTAACTTCTGAATTGAGGATAAAATAAAAGCTTTCCCTGGGCATAAAAAAGCTCTTCATTAAAATAAATACCAGAGGCAATTCTTAAGAAAAAACAAATGTTCCCTAACAAAATGAAATGTAGGCAAAAGGAGAGAAGGGATTAAGAGTTGACCAAATGGGAGGATGTCAGTTGGAGGATGATTGGGGAGTTGAAGGAAGATTGAAGCAGGATGACAGGTTCGTATCTTACCCCAGTAAGGTCACATTATGAAATCCTGAGCCCAGTGACATTAGGAGGTAAGAATTTGGGAAGCCATGAAAGTGGAGCCTTCATGAATAGGATTTATAACCTCAGGAAAGACTACAACATTTGTTTTCTCTTCTGCTCTGTCATAGATCAACAGAGAGATGAATGATTATCATCCAGTGCTTTACCACAGACCAAACCTTCCAACTACTTGATATGTAATCCTCAGTCCTTAAAGTGGTGAGAAATAATGTGTGTTACTAAGCTACCCTCTCTCTAAAAATTTGTTACTGTACCCCACACTGACTAAAAGAAGTCAGAATGTGTTTATGAAAAATAATATATTGTTGTTTTTTTCTTTAGTTCCATCTGACACAACACTAAATGCTGAAATAAAAATGTGGCGAAATGGTGTGTATGTGAAAGTTGGTAAAAATGTAAAGAGTTGACTAAGGTTTGAGAGTCCAGCAGCAGGATGAGGTAACAAGACAGGTTAGAAAAAGGTGTAATAGGGCATATGTCAAGTGAAAATTAGAGTGTGCCCTCTGTCTCTCTCTGCCAATGGCTGGTCTCAAAAAGTGAGCTACTACTGATGCTGGGCATAAATGCTTAAATTACCCACAGTCCTTCAGTAGATGAGAACAGTGTTCCAGACACTGGTTCCACATCTCACTTGGGTTTACAACAAAGATGTAAAGTGTGGTGTACATGACCCTTAGTACTTCAAGGTGTATAACTTTTAGCCACATAAATTACAATGAAGCCAAAGCAGGGAAAGATGATTGTTAAGCAAAGCTTGGGAAGCCAGAAAAATATAAAAAAAGATTGTCTGATTGTTGCGAATTCAATTTAAATGATAAATGTAAAATTCTGGAGCAAAAGTTGTGACTTGTTCAATATAGTTGTCATAACACCAGTGAAGAGTCTGGGGATAACATCAATATTGCTACTGCTCTTGAATGCTCTGTTGCCATAGAGGGCCTTGAGAGACAAGGAGGAGTAATGCTAACCCAGTTGAAACAAGAAGAGACATGCTGGCTGTCAATGCTATAATTGTTGAACTTTAAAATCAGTCTATTCCAATGACAACCCCTAAAAATTGCTCTGATCTCTCCAATTTCTGCACATGGAGACAAATAAATTGGAGAAATATTTTCTGATGCAACAACAACAACAACAACAACAACAACAAAAGTGTTGGACATAGGATGTCATCACAGAGAAAGATAAATTAGAAATTATGGAAGGCATGAATTTTAGTAGTGTTTTCTGCTCATATTTCCTCATATTTTATTAATATATCAAAATTTCCTCATATTTTATTAATATATCAAAAGATCAGAAATGTGACAGTCAAGAATTGAGTGGAAAGAGAATTTGTAGTGCCCAGTCCTTTGTACCTGCTAGTCATAACTTTTAGTGCCTTTCAGAAGCTCTTGGTTGTAACTGCTGAAGATATTGATGAACCTCTAAGTATACAGGTCTTCAGCAGGCTAACAATTGGTATACAAATTTTAGCAGTCAAAGCTCTGAGGTTTAGAGACTATAGAAAGAACTATTTTAAAGACATAGCTATTGCTACAAGTGATGTATTATTTGGAGAAGGAAGGGTTGAATATACATTTTGAAAATGTTCAACTCATGACAAAGGAAATGTTGGAGATGTTACTGTACAACAATGACTCTATGAATTTGAATCCAAAAGGGTATCTATGTTCAGTTTTAAAAGGCTACTGAGCAGTAAGGTATTACAACTAGTTAATATGTGATGGAAAAGCTGAGTGAGTGACTAGGTACACCTTCAGCTGGGGCAGCTCTGATAAAAGCAAGACCAAGTGTTTATGTGAATGAGAAGGACGAAAGAGAGATTCCCTCAATGTTACAAGAACAATTGTTGAAGTAACTGCTTCTTTTAAGCAAGACATACAGTCTACTTTGGTGCATGCCATATTTAGCCTCATTAAAGCCTGGCAAAGAATATCAGAAAATTGACATAGAAATTAAATGAGCACTCAAAAATGCCTGTGATAACTATTTCTAAGAGTGATGATGTTGGGGGTCTTTCAAAGTTGAGAAAATGTGACTATCTTCTTCAGAATTTGGACAGTTGGGAAATGCGGTAGAAAATGAAATTATTGACCGATTGAACACTGAAAGAAATCTTTTCTGGATAGTTCTTGCAGCCTTTTTTTTTTTTTTTAATGACAGAACAATTTATAATGACCAAAAAAGACTCTGGAATGGGCACAATGAATGAAACTGGGGCAGGGTATGGGAGGTTGCAACTTTTTATCTGCTAAAGCAAAGCAGGGTGTTGCCCTCAGTGAACTGTGAAAGGGAACTCTGGACTGACACCTCACCATGCATTTCTAAGTGAAATAAGGAAAATGACTGAAGGAAAGGCTGGATGATCATATACCCAAAGACATGGTTCTTTGTTCTGTTCGATGACTTTGACTACCTGCCATTTCCAAGTGTAAAGACGTATGTACATTACTAATACTGGGTGTAAAAACGTGCCAGTGTCCTGTTTTCAGTTTAAAAAATTTAGGCATTCTACTGCAATTTTCTTTAAAGTCAGAATTGTTCTGCTTGCTATCAACAGATAACGTCAGAAGCAACCTTACTGTGGAGACTTAAGAATAACTATGTAGAAATAGAAAAGTATGCGACTGTGTGACAAACTTTCCACAGTACAATTTTGTTTAAATAAAATCAGAAATAAATGTAAAAATGTTTGTTGCCCATGCCTAATGTTAGTCATGTTTCATACTACTATTCATATTCAAAATCTGAAAATGAAAATTAAACACTCATTGATCAGAATAGGATGGAAATAATCCATGAGGATGCTGTCCAAAGAGCAGCCATCTTTCTGTGTGTGCATATACATATTTCCTCGACTTCCTTATCTTGTCTGCTTTAGCTTTTCTCCATGATTTTCTCTTTAGGAAGCTGGGCTTGGCCTCCTTCTTTGTGTGTTATCTCTCATTTTTGCTCCCTCAGTGGGTTTTGAGTCCTGACTATCAGCTGTCATCCTGCACCTGTAGGTTTGATTGAGCTGAGCATATATGCCAAAAAGATACACACATTTTTTGTTTATTGTGGTAAGCACAGTGGATGAATAAATCCTGTGCCCCTGTGCTTTTGAGTCCTGTTCTGTGACACAGAGGCCTGAAAGTTAGTTTATCAGGAATCGAAAATATGCTTTTGATGTCTGGCTGGTCGCAGAGACCATGAAGCAAATGGCAAAGAACTTGTGAAAGAGTCCCTGCATTTGAAGGCACTTGATAAAACATTCGCTGTGATACAAAGTGTTCAGCCATGAGACAATATGCACATAGTCAACAAAAATGGACTCAACAAGTTGTATCTACGTATTTATACTTAAGCACACAACACACACATGTAACAATGATAACTGGAAAAGAAGACACTATCAATCTGAGAGAAGAAAAGGGGATATAGAATAGTTGGGGGAGAGAAGGAAGAGCTGGTAGGAAAAATACAAAAGGGAAGTGTGAAATTATATTTTAATTAAAAAAAGTACAACCAAGAAAAGCCTATTTATTCACAACTTAGGAGCTATAATTAAGCAAAGAAACAAATGGGAACGAATGTCTCCAAGTTATGGGAGAATCATTGCTATTCAAGGTCAGTGAGAATTTGCTTGAAAACACTCAGTAAGCTTTGTAGAATGAGACCTTTCTATTGGTCTAAAACAGCATTTTGTTAAAACCCTGTAATTATATCATATTTTAAAAGAGGAAACAAAATGTTTTGTCATCACTATGATTGCTGTTGATGATGGTGACAACGATGACGACGATATAATAGCCTGTGTGTATATGACCAGGTGGTACTGTCTAGTACTGCATGCAGTTCCATCTGTGCCTGTCCTTTGTTGTTCTTACAGTTTGCAGGCTCAACTGCTTTTCTGCTTCATAAGTAAGGTTAGAAACTTAAATTTATTTATTTGCCACCTAATGTTTGTCTGTGGGACTCAGCAACTGCTTTCATCAGTTTTGACCAAACAGTCTAGCCTATGGATAAGGTCTAGGCTCAGTGAGAGGTCCTGTCTCAAGAGTTATGGTAGAGCACTATAGTGGAAGACATTTGTTGCCAATCTTTAGCTTATACACATCCTTAGAACATTAGTGTTTTAAACACATCCTTCACAGTAATGCTTATATCCAAATATTTGTATGTCTTACTTGTGCTTGCTGAGCTCTGCCACAACAGAGTAAGCTAGCTCTTCATAATTTCTGCTTCACTTAAGGTCTGTCAGATATTCTGGGCCAGAAGGCTGAAGATAAATGTCCCAACATTATATGAAATATTGGATATTGTCCAGAGAGTAAACTATCTCTGTCATGTCTATGATTTTTGAAGGTGAGTCTCTGTGCTTCCTGCATACTCAAGTAATGTTTATTCCTTCTCAGATCTATCATGGGGTTGAAGACCAAATAGTTATTGTCTCATGATTAAACTTATTTGGCATTTAAGAAGATGTTCTAGGTCTTAAATGATGTTTTTAAGATTGTAGTACAAGTAAAGATAAAAAATAATTTAGATACAAAATTCTAACTCACCAAAACAGGATAGATGATAAAATACTTTATCTAAATTGCCAGACTAAACTTTTGAATATATAATTCATACTTAATATCTTTGATAATTGTTTTAAGATAGTTCCTACTATATATTTTTTGTTAGTATAAGAGAAAGAGCCTATCTAATTGGACAAAAAGAGGGAAATGTAAAGAGTAGCCTGATGCTGCCTGTATTTTAATGTTAATATTGGTTCCTCAAGAGGAATTAGACCCCATCAAGCAGACCATCAAGTACTCAAGTGATGCCATGTGAACCTTCCTCCCAATTTAACTGGTCAATATAAAGCTAGAGCCTGTGATTGGGCAGTGGAGGGGAAAGGTGGGACTGGGGGCTCGAGAAGGAGTTGTAAGTAGGGAAGGTGAGGAAGAAAGAAAAGGGGGGAAAGAGAAGAAAGACACAGTGGGTTAGGAGACAAGGAAGCACGGCCATGAGCACTGGCTGACTGGAGTTAAGAACAGCCCAGATGAAATATAGTAAGTAATAACTCAGGGATTTCAATAGGAAATAGATTTTAATAGCATAGAGGTAGATATTTGCCTAGCCTTAGTGCTAATAAAGTTTCATTAAAAATATAAAGATAGTGTTTGTCTTTTATCCAGTAACTGAACAATCAAAGGTGAGATAGAAGCCCAGGATTAAACATAGTCTGAGGAAGCAGAGGGGTCAAGGACACACCAGGAGATCACAGCCCATAGAATCAACTGACTCGAACTCCTGGGACCTTGCAGATATCAGGGAGCCTGTAGAGGTTTGATTTTGGTTTTCAGTCCATATATTATGGCCGAGTAGCTTAGTGTTCTTATGGAAATCCTAACAATGTGGGCCTGTCCCTGAGTCTCCTGCCTACATGTGGGATGCTTTTTTTCCCACTGGGTTGCCTTGTCTGGTCTCGATGTGTCAATATGTGCCTGGTTGTTTTATTGCTTGTTATGTCAAGTACGATTGATGTTTCTGAGAGGCCTGCTCTTCTCTGAGGGGAGTGGGGAATGGATCTGGGAAGAAGGGGAAGCCTGGGGTAGATGCAGTTAGCAAATGGGATGGAATATATTGGAGAAGAAAAAAATGACCCTCCCCCAGGGATTAGCCTATCTCCATCATTACCTTAGAGATGGGATAGCAGACATGCGTTTGCACTAGGTTGACTTTTTATTTGGGTATTGGCAGTTGAACTCAGATGCTTGTATTGGTACATAGGTCCTTTATCTACTGAGCTGTCATCCCAGCCTCCACATTGGATACTTAACTAGTGATGTCTACTGTAGTTATAGGTTTCATCCACTTTTCTTGGGTATGTTTTCCTACATTCATTAATCATACTTGACTTTGTGTTATTCTAAAGTCTTATTTAACTGTTGATAAGCTACTTTTGCCTATTTGTCTTATTTGGGACATTGGTACAAAAATTCTGCTTCTTGTATGTCTTAATATTTTTCATACTGAACAGAATTTGTAAGATGTAGAGCAATTATTATGGCTCTTTCCAATTCTGTGTTGCTCCAGGGAGGATGTCATTTATCCTTGAAAGATGAGGAAATCTCAAGCTGCTTTAAGGATATAGAATGAACAGGAACTGATAGTACAAGCTGGAAATGCAGTAAGAGACCAAGGGGATGAAAGCAGAACCTTAGAATTCTAGCTCAGACACCTCAGCAGTTTAAGGAATGATTTTGTTTGAGACATGGTACAAACCAGCGTTTGTGTTTACACATATGGGTTTAAAGCATCCTATGTTAGGCAGAACAATGTGGTTTCGGTGTTTTGTTTGTTTTCTCTGTCTCTGTCTATCTTTGTCTCTCTGTGTCTCTATCTCTTTCTGTGTCTCTGTCTCTCTCTCTTCCCCTCTCACTTTCTTTTTTCTTGGTATCAGTTAGGGTAGTGTTGGGTTTGATTTTCTGGTCTCCTGTGCCCTTTGAAACTTACTTCTGAGAAAGGGTAGATAGTGTAACAATTAAAAGTTACTGTCTTGCAGTAAGTGTGTTTTTCTTCAATTAGTGCAATCTGGCTCCTTGCCTTTATTTTAATGATTATGGGGAAATCCTTTCCCTACTGCCATCTGTTCCTGCACAGGAGGGCATGATAACTGTGGTTTGATTTAAAATGGGGACTCATTGTCCACATCTGTTTTCTTAGCTTACAGATCTTAAATTTGCCTTGCCTAAGGTTGAAGGCAGTACCTTGGAGCAGGAAGCTTGAAAGGCTGTCCAAATTCTCCATACCTGCTTGAGGACAAGCTCCTGTTTGGTCCTGTATTACTTTAGGGTTTTCTATTTGACAGTTTTCTCTGCAGAAGTAACAATTAAAACACTGTAGATTTCTACAATCTTACCACATTTCATATGTAAATAATATCCACACTATGCTGTCTGAATTGATACATTATTGCATATTGTTTCAGAAACTTCTCAGAAAATAGCTCTCTACTCATTAAACCTACTATTGTGAGTGATGAACTTTTGGCAAATTCTAAATTTCCTAACCTTGAAACTAATTTTTTTATAAGTAGAATTTTGATGGAAGATGTGCATTCTTTATAAAATGCCCAATGTGCTTTGTTATGATAAAGCAATAACTTCTAGTTTGTTCTTACACTGAGCTCAATTTCTCTTTTCTTAAATCTTTCACACTCTCTCTGTCTCTCTCCCACCACATACCTTTTCTCTCTCCAACAAAAGAAAAAAGAAACCCTACTTATTTTATATTAGTTTCTTTTATAAATCTATGAGAATAAATGAGAAAATAATAAAATTCAGCCCTTAAAAGCAAGATGCATCAGAATGCATCTTTTTATTTACCTGTGTATCCCTTGAGCTCTGCAATAGCTTCTTACCACATAGTAGACATCCACTGTTTTAAACAATGAATAAATGAATGAATAGATATAATGGCCTCTGATTGTTTATTAATATAGGGAAACTGGGTCCTGGGTACACTTTTCCAAGAACCTGGACCAGGTCCTGAATTAATCTCATACTGTATTTTTTTACATTTTTGGTGAAAGATAATAGACAATTTCCTTTCAAGCTTAAAGGTAGAAAAAAAAGAGTCACAGGTAAACTTAGTATTAAAGTGATTTTGTTTATTCATATATCACCCAAAGGAAATAAATATAGTGGAGCCACCACTGCTGTGAAAAATGTTTTTTTCTCGATTGTGTGTGTGTGTCTGTGTGTGTGTGTTGTATCTATGTGTATGCCCATGTGCATGAGGACTTGTGCATGTAAATGTTGGAGGCTGGCTGTGGGTGGATTCTTCTGTTGTCTACTTTGGCTTTTGAGAGAGAAAAGGTCTCTCCTTGAATCTGGAATGCATTCTTTTGGTTATTATGGCTATTGAACAAGCTCCTGGAATTTTCCTGTCTCTTCCTCTATCTCTGTTTCATGTTGTGGTTACAGAGACATGTGACTGTCCAGCTTTCATATGGGTGCAGGGTATAGGAGCTTAGGTACAAAGACATGAACAGCACTTCACTCACAACTCTCCCTGCAGCTGCAAGTTCTCAGATTTTATTGTAGCATATACAGTCTTTACTGAAATCAACCAGAAACTCTCGTGTAAGAAATCTTTTGGAGAAGTAAGATGAACATTTCTCATATACTTATTGAATATGTATTAAATTCTGAGTGAAATGTCAGCTGAGAAGTATGGCTTTGGATCAAAGGTGTTTGATAATTGTTTTAAAAAAATATGGCTCAGTGCCCTTGGCTAGGTTAATGGCCTGGATCCTCTCCTTTAGTCCTTGTCAGGGAACATGCTCCCAGACATGAGGGAAAACTACAGCAGAAACCTGACAGTGAATGAAGGCCACAATCAAAGTGTGCATGGCAAAGCTTCACAGAGAAGGGGAGTGCATATCTCTGTGAAGGCCAGAACAGATCCAGTTTGCAAAAAACCTGATAAGTTAAATTCATTGTAGTTTTAACATAAGACATTTTGATTGTCTTTTTAAAGGATATAATGTTTGTACACTGCTTGTTTAAATAGTATCAAGATTTTGTTTTATGTGTTTGACTGAAGGAATTATGCAGGTAAGAATAAGTTATTCTCTGTAATGCTCTCTACTATCTGTGATTTTTGAATAAAAAGCCCTGGTTCCAATTTCCCAAAGTTGACCACAGACAAAACTGTATCCTTTCTTTTTGCATGTCTAGATAAATAATTTTTCTAGTAAATGTTTCAGTAATGCTGATGCTAATCTCTAATACATGCAAGACACTATTCTGAGGTTCTTGATTAAACTAATCTCCAGGGCATCTTACAATTTAAAGATGAAAAAACTAAGACAGATTGTCTAATCTGCTCAATGATCCAGTTGTAGTGTGTTAAAATAAAACTTAAGTCTAATTTAATTTTGAAACCTACATTGTTTTGTTTTATTAGATGATAATTATGTCATTTCCTTCTATTCCCATTTCCTTCCTCAAAAGGATCCCATGAAAAGCCCCTACTCTGTCAACTTCCTTGCCCCTTCTTTTTATTATACATATATACATATGTATATATACACATATTATATATGTATATATACACATACATATTATACATATGTGTGTATAACGCATATACACATATGTAATATATATGGACAAGTATATAAATGCATTCTGCTTAGTCTGTTCAGTCTTAAACATACAGAATTCCAAAGCTGAACATTTTATGTTGGATAACTAATTTTCTGGTTCCCACTTAGGACAAGATTACTCTTGCTCTCAGTATTCTTTAGTTGTCTGTAGGTTTTGTCCAGAAATAGGGACCATGAGATTGTTTTTCCAGATTAGCATGCCTATTGATATCTGCCATGTTCAGCTCTGGCTTTGGCAGCTGTAATGTTAAAGTACTGTGGGTAAGGCCTCCCTGACCATCTGAAAGCAGATGTCCTGATGTGTTTGCTTTTACGGTCTTTCTATTGTCTCTTCTGCAACATTTCTGAAGCCTGAAGTTCAGGATCTATGTTGGAGATGTATCCACTGAGAGGGACATCTGTGATCAGTTGTTTTCTAGAGTTTTCTAAGTTGTGGTTTTCTTTGGTGATGGTTGGTAGCTACACTTATCAGGGTGTAAAATGATATGCATGTGGAATAATGCTTGTTTAGCAGTAACAACCTTTTCTTTAAGATAAATAACCTCAATAGGCTTGGGTAGCTATTTCCATACCAGTCCTGATATTCTTCCTCGTTGAGTGTCCATGATGTCTGATTAGATAGCTGCTAGTTACTGCCAAGCTATGAGTGGCAGTATTAAACCTTAAGGACATCCTGCTAATTTATGGTCATAGTGGTTCATAGACTTCAGAGCTGCGTAGGACAATTGCAAAGTTCCTCCTGGAACAGTAAAAGCTAGTCCTTCATGTGGAGATTTTTTGGTCAGTCTGAGCTAGGATTCTCTGAATCTTCTGTCTAAAGTGCATCATGCCTTCAGCAATTGGGGTTTCAACCTCTGAGAGGTGATGAGGGCAATGTCAGTAGCATGTATTGTTTGAGAATTCCCTTGAACAGTGAATTCAAAGTTTCTAGTAGCTGATATATTAAGGCTTTTATTAGACATAATATTGTAGTACAAGTAGTTTAACTTCATTTAAAGTATATATGTTTATGTAAATGTATACACTTAAATGTATACATAATTTTGGGTAGATTAAAAACAGTATGATTTCTTATGGATTTTCAGAACATCCTTAGTGTTATTTTCCCCTAAGCCCTCACTCTCCTGTATTTACCATCTCCTTTACCAATTAAAGCACCACTCCGATTTTCCAATGTACTCCTTTATATTACTTGTTCTAAGTGAACACATTATGTAGCTGTGGATGCTATTATTTTTTGTGCTTTTATTTCCCAGCCTAATATACCTGTTTTGAGGCACTCATAAATACAATATATTTGAAAGAGTTCACATGATTAATCACGAAGATTGCTGTTAAATTTGCTGGAGAAATGGTACCATAGTCGACAGTAGCAAGTGAGGATGAAGAGCCCAACACTACTTGGATTTCTGCTTGTTTGTAGAACATATGCCTGTCAGATCTGAAGTCTATTATTAACAAGGGTCTAAAAGATTCATGAAGTTTGCTGGTGTTACACTTCAGTGCTCAGCCTAAAAGAGTATTTATCCAGCTGAAGATTATTTATTGTGTACCATTAATTGGCAACTTTCATATATTATTCTGTGTACTGGGTTTTGTTTCTCAGAAATGAATTATTATCATAGAGCTATCCTAACTTCTCTTCTGCAGGGTTCAATCGTGTTTTAAAATAAATACCATTATATGCATACATTCTTCTGTTGCAGCTTGAATGCTCATTCTAGGTGGTTACATATCATACAATATAAAATTTTAGGTTTACCTCTCATGTAGCTTCTCCTCCCATCTAGCAACCATTGGAAGGTTTTTCAGTTCCTTATATGTAGCTCAAAATAGAAATTTTTCTGCTGTAAAAATGTTCTTTATTCTTCATGATTGTATTCCTTGGAGATGGTTGAATTTCATGTTGCCGTGATTCTACATTTTGATAGTCCAGGGCCCATGAATATATTTGTGCTTCATTCCTTAAACCAGAGGTTCTCAGCTTTCTAATGCTGTGACCCTTGAACAAGTCCTCATATTGTGGCAACTCCCAACCTGAGATTATTTTGCTGCTACTTCATAACTGTAATTTTGCTGCTATTATGAATCATCCTCTAGTATCTGAAATGCAGAATATTTGGTATGGGATCCTCAAAAGGATTATGACCCACTGATTGAGAATTTCTGCCTTAGACCATTTATAGGATTTCCATCTCTGTCATGAGACATAGCACCTCTTGACCATTTGTGGGTAACCATAATTGGGCTAATAGACTCAAATGGCATCAGTGAAGGTATGGCGAGGAAAAGAAGTGTTTATGTCTCATGTTGTTGGTGGAAGTGTCAAAGTACCATTGTAACTGGTCTGGAATGAACTGTTGCTTTTTCTTGTGTCTGTACCACCATACTATAGCCAACAGGATGGTTCAAAATTGTGGCCATGGATGCTGGCACTCAGGGAAGACTCCTGGGAACTTGACAGTCTTCCTAATGCTTTGGAATTAATATAGTGATCCACTGAATTAGAATATAACTATTATCTTCCATTAGCTATTTTTTGCTGTCAGTTAGACTGTTTATAATGGGAAAACAAACAAAATGAGGTGAACAAATATTTCACAAACTACTCCATTTTATATAGCCCCTACCATTGTATAGTTTTAGCCTGGAATATGCTTATTTGTTTGATTATTCTGGTTTTGGTTTTGAGACAAGTTCTCACTAGTAACCCTACTTGGCTTGGAACTCGCTATTTAGATTTGACTGTTCTCAAACTCACAGTGGTCTGTCTCTGCTTCACAAGCGACAGGATTGAAGGTGTGAAGTTGTGTACCACCATACCCAGTTCCCCTTCTTCGCTTTCTTTTATAACAAACAGTAACATGTATCTTAATTCATCTTTTTTAATTGTAAATTTCTGATCCAATTTGAAATGTTCTAATTCCTGTTTTTCCAATTCTGAACAATGTGTGTGTGTGTGTGTGTGTGTGTGTGTGTGTGTGTGTAGAATCATACAAACTAATATCACAATGGTACACATTGAGCAACATCTGTTGTTTCAATTTGAAATTTCCTTGGTAAACTTTTGTATTTGAACACTTGGCCTCCAGAAGGTGGCGCTGTTTTGGGAAGGCTATGGAGGCTTTAGGCCGTGAATGCAGTCACTGATAAATGGATACTAACCCCAGAAAGCTCTGAACACCACAGAAACAACCCACAGACTATATGAAGTTCAAGAAAAGAAAAAAAGAAAAAAGAAAAGAAAAAACCATTATGCTTAATCCTTACACACCAAGAAAACTTTGACTAATTCCAGGTTACATCTTGTTTTACGTGTACTTTATGCTCATTGTAACAAGTAAAATCTTAATGTGCACTATCAAACCTTAAAAAAAAAAAAAAAAAAAAAAAAAAAAAAAAAAAAACCCAAGCACTGACAAAAATGTATTTGTAGACTTTTATGCAGAAATGCTTAAAATTTGTACATTTATCTTTGTTTTTTAAAATAAAGTGGTTAAAAAAAATAAGTGCTTGGCTGAGCGTGGGCCTCGAGACTGGCCCTGCTTCCAGCTCATTTGCATCTTCCTAGGTGTAAATGCAATGTGACAAGCTGGATTACTCCACCTGCCTATACGTATTCCTTTCGTGTTCCCACATCTTTCTGCCATGATAGAGTGACTCTCTGGAACTCTAAGCAGGAATTAATCTGTTCACCTTTTAAATCGCTTTTTGTAAGGTCACAATAATGAGGAAAGTAACCACCACATGTTCTTTAAAACAACATCAAAGCACTAGAGGGATTCATCCCTACAGGTTTCTGTGGTCCTCCTCCTCCCTTGGAGGGAAAAAGAGTGCAACGAGCAGCATTGTTCCTACTATTTTCTCCTCCCAAAGTCGATGGAAATTATCTCCACTTTGGGAACTTGAAAGGTTTAAAAATCATGGTCATCTTCTTGCATACAGTTAAACTTAGGTTTAAAGAGATTTTATTATAACCATATCAGGATTTTTCTTCCGGTTGCTACTGATCTACCTAACTGACAGCTTATATACTGTGTCGCTTTACTCAACCAGGTTTAACTGTATGCACTGAGGAATTAAAGGGCTTTTCCTCTGTAATTGGAGAGAAGAGGTCTTTTGTCCTAAAGCAACAGAAGATGTCTTCTCTACCAAACCGTGCTGGCAGGAAGGTAAAAGCATTTGGATCTCAAATAATTAAGTCTTTTAAAAGTATATACTTAAAGATACTTAGAAGTCACCTTTGACTAGAGTAAAAGCAGGGCAGATATTTAAACTTATTATAAATCTAATTAATGAACCTTTGTATTTAAGGTTGATAGGAAGTCAGCATCTTTGAGGAGCGATACCAGTTCCACAGAAGGGGCAGGGCAGTCATTAAAGAGAGCTGGAATCTTGGCTATTCTTTGGATGCATGAGGCTCTCCAAGGCTCTGAATAATCAGCTAGAGATTATTCTCTTGCTTTTATTGGAAGTATTAATCTCTTGATGGAGATAGAACTCTCACAATATAAGATGAGCTTTTTATCTCTATAGCAAAGGTAGCTCCAACCAATGCAGGTGCTAAACAGAATAAACAATCCTAATCCTTAATATCCTAGAAGCTGAAGACATGGTCCAGCTTTAAGAGTACTGAATTTTCTCACATAGAACCAAATTTGCAAGTATCCATGTTAGGTTGCTTACAACTGCCTGTGCCTCTAGCTCCCTGGGATTCCATACTCTTTCATGAAAATGTGTCCATGAACACACACATGAACAAAATTTAAATAAAGAAGATTTAATAACTCAGCTCCATGACTGTTAATTAAGACACTATTTTTATTCAAGAATATTTATATTTATGAAAAATATTTTGATGTCATGTCTCTTTGTATTTGAAAAAACAGTTAGTTTGGACAATTTAGTTTTTACATAACCAATCATGTTTGAAAATGAAAATTATTTAGCCTATTCAGAAGATGTCTGCCTTTTCCCCATATTTTCAAGCCTACCTTGGTCCATGCATCTTGCATACTGGCTCACCTGGATGAGTGTCCATAGATTCTGGCCCATGAAGGTCCTTCATATACTCTTAGACCTTGGATGCGTTGTGCATCTTGTGTATCAGTCTAGTAAAACTCAGCTGGCAGTTTCAGTTTTATATTCTGCTGGCTACAGTTGAATTGCAATAATTCCATCTTACTTCTCCACAAAAACCCAGTACATTACTGAGTGTCTGCAGATCTCACCTAACAACTCCACATACTTGATCTGAAGTCTACCAAGCTTGGCAACAGCAAGAAACAGAACCAAACTTCCACTCAATAATGAAGTGAAGAAAACTATTATGAATCTTCTTTAGAGGCTGATTTTGTGTTTTGGTGGAGTCTCCTTAAACTGGATCTGTTGTAGGGGACTTTTTGTTTGTTTCTAAGAAGATAGCTTTAATAATGCACTATATTTATCACATTTAATGTTTGCTATAGATGACTTCCTGGTACATTCTTATGATTCTAGGACCCAGGACACTGATACAGTAGAGGGATGAGCTCAAGAACATTTTGGGCTAGGTAAGTGATGCTTTTTCTCTAAATAAATGAAGAAACCATAATAAAATGACCTTATAATATTAAAAATCTTGTTATGTGACATTTTAGAAAGCACACAACATTGTTTTTGAATTTCTAGGCATGATACTTGGCTTGAGAGACTCAACTAAGGAAGCGATTTACAAACATAAAAGCATGAGTGGTTTGTGTGATTGGGTTCTGACACCAGCATTTTCAGTTCTTCTTATTTTAGCATTCTACTTTGGAGATATTTATTATGTTTGTTTATGTCTATAACTTGGAAGAGAAGGATTTCCCGGCAATAAGGATAGACTAATCATATGGAAGATTAGTTATATGATGATTTTTCTTTGAAGCATGGGACCAATGGATGTGAGCTTGTAGAAAAAACAAATAAGCAAAACAGAAAAACAAAAAAAACCAACCAAACAAAAACCCTCATGCTGTGACACCTTTCTTGGAGCCGGAAAAGTATAGCCCTGCAAATTAATGTTTTTTCCAGACCTGTTGAGTTTATTTGTGGACTCATAATTTCTCCAATGCAGAGAAGTCAAGTGGCTTGACATTGTCCACAGACTGAGTTTTCAGAACTGTTACTGTGCATTCTGCTTCTATTCTGGCTTTAGTACCTCAAAAATGGGGGCAGATTGTTTTCTTCACTTTCAGCACCCACTTCAGTTTTGTGGTTTGGATACAAAACATGTCTTTTGGATCCAAAGAATACCAATTAAAGGAATGGTACTGCAACAGTGTTTTTAGGTAATCAGATCATCAGAGCTCCATCTTTTGACTAGTGAGGGGCACTGCTTAGTTTCAGGCAGTTGGCCACTTGAGTATGCCTTTGCTGTTTTATCTGTAGTGTGTTCTATCCATCATGATGCCCTCCCTTGCCTCAGCCAACAAACCTTCAGTTGAAATCTCTGAAACAGTGATGCCCAAATCTTTTTTCTCTTAAGTTGATTTGCCCAGTTATCACAGTGACAAACAAAAAAGTTCTCACCAACATACCCCTATTTTCTGTCTGATTTTTCATTGTAGTAATCTTTTTTTTTGACCCTATTTCTGCCTCATATTCCCCCTTCTGCCTGTTACATCTGTAAAACAGTTTGTATTTCTAGGAATGTGGAATGCTTTTATCCCCCTTAGAGGACTTTGTGGTTTGAGTTAAAAGCTATGTTTTGTGTGAATATTCAGGTTAGGGAAAGAATTCTTTATCTCTTCTCGATACTTTTAACCTAGAGCCACACAGAAAGGATTGTCTGCTGGTACTTTCAGTGTCAAGTAAAATGTTGAGAGGGCATTCCTGTAATTATTTCTATCATTCCTTATTGGTGGCATTAATGGTATATTGAATATAGTATTTTTTTCATTATATAGGATTATGTCTTTCTAGTAGATTGTCATTGTATAAACTCAGGATACTCCCTTAATTTCCCATGTCTTCACAAGCAATCATGTTATCTGCCTTCCCTGGTAGTCCTAGACATGCATTCCCTATCCTTGTTCTTGGTAGATGGACTAGTTATCTCAAAACGTACTAAGAGCTTGTTGTATCCTGAACATGTGTTTCTAGAAGGCTATGATGAATATCCAACCAGGCAAGTCTTGCCTATTCTTTCCTTTCTCTTGCATTGTGCCGTGGTTAAGCAGAAGCCTCACCAGGAATTAGAAAGATTAAACAGGGTTAAATCCAGGCAGATGGCTAGGTATCTCATATGCCTGTATTCAGGCAGATCCTCATGCTGGATTTATTGAGAGCATGGAAGGTCTCCATTCCATAGTCTACTGAATCATAACCTATTATCTGGAGCTATTGGACACCGACTTCCATTATTAATGGGATGGGTACTTGAAACCACATTTAGCAGTTGGCACATGTTCTCCTTTGGTTATGTCCAAGGATATTAGAGGAAGTTTGAGTTATCTGGATCTCTATAAAACTTAAAAGCTTCTTAAGCACTTATGTAGATCCTTATCTAAGGCTGTTGTAAATTTCTTGTGGGTTAAGATTATATATTACTCTCTTTATCCCCTAAAACTTTTGAGGCCTTATTCATTAGAGATTCTTGGTTTGTTGAACCGAGTAATAAAGCTTTAAACTTTTTAAGTACTTACATGTGCTTGGCAAGGTTGTAAAGGCTCCATGTGGAATAAATCATGTAATTCATGTGATAATCCCATGAGGTAGTTACAGTTATTATATCACTTTCAGGATCCAGAACATGCATCAGAGAGCTGAGGTGGCTTTCTCAGAGTCATCCTGTTAGTTAATGTCCCAGTCAAGCTTCGAAATCAGATTGTGGAAATTCAGCCTGAAGGCTCTAGGTTACTTCCAAAAACATAAAAATACTGATAAGAAAAGAAAAGCTGAAAAACAATCTCCAGACCTGTGCTGTGATTTTTTTTTCCTGTTTGCTTGCTTTTGCCTCTGATTCTTGCTCTAGTAACACAATGAGATACAAAACAAAATAGCAAGTGTCTGGAAAAGGCCTTGAGAATCCAATTAGTAAGTTTGTTTCCAAAGTTTGTATGGCAAATATTCTTGCCTTCTCAGAACTCTAAGTGTATACTTGTGTGTGTGTGTGTGTGTGTGTGTGTGTGTGTGTGTGTGTGTGTGTGTAAGCTATTGTGATTATATGATGCTTCAGGAACTCCCTTTATTTTAAGCCATTCTTCACACTAACCTTTTGTGATATTGAAGAAAAGGCTTTCTTGCATCAAAGATCCATCAAAACACAGACAGAACACCATGCAAATTGCCTAGAGTGATTGGAATTTCATTGGTTTTCAGATTTCTTGAGGTGAATATTTTAATCATTCACCACTTTATGTGAACCTTAGACTTAATAGTGCAATCTTACTGCCTTAGCAGCTACCTAACACAAAATAAATTAAAAGATAGATTGGTATCTTTTTTAAAAGAGCTTCATAAACAATCCACACAATTGTCAACAGCACAGAAATTACAATCTGAGCTACAGAATGTATTTTCAAATGAAGGCAGTTAAAATGCCAGGTGTTAGCAAAGAAGGTGTGTTATGTGATGTCTACAAATCACTCTTCTGTTTTATTTTCTGCACCTGAAATGTTCAGGCTATAAAATCAGAATGTGTCCTTGTAAGTTCCTCCAGCTTCCATAGATCAACACTTATATTCACATATTTTCTGTGCATCCATAACCACCTCAAGGTTCTTCTCCTGGCGGTACTCTGTGTGTATTATGTACCCCACGGATTCTGCAATGTAGTAGAGCATCGTTTGGGGATAACGAGCATCTTACTAGACATTGATTTCATAGGCCCATAACCTAGGAATGTTGTCACAACTTCATGGACAAATGAATGGTGGCTTAGATACCGACCAACATAAGTCAAAATGATAACATTTAATAGTGAGACATGTTACATTTTAGAATGGAAAGAAATTCTGAGAGGGTTTTGTTGGTTTGTTTTTGTTTTTATTTTTGGTAGTATCACAACAAAATGAGAAACACTTAAAGACTAGAGTAAAAATATATTTGAAGATAAGAAATAGGTTGAAGAATTGTAATGTGGAAAATATATGTACTTTCTCAGTTATAACTGAGCCAAATAGTTCTGCAGTATTCAGTTAGTTTATACGAGTTGCAAACCATTACAAAATAAATTTGGCACGTCCAAATTTCCTTTAACTTCCAGCTTAGGTCCACTGCTGACTGAGACAAGTTGAGCATAATATTGGCTCTGGCTTGCTTGGAGATTCACCAGGTCAATTAATTAATCAAAATTATTTTGGAAGAACAAACTCTGAGATACTTCAAAAAGTGTATTTCTTACATCCATATGCCAATTGTTCAGTGATTTTATTGTTGTTTAATATGGGATCCACACATGCTTATATTAAGCCTTAGGAAATTGTAATTAAATAAGGTATTTATTGCTTTAGGCCATAGGACATCTTTTTTTTTTTTTTTTTTTTTTTTTTTGCAATTCTAGGTGTTGGTTGCTAAATAAACAAACACAGGAAGGCAGGAACAACAAATAAATAATTATACACACAATTTTTAAATGCTCCAAGAGCCTGAACAATCACAATACTTTTGGTTTTGGCAAAAATGTAAATATATAGCATTGATTAAAATATATACTTATAAAATAAGTTATTTTAAAAGTCATTATCTCCTATACAAGACGATCACTCTAAGTTTTCCCTTTAAGACACTTCATACTTAGCCTAGGAATTGAATTCTGCTTCTTTCAAATTAGCTATCATTAAGTGATGATTGATAATTGAGCAAGAAAGGTCATCACCATTTCCAGGTTTGCTTGTGATGTGATAATTTCCTAGCCATCTGTTCTTTGGAATATTTATGTGGCAGTAATAAAATGATCCTAAGTGTGTGTGTGTGTGTGTGTGTGTGTGTGTGTGTTTCAGAAAATTCAGATCTCAGCCAAAGCCTAAGTGTCAAAGTCTATCCTTTGTCTACAGGTAACTTTTAACCATCATAAGTTAACTGGCAGAATCACATTTTCAATGATAATATAAGTAGAGTTTTCATCCTAAATTAAAAGCAAGCTAGCTTTCAGAATGTTATGTAAACCCTCTAAACGTTGGGACACAATAAATAAGTTCAGGAAGAGGGATAAAAAAGAAGACCCTGACTTTCCCACAAGTCAAAAGGGGGATCAGGGTCTAGAAAGGACAAGTTCAGACAACTGGAGCTAATTTTTGTTCATTATGCTATGTTTTATGGTCAGCAACTCAGACTAGAGGTTGACAAACACCACTTATCCAAAACCACTTGGCTATTTCAGATGAAGAGTTGATAGAGAGATTTCTGGTCTGCCTTCCTGTGAATCAACATTTGGCCAAGGTTGAAATGCCATGGGGGAGTGTGGCTGGGAGCAGGACCAGCTTCACTGGCGCATCCGGCAGACCCACAAGCTGTGCAATTCAAATAGTGCCTGGCTTTAATTTTCTTAGTTTGACAAAGTTTGCCTGTCCCTGGCAGAGAAATCTGTCCATTTGACACATTTTGGCTTCAGCAGAATATGAAGAACAATAATATGCTAAGGGAATTGACAGGTTGGTCATGGTTCACTAAGAGGAGATCTTACAGGAACCCGCACAGCATTCTGGGGAAAAGGAGTGGATTTCTATGTCCTATCCAAGAGCATATTCAGGTTGAGTTTTCAGCTCCTGCTTGACTTCATATGTTTGTGGAAAGGAAACTTCTTGGGAGAATTGAGGATAAAAAGAATCTGGATTTTACACAAATATGACTGAGCACACAGAACATCTCTATTATTTCTCATTATTACTTTCCTGTGTGAATCTGATATGTGCATTGCCATCTTTTGAAGGGATTCTTGGCAACATTCTGTCTTTATGAGGTGTTATGACAGAAAGCACACAGACATAAAATATATTGTGTGTTTTTAAGTGTGAAGATAAACTGGAGGGTTGATCATTTTTGTTTGTTTTAGATTGTTTTCTGCAAGTGCCTAGACTATTGTATTATGGGATGGAATATGTTTGGAATTTTAGCATTAGTGCATGAAATAATTAAGGAGTTGAACAAGTGAGATAGACCATAAATGCTAATCAGTTCTGAGCTAGCAGGGCAGTGTTCATGAACAGGTGACTGACAGTGACTGTGTACACAAGCATCCTCAGAATGGTGAAAGAAATGAAAGTATTTTCACTAGCTAATACCCTAACAATATTTCAAATTTTTTGTGTATATACAATATAATTTAATTATTCATATTTAATTCTCTTTTCCACAAGATAGTACTCTTTTGACTCTTTCAAAACTCCACAGTTCAGAGACGAGTTGATCTTTTTGAAAGCTGTAAAATGGCAAAATACAACTAGCCTAATTGAAGAAGTTTCAAAAGTTCAGGGCATTTACATTTATATTTAATTGAATTTTTTTTTTTTTTTTTTGGCTAAAATGGTCCCAGGGGAAAACCCTCAAAACAACAATCCATACTATTGCCAAAACTATAGATAGCGCTCCACAAACTAATGGCAAAACCCCTTTGCTGAAGATGACACCTACACAACTCACTGAGCCTGAATAAGTTGAGTTGGTGCCTACCTATGGTCTTCAACCCTATTAACTTGTAAGGCTGTTAGTTTTAACTCCCATTTCTTCATTTTTTGAGACCTGCTTATATAACCCCAAACTCCTCTTGCTTTTTTTCTTTCCTGCCTTTGCTCTAGCTTCAGTATATTTTAGATGACACTCAATGTTCTTTCTTGTGGATTACAGACCCATGCAAGTCCTAAGTTATTTATTTAAAATCTTTTTCAATTACAAAGATTTGTTTCAGGCTGCCTTCACTTTTGAAAGTTTCTTCTCATTTTTCTACCTCACAGTAAAAGTTTCTAAGATACCTAGCATTTCTTCTAATAGTCTCTCCTAATTTAGGGAATTATAACAGAAATTGATATTTTCATTTTACTAATTAGAATTGTTTATAAATATATAAGCATTAGCTATAGATTAAACTATAACTCTTTATAATCGTATATCCATTTAATCACTCATCTATTAATTCAACAAAATTGTCATGTTTAACTGTGCCAACCATCATCCTAGGCTAAGTTTATACAATGCCGAGGAAATAAACTAATCTCTCCAGTGTTAGAGGTAGAGCTTGATGTTCTATGACCAACTATTTTATTTTCTAATATTCATCACAATTGTTGGTTGGTCATGTTCACTAAGACTTTAGATATGTAAATTATCACAGGAAAACAAATTGAGTAAAGGAATTTAATGTAGCTTAATGTCTTTCATGAGAATAGTTATTCACTGTGTAGCAACCATGTAGGTTCAGCACATAGGATTACTATTAACAGGAAAGCCATGCATCATCTTCATCTTTATTTCATCATGGACTGGGTAGCTGCACATGAAATTAGAATTTGTGATATTATGCTACCAGATTATATAAATGTGATACTAGAATGTATCCTAACATGACATTTGATATTTTGGTAAGATTTTATAGAAGGCGTAACATGTAAACCAGTTAAATTTAAAGGGTTAACTAGAAAATCATTCAGGGAACAGTGAAATACCACTTTGTGTGTGTGTGTGTGTGTGTGTGTGTGGTTGTGTGTGTGTGTGTGTGTGTATGTGCACGCGTGACTATGTTATCATCAACTTTATAAAGAACAAACTCCTCCAAATAATAGATTTTCTCTCTCTGTTTCTCTGTGTATGTGCATGTTTGTGCTATAAATGACAACAAGATAGTATAAATGACACACAATAATTTTGCAAAAGACAGACAATATCAGTTTAAAGACAACCATATATTGCATAGAGAAGTTTCTGTCCATGATAATCCTTAAGTAACAGGTTGAACTCCAGGCAGCAGAATGGGCAAAAAGGGTTATGTTACTCAGCAGGTAAGATAACATAGCTATATTGTTGAGTTGCTTGGAGATATTACATAGTTGATGAAACTTGAGCATAAAAAGAAGAAATTGTTATATGTTAGGTTGAGCCTGACTTGGGAGAGAAATAGTGGTGGTTTGTGTAACAATTAGGGTAGCACAATAGTCAGTTTGGGGGTTTGAAACAGTGCCTTTTGTCTTTCCTAGCTTCTCTAATATCATCAACTGAGACACTAACTGATACAGTAAATCCCCCATTAGGTTTGATAAACAACTCTGTCAGAATTTAAAAAGAGATTCCCAGCAACTGCGAAGCCAACCAAACTATTTCTTTTTCTTGAAAATAAGGGTACTGATTTGAGCTAAGTACACATGGCAATGAACTCTTCTGTGTAGAAGAAGACATTTCAGAAGTAGGTAGAACATGGTCTTCTGCCTTTTGTCCTCTTCCTTTGGACACATTTGCATGGTCCCACAAAGCTGCTAGGGAAAAAGGAAAGAACTCCGGGGTTGGCATTAACTCAGTACATGCAGGATTGTTTAGTTTTCTATCATAGATGCTGTAGAGTGATTAAGGGGATAAGCAGGTAAACAGATGGGATTTTAAGATCCAGACATGAGTGGGCAGCAAGCTCAAACATTCAGAATCTCTTACTGGGAGATTCATGTTGAAAGAACATTGGATGAAAACAATTGACAATGAGCACACAGGGAAGAGCTGAGGGATTTCAAGTCTCCACTTTATGTCTGCTTTTCCATTTGCATTTTTGTTCTTTTTGAATCTAACCAGAAACTAGAAACTAGAAACCAGGGGAGAATTTTAATTTACTTTTTATTGATCAGTTTCCCAGGGCACAGGGGAGAAGAGCCAAGGTTGGGGAATAGATCTAAAACTGCAACATGGGAAATACATTTGTATACTATATATAATAACACATATTTATCAAACACACAGAAGCATATATAGTATAAATAATATCTATTATAACACATTTCTTAATTTTTTTCATGTTCTATAATGTGTAGTAAGGCTAAGTTTAAAATGTAGTATGTCAGTTGCCTAGATTTCTACTAATAGCTGGAATTGGTTATTGAGACTGATTAATTTTCTAATTCCCTTTAGATTTAAAAGAATGGCTAAATATCTGTCCTAAATAATTTACAGCTAGGACTGGCTGAAGGTAAAATATTTGGTTCTTTGAATATATTACTAATCGTTTATGCTTTGGGCCCTGAATAAGAGAAATGTACATTCCAGAAACTTTCTCAAATGAGAAAATGACCACCTAAAAGTGTTCAATGCTAAATTTTGAGATTTTCTTTTTCACTCTCTCTATCTCTTTCTCTCTTCCCCTTTCCTTTCCCTCCCTTTCTCTGTCTCTCTGATATAAAAATAGGAAGTCATTGCATTGTACAATTAGAAAAATAATTTTAAAAACTGAAAATAAATTATTTTTTCTAAACTCATCAGGTAATTGCCATCGTAGGGCAAAAATTATGGAGAGACAAGTGAATCCAGGGAGTCTAACCCATGAGTTCTAATCTGAAGAAGTTGGGGACATGTATTTATCAGACAGTTGGTTTCCTTGATGAATTTAGGATATAGAATGTGGGCTAATGTGAGTGTGACCACTGTAATGATAAGTTAAGGTACAGAGCAACCTGCAAGGAACTTTTTGGATTCATGAATGGAAGACACACACACACACACACACACACACACACACACTCATTCCAGTTAATTTTAAAATACAATTACTGGTTTAAAGTCTGGGGACTCGGCCACTGACCCAAATTCTCAAATGGCTATCTGTCTGTCTCTCCTTCAAGCTCCTATATCCCATCGTTCCACAAGTCATAGTAATTCTCTGTCTCCTTTTCTCAAGTTCCTATCCCTTGCAAATATAAAGATTCTGCCTGATCATTTTTTGCCTAGCCACTGGCTGCTGGAATCTTTATTGATCCATTAAAATCCAATTGGGGACAAGGACCGTCAGTGTTTGAATACACAGATTTCTGATTAAATCCAAACATTAGAACCAATACACAACAGACCACTGCTTAGATACATTGATATAGGTTTTCCTTTCATAGCTGGATCCTAGAATGCAACTAGGATTGTATAGAGCCAAAAAATGATGCTGCAGGACTATGTCTATGGGAGGACATCATCCTCAGAAGGTACCCAGAGTCTCATTTAAAACTAAAACCCATTATACAGAAGAAAAGACTGCTAGGACACTGAATTCCATGGCTCTACCTGGATCCATGGCTCTACCTAAATCCATGGGTCTCACTAGACTTCCAAGGGAGACAAAGTAAGCTATATAATACTCAATGACATCACAGTGAAGGGACATGGAACCACTTTACACTGAGACCACTGAACACATCTCCCCTTTGCTACTGTGCCACAGGGCTACAGTGTGGTAACCATAGATAGCAGCTCAAAGTTCTGAAGCCATACTTTCTCGGAGGAATTTTCATAAAAGAACATACTCCCTCATAAAAAGAACTGCAAAGTAATCTAAGTACAAGTATTCAAAGTCACTGCCATCTATAGCCCCGGTTACGCCTAAAGGAAGCTGATTGTCATGGCTTGTCTTTAGCCGATATAAAGCAATGGCGGCATATCTAAACTAACCTAGCCACATTAGTTTCTTCAACCAGTAGGTTGATTATGAATATTGCAGATTCATGGTTTGATTCGAAGGTCACTGGGTTACGGATAAGCCTACCTCAGCATGGGTAAAGAGGATGTGCAAAAGCATCATCTATAGAAGTGGGAGGTGAACAAACAAAGCTCAGTCACCTGAATAGTAGTCATCATGGCCCGTGAGAGGGTTTTATGGCAACTACTTAGAATGGGAAGCATTAGAGTTGAATGTGACAAGCAGAGAGACCAGGTCTATGTAGTTGGCAGCTTAGTGCTTTCCTTCTTCTACTTTCAAAAAGGCGACTTCAGTACCTGCGAGATGCATGCTCTGGAATTAACGACTTCATTTGGATTTCAAAAGTCAAAGCACTCTTTATCATAGGTAATCATGCTCGCATTCATCCTGATTCGGGGAGCTATAGTCAGCAAGTGCTCCAGCAGCTGACATGTTCTTTCTCATGACACTCCCCTGGTTATTATTTCAGTGTGCCACCCACAGATTACCTCTTCTCTTTGTCTTGTCAAAAAATGATTTTGAAAATATGAAAGGTTGCTAAGTGCTTTTGTGGAAATAACAAGATAAAATACAGTGTTTTTAAAGTCTCCCACATCAAAAAACAAAGAAGCACATCCTTTCATATCTCTAAATTTATAAATTCATAATGCATATCTCCTAAAATATGTTTTATGGAAATGACTCTCATTTCAGAGAAAGCCATGCACATATTTTTTTTTTCTACCTTGACTTTAACTTATACGAAATTTTCTTGAAATTGCATTTTAAAGAATTTAAAATATTTTTGCCTAAGATTTACTAAGTGGCCTAGTTAATGAGGCTGTAAACACACTAGGTCATATAATGTACCTAGAGTTTTAAGGAAAGTTGACTTCTCTGTAAGTTTTAAAATTATTATCATTTGTACCATGGAAGAACAGTGTGTTAATACACAAGATTTCCCATCTGGCCTCTCACTCAAGATGTTCGCATTCTAGGATTGCATGTGTCCCCCTACTCTACTTAATTTTTTCTGTTTATTTTTTATTGGATATTCTCTGCATTTACATTTCAGATGTTATCTCCTTCCCCTAATCCTATCTCCCTCCCTCTTCCATTGCCTCCATGAAGGTGCTCCCTCTCCCAACCACCCTTTCCCACCTCAGCACCTTGGAATTCCCGTACACTGGAAAACATTCTTCACTGGTCCAAAGGGCTTTCCTCCCATTGATGCCAGAGAATGCTGTCCTCTGCTGTATATGCACCTGGGGCCATGGGTCTCTTCATGCAGACTCATTGGTTGGTGTTTTAGTCCCTGGGAGCTGTGGTTGATTTGGTTAATTGATCATTTTATTCTTCTCATGGGGTTGCAAACACTTTCAGCTCCTTCAGACCTTTCTTTTCTGCTTACTTTTTAAAGCATCAATTCATTTAAGCCTGCTTTGTATGATATTGACAAAGCCATTAGGTCAGTGTAGTGTGCCTCCTTGGAAACCCAAAAGAAAGATATAATGTTTGTTAACTTTTTTCATTTAAGGAAAATACAAACACAAGAGTATGTTGGAATCCTCAATAGTCCTATTGATTCCAAGGGCAGCTGTTTTAGTTCATTCCTATGGTAAGTGACCTGGATCTCCACACTAGACTTTTCTAGGATCTCCAGGGTCAAAATAATTATATAGAGAGATTATATTATTCAGTGGGTGATTTCATAAGACAGCAATAACTGTATATTTACAAAACCTGACCCCATAAGCAGCCACTAAACCAAAGCACTATTGCTGATGCCAAGTAGTGCTTACTGGCAGGAACCTGATATAGATGCCTCCTCAGGGGCTCTGCAAGAGCCATACTGATACAGAGGTGGATACTTTCAGCTAACCATTGGACTGAACATGGGGACCCCAATGAAGGAGCCAGAGAAAGGACTGAAGGAGCTGAAAAGTTCTGCAACCCCATGGGAAAAACAAAATGATCAAATAACCAAACCTACCACAGCTCCCAGGGACTAAAACACCAACCAATGAGTTTGCATGGAGAGACCCATGGCCCCAGGTGCATATTCAGCAGACAATAAAATTTTCTAGCATCAATGGGAAGAGAGGCCTTTGGTCCAGGGAAGGCTCATTTCCCCAGTGTAGGAGTATGTCAAGGTGCTGAGGTGGGAGAGAGTAGTTGGGAGAGGGAGCACCTTCATGGAAGCAATGAGAGGGGGGATGGGATTGGGAGAAGGTGATGACATCTAAAATGTAAATGCAGAGAATATCCAATTAAATCTTTATTGTTGTTTATAAAACAAAACCACTAAACCAAACAAAACCAAACCAACAAACAAAACAAAAGTTTAAAGAAAGTGAGAAGGGCACCTTTGAGACTACAGCCAATGTAGCATTTTACCAATAGGGAGCTGATAGTCTCTGCTGGAGCTGTGTTGGAGTGAAAGGTTCTTAAAGCGATTATTAGAATTCAGTGCTACTGCCTGAGGCATGAAAGTTTTCGTTGTGTGAAACCATCTCACATAACTCTTTAACCTGGCTGTTTGTTTAATCAGCTCTTCATGAAACGGTTGTGCTCTTATACTTACAAAGATCACACAAGTTATTAGGAACTACTGTTTCTCATTCCAGGTGAACAGAGCCAGTGTCTTGAGCTTTTAATATTTTATTTGGCTTTAAAAAGTAAAGAACACATACACAATAAGTCTAGGGACATAGCAGAAAGTAAAAATGTGCTCAGAACACCAAAAGAATAAAGTCATGTCAAAGGTCTTAGAGAGCCAGCCTGAAGAGCTCAGTGGCCAATGTGGGAGCAATTGAAAAAATGAAACAACAGTATATGGTACCGGATTACAACCCAGAGAGCAAGAGAAATAAATGTAAACAACTTCATGTTGATATTAATATGTGTTTGAAATACAATTAAATATAAATAAATGGGGAAAACTACTAATTTTTTATTAGTAGATGCATTCCAAGTGATATATTCAGAATTTTTCTCACAAAATATGGCTTTAACCTTGTGCCAATAAAAGACTGTACTTAATATCTTGGTTCCACATAATGGGAGGAATCTAGAATAGCTAAAAGAAGTAAGTTAGGGAGAAAAATTTTGATAACAACTCCTTTAACATGGTTACAAAAACCACTATATTTTTTTTGTTGTTTAAAGCTCAGTTGGTTTCTGCTAGCATCCCAGTGTACGAGCTGACAGTGCCATGGTCATTATAGTGGTCCATTTTTTTTATTCTCGATAAGTGTGTTTGCTGAGGTCACATAAAATAGTGTTAATAAGGAACACAAGGTTAAAAAGCATGAAAGATAAACAGAAGCATGTTACATTTTAAAGGAATTTACTGTGGCAAATAGCAAACCCCAGGTGGTTCAGGACTCTACCAAAGGAGGCAGGAGAGTAAACTTATTAAGTTGAATATAGAAGGAAAGAATTGGTAAGATTGGCTTAAGTTTGGGAAGGTAGAGTTTGCTTTGTTTGTAGAGAAACCTAGCTCAGTAGAAGCGATCTGATCTAAAGGTTTCTTTCATAACTGTGTGTACAAGAACGCCATGATTAGGAAATATGTAGTAATATTTTTGCAACTGTTCTTCAAACCTAGCTAAGTCTAAAATAAAAGCCTTACTGTAGAAACAGGTGAAAAGAAAATATAGATATTACTTTTTGTTAATATGAATCAAAAATATTTATTTGGGTCATGTGACTAATCTGCCACTCAATAGTTAAGAAATAAGATTTAGATTTCAAAGAAAAGACTGCTTTCTCAACGGAAATATTGTAGCAGATGTCACATGGGATACAATAAATTTGTAGCTAGAGATTGGGCACAGGTCTTCTGGTTTGTGACTAAGATGAATGCTTTTAGCCAGTGTTCTCAGTGAAACACAAAGCACTTCCCTGTCCCAGTTAATGTAAGTTACAACATCTTGTGTTCTTAATTCTAAAATTTATCCTGATGATAGTCTGGGTTTGACAACTAATACTATTATCTTTTTGATTTTGAATGAAATCATTGAACTTGTTGTTTACCAGTAAAACAACACATACAATTTCTCCATTAAAAAAATAGTAGAAACCATTATTTGGTATTGGCCAGTCCAAAAGATAGCACTACAACTAGCCTGAGAGATGTCTTGCAGACATGAGATTTGTCTTTAAGGATATAAACTTGAGGATTATTGTGGAATTTACTAAGTAAGTAATGATGGTCAGGCATGGCCAACAGACAACACTGAAATAAAGCTCAACTACTTTTCACTAAATGTGACTTTTATTGAATGCCAGATCTAGTAGGGTTCACTAAACACCTACAAATGGCCAGTTAGCATTCAGTGTAAAAATAGAAATATATTTTGACAACATATTTACGAGTATAAAGCTGTGCCTCAGAGATACAAATGTTAAGTGGTGGAAGATGATACACTGTGTGAACCCAACTAGCCCCTCCTACCTTCAATTCTACTCACTTTTTAGGTCAGGATGAGCCACTGAGATGACTTTATTTTCTTTTCGTATTAGAAGAAATCATGTACAATCAGTCTGTGACTCTGACACGTAGCCAGAAAATAATTACAATTTATGTAGGAACAATAAAAATTTTATGACTATAACATGTTAAAATAACAATGATGTCTTCTTAATATAAACAAGAATAAGAAAAATACTTTGGGCTTTAGTAGGGTTTCTTTTATGAATGTGGGTGCTTTTGTATTTGGAGCATATATGTTAAGGATTGAGAGTTCCTCCTGACAGATTTCCCCTGTAATGAGTAAAACGTGTCCTTCCTTATCTTTTTTGATAACTTTTGGTTGGAAATTTACTTTATTCAATATGAGAATAGACACTCCAGCTTGCTTCTTGGGGCCGTTTGCTTGGAAGTTTTTTTTTCCCAACCTTTTACTCTGAGATAGTGTTTGACTTTGTCTCTGAGATGAGTTTCCTATATGCAGCAAAATGCTGGATTTTGTTTATGTATCCAGTCTGATAGCCTATGTCTCTTTATTGGGGAGTTGAGTCCATTTATCTTAATAGATATCAAGGAATAGTGGTTGCTGTTTCCTGCTATTATTGCTCTTGTATGTTGAGTTGTGTCTGTGTCTCTTTCTTCTTTTGGTTTTCTTGCTTAGGAGTTTTCTTGTTTTTACTAGGATGTAGTTCCCCTCGTTGTATTGGGTTTTCCACCTATAATTCATTGTACTGATGGGTTTGTGGTCAGATATTGTGTAAATTTAGAATTGTCTTGAAATATCTTCATCTCTCCATCTATAGTGATTGATAGTTTTGCTGGGTATAGGAGCTTGGGCTGGCAAAAGAGAGAGTATACAAATTAACAAAATTATAAAGGAAAGTGGAGACATAACAACTGAAACTGAGGAAATTCAAGAAATCATCAGATCCTACTACAAAAGCCTATACTTCACAAAGTTGGAAAATCTGGAGGAAATGGATGAATTCCTAGACAGATACAAGGTCCTAAAGTTAAACCAGGACCAGGTAAACCATCTAAATAATTACATAAAACCTAAAGAAATAGAAGAAGTCATCAAAAGCATCCCAACCAAAAAAAAAGCCCAGGTCCAGACGGGTTCAGTGCAGAATTTTATCAGACATTTATTGCGGACATAACACCAACACCTCCAAACTATTCCACAAAATAGAATCAGATGGAATACTACCTAACTCACTATTTGAGGCTACAATAACTCTCGTTCCTAAACCACACAAAGACCCTAAAAGGAAAGAGAACTTCAGACCAATCTCACTTATGAACGTTGATGCAAAAATACTCAACAAAATCCTTGGAGACTGAATCAAAGAACACATCAAAACAATCATTCACCGTGACCAAGTAGGCTTCATCACTGGGATGCAGGGATGGTTTAATATAAGGAAATCCATCAATGTAATCTACCATATAAACAAACTCAAAGAAAAAAACCACATGGTCATCTCACTAGATGCTGAGAATATTTGACAAAATTCAACACCCCTTCATGTTAAACGTTCTGGAAAGAACAGTAATCCAAAGTCCACATCGAAACATTATAAAAGCAATATACAGCAAACCAACAGCCAACACCAAACTTAATGGTGGGAAACTTGAAGCAATCCCACTAAAATAAGGGGCTCAAAAAGGCTGCCCACTCTCCCCCTACCTCTTCAACATAGTACTGGAAGTCTTGGCTGAAGCAATTAGACAGCAAAAGGAAATCAAAGGGATACAAATCGAAAAGGAAGAAGTAAAAAAACCACTCTTTGCAGATGACATGATAGTGTACTTAAGTGACCCCACAAATTCCACCAAAGAACTCCTACAGCTGAAAAACAAGTTCAGCAGAGTGGCTGTATACAAAATTAACTCAAATAAATCATTACCCTTCCTATTCTCAAAAGACACACATGTTGAGAATGAAATTAGGGAAAAGATACCCTTCACAATAGTCACAAAAACTATGAAATACCTTGGTGTGACTCTAACTAAACAAGTGAAGAATGTGTATGACAAGAATTTCAAACCTCTAAAGAAGGAAATTGAGGAAGATCTCAGAAAATGGAAAGATCTCTCCTGCTGGATTGGAAGGATCAACCTTTTAAAAATGGCATCCTACCAAAAGCAATCTACAGATTTAATGCAATCCCCATCAAAATTCTAACCCAGTTCTTCATTGAGTTGGAATGATCAATGTGCAATTTAATCTGGAATAACAAAAGACCTAGAATAGCGAAAACCATTCTCAACAACAAGAAAACATCTGCAGGAATCACTGTCCCTGACCTCCAGCTATATTACAAGGCAATTGTGTTGAAAACTGCATGGTACTGGTACAGAAATAGGTACATAGATCAATGGAATAGAATAGAAGATACAGAAATGAGCCCTAATGTATATGTTCACCTGATTTTTGACAAAAGAGCTGTAAACATTCAATGGAAAAAGGACAGCCTATTCAACACATGGTGTTGGTCCAACTGGCATTCAGCATGCAGAAGAATGAAAATAGACCCTTTCTTATCTCCTTGTACAAAGCTCAAGTGTAAATGGATCAAAGATCTCCACATTAAACCAGATACACTGAAACTATTAGATGAGAAAGTAGGGAAAACCTTAGAACACATACGCACAGGAGAAAATTTTCTGAACAAAACACCAATGGCTCAAGCTCTAAGGTCAAAGACTAACAAATGGGACTTAATGAGATTGCAAAGTTTCTGTAAGGTTGAGGACATTTTCAAGAAAACAAAATGGCAGCCAACAGAATGGGAAATGATCTTTACCAACCCCACATCAGATATAGGCCTAATATCTAAGGTATACAAAGAACTCAAAAAGCTAGACACCAGAGAATCAAATAACCCTATTAAAAAATGGGATACAGAGCTAAACAAAACTTTCTCAATTGAGGAATATGGAATGGCTGAGAAACATCTAGGGAAGCGCTCTGCATCCTTAGCCATCAGGGAAATGCAAATAAAAACAACCCTGAGATTCCACCTCACACCAGTCAGATTGGCCAAAATCCAAAACGCAGATGACAGCAGATGCTGGCGAGGTTGTGGAGAAAGAGGAGTGCTTCTCCAGTGTTTGTGGGGTTGTAAACTGATACAACCACTCTGGAAATCAGTCTTGCGATTCCTCAGAAAATTGGCCATAGTGCTACTTGAAGATCCAGCTATTCCACTTCTGGGCATATACCCCAGAGACACTGCAATATACAACAAAGATACATGCACCACAATATTCATAGCAGCTCTATTTATAATAGCCAGAAACTGGAAAGAACCCAGTTGTTTTACAGAAGATGAATGGATACAATAATTTTGGTACATTTACACAATGGAGTACTACTCAGCCTTCAGAAATAAAGACTTAACCAAATTCTTAAGGAAATGGTTGCATCTAGAGAGTGTCATCCTGAGTGAGATAACCCAGTCACAAAAGAACAGACATAATATGCAGTCACTGATAGTGGGATGCTAACCCTACAGGCTCAGACTGCCCCAGAAACAACTCACAGACTGTGTGAAGTTCAAGAAAAAGAGAAAACAAAACAAAACAAACAAAAAAAGACATTATGCTCAATCCTTACACACCAAGATAACTTAGACTATTTCCAGGTTACATCTTGTTTTACATGTACTTTTTGCTCATTGTAACTAGTAAGACCTTAATGCAGAGTATCAAACTAAAAAAAAAAAAATCAAGCACTGACAAAAATGTATTTGTATACATTTATGCAAAAATGTTTAAAATTTTTCTTTCCTTTTTTCTTTGTTTTGTAAAATAAAGTTAAAAAAAACATTTTGGATTAAAAAAGGTAACTAAGCAAAGACTGTTGCTTGATAGCTAATTGATTTAAATCATAATGTTGATAGGTAATTTCTGAACCCTTTGGTCAAATATTCTGGACATTTTGCAATTTGTTAAAAATGAGATTAGTTGTTAAATTGGCTTTGAGAAACACAGTGTTCTTTAATTATGTGGGGGGACACTACCTAATTACTTTAAATCCTTTCCTATCAAGTAACTCTTCTAGATGACTATATTTAGACTTGAACTGTAACACTTTCCTGAGTTTTCCTCTCTTCTAGCTTGACGTAGAAGACTTCGAGCTTGCCAAACCTCAATAATTTATATGGCAATCCCTTAAAATGGGTTTCTTCACTATATTCACATTCTATCAGCTCTCTTTCTTTAGCAAATTCTAGAGCAGCAGTTCTCTACCTGTGGGTCACAATCCCTTTTTGTATGTGCGTCAAATGATCCTTTCATAGGGGTCACCTAAGACCATCTGCATGTCAGACATTTACCTTATGATTCATAACAGTAGTACAATCACAATTATGAAGTACTGGTTGCCTTCCCAGACTTTAGGGAAAGGAGCCGAGGTAGAACACAGAGCTGGACAATGCCTAAAGAGTGAATGACCCCTGGCCTTATACTCTTACTATTTGTGTTTTATAAAGTGCTGGTTTCTTTTCTCTTTAATTCTCTGTGCTTTAGTAAGTAAGCATTGTATTTTTACTTTATAACTCCTTGTGCTGTATTAAACACTGGAACTTTTTCTTACTGCTATGTTCTCTTGCACTCCCCCAGAAACAACTCACAGACTGTATGAAGTCCAAGAAATAAAGAAAACAAAACAAAACAAAAAAATATTTACAAAACAAGAAAACTTTAACTATTTCCATGTTACATTTTGTTTTACATGTACTTTATTTAGCTCATTGTAACTATTAAGTTTTCAAGGCATACAATCAAATCTTGAAAAAAATCAAGTACTGACTAAAAAATATATTTATATAGTTTTTTGTAAAAACTATGTTAAAATCTGAAAAAAAGTACTGACAAAAAATATATAATTTTAAGCAAAAAATGTTTAAAATCTGTACATTTATCTTTGTTTTGTAAAATAAAGTTGTTTTTTTTTTAAAAAAAGGAAGTTCTGGGAACTTACATTTTTGTGCTTAAATAAGCTCTTGTCTCTTGCTTTTAATTTTGTTATTTGTGATTTCATATACATTGATTTGTTATTACTTTTCCTTAAATAAGCACTGATTTTTTTTCTCTCTGGTCCAAGGAACTCATTAACTGGTCATGAACCAGAGAGAAAGAAGAAAAGAAAAAAGTTGCTCATACAAACCACACACACACACACACACACACACACACACACACACACACACACACACACACACGGATGAAGGAGAAATGGTTATGCCATTTTTTCTATTGCTTTCAGCCTTATAGGTTTTAGAAAAAAAAATTCTTTATGTAAGAAAAAAAGTACTTTATATAGAAATGTTACATGAAGAGGAGTAGCAGAAGCAAATCAATAGCAAGTTCAAAGTATCATTTCATTCTGTAGGCTCATTATAAGTTCAAAGCAACAGTTTTTACATGGCCTTACTATATCATAGTGCACACCCGAAGCTTTACCCTTGGACCTGAGTGTTTTTTATTGAACAAAAATTTGTCCTAAACTTATATCCTTCTCTTTTTTAGTGTACTGTGAAAACTCATTGAATTCCTTATTATGTGGCATTTACTTACTATTTATATAGAGTGAGCATATTTTATATTTGTTTCCAACTTTATTGCATCTTTCTAGCAACACAAGTAAAGCCATCCATTAAAAATTTCTGAAATGAATTGAATCAAATCAGAAATTCTATGACATCATTAATTTATCGAAACAGCATTAATATATTAGATTTCATCTTTAAGTTGATTTGCAGGAAATTTTCTCAGTAAGGTAGACTAATGCCCATGCATTCTTAGGCTATATAATAATGACATGAAAGGCATATCTATTACAAGAAACAATCTTGAGATCAAGTCTCTTGGGACATTGACTATCAATGCTCACCCATTATAGGCCATAAAAAAAAGGTGGGTTACCTCTATGGTACAGTTATCTGCTAGTCTTAGTTTCTGGTAGATGACTCCTTACAATGAAATATCAACAAAGATCATCTTTTTGTGTGTGTGTGTGTATGTGTGTGTGTGGGAACTGTATTAAAGGGTTGCAGCATTAGGAAGTCTTAGAACCACTGCTTTAGAGGATAAATAATTTGATATAAAAATTAGGATGCTATTATAACCATTACTTCAGCATAGAGAAATGGCCTTGGGACTAGATGAGGGGTTGGAAGAGTTAGAGAAAATATGGATTGCTTTGAAGTGTTGTTGGTAGAAACAAATACATTGAAGGTACATCTAGTAAGCTCTCAGAAATATATAGGATTTAGCCTTTGTTATTGTTGTTGTTTTTTATTTTTGATTTTTTTCCAAAAAGTTTTTTCCTTCTCTCTTTTTTTATTAGATACTCTATATTTATATTTGAGATGTTATCCCTTTACCTTGCCCTGCTCCCATCCCCTTCTCCCCCCCCCCCCCGTTGCCTTCTCAAGGTGCACTCCCTTCTATTTCCCTCTTCAACCCATTGCCTTGCATTCCCCTACATTGTGAAAACCTGCCCTTTCTGGAACAAAAGTCTCTTCTCACATTTATTACAGACACTGCTATCTTTAGTTACATACGGAACTGGATCAATAGGTCTCTCAAAATGGGCACAAAGGTTGGTGTTTTACTCCATGGGAGTTTTGGAGGGTTTGGTTGTTGATAATGTTAATATCTTCCCATGAGGTTACAACCCCTTTCAGCTCCTTAGGTCCTTTCTTTAGCAACCTCATTTGGATCCCTGAGTTCAGACAGATGGTTACCTGCAAGCATGCTCAGCTGTATCTATATAACTCTAGTGTAGTCCTTGAGGGGCATCTCTGTCTGGTTCCTGCCAGGAAGTCCTTTTTGGGATCAGCTATAGTGTTTGGACTTGGTAACTGCATATGTGGTGGATCCCTAGATGAGGTGACTTCTGAGTGATCTTTTTTTCAATCCCTGTTCCTCTATTTGACCTTGCATTTACTCCCAAGAGAGTTTTGTTCTCTTTTCTAAGAAGGACTGAGGCATCCCATTTTGGTCTCCCTTCTTTTTGAACTTCATAATGTCTGTGAATTGTTTCTTGGGTATTGGGTATTCAGAGCTTTCTGGGGCTAGTATCTGTTTATCAGTGAGTGCATACCTTGTGCGTTTTTTTGTGACTGGGTAACCTCACTCAGGATAATAGTCTCTAGTTCCACCCATTTTCCTATGAATTTCATGAAGTCATTGTTCCTAATATCTGAGTAGTACTCCATTGTGTACATGTTCCATACTTTCTGTATCCATTCATCTGTTGATGGACATCTGGGTTCTTTCCAGCTTCTGGCTATTACAAACAATTCTGCAATAAGCATGGTGGAGCATGTGTCCTTGATATATGCTGGAGCATCTTTGGGGTCTATGCTCAGGGGTAGTACTATGTCTAATTTTCTGAGGAACTGACAGACTGATTTCCAGTGTGGTTATATAAGCTTACAACCCCACCAACAGTTGTAGGAGTATTCCTCTTTCTCCACATCTGCTGTCACCTGAGTTTTTGATCTTAGCCATTCTAACTGGTATTAGGTGGAATCTCAGGGTTGTTTTGATTTGCATTTCTCTGATGATTAGGGATGTTGAGCATTTCTTTAGCTGCTTTTCAGCCATTTGATATTTCTCAGCTGAGAATTCTTTGTTTAGCTCTGTACCCCATTTTTTAATAGAATTATTTGATTCTCTATAGTCTGGCTTTCTGAGTTCTTTGTATACATTGGACACTAGCCCTCTATCAGATCTAGAATTGGTAAAGATCTTTTTTCCAATCTGTAGGCTGATGTTTTGTCTTCTTAACAGTGATAAGATCCAGTCTTAAGATATACAGATCATATGGTCCTTGGTAGGACCTGGTAATTCAGTTGGAGCTTACATGTTTGAATGTTCAGTGGGAGGTTAAATTTGTTAAAGAAAAAAACTTGGATATTCACCTTAGAATAATTTTTAAGCAAATTGTCTATCATGTAGCCTTGCTTCTCCCTGTATCTTGTAGTGAAATATGAGACAACAGAATAAAATAACTGAAACTTGAAGATCTGAAAATTTGTCATCCCCTCAATCCTTCAAACACTAAGGAAGTGTGTTCAGGGAGAACACCAAGATGATGCCTAGGCAATCATTCCATTACACTGTTGCTGGAGAAGTTCATGTCCATTAATATCACAGCCCCAGGTAGAGAGCCAGATGGAGCATGATAAATACTAATGCTTTCAGGTAAAGATTGGGGCATAGATTGGACAAGAGAGGAGATCTGATTACAGAATTCCTCATAGATACTAATATGGAACAAACTTTTCAGTGGCAAATATTAGTTAATCCAAAAGAGAGGAGTGATCCCAAAGGTAATTAAAACTTCTGTGGGCTTCTGTTCTTATTCAGGCTTACCTCAGGAGACAAGACTGTTTTGTGGGTAGGTTGCATATTGACACAATGCCCTCTAAAGGTTTTGAGGGACAGCCTGTAGCCCAGGTACACAGGTGTATTCTCGATGTCCAAGGCTATGAAGGTGATGTCTCCAGCCAGTGCACCAGGGAAACTGCTGCCTGAGCTCAAGCCAAACATGATGCTTCTTGAGTATCTCAATTTAAGAACTTGACAAGTGTCCCTGATCCTTTTCATCTTTGCAATTTCTCCTTCTCAAGGTAGTACTGTATGTCCCTTACCTGACTCACTATTATATTTTAGAATCATTTTAGAATTATAAGATATGTCTGTGTCTGGTTTCATCAATTCACAGCTAAGTAGGGCTCCTCTACCCAGGATGAGTCATATCCTAAGTCTCTCACGCATTTGATTTAAAAGTCAGATATTGGACTGTGGTTTGACTTTTTTTAGAAGGGAGGGTAGGGAGATGTGATAAAATATTAAATTGGCTCAGACAGAATAATTACAGCACACCAAAAAAAAAAATCACTCTCAAGTTTGTCTTTTTGAGCCAAGGTGTTTATTGGGGTTCCATGGGTTTAATATCATGTGCTAGAAGTTACTTACACAGACATGTGACTCAGTGACAACTTTTTTTTTTTGTTGAACTTCAAACAGTCTGAGAGTTGTTTCTGGGGTATTCAGAGCTTTCTGGGGTTAGTATTCCATTATCAGTGACTGCATATTATGTCTGTTCTTTTGTGACTGCGTTATCACACTCAGGATGATATTCCATAGATGCACCCATTTTCTTATGAATTTTTTAAGTCATTGTTTCTGATAGCTGAGTAGTACTCCATTGTGTAAATGTACCACAATTATTGTATCCATTCATCTACTGAAGGACATCTGGGTTCTTTCCAGCTTCTGGCTATTATAAATAGAGCTGCAATGAACATTGTGGTGCATGTGTCTTTGTTGTATGTTAGAGCATTTCTGGGGTAACAGCCCAGAAGTGGAATGACTGGGTCTTCAGGTAGTATTATGTTCATTTTTCTGAGGAACTGCCAGACTGATTTCCAGAGGGTTGTATCAGTTTACAACCCCACAAACACTGGAGAAGTGTTCCTCTTTCTCCACAACCTTGCCAGCATCTGCTGTCATTTGAGTTTTGGATCTTGGCCAATCTGACTGGTGTGAGGTGGAATCTCAGGGTTGTTTTGATTTGCATTTCCCTGATGGCTAAGGATGTTGAGCACTTCCTTAGATGTTTCTCAGCCTTTCACTATTCCTCAATTTAGAATTTTTTGTTTAAGTCTGTACCCCATTTTTTAATAGGGTTGTTTAATTCTCTGGTGTCTAGCTTTTTGAGTTCTACATACCTTGGATATTAGGCCTTTATCTGATGTGGGGTTGGTAAAGATCATTTCCCATTCTGTTGGCTGCTGTTTTGTTTTCTTGACAATGTCCTTAGCCTTACAGAAACCTTGCCATCTCATTAAGTCCCATTTGTCAATCTTTGACCTTAGAGCTCAAGCCATTGGTGTTCTGTTTAGGAAATTTTCTCCTGTGCCTATGAGTCCTAAGGTTTTCCCTACTTTCTCATCTACTAGTTTCAGTGTACCTGGTTTAATGTGGAGATCTTTGATCCACTTATACTCGAGCTTTGTACAGGGAGATAAGAAAGGGTCTATTTTCATTCTTCTGCATGCTGAGTGCCAGTTGGACCAACACCATTTGTTGAATAGGCTGTCCTTTTTCCATTGAAATGTTTACAGCTCCTTGGTCAAAAATCAGGTGACCATACACGTGAGGGCTCATTTCTGGATCTCCTATTCTATTTCATTGATCCACGTGCCTATTTCTTTACCAGTACCATGTAATTTTCAGCACAATTGCCTTGTAATATAGCTTGAGGTCAGGGATAGTGATTTCTGCAGATGTTTTCTTATTGTTGAGGATGGATTTCGCTATTCTTGGTCTTTTGTTATTCCAGATGAAATTGCACATTGAAGTTTTCCAACTCAATGAAGAACTGGGTTGGAATTTTGATGGAGATTGCATTGAATCTGTGGATTGCTTTTGGTAGGATGGCCATTTTAAAAATGTTAATCCTTTCAATCCATGAGCATGGGATATCTTTCCATTTTATGTGATCTTTCTCAATTTCCTTCTTTAGAGGTTTGAAGTTCTTGTCATACAGTTCCTTCACTTGCTTAGTTAGAGTCACACCAAGGTTTTTCATAGTTTTTGTGACTATTGTGAAGGATATATTTTCCCTAATTTCTTTCTCCACATGTTTGTCCTTTGAGTATAGGAAGGCTACTGATTTGTTTGAGTTATTTTTATATCCAGCCACTTTGCTGAACTTGTTTATCAGCTGTAGGAGTTCTCTGTGGAATTTGTGGGGTTGCTTAAGTACCCTATCATGTCATCTACAAATAGTGATTTTTTACTTCTTCCTTTCCAATTTGTATCCCTTTGATTTCCTTTTGCTGTCTAATTGCTTCGGCCAGAACTTCCAGTACTTTGTTGAATAGGTAGAGGGAGAGTGGGCAGCCTTGTTGAGTCCCTGATTTTAGTTGGATTGCTTCAAGTTTCCCACCGTTAAGTTTGATGTTGGCTGTTGGTTTGCTGTATATTGCTTTTATACTGTTTAGGTATGGGTCTTGGATTCCTGTTCTTTCCAAGAGTTTTAACATGAAGTGTTGTTGGATTTTTTTCAAATGCTTTCTCAGCATCTAGTGAGATAACCATGTGGTTTTTTTTATTCTTCCAGTTTGTTTATATGGTGGATTACATTGATGGATTTCCTTATATTAAACCATTCCTGCATCCCAGGGATGAAGCCTACTTGATCATGGTAAATGATCATTTTGATTTTCCTTGGATTAGGTTTGCAAGGATTTTGTTGAGCATTTTTGCATCAATGTTCATAAGTGATATATTTCTGAAGTTCTCTATCCTTGTATGGTCCTTGTGTGGTTTAGGACTGAGGGTTATTGTAGCCATAAAAAATGAGTTAGGTAGTGTTCCATCGGATTCTATTTTGTGGAATAGTTTGGAAAGTATTGGTATTATGTCGTCAATAATTTTCTGGTATAAATCTGCACTGTACCCATCTGGTCCTGGGCTTTTTTTTTTTTTGGGAGGCTTTTGATTACTGCATATATATTTTTAGGTGTTATGGGATTATTTATATGGTTTACTTGGTCCTGGTTCAACTTTGGTATCTTGTATCTTTCTAGGAATTCATCCACTTTCTCCCTTTTCCCAGCTTTGTTGAGTATAGGCTTTTCTAGTAGGATCTGATGATTTCTTGAATTTGCTCAGTTTCAGTTGTTTTTTCTCTGCTTTCCTTTCTGATTTTGTTAATTTGTATACTCTCTTTGCCCTCTAGTTAGTCTGGATATGGTTTATCAATCTTGTTAATTTCCTCAAAGATCTAGCTCTTGGTTTTTTGATTCTTTGAATGGTTCTTTTTGTTTCTATTTGGTCTATTTCTGCCCTAAGTTTGATTATTTCTTGCCATCTACTCCTCTTGGGTGTATCTGCTTCCTTTTGTTCTAGAGCTTTCAACTGTGCTGTCCGGATGCTAGTGTATGCTCTCTCCATTTTTTTTTGGAAGCTCTGAGTGCTATGAGTTTTCCTCTCAGTACTGCTTTCATTGCATCCAATAGGTTTGGGTATGTCATGTTGAGTTTTCATTTTCATTGAATTCTAAAAATTTCTTAATTTATTTCTTTATTTCTTATTTGACCCTGCCATCATTTAATAGAGTATTGTATATTTTCCATGTGTATATGGGCTTTTTGTTGTCTTTGTTGTTATTAAAGATGAGCCTTAGATCATGGTGATCTGAACGGATGCATGGGAGTATATCGATCTTTTATCGATTGAGGCTCGTTCTTTGTCCAATTATATGGTCAATTTTTGACAGGGTTCCATGAGGTTCTGAGAAGAAGGTGTATTCTTTTGTTTTCGGATGATATGTTCTATAGCTATCTATTAATTCCAGTTGGTTCATAGTGTCTTCTAGTTTTACAGCGTCCTTGTTCAGTTTCTGTTTCCATGATCTGTTCATTGCTGAGAGTGGGGTAAAAGTCTTCCACTATTATTGTGTGGGGTAAAATGTATTTTTTGAGCTTTAGTAGGGTTTCTTTTATGAATATGTGTGGTTTTGTATTTGGAGCATACATGTTAAGGACTAAGAGTTCCTCCTGACAGATTTTTCATGTAATGAGTAAGAAGTGGCCTTTCTTATCTTTTTTGATAACTTTTGGTTGAAAATCTACTTTATTCAATATTAGAATGTCCACTGCAGCTTGCTTCTTGGGTCCATTTGCTTGGAAGGTTTTTTTCCCAACCTTTTATTTTGAGATAGTGTCTGTCTTTGTCTCTGATATGAGTTTCCGTTATGCAGCAAAATGCTGGGTTTTGTTTATGTATCCAGTCTGATAGCCTATACACCAGAAAGCTCACCTCAGTATAAGCAATGATTCAAAAAATATTGCATCCTACAGCTTCCTATATAACTTGCAGTCAGCTTATCCAGTTGTAAGTCTTCTCTCTTTTCTGTTTACATAACCTTGGAGACAAGTCTTGTTAATCCATTAACTTCTGCACTTTCTGATCTCTGTAATTCATATGACTTGTGTGAGTGAGCCATGTTTCATTAGCTAAGTGCCATACACCTGTTCGCTCTCCCTCTTTAAGGGAATGCTTCAATTTGAAGAAGATGACTACACAATGGGGATGCAGGCCTAATGCTGTAAGTGGACTAATGCTTTTAGAATGTTGGGATATTATGCATATATTTGGCTGGTGAAAAGAATATTGATCAATTTGAGGGTAAATGTTGTGAACTGAATTGTTTCATTCCAAATTTATATGCTGAAGCACTCTCTTACCCCAGTCCTTTATATAGAGCCTTTAGAAACAAAACTTTGAAGACCATGTTCTTAAAGGTTTTGTAGAAAATACTGTAGACATTAGAGTAGACCCTAGTATAATCTGATGGAAACTCACATAAACTAAGTAGACCAGGACACACAGCCACACTGAAGTAGCAACACTGAAGTATATATGTACAAAGAAAAAGCCATGGGAGAATAGGCATACAAAGGGCTTTCTTAGTTACTGTTCCATTGCTGTGAAGAGACACTGTGTCCAAGGCAACTCATTTAGAAAATACATTTAACTAGGTGCTTGCTTACAGTTAGAGAATTAGTTTAAGATCATCATGGCAGGAAGCAGACAGATATGGCATTGGAGCATAGCTGAGAGGTTTTTTTTTTTTTTTTTTTTTTTTTTTTTTTTTTTAACTGATCTCTAGGCTGTAGGTAGAGGAGTCCGACAAAGGGAGGAAGGGAAAAGGGGCAGGGTGGGGGAGAAGGGCCTGGAGTAAACCTTAAAATACATGAGACTATGGAGGCCATTCCTACTCAGTCAACCACAGCTGCCATATGTTAGTGACCTCCTAGTAAATCAAATACCTGTCATTGTCTTGGGCATCAGGTTCTAAGAACTGTGTGGCTGCATGAAAACACACTCTTCTTTTAACCTATCAATCTCTGGAGTTTGATTGAGTATCTTGAAAATCACTAAAGAGCACTGTCAGCATCACTAGACCGCTGCAGCATCCCCTCTTCATTCTCTTGCCCTCATGACAAACAAAAATGCCCCCAGACATTGTCAAATGCTTTCTTGGTGACCAAGGGCCCCAGCTTGAGAACCACTGATGTAGATATTCAAAACCTACTAAGACCATCACTACAGAGTTGCATGGATCACTCTAAGTTGAAAAATACTCTGGGTGTTACAGTGCTATTTAAATGCTGTAATTTGGGCTGTCTCTTTTCTTTTACATTCCTCTTTCTCATGTTCTCCTTGTGCTACTTCATATTTTAAAGTGCCAAGCCTAAATAAACGATGGGAGTTGACATACAACCTCTTTATTTCCTGACTTTTCTCCTGCTTCCAAAGTGTGAATTCCCACCTGTCAATTTTCTGAATAGTTTTCCAGAAACTTTTATTCCATTATTGCTACAAACTCAACTACATTCAATGCCAAATATATGACTTCCTCTAAATTGTTCTTTCTGTATTTCCTGTCAGCTAAGCAGTTCTTTTCAGGTTCATTTAAAATGCATTTTGAGTGCCTTATGATCCTGTGGTTTGGTATAAAAGAAAGCCATTCAAGCAGGTTTAATATGATGTAGTAAGTACAATGATAAAAAATATCCAGAAACTTTCATGTTCACATGTGGAACATCTTACCTAGCTAAGGGTTTTTGAAGTGACTTCCTGTAGGAGGCAAGAACTGAGCATGGAAAAAGAAGTCCAAAGACAATGTTGATGAAAGTAAAGAAAGATATTTTAGGAGCATTAAACAGTACATATAATAGGAAAAAGAAGAAAATATACTCAATATTTTCCCAGAATAAGAGTTTAAGGTAAACATGCAAGTGATATATGCCAATATATATGTGTGTGCATACATACATGCACACACACATATATCTTTTGAGAATGTTCTTTGTATATGCATGTACATGCATGATATGTGTACAGATTTCTGTACGTGCATTGTATGTATAGGTAGTATATTGAATATATGTGTTTAATTGCAACTGTGCACACATATTAAGGTCACATAAGGATTTCGACTGTCCTGTTATATCACTCTCTGACTTACTTACATAAGGCAGTATTTATCACTGAACATAGAGCTAGCCTTGTATTCTCAATGTCAGTGAACGTATGTCTTTGATCCCTAAAGAGTTTGGAAAGAATGTGACTAGGCAGGTGTGTGGTCACATTCATCTTTTTAAGTAGGTTCTGGGGACTGAACTCAGTCTTTTTGCTTTCATTAAAAGCACTCTTATCCAATTAGCCATCTTGTTTTTTGGGCAATCTCTTATTTTATTTTTTGTATACATATATATATATGTATATTTTATTTATTTATTTATTTTTAATATAAAAACACTGTTAAATGGTGAAATAATATGAAAAACTTAGTTGTTGTCTTGAAAGCAAGATCTTGGGCCACAAATATGAAGTAAAGGCACCATTCTCTGATCACAGCCAAAGCAACAAAATCCCACAAAGCAGTGTAGCTAAGCTAATGCTTAAGCAGGGTGAAAAGCTGACCTACTTTTGTTTTTGTTTTTGTTTTTCTTGAGCTTCACACAGTCTGAAACTTGTTTCTGGGGTGTTCAGAGCTTTCTGGCGTTAGTATCTAATATTCAGTGACTGCATATTAGGTCTGTTCTTTTGTGATTGGTTATCTCACTCAGGATGATATTCTCTAGATGCATCCTCATTCTTAAGAATTTCATAAAGCCATTGTTTCTGATAGCTGGGTAGTAATCTATTGTGTAAATGTACAACAGTTTTTTGTATTCATTCATCTACTGAAGGACATCTGGGTTCTTTCCAGCTTCTGGCTATTAAAAAGAGCTGCTATGAACATTGTGGTGCATGCATCTTTGTTGTATATTGGAATGTCTCTGGGGTATATGCCCAGAAGTGGAATAGCTGGATCTTAAGGTAGTACAATGTCCAATTTTCAGAGATATCGCCAGAGTGATTTTCAGAGTGATTGTATCAGTTAACAACTCCAACAAAAGTGGAGAAGTGTTCCCCTTTCTCCACATTCTCGCCAGCATCTGCTGTCATCTGAGGTTTGGATCTTAGCCAATCTGACTTGTGTGAGGTGGGATCTCAGGGTTGTTTTGATTTGCATTTCCCTGATGGCTAAGGATGTAGAGCACTTCCTCAGATATTTCTCAGCCATTCGATATTCCTCAACTGAGAACGTTTTGTTTAGCTCTGTACCCCATTTTTTAATAGGGTTATTTGATTCTCTGGTGTCTAGCTTTTTTAGTTCTTTGTATACCTTAGATATTAGGCCTCTATCTGATGTGGAGTTGGTAAAGATCTTTTCCCATTCTGCTGGCTGCCATTTTGTTTTCTTGACAGTGTCCTTAGCTTTACAGAAACTTTGCAATCTCATTAAGTCCCATTTGTTAATCTTTGACCTTAGATTTGAGCTATTGGTGTTTTGTTCAGAAAATTTTCTCCTGTGCCTATATGTTCTAAAGTTTCCCTACTTTCTCATCTAAAAGTTTCAGTGTATCTGGTTTAATGTGGAGATCTTTGATCCACTTACACTTGAGCTTTGTACAAGGAGATAAGAAAGGGTCTATTTTCATTTATCTGCATGCTGAGTGCCAGTTGAACCAACACCATTTGTTGAAGAGGCAGCCATTTTCCATTGAATGTTTACAGCTCCTTTGTAATAATTCAGCTGACCATATATGTGAGGGCTCATTTCTGGATCTTCTATTTTATTCCATTAATCCATGTGCCTATTTCTGTACCAGTACCATGCAGTTTTCAGCACAATTGCCTTGTAATATAGCTTGAGGTCAGGGATAGTAATTCCCGCACATATTTTTTTGTTTTTAGGATGGATTTTGCTATTCTAGATCTTTTGTTATTCCAGATGAAATTGCACATTGCTCTTTCCAACTCTATGAAGAGTTGGTTAGTGGTGCATATATCTTTGTTGTGAACTAAGGTGTTTCTGGGGTATATGCCCAGAAGTGGAGTACCTGGGTCTTCAGGTAGTATTATGTCCAATTTTCTGAGGTATCGCCAGACTGATTTCCAGAGTGGTTGTATTAGTTTGCAACCCCACCAACAGTGGAGAAGTGTTCCTCTTTCTCCGCAACCTCACCAGCATCTTTTGTCATCTGAGTTTTGGATCTTGGCCAGTCTGACTGGTGTGAGGTGGAATCTCAGGGTTGTTTTAATTTGCATTTCCCTGATGGCTATGGATGTCGAGTACTTCCTCAGATATTTCTCAGGCATTCGATATTCCTCAACTGAGAACATTTTGTTTAGCTCTGTACCCTATTTTTTAATAAGGTTATTTGATTCTCTGGTGTCTAGCTTTTTGAGTTCTTTGTATACCTTAGATATTAGGCCTCTATCTGATGTGGAGTTGGTAAAGATCTTTTCCCATTCTGCTGGCTGCCATTTTGTTTTCTTGACAATGTTCTTAGCCTTACAGAAGCTTTGCAATCTCATTAAGTCCCATTTGTTAATCTTTGACCTTAGAGCTTGAGCCATTGGTGTTTTGTTCAGGAAATTTTCTCCTGTGCCTATATGTTCTAAAGTTTCCCTACTTTCTCATCTAATAATTTCAGTGTATTTGGTTTAATGTGGAGATCTTTGATCCACTTACACTTGAGCTTTGTACAAGGAGATAAGAACGGGTCTATTTTCATTCTTTTGCATGCTGAGTGCCAGTTGGACCAGCACCATTTGTTGAATAGGCTGTCCTTTTCCCATTGAATGTTATAGCAGCTCTATTCATAATAGCCAGAAGCTGGAAAGAACCCAGATGTCCTTCAGAAGATGAATGGATACAAAAATTGTGGTACATTTATACAATGGAATACTACTCAGCCAACAGAAACAATGACTTGACCAAATTCTTAAGAAAATGGCTGCATCTAGAGAATATCATTCTGAGTGAGATAACCCAGTCACAAAAGAACAGACATAATATGCAGTCACTGATAGTGGGATGCTAACCTCAGAGGCTCGCACTGCCCCAGAAACACTCACAGACTGTATGAAGTCCAAGAAATAAAGAAAACAAAACAAAACAAAAAAATCTTTATACAACAAGAAAACTTTGACTATTTCCATGTTACATTTTGTTTTACATGTATTTTATGCTCATTGTAACTATTAAGTTTTTAATGCATACTATCAGTCATTTAAAAAAATCAAGTACTGACTAAAATATATTCATATAGTTTTATGTAATAATTATTTTAAAATCTGAAAAAAAGTACTGACAAAAATGTATTGTATAATTTTATGCAAAAATGCGTAAAATCTGTACATTTATTTTTCTTTTGTAAAATAAAGTTGTTAAAAAAAAGAGTTGGTTTGGATTTTGATGAGGATTGCATTGAATCTGTTTATTGCTTTTGGTAAGATTGCCATTTTTACAGTGCTGATCCTTGCAATCCATGAGCATGAGAGATCTTTCCATTTTCTGAGATCTTTGATTTCCTTCTTTAGAGATTTTAAGTCCATGTCATACAAATACTTCACTTGGTTAGTTAGAGTCAATCCAAGGTTTTTCATATAGTTTGTGAATATTGTGAAGTGTATATTTTCCCTAATTTCTTTCGCGATGTGTTTGTTCTTTGAGCAGAGGAAGGCTACTGATTTGTATGAGTTATTTCTATATTCAGCCACTTCACATTGCTGAACTTGTTTATCAGCTGTAGGAGTTCACTGGTTTAATTTTTGGGGTCACTTAAGTACACTATCATGTTATCTGCACATAGTGATGTTTTTACTTCTTTCTTTCAAATAGCATCCCCTTGATCTCCTTTTGCTGTCTAATTGCTCCAGCCAGGACTTCCAGTACTATGTTGAATAGGTAGGGAAAGAGTGGGCAGCCATGTCTTGTCCCTGATTTTAGTGGGATTGCTTGAAGTTTCTCACCATTAAGTTTGATGTTGCATATTGGTTTGCTGTATATTGCTTTTATTATATATAATTTTAGGCCTTGGATTCCTGTTTTTTCGAAGACTTTTATCGTGAAGTGGTATTGAATTTTGTCATATGCTTTGTCAGCATCTAGTGAGATGACATGTGGATTTTTACTTTGGGTTTGTTTATATGATGAATTATGTTGATAGATTTCTGTTTATTAAACCATCCCTGCATCCTATGGATAAAGCATACTTGATCATCGTGAATGATCATTTTTTTCTTGGATTTGGTTTGCAAGGATTTTGTTGAGTATTTTTGCATCAATATTCAGAAGTGAGATTCGTCTTAAATTCTCTTTTCTTGTACATTTTTTGTGTGGTTTAGGATCGAGGGTTATTGTAGCCTTGAAAAATGAGCTTGGTAGTGTTCCATCTGACTCTCTTTTGTGGAAGAGATGGAAGAGTATTGGTATTAGGTCGTCAATAAATGTCTGATATAATTCTGCACTAAACCTTGCTGGACCTGGGCTTTTTTTGGTTGGGAGGCTTTTGATGACTGCTTCTATTTCTTTAGGTGTTATGGGATTATTTAGCTGGTTTACCTGGTCCAGATTTAACTTTAGTACCTTGTATCTGTCTAGGAATTCATGCATTTCCGCCAGATCTCTAGCTTTGTTGCGTATAGGCTTTTGTAGTAGGATCTGATGATTTCTTGAATTTTCTCAGTTTCAGTCATTATTTCTGCAATTTCCTTTCAGATTTTGTTAATTTGAATACTCTGTCTTTGCCCTCTAGTTAGTCTGGCTATGGGTTTATCAATCTTGTTAATTTTTTCAAAGAACCAGCTCTTGGTTTTGTTGATCGTTGAGTGGTTCTTTTTGCTTCTATTTCATCAATTTCTGCTATGAGTTTGATTATTTCTTGCCATCTACTCCTCTTGTGTGTATCTGATTCCTTTTCTTCTAGAGCTTTCAACTGTGCTGTCAAGTTGCTAGTATATGCTCTCTCCAGTTTCTTTTTGGAAGCACTCAGAGTTATGAGTTCTCCTCTCAGTACTGCTTTCAGTGCATCCCATAGGTTTGTTTTGTTGTGTTTTTGTTTTCATTAAAGTCTATAAAATTTTTAATTTCTTTCTTTATTTTTTCTTTGACCATGGTATGGTTTAATAGAGCATTGTTTAGTTTCCACGTATATATGGGCTTTTTGTTCTCTTTGTTGTTATTAAAGAACAGCCTTAGAACATGGTGATGTGTTAGGATGAATGGGAATAGTTCAGTCTTCTTATATCTATTGAGGCTTGTTTTTTGACTGATAATATGGTCAATTTTCGAGAAGGTACTGTGAGGTGCTTAGAAGAAGATGTACTCCTTTGTTTTAGGATGATAGGTTCTGTAGATGTCTATTAATTCCAATTGTTTCATAACCTCTGCTAGTTTCATTGTGTCCTTGTTCAGTTTCTGTTTCCATGATCTGTTTGCTGATGAAAGTGGGGTTTTGAGATCTCCCACTATTATTCTGTGGGGTGAATTTATTTTGAGCTTCAGTATGGTTTCTTTTATGAATATTGGTACTTTTGTATTTGGAGCTACATGTTACTGATTGAGAGTTCCTCCTGACAAATATCCCCTGTAATGAGCATAAATGACCTTCCTTATCTTTTTTTATATCTTTGGGTTGAAAACCTACTTTATTCAATATTAGAATGGCCACGCCAGCTTGCTTCTTGGGTCTGTTTGCTTGGAAGGTTTTTTTCCCCCAACCTTTTACTGTGAGATAGTGTCTGTCTTTGTCTCTGAGATGAGTTTCCTGTATGCAGCAAAATGCTGAATTCTGTTTATATAACCAGTCTGATAGCTTATATCTGTTTATTGGGGAATTGAGTCCATTTTTGTTAACAGATATTAAGGAATAATGGTTGCTGTTTCCTGCTATTTTTGCTTTTAGAAGTAGAATTGTGCCTGTGTGTTTATCTTCTTTTGGTTTTCTTGCTTAGGAGTTTTCTTGTTTTTACTAGGATGTAGTTTCCCTCCTGTATTGGGTTTTCCACCTATAATTCATTGTAATGTTGGTTTGTGGTCAATTATTGTGTAAATTTAATTTTGTCTTAAAATATCTTGATCTCTCCATCTATGGTGATTGAGAGGTTTGCTGGGTTTATCAGCTTGGGCTGACACTTGTGTTTCTCTCTGGGTCTGCATGATGTCTGTCCAGGATCTTGTAGCTTTCATAGTCACTGTTGAGAAGTTGGGTGTGATTCTGATTGGTCTGTCTTTATGTTACATGACCTTTTTCCCTTACTGCTTTTAGCATTCTTTGTTTGCTTTGGGCATTTGGTGTTTTGACTATTATGTGAGGGGAGAAATTTCTTTTCTGGTCTACTCTATTTGGAGTTCTGTAAGCTTCTTTTATGCTCATGGTCATCTCATTATTAAGGGCACTGAAGTTTTCTTCTACGATTTTGTTGAAGATATTTACTGTGCCTCTTAGTTGATATTCTTCGCCCTCTTCTATTCCTATTATCCTCAGTTTTGGTCTTCTTGTTATGTCCTGGATCTCCTGGACATTTTGGGTTAGGAACTTTTTGGCATTTGCATCTTCTCTGACTCTTTTGTCTATATTTTCACTGTTGTCTTAAGCCCCTGAGATTCTCTCTTCTGTCTCCTGTAGTATGTTGGAAATGCTTGCATCTGTAACCCCTGATTTTTTTTTTTTTTTTTAGGTTTTCTACCTCCAGGGTTGTCTCTTTTAGTGGTTTTTTTTATTGTTTCCATTTCCATTTTAAACTCCTTCTTCAATTCCTTCATCTCTTTGCTTCTGTTTTCCTCTAGTTCTTTGATGTCTTTGAGTGTTTTTTTTCTCTTTAAAAGGTTCTATTTCTTTATGCTTTTTCTCCCATTCTTGTTTAATGATCTCTATCATCATCTTGAGGTAAGATTTCGTGTCTTAGTCTTCTTTTTCTGGAGTGTTTGGCATTTTGCTGTTTGCTGTGATAGGAGATCTGGGTTCTGGTGTTGCCCAGTTATCTTGGTTTCCCTTGGGTAAGTTCTTTTGCTTTTCTCTTGCCATCTTGTTGTCTGTGATTATACATGGTGTTGTTTTCCAGGATTGCTTCCAGTCTCTCCTGAGTGCCTAGCCTGTGTCTCTGGATCTTTTCTGTACCCAGAGGGATATTGCCTGAACATCTCTTCTGCATGCAGGGGCCGTCTAGGTGGAAACTGGGTCCCTATGGCAAAGTTCCTGATCCCCCGAACCAATGGCGGGTGTACTTTCCAGGAGCTCTGCCCAGACCTCTCTGCACCCTGGCTACTAGCAGTGCAGTCTCACCAAGCCTGTGTCCTTGGATCTCTGCTGTTCCTCCAATTAGCCATCTTTTGAAACATTTCCATATTTCAATTCATTGATTTAAAGACAATGAACTTTAGCCTGAATTGCCTTCCACAAAGCAAAAGTACCAATTTGTCTTGACTTCACAGATGTACAATATTGTTCAATTCTTCCAGGTGGTCTCAAAATTGTTTGGCTAAAACAGTATTAAAAGATACTGTTTTTGCTACTTTAATTAAATTTTTTAGACAAAGTTCTTCAGAAGTATCAAAATCTATTGGGGGTGAGGGGGAGGTAGATATATCAACTCTAAACAAGCTATGGTTGGACATAGTTCCATTTGTTTAGGTCTGGAGATGATCTGATGATCACTGAAGTTCCCACCCATGCTGATGCTGTAAGGAAACCCTCTGAACTCTGCCTGCCCTTCGCACAGCATGACTGAGGATGTAAATTGGCCTGGTGCTTGCCTGGAGCAGGCAAAAGCCTCTCTACTCTACTAGTGGGTGTGTTTATGGGTTTTCTGTGGGTACCTCATGTCCTTCTGACACAGCTTGCATTTTCATGAGGGCAGAGAAGAGAACCTTCATACAATTTTTGTTTCTTATGTCTATGTAACATCCAGCAGATCAAAAAAATGTTGTATATGCCTTATGTTTATATTTTTTAAAAGCCTTTATTTGAAACATGGAAACTTTTCTCTTTTTTATTAGACATTATTTGTGTTTACATTTCAAATGTTATTCCATTTTCTGGTTTTCCCCTCTCCCATCCTCCTTCCCTGGTTCTGTGAGGAATCACTCCCTCCCACCCACACACTCCCACTTCAACACCCTGGCATTTTTATACTGGAGAAAGAATCTTCACAGGACCAAGGGCTTTTCCCATTGATGCCAGACAATGGTATCCTTTGCTACTTATGTGACTGGAGCCATGAGTAACTCCAGGTATACATTTTGGTTGGTTGTTTAGTCCCTGAGAGCTCTGGTGGTCTAGTTAGTTAATGTGGTTGTTCTGCCATGGGGTTGCTACTCCCTTCAGCTCCTTAAGTCCTTCCTCTAACTGCCCCCATTGGGGTGCCTGGGTTCAGTCTGTTGGTTGGCTGCAAGCGTCTGCATCTGTATTGGTAAACCTTTTAGAGAGCCTCTCATAAGACATCCATGTTAGCCTCCTGTCAGAAAGTTCTCTTTGGTGTCAGCAATATTGTCTGGTTTTGGTGGCTGCATATAGGATGGATCTCCAGGTGGGGTAGTCTCTGGACAGCCTTTTATTTAGACTCTGCAGCATGCTTTATCCCTGTATTTCCTTTCATGAGTAATTTGTTCCCCATTTGAACAAGGATTGAAGCATCCACATTTTGGTTTCTGATTGTATATATGCGTATATATTTCATTGTAACCTAGGGGTAGAACTGAGTATGTTGTGTTTGTTTGTTTTGTTTTCTGTAACCCCATTTAACTAAGAAAGTGCCATGCACTAGTAAATTTTGATGTTTGTTAGTGTTTATATATCTAAATCTGACACTATACCTTTAAATTGTATTCTGCTGCTATTTTAAGGGTTCATAAAGATATTATTCTTTATTACATTTGGTTTAAACTATGACATGTCTCTTCTTCCTACATTTTATTTCAAATAGAACATTATTTTTATATGACCCCTTCAATGGTCCTTAGTTTGAGCTGCCATTTCTCTTATTCCCTCCCCAGCTCTTCTTTCCCTCTCCTAATTGGAGCCTTACATTCTTGTAACCAGCCCCCAATTGATCTATCTATATCTATCTATTTTATTTTTTATTCCTTGGGAGATGCAATCATATTCCCTTACTCTATACCTAAACTCTGTGATTATATTGATTATAGTTTGCCTAGTGAAGATTAAATAGCTAATCTTTACATATAAATGAATAAATACTATATCTGTCTTTCAGGTTCTGGGTTACCTCACTCAGGATAATTTTTTTCTATCTTCATCCATTTAGCTGCAATTTTCATGATTTCTTCTTTTTAGCTTTAAACAATAATGTTTTATTATGTAAATATATCACATTTTCTTTATTCATTCACCTATTGATGGTCTAATGCATTTATTACATGAAAATTATACTTATGATCTTTGTCTATTCTGCCTACTTCCCTTTAGAAAGGACCGATTATAGCACAATGAACAAATCATATGAATAAATATGAAGAACCCAAGTAGAAAAGAATGCACTAAGAGAAAGGGAGTCTGCAAAAACCTTGTCGCCTCTCATTAGTCTCTAGTTGATCTACCTGAGCACTAGCAGTAAAAAAGAAACTTGCCTTGGAGCTCAATCCTGCACAAAAAAAATACAAGGAACTGAGGATGGATCTAGAGAGAGAGAGAGAGAGAGAGAGAGAGAGAGAGAGAGAGCGAGAAAGGGAGGGAGAATGGTCCTCTCTATCTTAGAGTAAAGCCATGTACCTACTCTGAGATTCCAAAGAAACTTGGGACAAATGGCTAACTTAAGTGCCTACTAACATATCAAAACTCACCCTCTGTCTACAAAGTACCCATGGCTGCTTTCTGCTTCTCTTTCCTCTCTCTATAATTTGTTCCCTTCCTTCAGCTTCTCTATCCTATATAACTCAGCCATTCCAGCCATGTGCTCTCTTGATGTTCTTGGCTCCTCACTTCACTACCCATTGGCCTCTTTACTTTCTCACCACACTTCTGTCTCTTCCTCTCTTTATGCCCCCCTTTCGTCTCCTAACCATGTTCAGACTGGACCCTTTCAGATGCCTCTGGCTCTCTTCTTCATATAAAATATGACCTCAACCCTACCTCAGAGTGGCCATATCCTCATTTGCATCCACAAGTAACATTATATGAATTGGTTATATTTAGTCATATATATGATTATACACATATTCATGCAATGACAATTAGTGAAAAACGAGGCCATGAATTTGAATGACAGTAGAGAGGGGTGAATGGGAGGATTTGGGGAGAGAAAAGAGAATCAAGAAGTGTGATTATATTATAATCTAAAAAATAAAAAAATAAAATAAAAATGATTATTAAAATGGGGAAAACATTATTTTTCCTTTAGTAACAAATATCTTTCCATGACACCATATTTTTTTGTTCTAATTTTCTACAAAAACATTAAAATAGATATTATTGTCATTTTTTGAGCAAAAATACTGAAGACACATGATGCTTAAATTGCAATGCCAAATGACAGAATATGTTTGCTCATTCTGAATTTTAGGTCGGATGAACCAGCTCTTGTGATTTTTAACTGGCTTAGTCTCCTCAAGATGTTATATTTATATTATTTCAGGTTTAGAAAATGCATACAAATAGTTCAACACTAGGCCAAATTGTTAATATATTTTACTAATATATAAAGACAAACTTTTTACTTGATTATACTTTTGATAATAATCGATGTGTAAATAATTTAGTTTTCTGTAGCTTTCCCCCCCTTCTGGTAGCTATTGTTCTATGGACCTCATGTAACAAATGATCATTGGGTTTGTTTAACTGATTTCATGCTTGGAAGTAATTCAAGTCCCAAGGAGTGATACTTCAGAATAGCATAACTCACATGGCAGGGAAAGTAACTGCTAGGTTCTTATGTTCCCTATCTTTGTCCCCAAGGACTATGGCACAAGAACATGGCAATCTCAATTGTATGTCACAAGGACTTCCAACATCCAGAAACTTGCTCTGTTCTGTCCTACAATCCTCATTTTATAATCCATGTGATTTTGACCAATAATATAATAATAGTTTTATAAACATTGATCTCTAATGCTTATTGGTCAAGCTCAACTTCAGAAGTCATCTTATCACTCAAGAGGGGAGGAAGCAGAGTCCATCCATTCTGCCTACACCTAGAAGGGCTCTCTTCCTTTAACGTCTGTAAAAACTTGAATTTACTTTCCCTTCTCCCTTTTTCCTTCTTTAAGCTTGAGTATCACTTTATAAAAGAAGAGGCAGAGAGCCCATCACTGGCTATTTTATATCTTTGTAGAACAAAAGAAAGCTGGAAATTAAACTTCCTGCTGGTGTATGCCTGGAATTAGATGAGGTAAGGATTGGACACTTGGACTTTTGTTCCTTATTTCACCGCTGGTGGTAATTTGGCATTTCTCTATAGGTATAACTGAAGAACAGCATTTTGCATTAGTAATTCAAAGCAAGCATTATTGCAAATGCCATCTTCAATAATTTTTCATTAATGTGCAATTCCAATTGTTTTTAAGACTAGAAGTTGGCTCATGGGTGAAAGTAGAAAGAGAAGAGAGGGTCAATTTTCAAGCCATGAATAGTGACAAGTGAAATTATATGGGGAAAGGAAATCAATCCCACCAAATGGAACAGGGCAAAAGAGGAGCTCAAGTAAATGAATCATTACCCAGAGGAATCCAATTTCTCTACATTTGTGAGCTAGTGTCTGAGAAAGGACTTAGTGGGTCTTAGTGCTCTGCTGCAGATGAAGTATTATCAATAGATTTCTAAGCAACTTCAGAGACTCCAGCTGACTACTTTTCTGGGTACAAGTTTTCCATCGCTGGGGGAGTAAATCCAAGAGTTTCAAAAGAAAATGACTCTTTTATATTTTTTCTTCTCTCCTGTAAGTTCAGGATTCAGAGATAAGGCGGTGTTCAAACTGGTGTGCGTATCTCATTGTGTGCATCAGCTATCAAATGGTACAGAGGAGTAGCTTGAACCTGTGCATTAAGGGTCTGATTATGGCCTCTAATCAGCTTGTCTTGAATGGCCCAATGATAAATTCCTTTGTCCTTTCCCTCTCCCAAACACTGAAGATTAGCCTGGCCTTTTCCACCAAGTCCTTGCCACCTCACATTCTGCAACCATGAAAGGCTTTTTTTCCCCCTTTCTTTTACTATATGATAGCATTAGCTTTTCCTCTAAAAATGTAATATCTGAATTTTAGACCATTGTCTGATGAAAATTAGGGGAGAAATTAAATAAAGAGGAATATTCTGGAATATTCTGAAACTTTCCACATCTGATTTTTACTGTGAATTTACTCCAGCTTTTGAAAATTTACAAGTAATTTGAAGAATTGGATTTTATAATATATCTCATTCTATCTGTCTTAAGAGGTGCAGTTACTATGTCTTCAGTTTTTAATTCTTTCTCTCCTTCTTCCTCTTCCTTCCTTTCTTCCTTCCTTCCTTCCTTCCTTTCTTTCTTTTAATGAACATTAAAATTGGCAGGAAGGTTATATACTGTTTCTTAGATTATTCTGAAATTCTGAGCTGGCAGTTGGCCATCTAAAGTGGTTAATGCCATGATTCGTGTGTACTTGCTTAAGTTGGCTAATGAGATTCTGTTTGCCTGGATAAGTTTATGTCCCTTGGAGGGATGAAGTATATATGTGCTCTTTGAAAAATTGTTGCTTATCCTGGGATCATAGCCCTGATTATAAATGACGATGTTGGAGCAACCCAGAGCTTGAATGGTAGGATCATGTCTAAACAACAGACCTAATTTAGCTAGACAATCAAATGGCACCTGGCAACAGAAATGTAAAGCACCTTAATATAGAGTTTTTCAATGACTATTTCAATTTGAAAGGCAATTGAGGAAGAGATGGTCCTATTACTAAAATGAGTGAGTTTAGAAAAAATGAGAAAGGGAACAGGAAATGATTTCTTTAAAAGGGAAAGGAACTGAAAAATTAAAGTCTGCTTGTCTGAGTAAAATACTTGAGACAGTCACAGCAGACAGGGTTTTGCTGCTCTGAGCAAGTAGAAGGGGCTGTTCTGATATTGGTATCTTCTGAGGACAGATTGCTAGGGCTAAAAAATTTTTTTCTGGAAAATGTTTTTTTTTTTTCCCTTAGCCAACCTCTTTGTAGTCTTCCGTATATCAATCAAGTGTATATTCCATTTAAAAATTCCATTTCTTACAAATTAGATTATGTCCCGCGCCACAGTCTCACCGGCAAGAACAGACGCAGTACACAAGGATCCTTCTGCAGCAAAAATTTAATGGAGGAAGACCCTGAAGGGTGGAAAAGCACCCAGTTTTATACCCTTGAGGGAGGCAGGGGAAGCGTGTCTCTAACTGATTGGCTGCTCACTGGTGGTCTGATGATTATGCCCCGAGATGGGCTGTGACTTTGGCTCGCCTTGCTCTTCAAGAATGTGCTTTTAGGTTGTTTGTCAGTTTTAGCTGACTCACAGCCCAGGAAACCGGCGCCATCTTTGCAGGGTGTTGGCTGTGGCCCCTTACAACATTATGAGGTTAAGGAGGGGAAAGCCGCTTCAATTTCAAGAAACAAATATTCCTCTCTCAGATACCGTTTTAAGGTTAAAGAATCAACCTTAAATTATTCTTTAGCAAGATAGAACAGCTTATGGTTCATGCAACCTTCATTAGAAGATTCGGGGAACTACTCAATGAATTTCACGACCTGCAGTGACTACTTTTAACCTTTTAATTCAAAAATAGAAAACAACACACATAAATGTAAGCAACCCACTGCTCAAGAAGATGAACTTCTATGGGTTTACCATCTAATACCAGGAGTTATATTTTCATAGTATTTTTCACTTGGTTCCATTTATTTTGAATTGGGCAGAAGACCCACCAGCATTGATACTACTAAGAAAGAGGACTATGGCAGACTCTGTGCCTTTTATTTTGGAATAGAGTATGGCAAACTTTGTGACTCTTATATTGGAATACTGTGTTGGTAATAGTTACAGTGCCTGGCTCTTTGCAGTCTGCCCTTCCAGAGCACTGAGCTTCAGGGACAGTCAGAGAAACCCTTCAGAAGATCCCACTATACATAAGATTGTATTTCTTAAAATGGCATTGCTTATCTGGTTGTGAGGATATTGAAGATACAAATCAAGGACAAAAAGATTTAAAAGAGGACTTGATCAAACCAAAGTTACTCCTGTTGGCTTCCTCATTTTTGCATAGATAAGTAAGGAATAAACTTCTATCATGTTTCAGGAATAGTTTTAGATTGAGAGTGCAGAATACTGAGCTCTACTTTCTTGGATCTAATTTTTTTTTTGTGATGGTGTAAAGAAAAGAGGTAAGGGGAAAAAGAAAGGTGGAAATGGGGAGAGGAAGAAAGGAAAAGAGAGAGAGAGAGGGAGAGAGAGAGAGAGAGAGAGAGAGAGAGAGAGAGAGAGAGAGAGAGAGAGAGAGAGAGAGAGAGAGAGAGCCATTATTCAGAGTCATCAAATGAAGCTGAAGCTAAATCCTGAATGAACATATACCACCAGTGGATTTAAATATGGGAAACAACATTAGACAACATTGAAAGACATTTAGGAGGCAGCCTTTTGTTTTTCCTCTTTTGGATGCTGTGATTGGAACGACTAAGACAGTGGATGAGTATTTACTGACAAGAATGACTTTAGCTAGGGCCAGCATATGATAAAGGATAAGATTTTAACTCAGCAAATAGACTCACCTAGGAACAAGAGTTTTTCAACACAAATAGGATTGTTTTATGTTTTAAAACATCCCCTAAAAACTCAAATGTACAAGTGGTTAACTAAATCTCTTTTAGGGATGGGAGAAAAGCAATTTATATATCAGTTGTGATCAAAAGTGCTATCCAGATGGCCTTTGTAATAGAAGATTCCAGACTTGTATATAAACTGAAAATGGATTTATCTTCAAAACAAATGGGTGGAAGAGTGCTTGAGGCTTTGATTAAATAACTCTCCAATAGCAGATACCTGAAATGACTAAACTATTTCAGTCATTAAGTATAGTTAGCATGTTTTCACTTGATCTTGTCTGCAAAGTGCATAAGATATTCTTGATAACATGAGACTAAAAGGAACACAGGAGGGAGGGCTGAGTGCCTGTAGGAGGAGAGAGCATGCTGAGTGACTGTCATTACTAAATATAACAGACATATGGGACATTTTGCCAAATGCCAGGGTTAGAGCTGAGGGAGGAATTTTACATTGAATCCTGTGGAGTACAGAGATATCACACAAGTACCTAATACCCCAGGCTTCTCATCTCTCATTATTTCTTTCAAAATAATGTAAGACAAATGACAGTTTTACTATTTATTGTTATTTTTAATGTGGATAACAATTGTCTTTGTGAGTTTGTATATTTCAGACTCTGATATGTGTAAGAAAGTTTTGAGTCTAATAGGCCTTTTATAAAATTATCATTTTTTATGAAAGATTTTTCCAAGATCACATGTTTTTCTCACAGTAAGAACAAGCTGTTGCATTCAGTTTCTCTGTTTTTGTGACTCTCTTATTTCTCAGGATGTTGAGTTTCATTTCTTCTAAATTTCAATATTTGAATGGCATTAAACTCTAATATAAGATTTTGTCTTCATTTTATCTCACAGTAAGTAATTATAAGTATTGAGACTAACATAATCAATATTTCACTCATCTATCACCAGAGGAACTTTGTGTTGCAGTAGATGGGAACTAATATAGAGACCCAGAACTGGATTCTATACGTGGGCTGTGTATAGGTAGGGTTTCTATTGGTGTAATGAAACACCTTGACCAAACCAAAGTAAGTTGGGGGGAAAAGTGTCTATTTGGCTTATACTTCCATATCACTCTTCATCACTGAATGAAGTCAGGACAAGAACCTGAGCAGGGCAGAAAACTTAAGGCAGGAGGTAAGTACTTAAGGCCTTGGGCGAATACTATTTACTGGCTTGTTTCCAATGACTTCCTCAGATTGTTTTCTTAAAGAACATAGAACCAGCCTAGGATCCATCCACAGTGGGGTGAGTTCTCTCACTCCAACCGCTAAGAAAAATGTCCTACAGGTTCGTCAACAGCTGGGTCTTATGGAGATCTTTTCTTTATATAGGCACTCTTCTCTCAGATGACTTTAGCTTGTGCCAAATTGACAGAGTGCTATCCAGCACATGCTGGTTTAGTCCTGAGGTTTGTTTATCCTTTTGGTTTTAAGCACTTTCTACTTTTGGCAACTTATATTTTATACTGAAACTAGTTACTATATGGTTATGTTGATTTGGGTTTATACATTTCTGGAAATGAAGAGATGATAGTTTCAAGAAGGACTCAGAATCTCTGTTGATAGGATTTGGGACATTACCGAGAGGTGATTTCTAATAATGCCAAGCAGTAAGGGATTTACCCTTGATGATTGGTAGAGAGGACTTCTGAACCCAGAAGGAAGCAATGCTAGGACACAGAATGGAACACTGATTTCAAAACATACATTTTGGTTGTGAATATGTCAAAGTTTATTTGTGATATACAAAATGCTTTATAAAACTGGAGTTACAGAGTTAAAAAAAATTAATGTCTAATCTTGTCATACAGATTTGATGACCATTGACCATTGAACTAACATAAAAATAAAGTACCTGAGAGAGGACTGGGCAGTATAGAGGGAGGAGAAGATCCATAACCTGATGGATTTTCACTGCCCCCAAATTCTGACAAGAGAAAGATGATGAGCCTGTCAAGGAGCAAGTGAAATGTGACTGTATAATTTAAGAAAAAGGATACAAACTTCTGCACACAAAAGAAAAGAAAAGAACTTCTTTTTTTCAGAAAGGAAAATATGGCCATAGTATAGGTTCTTTCTGGGAAGGCAATAAGGCACCAATAGTCACTGAAATCCACTTGTGACCATGGGACCCTTGCTAAAATCGTATGGCCCGATGCTGTAAAATGAGATTAGATATATGCTTGGGAAAGAAAAGCTATTTTCAATTTAAAAACAATGCTTGACCAAAAACAAAACAAAACAAAATACATGTTTAGTATACAGTCAGGTATTATACTGGTTTAAGAAAGTTTGTCCATCATCTTACCAGCCATAAACAATTGTCTAGGTTACTAGGCATCGATTTCTCCCCTTTGAGAAGGCCTTAAGTTCCATTAGATGGTTGGTCACACACAAGGTATGAGACCACTAATGTACTCCTGGACGTATCTTGACATGTTCATCAATTTTGTGGTTCACAGTCCTTTATTCATTACAACGCTGACTGTTTCAGCAGGGTTACTAAAGGATAACATCAGTGTTCACATTCTCTGCCTAAATTAAAGACTATTCTCTATCTCTTTTTTTGAAAATCTCTATCTCAACCAGCTCCTAGACATTACTATAATCATAGAGAAAGATATAAAGTTAAGAATTGCTCTTACATTTTTATGACTACAAAAATAATTTTGAAAACAAATTGGTATTCCATGATGTGAAAAATGACATAAAATTTAAATTTTATATGATTTTATTGGGTAAGAGAAGTCGCAATGTTTACTGATTCATATGTCTCTATAGATGTTTTAAGTCTATAGTAGAACTGCTTAGCTGAGGTACGGAGGGTAAGGCATTCAAAGCACCACTATCTGGCTCCTTATAGACCTTTACTATATGGGTCTTCCTAGAAGGAGATGTTAAAGTTGTAATGTCTCATGGCAGTAAGTAATTTTGGGTCTACTCTGATGTGGACAATAAGAACTTGCTTCTAACATGACAGGGAATGCAGAATAATTGGGATTTGGGTCAGTATTGTACAGTAGGTTCATTATTCCTTGAAGATAAACACACACACACACACACACACACACACACACACACACACACACACTACACACATACCATATATATATGTCCCCAACAGAAACTTGTGTTCTTGCTAAATTACTGATCTTTTATAATAGAACCAAAGGTTAGTCCTAAATATTAACAGCTGAGCTAGAATTGTAAAGTAGAGAATTGTTGTGAGGTATAACAAAGGGACAATAATCAATGCACTTGAAATCTTAAGAAAAACTATGTTTGTAATTCTGCATATAGGCAAGTATATATTTTCACATGATAGGAAAATTGAAATTATTGTGGTAGCATATCTGAGTTTTTTAAAGCAGGTATAAACCATTAATAACTTGGTTTATTTATATGCCTATATATGATTTTTTTAGAAAATACTTTAATGCAAATACAAAAGCAATATAAAGAAGTATATGTGAGCTAGAAACCTAAAATACTATGTCATATTTCTTAAAATTTGCTCACCTTCTTTTCTGAGTTCAGATTATCTAATTTTCTTGTTCTCCAAAGAGTAATCTTTGGACAACAGGTTGACTCCCATTTGTACCTAGGAGTTATGGGCAGTTTATTATAAGAAAAGCAAGTTTACAATATTCCTGAATAAAACCATAAACAAAATGGTAGAAAATTTAAAGAATCCTACTGTGTTTTAAACATTTTTTTTTTTTTTTTGGTAATTTTAAATGAGTAGTTAATTTTTCTTAGCTAGTTCCTTTTTACATATTGTAATTATATAACTGCAGAATAAATACATTCCTATGCCTGAATTTTAATTGTTAAATGAATGACGGATAGTCTACATTTAATCTTTCTAATTATGTAAATTTATTCTGTTACTAAATTACTGGTATTTAATTTTCTTTGAACTTTCCTTTTCTCGGTTATCAGAGGAATAGAAATTTAATTGATGTTTGTTTTCTAACAACAAATAATTTCTTTTAAAATAGATACAATATTTCATAACTACTATTTATTAGATAATCCCACAGAGGCTGCACACATATTGCCAAGTGTAAAATTATGTAGCACCATGGAAAATGTAAAAGTACAGAGATATATCTATGAGGCTAGCTCCCTACTTTCTTTTATATTTGCTTCATACTATATTTGTCATGCTCTTAGGGTTCCTTCCTTTGTTCTCCATTATCCTTCAAAGTTATGTTGGATGTATAATCTTTCATATTATTATAGTGGACTTTTATTGAATATATTTTATTTAAATTTCAAATGTAATCTTCTTTTCCAGTTTCCTGCTCCATAACCTTCCTATCCCATCCCCCCCTGCTTCTATAAGGGTGTCCCCCACCTCCACCCCCTCTTGCCTCCCTGCCCTGATATTCCCCTATACTGGGGCATCAAGCCTTGGCAGGACCAAGGGCTTCTCATCCCATTAAATAGCTTTTTTATAAAGATGTAGTATTAGTACTGTTATACCTTTGTGGATCTCTTCTCTCCTTTTTACTTCATTAGTTTTTTAATTCACTTTACATCCCTATCAAAGCCCTCTTCCTTCTCTCCTCCCAGTCCCATCCTAACAAATTCCTCCTCTCATTACCCTCTCCTACTCTGAGAAGGGGAAGTCCCTCTTAAGTACCACCCACCCTGTGACATCAAGTCACAGCAGAACTAAGTATTCTCTTCTACTGAGGTCCAATCAGGCAGTCTAGCTATGAGAAGAGGTTCCAAAGGCAGGCAGTAGCACCACTGACAGCTCATGCTTCGATTGTTAGGGGACCCAGATAAAGACCAAGGTGTACATCTGCTGCAGATGTGTCCAATCCACGTATGTGCTTTGGTTGGTAGTAAGATTCTGTGGGCACCTGCCATTTCAGGTTATTTAACTCTATAGGTCTTCTTGTGGTATCCTTGACCTCTCGGGCTTGTTCTCTTCTATCCCAGTCTTCCGCAAGACTCCCTGAATTTTGAGTGATGTTTGGCTGTGGATACGTACATCTGTTTCTATCTTCTGCAGGATAAAGCCTCTCAGGAGACAGGTATGCTAGGTTTTTGTCTGCAAGCATAGCACAGTATCAATAATAGTTACCAGGAGTTGGGTTTCTAACATGGTCTCAAGTTGGGCCAGTCATTGGTTGGCTGTTCACTCATTCTCTGCTACCATGTTATCGCTACACATCTTACTAGCAGGACAAATTTGTGGTCTAAGGTTTTGTGAGTGAGTTGATGTCCCCCTTTTTCCATTGGAAGTTCTGCCTGGCTACAGGGAGTGGCCATTTCAGTCTCAATATCCAGAGCTACTATTATTCTCAGCTAGGGTCAGCCCTATACACTTCTGGGAGCCTCCCCTATCTCATCTCTCCTCCTAGTCTCAGAGATGCACCCCCTGCAGATTTCAGTTCTTTTTCTCAGCCATTTACTTCTCAGACCCACACCTGACCCTCATCTTCTCTTCTTCCTCACTCCAACTCCAACACGGTTCACTCCATCCATCCACCTCTGATGTCTATTTTATTTTTCCTTCTGTGAAAGATTCATGCATCCTTCCCTGAGCCCTCTACATTGGTTTGTTTGGGATCGTGGATTGTAGCATGGTTATTCTGTACTTTATAATGTCCACCTAGTGGTGAGCACATGAGTATCTTCCAGGGTTTGGGTTTATCTCACAAAGGATTTGTTGCAAATTTCATGACATCTTTGTTTTTAATATCTGAGTAGTATTCTGTTGGGTATACACGTGCTGCATTTTCATTATCCATTCTTGGGTTGAAGGACAGCTAGCTTGTTTCTAGTTCCTGGCTATTACAAATGTGGATCAATTCTTAAAAGGACAATATGTTAGTTGTCAATTTTGTGCTTAATTCAAGAGCTTTAGAAAGTGACCATCATATCTACTTACTGGATTTAGTCAAGCTGTGCATGGATCTTGGCATTAAGGGTAAGATCATTCTCCAAATAAAGGGTTTGTCATCTGCATTACATCTTAGGTTAGCTTGACTTTGTTTTTCCCTATCTGCGATGCAGATCATTGCCTTATTGTTTTATTTGGGATCAGATTTTGGCACTGATGGACAGCAAGCTTGATGCCATTCTCTCTCTCTCTCTCTCTCTCTCTCTCTCTCTCTCTCTCTCTCTCTCTCTCTGTGTGTGTGTGTGTGTGTGTGTATGTGTGTACGTGAACATGAATGAATGAGGTTGCATGTACATGTATATGACTAATGTTTTGCTTTCTATATATTGACAAAGGAAAATAAACTACAGAGGAAAGTGTAATTTTCTTGCTTTTGCTTTTATTTTTTGGTGGAGGTAAAGTTGAACTACTATTAATGTTTTCAAGTGCTAATGTTCATTTCATATAGATAAACACATTTATTATTTTCAGAAATTTATCATTTTCAGGATTTAGGGACTTAACAAGTAATCCAAAGGCTGCTTATTTATCCATTGTTTTCTAGCTTTAAATCTATGTACTCATATTTTGTGTGTGTGTGTGTGTGTGTGTGTGTGTGTGTGTACCATGTCATGTGGAGGTAAAAGGATAACCCATAGTTCCATGTTTGGAAGTCTGGCTTGTGTGGCTGAATCATTTTGCCAGCCATAATTTTATATATCTTATCCTTTCCTTTTTCTTTTCTTCTCTTTTCCTTTCCCTGTCTTTCTTTTTTCTTTTCTTTTTAATACTAATGAGTGTATTTTTCATTTTTCTTTGATTTGAGTCACAGACTAATGACCCTATCATGTTTCTAAGGCTAGCCTCTTTCTTCCTTCCTCTACTTCCCAAGAGCTGTAATTATAAACTGATTCTATTATGACTAGCTTTATTTAGGTAAGTATATATGTGTGTGTGTGTGTCTGTATATGGATTTGTGTATGTGCGTGTGGTACCAGGAGAGGCCAGAAAAGAGCATAAGACCTCTTCGAGCTTGAGTTACAGGCAATTGTGTTTGCCGGACTTGAGTGTTGTCAACCAAACTTGGGTCTTCTGGAAGAACAATGGACACCTTTTTCTGCTGAACAATATGCTCATGTGCTTATCTAAGTGTGCTTATCTAAGTGTTACAGAGTCTTATGACCACTCAAATGAATATTACATTTTGATTCATGTGGCAGTCATTCTAGTGGAAGCTAATTCCAGGTCAAATACATGGAAAGTAAGCTGCTTGTCTTTTATAAGTTATCTCTGCTCTTCCAGGGGCTAGGATGTAGAGCTATTCAGGCATGCACATGAGGTAAATGTGCATAAGAACAGTGAGCAAAGGAACAAGTAAAACAACATAGGTACCCACGCCACTCCATTGGAAGATCCCCTGAGATGTCTGCTGGCCACAGTTTGGAATGTTTTATCAGACAGAAGTCAACTTTCATCTTGTTTGAATTATTTCATTTTTGAGTCTACTTATTATACTCATTCTTCTAGATAATCCTTCTTTCCCACAAGAGTTTTCTTTTCTTTGAACGAGACAGGGTAGGCTTTCAAAATGACTTCTAATTTATTTATGTGATATCACCAATATTAGGAACCATGCTGCTATTTGGATAATTTCTAACTAAAAGTGACTTAACACACTGATATGGGATAGAATTTTGAATGTAAATATAGTTCAGAACTTGTACATTATTTATTATCATATTTTCACTTTATATACACACAAAATCAACATATGTCTCTTACTCTTGAATGCCTAGGAGTTAGTGAAATCCTAGATGAACACATATTGTCTATAATGCCATTACACACTGATGTTATTTCACATTTTTATGAAGGCTTTACTATTTAGTAAACATAACTTCCCAATTGTTGGTTAATATATCAGGCATGACTTATTATATTTTTAGCTTTTCTTTTTGTCATTCAGTGACACATTTCTGTGTATAATCATCAGAATAGATACTAAAAAGATAAAACAAGTGGTTTATACTTTGGAGTTTTAATGTATTTTAAAAGTTTTAAAAGTTATACTTTTATTATTTTGATAGTATAATATAATTATATAATTTCTCCTTTCAAGCTTTCCTATATACTTCTTTCTCTCTTTAAAATTCATGGTTCCCATTCACTAAATGTTTTTATAGGCATATATATCTAAATATAACCTGCTCGGTCCATACACATTTCTTGTTATGCATGTGTTCAGAGCTTCATTTGGTATTGGGTAACCATTTGGTGTGTTCTTCACTGGCGAGGAACATTTTCCCCACTCTTAGCAGTCCTTACTAGCCTTCAGTTCTTTGTATTTGTTTGAGGACCCAGGCCTGTCTACTTCAGCATGTCTGTTGTTGTATTTGTTTAGTTTATGTTTAGGCAGTAACTTTGGGCAAACTATTAGTGTAGCACAACACAAATAGGACATTTTCATCAATAAGGTTGTCATTCTTTAATCTAAGAGTTTCAACATAAATGTAAAGTACCTGGTAGGTATCTATTTAATGCTCCTGGCAGAAAACAGTAATCAGTTGACATTGTTTAGTGCTGATTTTAGAAATGGCTTGAGACAGGTTCCCAGCATGGGTTCCTGGAATCTGCTACCATTGCAAAGAGTGGGGCAGCAAGTGTTCTCATTCATTTAAATGTTTAGTGTTTAGATTCACCTTTGAGAATGGTAAACCTTGCTTATAAATTACACAGTTTTACAATTCTCTTATTATTGAAGTTGAGACCAATATCATTAATTGTAGAATAACAAACTTTCAATTTTAGGCTGAGTTTTTCAGGACAAAAGCAATATATGGTGAGTGTGTCTATCTTAAGTGGCTAGCATCTGCCCCTGATATAGCCATTATTCTAATTTATTCAGTCAGGGAAGTAACTGATGAGTGCCTTGTGTGTGTGTCAAGACTTACTACAGAGAATGGTGAGAAACTAGTGAACAAGTAGTATGAATCAGCAGAATTTTGGGACAGGGAATGAGAGAATAAGCATATGGACAAATAAAGTATCAGCTATTGAACTGCAGCAAGAAAAGTAAGGTAGAACTAGTCAAATAGAAAGCATTTTCCATATAGTGCATGCATGATAGATTGACAGGGTTAATATTAGAACAAAGTCCCAAAGGGGAACAAAGAACACAGAGACAAACACAGAAAGATATTATAGTGGATTCAATAAAGATGGCTAAAAGTTTTCCCATTCTTATTGTGATAGCTCAACTTTTTAAATAATTGTCTTTAGAATGTCATACATCAAAACTGTATTTAATAACTTCCAGAACTCCTCTCTTCCTTCTGGCTCCTTCTATACCCTCTACTATTTTTTCAAATCCATGATCTCTCCCTTTATAATTATATATATATATATATATATATATATGCATTATATGTATAAATGTACATGAATATGCATTATATATATACACAAATACACATATAATGCCTATCTATCTATCATCTATCTATCATCTATCTATCTATCTATCTATCTATCTATCTATCTATCTATCTATCATCTATCAGTAGGCTCATTAAGGAGCAAAGTGGATTTCCCTTTATCAGCAGCCATTGATTGCCTGTGCTCTTCATTTAGAGGTGGGAACTTCTGAATATCCCTCACTTACATTGGCTTGTTTAGGCAATCCTATGGTCAATAGGTCATGGGTAGAGATTCTCTGTTCTGTCTGGAGGACATAATTTAGCAGCAGACATACTGGTCCTCTGACTCTTAAAGTCTGATCACCCGACTTTTGTGAATTTCCCTAAGCCTTGGGTATACACCACAGATATAGCAGTTGGGTTGGAACCCTCTGGTCATCTACTGTTTGAAGTTTGACCAGTTGTAGGTTTCCATAATAGTTTTTATCTGTTATAAAAATGGAGATTTCCAAAAATGAGGATAAGATTATATTTATTCATTGGTATAAGGTTAAGTATTAAGAATACAGTTAAAAATGATATGCTTTAGGGCTTTGTAGGAACTATGACTTTTCAAGCCAGGGGTAGTTAATTAGGTTTACAGTATTAAGCACAAAGTCCCTATGTAAAACTGGTTGGTTTGTTACCCATAAGATAAAAGTGACACTGTTGTTCCAGTGCGGGCATTTTGCTGGTTAACCATTTGTGTTTGTTTGTATGTTTTACAGCTAGGCAAGGCTTTTCTCCACTGAATTCTTACATCACCTCTCTGATACTATGAAAACACTATAATCCATGGAAGTGGCTTTTTGGTTATTTGGAGCTCAATCTGTCCAACTTCTAAGTTTGAGGTATGCCCTGTCTTCAGCAACAGGATCCCAACTTCAAGTACAATGGCAATAATAATACCTTATATTGTTTTGAGAGTCTCTTAAACACCTTTAACAAACAATTTGAAATGAGACTTTCCATAACTGATTCTTGGGTTTCTGTTAGCCTATAGCTCTTATAAGAAGCATCATTACTCTAAGCAATCCCAGTCAAATAAAGAATGACCCAGGCCTGTACACTATGCACACTCTTTTCCAATACAGTACTTAAAGCCCTAGAAAGAGCACTAGGACAAGAGAATTAAATATAAGGAACGAAACAGGAAAAGGAAAAGTCAAATTATCTATACTGTCAGATGATATATTATACAAAACAGATTCCAAAAATTTCTCTAGAAAGCTTCTAGAAATGATCGAGAGTTTCAGTAAAGTGATACAAGATCAACTAACAAAAACCAGTAATGAGCAGTCTGTGAAAGGATATCACAAAATTGTTTCTGATATCCTAAAGATAATGTAAAAACCATAATAACAAATAGTTTATCTAGAAATAAGAGTAGCAAAGGTGGTAGGGGAAGTCTACTTTTACTGCTGTGAAGAGTCAACAAGACCATGGCAAGTCTTATAAGGGAAATCATTAAATCAGGGCTGGCTTACCATTTTAGGGGGTTAGTCTATTATCAGCATGGCAGGAAACATTGCAGCATGCAGGCAGACATGGTGCTGAGAGTTCTACCTCATACACCGTAATTAGCCAAGAGGAGAGACAGCCATTGAGACTGGCTTGAGTTTCTGAAATGTCAACCCCCAGTGACATACTTTAACAAAGGCTACACTTTCTAATTCCTCTCAAGTAGTCATTCCCTAAAGACCAAGTGTTTAATTATAGGAGTCTCTTGGGGGGAAATTTTTATTCAAACAAGTACAATCAGTGTCTCTAACCATTGTTGAATTTATAATTTGAATAGAGCCTTAGAAGCAGTGTATCTCAGCTGAACATGTTTGTAGGTAACCTTAGGATCTGAACTCAGGGATCCCAATGAGGTTGCTAAAAAATGGACCTAAGGAGCTGATGCAAGCATATGGGAAGATAACAACATTATCAACCATCCAAACCCTCCAAAACTCCCATGGAGTAAAACACCAACCTCTGTGCACACTTTGAGAGACCTAGTGATCCAGTTGTGTATGTAGCTAAAGATAGCAGTGTCTGGCATCAATGTGAGAAGAGGCTTTTTGTTCCAGAGAGGGCATGTTTTCCCAATGTAGGGGAATGTCAAGAAAATGGGGTAGAGAGGGGTACCAGAAGGTAGTGCACCTTTGTAAAGGCAACTGGATGAGGAGGGACATGGGAGTGCAGTAGGGTAAAGGGATAACATCTCAAATGTAAATACAGAGTATCTAATAAAAATGATAACAACAACAACAACAACAACAAAAAGAAGCAGTGTATCTGTGGATGATAGATATGCACTTGAGAAGTGTGTCTTGGTCCTACATCCTTTTCTTCCTCTCTTTATGGCTACTCTGCTTTGTGAGTAACTTTTCTTCATCATGTGATTTCATGCCATGATATATGGCTTGTCCATAGGCCTGAACGATGGAGCCCTTGACCACTTGACTGGAAATTACAAAAATCATGATCTAAAATAAACCTCTTCTAAATTGTTTCTCTTAGATGTTTGTCACAGCCATGGGAAGATACTGACCTGTTTATTAAAGAGGGATTCTGCTTCTCCCCTAGATGTCTGGGCTTGCATTCTGACTTGCTTTGATCAACAGTCTATAGATATGATGACTGACAACTTGCAAGGCAATTCTTAAACTACTTTTATGTTCCTGGAAACCTTTCTTTTGTATTGTGTTTTAAGAAACTGAAGCTGCAGGGATGCAGAATGAGGAGAACCTGGCACCAGTTGGAGTCCAGCTCTTAGCTAGTTCCAACTAATATGAAATGCCCAAGCTATTTTATTTTTCTGCTTAGTTGTGCATCCAAATGGCTTCATGCATGAATTATACCATATGTAAAAGAATAATTGCTCAGCCATCTGATTCTGTTCAGATTCATGAAATATGGCAAATATCTTTGTTGTTTTAAGCTATTGTTTTGTTTATAAGATGATCATTGCTATAAAGGTAGGGTTATTAAATGGAAGAAAATTAGCAGAGGGAGCCAGAAGATAGATTGTATGTCATCTTATATGTATTATGAGTCAGAAAACAATTTGGCTCACAGGCAGTTTAGCTAGCTCTTTAAAGAAACATTTTAATTAGTAGACAACCATCCCCATTCCATTGCAAACCATCCATAAGTACTTTTATGCTACAATGGAAATTTTATGCTCACAACAGATATCATATGGTTCCCAATTCCAAAATTATTTACTACCTGGCCCTTCTCATAAAAAAAATCTTGCTGAACTCTACAGACTATTGTGATACATTGAAGTATGTGAGCATAGGGTGGTCATGAGGCCTCTTTTGACAAAGAATTTTCTGGCTGTTGTGTTCAGACTGAACTAGAGGGAGAATGGGGTGAGTAAAGAAACAACATGAGTTTATAAAAGTAAGATAGTCAATAAATATCTATGTATAATCAGTTGAGAATGTGCAATTACTGAAATGATGAATGTATTTTGAAAGTATACTTAACTGGATTTTAGATAGATTACCTGTAGAGAAGTTCAAGGATAAATTTAAGTGATATTTTTTCTGACTGAAAAAAAATCACCTAATAAAATTATGAACAATAATTTTTTTTGATGAGAGAATTGTCAAAAAGCTTTCTTTGCTGTAATTTACAGATTATGTTTAACTTCTCTACTGAGTAAATGATGTGCTATTAATTATTACATGAACAAGCATTTCTGAAGACCATCAGGGCAAAGGACAGGAGTTTTTATCAGAGAAACATGCTGTTATCCATGTGTCAGAGCTCAGTACACACTTGTAAAAATAGATCAACATTGCAGGATGTGACACCCTTTGGGTTTGCTGCTCTGTTAGTGGTCAGCTTCCTCAGGAAGCAATTTTCAATATGGAGTTCAAGTTGGAGTCAGGGAATAAATTTCTTGTCTTTATTGAGAGTTACCTGTTTTTGGTTTTTTTTTTTTTCCTTACCCTTGGGTTGCCAGTTTGGACATGTATGCTTCCACACACAAACAAGTCATCATAAATTTCCAAGTACAGTTTAGAGAGAGAGTTCTTTGTATGACAGTTGGCAACTGCACCTCAATCAAAGGAGATACTTCTGGGGAGGGGGTGATATGATCTGCCTAGCTGTTGTGGGGAAATAAATCCAGCACGGTGTGCATGAACCTCTGCATCACCCATGCATCATAGGAATGGGAAAGCTTGAGGTAGAAAAAGACAGCTAGCTTAGCAGAACACCTCTTACACAGATGTTTACAGCTGTCACCTTCAAATTCAATAATTTACTAGTTTCAACACTAAAACGTGTGACCTGGCTCCTCTCAGGAAATGGGAACCTTCTGAAAGTCTAGAAACTTGGCCTTAATTCGAAACAGCATTTTTCTCAGTTGAGGGCACTGGTTCCTGGTCTAGGTGAACACTCCAAAGTTCCCAGCAGGTGGTTTTCCTCTCTCATTCCAGAGCTCCTTCCTCTGAGTCTCACCAACGCTGCTGGATATTGCTGAAATACAGAGTCTCAGCACACCACTCAGAGTGGAGTTCTTGATTCTGTCAGGTAAGAGTTTGTTAGAGGATAACACACCTTTCCCCATCTCCCAAAGGCTTGTCTTTTGCCGTTACAAAGACCCAGGGAAAGTAGATAGATTGGGGCAAAGTCTCTTGGGGATATGACATAATGTGGATTATTTTGTGAGGATTAAAGAGGAAGTGTAGGCAGGCCTTCTGTGCTGTCCTAGAGTCCTAGACAAGCCCCAGAGGTCTGTAATTTTCAACATAAGGTCTTCTGTTCCCATTATCAGTGACAAGTCATGGGAAGCACAATTCAGAGAAGATACTTTGAATTAAACATATACACATGAATTTATTGTTGTGTGTGTCCCTTGAGAATTGGGATGAAACTAACATTACTCAAAGGATTTTCGGGTCTCCTGATATCTGTTTCTCCATTCTAAACTGCTAACCAGGTAGCAGTTGGGGGACAGAGCCTCCACTTCTCAGCCCTTTCTAAAGTGCTGAAGATAAGCATTTGCCCAAATCACCACCCACAATGAAAATCGGTATCAGATGCAATGATTAAGCATTGGCAATTTTTCAAGCTTAGGAATGGCATCCCTTTGCAGCTGTGGAGCAGCTCTCCCATTTACGAGCATTCAGTGAGTACTGTGACAGGTTTATTATTTGTTGGCTTTCTCCAGCGTTGCACAGTAAAAATTGTTTTCAAAGAGTATTCAAAAGTGGAGCTGGCTGTCACTGTAGCAAAGCAAATACATCCACTGATGTATTTCACTCTCTTGATTGATAACGAGCTCCCTGCTTTGGCATTTCAGGAAAAGGGTGGGAAGAGAACAGGCCTCAGAGGTCATTAATCCTTTTTCTTCCTCAGACTCCCCTGGGTAGCAGGCTGTACCATCACCCACATTTCTAACTGCTGATCTCAGCACCATAATGCTGGCCTCAAAAGCGGGTTTATCACCAGGTGTCCTTTCCACCCACCCTAACATTCTTGTCCTGATAGCTTCCTCTCTCACTTCAGGCATAGAAGGAACGACTTCCTAGGAAAAGTCTCTAGGGTTAGGCTGGTCTCATGGAACAAAGCTTTTCAAAAAAAGCCCTCCTGTCATGTTCACACACTAAAATGAGGAGAAAAGAAGTTCCCAGAAACTTCTAGAACTTCCAAAAGCAGCCCGGTCCACCAGAGAGCAAGATTGAAGGGAGGTGTTCATTTGCACATCCTGGATCACTCTCCGTGGTCATTTGATATAATTATTTTTGATGCTCCACGAATTGGGCTGTGAGCACGGAGGACAGCCCGTACTGTGCACATGTTTGACAGCACTGAATAAACCTTCTTTGCTGTCAGGAAGGGAGGTTGTTATTTTTAATGACTGTGAGAAAGCTCATGTGCTCAATGAAACGTCAGGAATCGTTAAAGCAAATCAGAGGCCAAGGAACGAGTAGTCAGTGACTATGAAACCCCCCCCCCCCCCCCCCCCCCCCCGTACCTGTAATTAATCAGAATGTGAAACTTCTGGGGATTAGGACTTTGCATGTGTTTGGGGTGGATGAGTGGATGTCTCCTCAGAGCCTGTTCCTGGTTTGCTTCATTGCAAAGAGATTAGTGTACCTCCAGATGGGTTCACAATCCCCAGTCTCTCATCCTGCTGAGAATTCAGGATAAAGTGTTCCTGTCAGTTGCCAGAAACCTGGGGGTGTTGCTGCGCTGCAGCCGGACGTGTTAACTTCTGCAGAACATTGAAATTAAGCACAAATATCCTTCCCATCTGTCCTCTGTGAAAAAAGTTCTTTTGGACAAAATTCTCTCCATCTTTTTTTCTTTTTTCTTTTCTTTCTTTCTTTTTTTTTCTTGCATAACTTTAGCACTTTGGTACCCTAAGCCCTTCAAATGGCTTTGCTTTCTATTGAGTGTGCCTTTGTCCACCAAATTAGTGTGCTTTACTGTTTGAGGCAGGACTTCCATACACAATTACTGAACAATAAAGTGGGAAAAGTGTTTGAAACTCTTTTAGTGTGTTCCACGCAGGTCATGGAGAGGAATAATGAGGGTTCAGGGGGTCCTTCCCTCCTGTCCTTAGTAACTGCTCAGGAAGGCTATGGGAGATGGGGACCCAACAAGAAGTGCAGGATCCTTTTCCTTTGTGACTCTCCAGATGAATTCCAGGTTCATGTTGACAGCTCTCTCCTTCTTTAGCACAAAAAGGAACCCAGGAAGGGCGTTAGTCTATGATTAAAATATATTGCATAAAATATTTTAAAAATCAAACTGAAAAAAAGCTACTTTTAAAAAAGTTTTAGATATATATGTATTTGTAAGTTTGGTGTGCACTTATTATTTTTTTTTTGTAATTTGAAAATAAAAAGAAAAACATTTGCAAAATACCCATGCTAGGCTATTATGAGACAAGAATTTAAATAGCTCTTGCTGTTATTGAGAAATCAACTTGAGGTACAGCTTACCTATAATAAAATCCGCATATTTATATTACAAACTTGATGGATTTGAACAAATGTATACAGTCAAGTACAGTGAGGCAACTGAATGTCTCTGTCACCTCATCACACTCCCTTCTTCCTTTGAAGTCTATCTTCTTTTCCATCTCCAGCCCTTGGCAATCTCTGATCTGCAGTCTGTCCCAAACTTCTACTTTTTCTAGAATGTAGTATAGATGAATCCAGATGGTGTAGGCACTCTGGCTTCTGGCTTCCATCATCTAACATCTTTGCTTTCCAGGCTTATTCACATCATTTCATGTATCAGTAGTTCCTTCATATTGATGAGTGCTATTCATCGTGGAGATGTTTCACAATATAGTGATCCAATCACCAGGAGATGGACACTGGACAGTGTTCAGGTTCCAGCTATTAAAAATAAAAATAAAGCTGTTGCTGACATGTGTTTATAAGATTTCCTATTTCTACAAACAAAATGGATTTTGCCTCTCTAACATATAAACTTTCTTTGCCTATTAGGTTTTTGTCAGACATCAACTTACTTCTGTCTTGTGCTCTGTGTATTCAGATGCTGATTTCTGTGCCCTAAGATCGATTACAGTCCAAGCATGGGCATGGTCAAGATTAGTGACAAATCTCCTTTGTTAATGTGGTATAAAGAATGTTCCCCAATTATCACTGATTGGTTAAGAAAAGGCTGAACAGTAAGAAAGGCTGGACTTCTGATCCCAACCAGGGGTGGGGAAGTAGTAGTGGGTGGTCTACAAGAGCCAGGTAGAAGGAGTGGATTATGAGGCAGGTGAGAACAGGTAGAAGAAGAATGTCAAGGTCTCCATGAGGTTGGGCATGCAGAGGAGTTGCCAAGGGAGTTAGTTCTTCATGAGGAAAGAGAGCTACAACAGTGCAAGCCAAGGAGAGACTAAATTCAAGTAACTTGGGGCCTATTGCTGGGAAGTAGCTAGATAGTATAGAATTAAATACCATTCTATATCATCTAGTGAGTGAGGATCCCTGAAGTTGGTTGTTAGGACTCAGGTTTGGGGTGCCCTGAAGCAGAGTCTGAAACTATAGGGAACACTCATCATTATGGGCTCAATTATGTCCAAATTCATATACAATTGTCTTTAAAATGTGACTGTATTTGGGGATAGAAGTTTTATGTTTTTAAAATTTATTTTATATATAGGAGTATACTGTGGTTGTCTACAGACACACCAGAAGATCCCATTACAGATGGTTGTGAGCCACCTTGTGGTTCCTGGGAATTGAACTCAGAACTTCTGGAAGAGCAGTCAGTGTTCTTAACCATTGAGCCATCTCTCCAGCCTGGCAAGGTTTTAGGACAGTAACATAAAAAAGAAAAAAAAATCCTTATGAGTGGGTTTGAATTTCATATGACTTGTGCCTCTAGAAGAAGAGATATACAAAGTCGATATACAGATGATCATCTAAAGACATGATGGGAGGAGGAAGGCGGGGGTCAAGGAGAAGACTGGTGAAACCATGACCTTGGATCACTAGCATCCAAGACCATGAGGAAATAAAGTCCCTGAGTTTATGACCACAAATATTTTGTTCTTCATTATAGAAGTCCTAGCAGAAAATGCAGTGACTTATTTATTAAAACAGCCCTGGCAGCAATGTTCACCTTTGATAAAGGCACTGACATTCCTCTCTCTCAGATGTGTAAGGAGGTAAAAAAAAAAAGATGAGAGGAAACAGGACAAACCAAACCAAGCCTGCATAAGGAACAAAGACCCACTAATAGAACAGGTGACTAGGGACTAGCCTTATTAAAGACCTTAACCCTGAGAGACAGCACGGAGTGGAGTTGGCTATTGTCAGGGAAAGAAGATTGACTCTAGGCAGCTGTACCCACAAGTGTCATATAGCAGAGAAAGTTTGTTCTGTCATTTTGTTGGGCTCCCGACAAATATTTTTTCTAGAACTAGGAGAGATAACTAATTCTATCTTTTCTTTCTTTTACAAAACAACATTGTATTAATTATTTTTGGTAAATTCACATTGTGCACATCAGTCCTACTCACCTCCTTGTCTCTTCATAGCTGTCATCTGCTCCCTGCCCTTGCAGCCTCCCTGCCAAAAGAAAACAACAAAGAAAAAATAAAACTAAAAACAAGAGAGGCAGGGTGGGGGAGATACTGTGTTACACAATATGCATGTTTGCCCTAACAACTTTACTTCTAAGTGTTCGTTGCCGTGGGACATTGATGTGGTTAAAGGCCTGAGGTTTTTGCTATACCAATAATGCTGAATTTTCACCAGGACTCCTCTCTGATATCCTGTGGTGCTACTATTCATGCACTCCAGCAGGTCTTACATGGTGTTTGTTATTCAGTTCACAATTTGATCTAAAACCATGGTGTAAACACACACACACACACACACACACACACACACACACACACACACACATATGTGCGCTCATGGGAGAGAGAGTGAAAGAGAGAGAGAGAGAGAGAGAGAGAGAGAGAGAGAGAGAGAGAGAGAGAGAGAGAGAGATGAAGAAGAAGAAAAAGATGGTGATGATGATGTTGATGAAGATGGTGAAGGCAATGATGATGATGATGATGATGATGATGATGATGATATATAAACAGAGAACACTAGGAATCACTGGAGCTGTTTAATACCTCAAAGACTGCATCAAGGGATACACTTCCTCCAATACTCTACAATCCTTCCTACTAGAACAAGTAGTAAAAAATGTGAGCCTAAGGTGTTCATTCTCATTGAAAGCACTACATTACCTTTTTGTTTTATACCCTGTTGATCTCTATCATGAAGAAAGACTTTTCTGAGGTGTAAAAACAAACAAACAAACAAACAAAAAAACCAGCCAACAGAACAAGTAATGAAATTAAAAAATAAATTCCCAAACCTGGTATAGGATATGTTGAAAATGTTGACTTTAAATGCTTATTTGTTTCCTTATGTGTTTTCGGGTTTTTCTTGAAGTTGACTTTACTAACAACATGCTGGAGATGAGAGCTGGATTTTTTGCTTAACTCATTTTTACCCTTGGAATAAAACATACTTCACTCCATACAAAGATAGAAAACCTTGATTGCTATTAGGGAAAATCTTAATACCATATGACTCAGATAGCTAGGTGAGTTATTTACAAACTAGATTGCTCTGATGGGTGAATATATTAGCAGTTAAGAATGGTTTCTTAAAAAGAAAATTCAAATTTTTGTGTGTTTGAGTGTTTGGTCTACATGTATATGTGTATAGTCTGCATCCATGGTGCTTGTGAAGGGCAGAAGAGAGTCTTGTGTCCCTTGGAACTGGAGTTCCAGTCTGTTAGGAACGTCAATAAGGGTACTGGGCACTGAGCCTAGATCCTTCGTAAGAGCAGCAAATGCTCTTAACCACTGAGCCATTTTTTTTCAGTCTTACAGTGATTGTTTTTTAATGATCAATTATTATTGGATTTTACATAAAATTGCAAACCTTCAAATAGTTGAGTGACATTGCACAGCCAAACCCCTTCAGTTCCATTTACTTATTCATGAATTAGGTTTTTAGTAATGAGGTCTATAAAAATGAGGAGTAGAGGTAATATTGTCATTGTTCTGTAGATATGTCACCCAGGAGAAAACAAGGGAGAAGACAAGAATACCTACCGTCTTAGTGAGATGCTGCTTCAGTGAAAGTTAATTTCAAGTTTATTTTAGTTTTTATAAGGGACTATTATTCTGAGTAAAATTTTATTTTATTTATTTTATTGTATATTGTTGTTGTTTTGTTTCTGACAGCATCTCTTTATGTAGCCCAGGCTGTCATGGAATTCAATGTCTAGACCAGGATGTTCTCCGACTCATGGTTTTCCGTCTCAGCCTACTGAAGCAGAGATTACAGGCATCTGCTATTATGCCTTGTTGAAAAGAAATGAATGGAAATTTGAAGAAAAAGAGAGAAATATAAAACCACTGGCTGTTAAGCAAAAATTACTCTTGAGTGTGGATTTTGTATGGTGCTTAAATTTCACTGAATGTTTAATTGAGTGATTTATCAAATTACTTAAGAGTTTCACTGTTAACACATGCTGGGAATTAAACCTTTAGAGCTGTTTCAATAGAAGATAAAGTTTAAACAGAGTCCAATATTCAGTGCTACCATGAAAGTTCATGGGTTCTAGGCAGCATGTTCTTATGGCCTAATGTGGGATTGTCCTTGACAACTTTGTTTATAAGATATGTGGAACTTGTAGACTTACTTGTCACAGATTCACTGTCATCCTCTGTGCCTTTCTCTGTCTCTGCCCTTCCTAGCTCCCCAAATAACCTCTATTGTATATAATATAAAGTATATACACAAATGGCTTGCATGTTCTTATAATTCACAAGCTACGTACTAGACAATAGCATAATTTATCGTTAAGACCCAAACTCTATACCTTTCTGTTTTTTGACATTAAAAACTTAATTTCTGTGCTGTTCAGTTTTATTTCTTTGAAATGTGGTTGCTCATAGAAATGAATATTTTGAGAAATAAATAAGTTGACACATGGAATCTATAACAATAAAGGGTTAATAACCACTGTACTTTTTATGATATGACCAATTAAAAATGCAATGCTGCTATTATAACAGAAGAATTAGTACTGCTGAGCTATTATTATAATAGAAGTCATTACTAAAATGGCTATACTGTTATTAGGACAGGAGGAGTTAATAATATAGCTATGCTGTTATTATAACAGGAGGGATTAATGCCATGAAACTGTTATTATTACAGCAGTACTTAATACCAAGTATCTTTATTAAAGCAAGAGGGATTCATACTGCAGTGCTGCTATATTGTTATTTTAACAAGAGTGATTAATACCTGGTATTCTGCTGTTATTAATATTATCAATGGCTTACAGGGTTCTTTGTAACTTTATTCATCACTTTTGCTTTTAGTAGCTCATATGTATTTTAGAAAACTCTATAAGATTTTGAGTACCTGTTATCACATCTATTAGTTAATTGGGCTTTTAGTATATTTCCATACAAATAATTTTAAGTACAAGCCACATAATCCTTTTCTTTGCTCATTCAACTCTTCCTAAATACTAAGGATTTCCACTTTATTTTTCACACTTAATTTTGTGCATAACTGGAGAATATCTAAAAACATATGAAGATTATGAGTTCTTAAAAATGTGTTGAGGATTGTTTGCTTACATTGTAATTAAAGAATTATGTCAACTTTCTAGCTACCTAGCCACCAAATACCATTTTCTTTCCTTATGAATATCTTTGGATTTTCTGATGCATTATTTGCTCAGAGTATTTAAAGAGTGAAGAGAACGCGGGAACCCCAATGAAAGATCTAGAGAAAGGACTAAAAGAGCAGAAGGGTTTGCACCCTCATGGGAAGAACAACACCATCAACAGCCAAGGCATTGTGGTGGAGAGGGTGATTGGGAGAGGCAGCACCCTCATGGAAGCAAGTTGCAGGGAAGAAGGGAGGGGAGTGCAGGGAAAGGGTATAACATTTGAAACGTAAATACAGAGAATATCCAATAAAATTGAAAACAAAACAAAACAACAACAACAAAAGAAGAGTGAAAAGGGGAATTAGTTACTGAAAACTTGGATTTAAGCCTCCTGTAGCCTTTGATAATTATGCAAAGTTTCTTGTTATCTCCATCACCACTCCATGTCTTCCCTATTTACTTTTAGACATTTGTTTTGTGTGTGTGTGTGTGTGTGTATGTGTATGTGATTTTTCAGCTTCCTGGAAATGACTAAGAAATGAACTGAAGTCCTCTTAAGACAGCAGAGATAGGTATGTGCATCTCACTGATAAAATGTTTAAAGAATTTCATGTTTGTTGCCTTGAGGACTTACTCTCGTTGGACTCTTCATGGCCTTTGAAAAACCTACTTTAACAAAGATTCTTAAACAATTCGACCTTTAAATGCTTCTATCTCATTGGCCAAAGGTAGGGGAGAAAGATGGTTGATAGAGCAAGGGGATGTGGACCTGTTTAGAAGTAGTTCTTTGGGGGTGATTCCAAAATTTTTGTTGTCAGGATAACAGCAGTCCAGTTCAAAACATCAAACCCAAATCAGTTGCAGTGACTGAATCCAGAATTAACTGCAAGGCTGCAGTGAATTGGCCTGAGTCTATAGAAACTGCAAGTAGCAGCGAGAACACTGCGAGTCATTCTTTGGCACGTTTCTCGCTATAAAGTCACAAGTGAAGATCAGTGAAAACCAGCAAAACATACCAGTATCTTCAAGAGCCTCATTCACTGCTGGGTTCCACTTAGACTCTTCCTAACACTATGCATACTCTCAAGTGTCTGCCTCAGCAAAACACCCTCTCTCAGACCTTCTTTAGCAAAACATCCTCTCATAAGACAGCTTCCAAATAAACATCACATGACACAACTGACAGAGTCTCCAAAGAAACTAGAAACTACTATTTCACTGGGACAAACTCATCTTAAACATTCCATTTGATTTTTTGAAGTTATTCAAGGGACAGTACTATATCACAATTCCAGGATGACATATTTTGTGTAGTATCATCTTTAGTTAAATTGCTGGCATTGGGATATCTATTGCAAAATGGAAATTAAGCAAAAAGATTATTAATATTATGAAATCTGAAATTGTCTGCCCAATAACCTATGGCTAATGAAGGGTGAATGTGGTTTTTAAAGAAAAAAACTATACTTTTAGAAAACCTGCCAAGCTAATGTGCATGCATATAGTAATCTAGCTTACTACATTAGAACTAGTTCAATTTTTCTTGTAGTTACTAATTCATTAATTTATGGAACAATATTAAATGCTCCATTGCCTAGCAGATATTACTACTCTAATATAATGATATATATATATATATATATATATATATATATATATATATATATGTTCTTGACTCTTGTTTTTTCTATGATGCCAGGAAAACACCTCTCCACTCATAATCACTACCACATATTACACATACATGCTCAAAAATAACCATGTTTTTCAATAAGAATCTGGGGTATTTTATTACTTAGAGAACTCAAATAAGAAATAGAAGTAAATCTTATAGAACCATCCTTATGGGCAGTAGGGGTTATGGTAATTTTTAGGAATTTAAATACTCCAGACATTCCATATGAAATTAATGCAATGGCATAAGTGTATGCATGTGTATGCATGCGTGTGTTGAAAGTACAATTTATCACATATAAAAACAAATGTGTAGTAGCCAGGTGGTAGTAATCCCCTTCAGTCCAGTTCTCAGGAGACAGAGGTGGGCAGACCTCTGAAAATCTCTGACTTTGAAGCCAGCCTATTTCACAGAATATTTTTTTAGGATAGCAAGGAATGCACAGAGAAACCTTGTCTCAAAAATAAAAGTGTCATTCAAATGATGTAATAATCTTTTAAGTTATGTTTTAAAAGGTCAATAATTTGACATTACACTAAACAATTAGAACGGGTAATGGCAGTAATAGTGAATCAGTTGACTGTGGTGTAGTCAGTTCATTATCAGCTCTTTCCTTTCAGAGACTTAAAGTCCTAATCTTCACAACCAAGCTGCAGGAGAGGTATTTCCATGACTCACATTTTAAGTAGGCATAAGTACTTGATGAACACAATTAGAGAGGTTACAAGACCAGAAGTACAAGGCTATGTTTCATCAATAGTCATATTTCATAATTGACATTTTCTGTTCTATACTTCATATTCTTTATTCTATTTTCTATATTGTCTTTTTAGTTGGGATAACTGGGGGCCATGTTCTTCCCCGGTTCTTCCTTCTCTATTAGATTCTTCTAAAATCACAATTCAAAAGCATTCTAGATTCTCTCCTTATGTTCTCATTCCTCTTTTTGTTCTGACAATAAATAAACAAACAGAAAACAATGGACCAACTGCGAGCGAAGGTTTTGAGGTCAAAAGTACTTCAAAATTCTTCATTCAACTATAACTTTACTTCTTAAGTCTAGATAGGGCTCTCCCTGCTATAGTCTCCCCATACCTCAGAAGGTCCTCTGTATAATTTTTTTCTCTTTCTGCCCAGGCTTCTTACATCAGTTTTATAGGCTTTGATTTCAAAGGAATTAAGCAAAAAAGGCAAAATGGAACAAAAGAGAGCATATCTGAAGTCTGAGTGAATTCTCTATAGACTGCTCAGAATGGCAACTGAGGCTGACTATGTTACATTGCTATGGCTGATGCTCTCACTAATACCACATTTATTGGGCAGTTATAAATCACTGGGATGTTTTGTACATGCTTTAAATCCAGGAACCCGTTAATATTCAAAACACCCCAGTGAGTAATTAGTACAGCTGGTAATTTTACCCATTTTACAGATGTAGAAGTTAAAATGAGGAGTCATTAAGCACCTTAGCAAGGGTTTTAACCCTAATTTTTTACTAAGTTTGGGGTCCAAATAACTTAGCTCTAGATCTGGCATCCTTCAAAACCATGTCTGATATCATATTTATAATAGAAACTTTAGAAGCTGTCTTTTCAAAGAGAAAATCAAGTGTAGCAACTTTAGTTTGAAAATGAACTATATTATCCATTTGACTGGGGGACTTTTATTTCCAGGTAATTTAAACGTAAAATATACTGCTGTAAAAATAAATGTAAATTAACATGAAGTTAATTTGCACAATATGTCTATTTTCATAGGGGAACTATATTTTGAAATTCTGAAGCTTGTCCTAAGTTGAAAGCTTACCTTACATTTGCTTTAATTTATCTTTCTTTTCTTTTTTCTTTTTTAATGCTGGCCCCTTATTTATTTTGGATCTCAACTGGCATGCTTTAAATTTTGCTCTGCACCTTGCCAGGTGCTCCACTTCAGAGCACTGATGTCTGGGGACACAGATTCTTCAGAGTCAGGGCTCTCTGCGGCTCTCTAATGGTGATGGATCACTGGGGACATGCTATTCCCCATACGGCTGTTCTAGGATTATGTTTTATAATCCAGCCGCCATTGCTCGACACACTTAATATGCTAACTTTCTGGAAACTACATTACCTCTTTCAGGAGACTAGATAGCATGTAATGGCCTGAAGTCGGAATTTCCAAAGTCATCCTCTTGAACCCTGAAATAGTAAATAATACTTCCAGATGTGCCCAGTTTGGGAGTAAAGATCCCATGTCCCAAGAGAAGTGATTCAGTGGATGATGACGACAACGACGACGATGATGATGATGATGATGATGATGATGATGATGATGCCAGAGATATGAACCAATCTAATGTTTTTATAATGAATATTAATGCTATTTCTATTCTAGATTTAACATTCAAAATTTAAATATTTAAAAAATATATTTTTTTGGATCTAAAAAAATATACCTTACAAACTTCTATTAATTGTTGCACATCTAACTGCTATTTCTCAAGTTTTCAAAGGAGGACATAGTAACCTGCCTGTTAGTATCAGTATTTCATGCTGCTGTGTATCTGTGTGGCTATTTTTGTATCTTAAAATAAATGCAATTCTTTGGATTTTATTAATGTAAATTGCATATCCTTTATCTGAAATGTGTGGAAACAGGAACATTCAGGACGCAGGACAGTTTTTTATTTTGAATAGTTTCATAATCTATGACTTATCTTTGGGATAATATCAAAGTCTGAGCACAAATGTACCTGTGTCTCATGCATACATACATCTCGAAGTTAACTTTTTATAACTTTTTTTTTAGGCTATCATTGGCCATAGAGGGTCAGCTGTGGAATTTTAAGTGTGTGGTCTCCCACTGGTATTCAAAGCGGTCAGGTTTTGAAACATTTTAGCTTTTGAACTTTCAGATTATAGATGCTGAGTCTGTAATTGTTTTATTTCATGGAGGACTGATGATCCCTTTGGGCCTCACTAGCTAGCATTTCTTATTGTTATGATTATTATTATTACTATCATCATCATTATCATTCACATTTGTATTTGTGGTTTGTGTGCATTTGTGTTGATGCATGCATGTTGATACATGTGTGTTTAGGATGTACAGGACTAAAACTCACTTCTAGTATCTTCTATTAACATTTTTTTGCTTCTGATTTATTGAGACAACATCTTACTGACTGAACATAGAGCCAGACAGTTCTGGCTAGTCAAATTAGCCATCTTGCTCCAGGCACCCAGTTTTATTTCCAAGAGCTTAGATTATCAATAGTTATGAAGACTGCCTTTTATCCTCTTTTTTTGTACATGTTCTTGGGAGGAAGTTTGTTCTTCATGCTTGTGGAGCAAGCACTTTTCCACTGACTAATCTTTTCAGCCCATCTAATAAGTTCAGTTTATACCCTGATATTATTGATATGGTTAACTACTAATTTACCAGTGGACATTTCATTTCTTTCCATGTTTAATTTAAAATTGCCAAATGTGATTAACAATATTACCTAAGAATTTGAAAGGGAGTGAGGGATTATGGAAATTTGTAGAATATAATAAGGGAGGAGAGAAAAAATATATAAATGTAGTATTCGTATATACATTTATTAAAAATAATCAAATGTTTTTATTTTATCATCTTAACTAGAGGAAGTTACTTGGGTCTGGAATTAGACGTTAGTAGGCATGTGCTTGCCCTGAAGAAAGACAGTGTCCATGAACCCTCCAGCACTGGCAGACAAGAAAAAAAGGTGAATTATTTATTTTGGAAAACGGTATACAGGAAATAAGTAGTGGTGGTTAGATACTTAACATTTGAAACCTTCCTGTGTAAAGTGAAATATGCAGGTACGTTTGACTTTCCAAGCCTGAGAGTGATGAGGGTACACTAGCTTTTAAAAGAGTTGTTATGCTGTGGTGACCAGGTTTATAGTGCTGTTCCAATCGTAGGCTCAGAAGCAAACAGGAAACAAACTTAAGAGAGTACTGAGTATTACTCTCCCTTCATCAAAATAATAAAAGTACTTTCAAAATGACGAATAGTCTTTGTCTAACATTATTTTCAATATTCTTTTTTTTAACTAGCACTTCTGTGGTTACTAAAATGATAATCTGTATTGGTCATTTACTATGTACCAGATACTGTTAGGAATGTATTATATATATGACTTATCTTTGGGATAGTATCAAAGTGTGTATATATAATTTCTCATGCTCTGCATGTGCATTTGATACAACAGGATGGTTTCAGGTCATGTTTTAAATTAACTATATTATAGCAGTAAAATATAGGCAGTTGAGCTTTCCAGAACCTACCAAAATATAAATCCCCAGAAATGTTTTCTCCACAAGAGTGTTTCTTCTGCTGTGTGGAGAGATGAGCCCTGGAACATGATGTCAGATAGCAATTTACCACCATGTCTGATGCTTCATGGTTAGAGTTTTCTCGACTAAAGTAGCACTAAGCATTTTGTATTACTATCACATAGATGTGGCTTGCATTTTTTTGTTTAATAATACAATGTAAACACAACTTAAAAGATTAAATAGATGCCTTATTTTAAGTTACAACATTAAGTTGATTAATTTACTTAAAGCTCAGCATGCGAAGCCCAACATGTATTTAAATTTGCCCCTTAAATTTTAAGATAGAGGGAAAAAAATACCTGTGAAGTATATATTTAAAGAGGAAATTCTATATGATCATTTAGGAACTAAATATATGGCATTTCAAATTTGTGTCATTGTTCTAACAAGTGTCATAGTTACATTTCACCTAAGAATAAAATTGTCTTGTTACACGATAAAGACCAGACTTCTACAGATACTGTTGATTTCCTTTCTACACATATCCCCAGGCTTAGTTAAATTTAACTTTCTCTTTTTTATTTTTGACCCAGCTTCTAGCTCCCTGTTAATATATGCAAAATCTCTGTATTTTCATGATGTTAATTCTTTAAAAATTTTATTTAATCTTTTTATTTTCTTACACTCCAGATTTTATTCCCCTCCTGGTTCACCCACTAACTGTTCCGCATTCCATACTCCCTTCCCTCCCCATCCCTCTGTCTCCATGAGAATGTCTTCAACCCCCTCACCCCTCATCCAACCAGATCTCTAAACTGCATAGGGACTTCAGTCTCTTGAGGGTTAGGAGCATCTTCTCTGACTGAACCCAAACCCAGCAGTCCTCTGCTGTATATGTGTTGGTGGCCTCATATCAGCTGGTATATCCTATGTGGTTGGTGGTCTAGTGTTTGTGAAATATTGGGGGTCCAGGTTAATTGAGACTGGTGGTTCTCTTAAAGGGTCACATTCTGCCTCAACTTCTTCCAGCTTTTCTCTAATACAACCACAGGGGTCAGCAGCTTCTTTGCACTGGTTGAGTGGAAATATCTGCATCTGACCCTTTCAGCTGCTTGTTGGGTCATTCAGAGGGCAGTCATGAGAGGTCTTCCCGGGCTCTCTTTTTAGTGCTCCATAACGTCAGTAATAGTAATAGAGGCTTTAGGACCTCCCCTTTAGCTGGATCTCCCTTTGGGTCTGTTTCTGGACCTTTGTTTTCTCAGGCTCCTCTCTATTTCCATCCCTGAATTTTAGTAGACAGGAACAAATATGGGTCAGAGTTTTGAATGTGAGATAGTAATCCCATCCCTCACTTGATGCTGTCTTTCTGTTGGAGGTGAGCTCTACAAGTTCCCTCTCCCCAAGTTAGGGCATTTCATCTAAAGTCCCTCTCTTTTAGTCCTAATCTCTCTTTACTCTCTCATCTCCCAGGTCTCAGGTACATTCTGGAGAGCCTCCCCCCCAAACCTCCTACCTTTATTCTTTCTGCTGGCCCTCAGGACTTCAGTTTTTTTTCCCCTCACTCAGTACCATATTATGTTTCCCTCTTCTTCTATGCCCTGTAACCTTTCCCATCCAGGTACCCCGCCCCTTGTAATTGCTTTCTTCTTTCTCCCAAGTGGGACTGAGGCATCCTCACTTGGCCCCTCAGCTTGTTAACCTTTTTGAGTTCCATAGACTGTATGTGAGGTAATTTGTCTTTTTTGTTTGTTTGTTTTTTGGCTAATATCTACTTATTGGTGAGTACATATCATGCATGTCTTTTGGATTGTATAAATATATTCTCACTAAGGATGATACTTTCTAGTTTCATCCATTTGTCTGCAAAACTCAGGATGTCTTCATACTTAAGGTTGAGTAGTATTCTACTGTGCAAATGGAATGAACCACAGTTTCTGTATCCATTCTTCTGTTGTGGGACATCTGGATTATTTCTAGATTCTGGCTATCATAAATAAGGCTGCTATGAACATAGTGGAACATGTATCCTGTTACCTAGTAGAGTACCATTTGAATATATTCCCAAGAGCAGTATTGCTGATTCTTCAGGTAGATCTATTTCCATTTTGTTGAGGAACCTTCAGATTGATTTCCAGAGTGGTTATATCAGCTTGCAGTCTCACCAGCAGTAGAGTAGTGTTTAGTGTTCTTCTTTCTTTATATCCTTGACAACATGTGCAGTCACCTGAGGTTTTGATCTTAGCCATTCTGATTGGTATAAAGTGGAATCTCAGGGTTGTTGTGATTTGCATATTTCTCTGATAACTAAGGACTTTGAACATTTCTTTAGACACGTCTCAACCATTTGAGATTCCTTGGTTATAAATTCTCTGTTTAGTTCTATACCCAATTTTTTAATTTTTTATTTTTATTTTTTATGGATGTTTCTTCAGTTCTTTATACATTTTGGGTATAAGTCCTCTTTTGGATGCAGGGTTAGTGAAGATTTTTTCCCCCAATCTGTAGGTTTCTATTTGTCTTATTGACAGTGTCCTTTGCCTTAAAGAAGAAGCTCTCCAGTTTCATAAGGTAACATTTATCAACTCTTGATCTTAGAGCATGAGCCATAGGAGTTCTGTTTAGGAAAAATTCCCCTGTGCCAATGAATTCAAGGATTTTTCCCATTTCTCTTCTACTAGACCACGTGTTTATGGTTTTATGTTGAGGTCCTTGACCTACCTGGACTTGAACTTTGTGCAAGGTGATAAGTATGGGTCTATTTTAATTTTTCTACATATAGAGAACCAGTTAGACCAGCAGCATTCATTGAAGATGCTTTTGTTTTTTCATTGATTATTTTTGGCTTCTTTGTCAAAGATCAGGTGTATGTAGGCATGTGGTTTTATTTCTGGGTCTTCAGTTCTATTCCACTGATCAACCAATGCATCAGTCTCTGTAACAATGCAGTATTTTTTTTTTTTTTTATCACCGTTGCTTTGTTGTAGAGCTTGAGGTCAGGGATGGTGATTCACCCAACAGTTTTTTATTGTTGAGAATTGTTTTTGCACTTTATGCTCCTGCAGCCATCTTCCAGTTAATGTGAAAAAATGATGAACACAAAAGGAAAGAGGAGAGGCACTTGGTATATGTTCTGTAGGCCTTTTAGGAAACATAGCCACATACATGCGAATCTACAAGAAGGGTGATATTGTAGACATCAAGAGAATGGACACTGTTCAAAAAAGAATGCCCTATAACTGTTACCATGGGAAAAAAACAGAAGAGTTTACAATGTCACCCACCATGCCGAGGGAATCATTGTAAACAAGCAAGTTAAGGGCAAGATTCTGGTTAAGAGGATCAATGTGCGGATTGAGCAGATCAAGTACTCGAAGAGTAGAGACAGCTTCCTGAAGCAGGTGAAGGAGAATGATCAGAAGAAAAAAGAAGCCAAAGAAATGGGCACCTGGGTTCAGCTGAAACATCAGCCCATGCCACCAAGAGAAGTGCACTTTGTGAGGACCAATGGAAAGAGCCTGAGCTGAGAGCCCATTTCCTCTGACTTCATGACCTATTGTACAAAAGAAATAAAGGACCTGGACTACAAAGCATTTGCCTTAAAAATGTTTTTGCTATTCTAGGATTTCTTAACTTTCCAATCGAATTTGAGAATTGCTCTTTCCATGTCTCTGAAGAATTGCATTGGGATTTTGATGGGGATTGTGTTGAATCTATAAATTGCCTTTGGTAGGATGGCCATTTTTACGATGTTAATTCTGCCCATCTATGAGCATGGGAGATCTGTCCATTTTCTGAGATCTTTGATTTCTTACTTGAGAGAACTAAAGTTCTTCTCATACAGATCTTTTACTTGTTTGGTTAAAGTTACCCCAAGATACTTATTATTATTTGTGGCTATTGTAAAGGGAGTTGTTTTCCTAATTTCTTTCTCTGCCTGTTTATTATTTTTATAAAAGAAAGCTACTGATTTATTTGAGTTAATTTTATATTCAAACACATTGCTGAAGTTATTTATCAGCTATAGAAATTCTCTGGTAGAAGTTTTGGGGTTGGTTATGTATATTATCCTATCATCTGCAAATAGTGATACCTTTATTTATTCTTTACCAATTTGTAGCCACTTGATCTCTTTTTGTTGTCCTATTGTTCTAGCTAGAACTTCTAGTACTATATTTATAGATATGGGGAGAGTGGGCATCCTTGTTTTGTCCCCAAGTTTAGTGGGATTGCTTTAAGTATCTGTCCATTAAATTTGATATTTGCTGTTGGTTTGCAGTAAGTTGCTTTTATTATATTTAGATATGGCCTTGAATTCCTGATTTCTCCAATACTTTTAACACAAAGGATTGTTGTATTTTGTCAATTGCTTTTTTCTGCATCTAAGGAAAAGGTCATGTGATCTTTTTCTTTGAGTTTGTTTATATAGTGAATTACATTAATGAATTTCATATACTGAACCAATCTTGCATTCCTGGAATGAAGGTTACTTGATCTTGATGAATTTTGGTTTTGATGTGTTGTTGGATTCAGCTTGCAATTTTATTGAATATTTTTGCTTCAATATTCATAAGCAAGATTGGTCTGAAGGTCTCTTTCTTGGTTGGTTCATTACGTGGTCTAGGTATCAAGTAATTGTGACTTCAGATAATGAGTGAGGTAGTGATACTTCTGTTTCTATTTTATGGAATAGTTTGAGAAATATTGGTATTAGGTCTTTTTTAAATGTCTGGTAGAATTCTGCACTAAATCTCTCTGACCCTGAGCTTTTCTTGGTTGGAAAGTTTTAAATGAATTCTTCTATTTCCTTATGGGATATGCGCCTCTTTAAAGATTTTAGCCTATTCTTGATTTAACTTTGGTATGTGGTAACTCTCTAGAAAACCATATTTTTTTTTTCTATATTTTACAGGTTTTTGGATTTTTTTTTTGAGTATATGCTTTTGTAGTAGGATTTGATGACTTTTTGGTATTTCTTCTGTTTCTGCTGTTATGTCCTTCATTTCCTTTCTGGTTTTGTTAATTTTGACACTGCCTTTAGTTAGTTTGGCTAGTGTTTTTTTTCTATCTTGTTAATTTTAATAAAGAACCAGCTTTATTTATTTATTTTTGATTCTTTGTGTTGTTCTCTTTGTTTCTATTTGGTTGATTTAAATCCTGATTTTGACTATTTCCTGCTATCTACTCCTCTTGGGTGAGTTTGCTTCTTTTCATTCCAGATCTCTCAGGTGTGCTGGTAAGTTGCTAGTATCAAATCTCTCCAGCTTCTTTACCGGGGTTCTTAGTGCTATGAATCTTCCTCTTAGCACAACTTTCATTGTGTCCCATAAGTTTGCATATGATGTGTCAAAATTTTCATTAAATTTCATAAAATATTTAATTTTTTCTTTATTTCTTTCCTGACCAAGTTATCATTTAGCAGAATGTTGTTCAGTTTTGACATGTATGTGGGCTTTCTGTTGTTTTTGTTGTTATTGAAGACCAGCATTATTCCCTGATAACTGGATACCAACTCCAGAAAGCTCTGAACACCTCAGAAACAACTCACAGACTATATGAAGTTCAATAAAGTAAAATAAAAAAAGGAAAAGCCATTATGCTTAATCTTTACACACCAAGAAAACTTTGACTAATTCCAGTTTACATCTTGTTTTACATGTACTTTATGCTCATTGTAACTAGTAAGATCTTAATGCACACTATCAAACCTTTAAAAATAAACCAAGCACTGACAAAAATGTATTTGTATTCTTTTATGCAAAAATGCTTAAAATCTGTACATTTATCTTTGTTTTTAAAATAAAGTTGTTCAATAAAAAAAAAGAAGACCAACATTAGGCCATGAAGATTTAATAGGATGAATGGGATCATTTCAGTATTTTTTTATTTGTTGAGGGTTGTTTTGTGACCAATTATATCATTGATTTTGGAAAAAGTACCATGAGATGCTGAGAAGAAAGTATATTCTTTTTTTTATGGTGAAATGTTCTGTAGATATCTGTTAAATCCACTTGGTTAAAAACCTCTGTTAGTTTCACTATGAGAATAGGGTGTTGAAGTGTCCCACTATTTTTATGTGGGGTTTAATGTGTGTGTTGAGCTTTATTAACGTTTCTATTATAAATGTGGATACCCTTGCATTTGGAGCATATATGTGCAGAATTGAGACATTCTCTTGGATTTTGCTCTTTGATGAATATGAAGTGTCCTTCCTCATCATGCTTAATAACTTTTGGTTGAAAGTCTATTTTCTTGAATATTAGAATGGCAACACCAGCTTGTTTCTTGAGACCATTTGCTTGGAAGACCTATTTTCATCCTTTTACTATGAGATTATATCTGTCTTTGCTATTAAAGTATGTTTCTTGTGTGCTGCAAAATATTGGTTCTTGTTTATGTATACAGTCTGATAGCTTATGCCTTTTTTAGGTTAGTTGAATCCATCATCATTGAGATATATTAATGACAGATGATTATTAGTTTCTGTTATATTTGTTTTTATAGGTGGCTTTATGTGCATATGTTTTCATTTGTCTTTGTTGTGGGATGCTTAATATCTTGTCTTTCCTTTCTCTCTTTTTTCTTTTTTTTTTTGCTTTCTTTGGTGTAGGTACCTTCCTTGTGTTGGATTATTACTTCTAGGATTTTCTGTGGGGCTAGATTAGTAGATAGATACTGTTTGAATTTGGCTTCTACTGGAATATTTTGATTCCTCCATTCATGTTGATTGAGAGTTTTGCTAGGGGTAGTAGCTTGGGCTGGCATTTGTGTTCTTTTAGAGTCTGCATGACCTCTGACCAGGCTCTTTTGGTATTTATTGTCTCTCTAGAGAAGTCTGATATAATTATGATAGGTCTAACTTTGTATGTTACTTGGTCCTTTCCCCTTGAAGCTTTTTGTATTTTTCTTTGATCATTTAGTGTTTTGACTATTATGTGTTGAGTGCATTTTTGCCCTGGCCAAAAATAATTATTTTTATTTATAAAAATAAACATTTATTTGGTGTTCTATACGCTTGCACTTTTATGTGCATCTCTTTCTTTAGATTGGGAAAGTTTTCCTCTATGCTTTTGTTGAAGACTTTTTCAGGTTATCTAAGCAAGGAATTTTAGTTTTCCTCTATTCCAATTATTCTTAGATTTGGTCTTTTTATTGTGTCCTGAATTTGTTGGATTTTTTGGATAAGGAATTTTTTTATTTTTGAATTTTCTTTGACAATTAAGTCAATCTCTTTTACACCCGTGATTGTCTATTCTATCCCTTGCATTTTGTTTTTAATGCTTACATCTGTAATTCTTGACCTCTTTTCTAGATTTTTCATTTCTAGGTTTGAATTCATTTGTGTTTTCCTTATTGTTTCTACTTCCACTTCATTCAATTCCTTCACCTATTTTATTATGTTTTTCTGTATTTCTTTAAAGGATTTATTTGTTTCCTCTTTAAGGGCTTCTACATTTTTACTTCTTCTTTCCTGTATTTCTTTCAGTGAATTATTCATATTCTTCTTAAAGTCCTCTATTATTTTCATGAGATAGGATTTCAAGTCAGCATCCTGATTTTCAGGCATGTTGGACTATTCAGGTTTTGCTCTGGTGGGAGAATTGGGTTCTGATGATGCCCATGTATATTGGCTTCTGTTGATTATGTTCTTTTGCTTGCTTATAGTAATCTGGTTATTTCTGGTATTAATGGTCTTGTTTATTCTCTGTGGAGTCTGCCTCTTTTGTCCCTGGGTTGCTTCAGATATCCTGGTAGATCTGTAGCCTTGACTGTAGCAGACCTCCTGTGGGCTTCCAACTGTGGGGTCTTCAGAAGGCTAGAGAAGCTGCTGATCTGTTTCCTTGGCTGCAGTAGATCTACTAGAAGGCCTTCAGACTCTTGGATCTTCAGAGGAGCAGCCACAATGTTGTCCTGTGTGGTACTTTTCTCGAGGGAGGAGGATATGGACTATGGTTTCTGTTTCCCTGCATGCAGCAGGACTCCAGTGAGGCGTTCAGTCTTTTGGGTCAGTGGCTATACATTCTGTGGAGTTCCCCAGACATGTCTTCTGGTTGTGGTATAGGTTGCCCAGTTGCCTTTTGTGTAGCAGATATCCTAGCATGCCTCAGTCTATACTGTCAGTCACCCTGAGTGCAATGGATCTCCTTGGATTCCTCAGGATGTGGTGTCATTAGGGGAATAAACTAGCTAGTATTCTGACCTAGAAGAAAGAACAGGCCTGAGGGGGAGTAGAATTCTGTGGGTGGGGTTTTAGGGAATGATTGATGTTATTTCTTTTTTATAAAACATTTTTCGTGACTTTTTCCATGATGACTGGTTTTATCTTTTCAAATTATGAAGGGGCTCACAGTATCTTGCCATGGCTTTTATATCTGAAAAGTTGAAGTGCTCAAGTTTCAAAACCAATTCATTTATTGATCTGTTTAATAATTTATCCTTGGGTAACCAAATTAGATTAATGCCTCAAAATAGGATGATTATCCTGATTCTTCCTAAACTGGTGCCACTTTGAATGCTACAGTTAGAACTGTGGCCACTTGAGTTTCCATTTGTAGGTTTTAAATGAACAGCATTTTTTCTATAGATCTAGTTTTGCATCGTGTGTAGGCTTTGTCCTAAATATATTTGTATTTATAATATATTATAATTGATTAAATAATTTATTTATCAGCAAGGAGAGGATACAGGCTAGATAATCTTGTGGTTGTCAAGGAACAAAAATCATAGTGGAAAATGCTTTATAATAATTTAACACCATTCAAATAAAGAGATTTACATGTATTTGTATATTTTATTCATCAGATTCCTAACCCATCAGCACTCTTCTCAATTATAATCTCAAAATTCAACTGATTTTTTTAATTGAAAATTCTCTGTATTTACATTTCAAATGTTATCCCCTTTCCCTCTATGTCCATCTCTTCTCCCCTTTCTTTTGCTTCCATAGTGCCTCTTCTCCCAACCACCCTCTCTACCAAAGTGCCTTGGCATTCCCTTACAATGGGAAAGTGTGCCTTCATGGACCAAAGGCCTCTTCTTCCATTGATCCAGACAATGCTGTCTTCTGCTACATATGCAACTGGAGCTATGTGTCTCTCCATGTATACACACTGGTTGGTACTTTAGTCCCTGGGAGCTCGGGAGGGTTTGGTTGGTTGATAATATTGTTCTTCCCATGGGGTTGCAAACCCTTTCAGCTTCTTCAGTCCTTTCTCTAGCTCTTCACTGGCATTCCTGTGTTCAGTCTGGTGGTTATCTGCAAGCATCCTGAACTGCATCTATTTGACTCTGGCAGAGTTTGTGGGGGCGTCCATATCTTGCTCCTGCCAGTAAGTACTTTTTGGTATCAACAATAATGCTTGGGTTTGGTGGCTACATATGGGGTAGATTCCTAGATGAAGCAGTCTCTGAATTATCTTTTCTTCAACTCTGCTCCTCTATTTGTTCCTATGTTTTCTCCTGTGAGTGTTTTCTTCTTCTTTCTAAGAAGAACTGAGGCATCCAGATTCTGGCCTTTTCTCTCTTTGAGCTTCATAAGCTCTGTGAATTATTTCTTGGGTATTCTGAGCCTTTGGGGCTAGTATCTGGTTATCAGTGAGTATATACAATGTGTGTTCTTTTGTGACTAAGTTACCTCACTCAGGATGATAGCTTCTAGTTCTATCTATTTGCCTAGGAATTTTAGGAAATCATTATTTCTAATATCTGAGTAGTAGTCCATTGTGTAAATATACCACAATTTCTGTATCCATTCCTCTTTTGAAGGACATCTGTGTTCTTTCCAGCTTCTGCCCATTGTGTCTGAACCCTAACCCATAGCTATACAACTGATCATAATTACAGTCCCCCCAGTTCTATATTTTCTATTTTTATTTAGCAACATTGACTTAAATTGGGCTTACCTTTCTAATGATATAATGATTCATACTTTATTTTTCTATGAGACATCCAACAGTCTTTCTTAGCTCTTGGAATAAGTCAAAGTGATCTGACAAAACTCTCAACCTATTATAGCCAAACCTTGCTGGCATTTTTCTTCATCTGGCAAGACTCTTCCTTTTGTTTTCTCCTGTCTTTTACAATAACATGCGATTTTCTCCTCTGAAGCACTGTATTGTTTTGTATTCAAATACTATAATCACATGTAGAGGTCTGATCGCTTCACCTTCAGATCAGTGGTACCTGTTTTTTACTTAAATATCATCTACACAGTAAAGTCATATCTGATGTCTAACAATCACACAAAAAATGTAAGCAATCATTTGGTTATATGATTAGTGATTTGTTCCACTTGATAATATTCACAGTTGTTCAAGCTATTTATACAGTTTCATTGGTTTTAAAATAGTTAAAAACCACATTAAAATATAGCCAGATGTGGTAGTGTGCATCTTTAATCCCAGAACTCAGGAAGCAGAGGCAGATGATTTTCTGAGTTCAAGACTAGTCTGAACTACAGTGATAGTTTTAGGACAGCCGGGGCACACAAGGAAACCCTATCTTTAAAAACCTTTTTTTTTTTTTTTACATTTTGTGTTTGTGTGTGTGTGTGTGTGTGTGTGTGTGTGTGTGTGTGTTTGGCATTTAATAGGGTTCAGAGGACTTCTTGCAGAAGTAGATTTTTTTTCCAAACACATGGATCCAAAGCAAAGTAGGTGGCAAGACTTGACAGGAAGTATTTCTACATTCTGAGCCAGCTTACTTGCCAAATATTTTGTTTCTGAGACAAGAAAAGGATTGGTATCATTGGGTATTCTTGGTACTGGAGTTAAGACAGTTGTGAATCACCATGTGGGTGCTGGCAATTGAGCTCACCACAGTTCTCTGAAAGCGAAGCCAATGCTCTTGGCTGCTCAATCATCTCTTTGGTTCCAACCATTTTTTTACATGGTATATTCAGTAGCATTAATACAGTGTGAAACATACATTGCCACTATTTATCAATAGATCCCTTTAATTTTAATCCAATATGCTTCTGTTATTACCCTTACTCCCAAATACATTGTGCTACTTTCAGTCTCTCAAGTACTTAAAGAATTGGTCCAAGTGGGATGGTAGAACATTTTATCTTTACAAATGGCTGCTTTTCTTAGCATGATATTTCCATGACTATGTTGTTGCATAAATTACATCTCCTAAGGCTAAATAATATTTCATATGTGTATATGGAACATCTTGTTTTTGTGGTCTCATGTCAGCATCTTTTTGTGGTATCCCCATGTAAATAGAGCATCACTAGCTCTTCAAACTGAGCCAGTTGTAAGCATCTTATCCTGGATCCCCCTGTACTCCTCAAAAAGTATAAGTTTTCTATCCACATATAATAAAGTACAAATGTTATTTCACTTAGAAAAAAACCAGAAGAGGTTTTGTACTTAATTTTAAAATTTACGGTTTGTTTGATAATATTATAATAACACCAAATCTTAAATTTTTCTCAGTCTTAATTGGTTAATTTGCATTTCTCTGAGTCTACATGGTCTTCAGCTTAGGAGACTTCCACTTACAAATTTTCTACATCATGAAGATACAAAAGCAACTGGAATTTAATGGAAATTGCAGGTGCAGTTTTGTAGGTGGTTCTGTTGCCAAACTCATGCTATGAGGCTATATTATTTGCAAGAATAGGCAATAACTGTGAGTCCAATGTCCCAGTCAGTCATGCACTTACATAGTTACATCATGTAAAATGGGCTTTGTCTTATTTTGGCACAACCACATACTCATGATTGTGTTCTGAATATAGTTAAGTGTGATTTAGTTGAGACATGATTCTTACTGGTTAGGTTGGAGATCGAAACTCATTTTCTATTTGTGATGCATTCAGATGATAGTGCTTTTGTTAGGATTTAGCTATGCTGTATTTTCTGAGGCATTTGTAATGTACTATGTTTTACAAGATTACTCTCTTCCTGAACTGGTTAATGTTTATTAGGCACAAAACTAAAATTTCGGGGTTCTTAAGTTCTTTGAGAAGAGCTTATCTGAACCGCCACCTCATCTTAGATAATTTTTGACCCTGTGGTAGCTTCTAGTGACATGTGCTTCATTGTAGGCTAGTTACTTCCTTCTATGTCTTCTGTTTTTTCTCCCTGGTTTTAGCACTTTCCACATACAGTCATTTTAAAAAAAACTTAAATTTTTGGAGAATTTAACATAGAATGGTATTAAAATGGTGTTTGGCTACTTGTCATAGTTGATAGGTTTGGAGGGGCTGAACAATGTAGACTGATGACTCTAATAGGAGTAAAAGGATTCTTAAGAAAGAATTATTTCTCAGTGCCCAAGTATCTCAGAGCCAGCAGTCACACTGATACTCAAACACAGGTGGCCACAGGTCAAAGGTCCTCAACATTTGGGCACTGTAGTCCTAAGTACTTAAAGCAGTTGGGGTGGTTAGATACTGAAGTTCTTTCTGTTTTCATTTTGAATTTAGTTAGGAAGCAGAACGTTAAGAAGTTAGAATTATAAAAAAAAAGCTTTTAAATTTAAATTGTCCTTTCAACTGATAGCTTATAATTTATAATTCTGATGTGATATATCTGAGCCCCTTTGCTCATAAGTTCAAAAGGCAAGTCTGGAAAGGCAGCTCATCATCAAAGAATTCTTGGTGCTCTGGAAGAGAATTCAAGTTTAATTTTAGTATCTAAACTGTGGCATTAATTGTTCCAATGTCCAATTGTAGTCATCCTCTTGTGGCTCCTGAGGGCACCAAGAGTTTATTTGTGGCAGAGTGGAGCCCAGCCCATCTGCTACTCGGAACGGCTTGTAGAGGCTGAGCAACTGGTGAGTGGGAGACCTGGGCTGCTGGGGAGCAGAGAGATCTCTGCGGAGTGCACACGGAAAGTGCACTTCCTGCCTTGCCCTGCCCTGCCTTGCCCCATCCAGCAACTGGGAACAGAAAATTAGAACTTCTGTTTCCACCTGGAGGCAACTTCAGGACGCAGAGCGGAGCCCGGGGCCATCTGCTACTCGGAACGGCGGCTCCTTACTGCTGAACAACTGGTGAGTGGGAAACCTAGGCTGTAGGGGAGCTGAGAGATCTCTGCAGAGTGCACATGGAAAGTGCACCCCCTGCCTTGCCCTGCCCTGCCATGCCTGATCCACCCAACAACTGTTCCCACCCAACGACTCTGAGGCATAGAACAGGGATCTGCCCATCTGACACTTGGACCAGTGGTGATCCAGGGACACAGACCAGATACACGGGAAAGGCAAGAACATATCACTGACAACAAAATGGTAAGAGGAAAGAGTAAGAGTATATCTCAAGGAAACCAAGACAATCTAGCAACACCAGAACCCAGCTCTCCCATAACAGAAAACATCGAAATTCCAAACACTCCAGAAAAGGAAGACAGACCAGAAATCATACCTCAAGATGCTGATAAGGATACTTAAACAAAAAAGGGAGGAAAAGCAAAAAGATTCAGCAGCTTTTAAAGAAGAAACAAGAAAAACACTCAAAGAACTCAAAGAACTAGAAGAAAACAGAACCAAAGAAATAAAGGAATGGAAGAGGGAAATTAAAACAGAAATTGACACAATAAAGAAAACGCTAAAAGAGATAACTCTAGAGTCAGCACACAAAAAAAAAGAAATCAGGAGTCACAGAAGCAAGCATTTCCAACAGATTACAAGAGATCGAAGAGAGAATCTCGGGGGCAGAAGACAACATTGCAAACATAGACAAAACAGCCAGAGAAGATGCAAAAAACAAAAAGTTCCTAACCCAAAATGTCCAGGAAATCCAAGACACAATGAGAAGACCGAACCTAAGGATAATAGGAATAGAAGAGGGAGAATAGTATCAACTAAGAGGCACAGTAAATATCTTTAACAAAATCATAGAAAAAAAACTTTCCTACCCTCAGGAATGAGATGACCATGAGCATAAAAGAAGCCTTCAGAACTCCAAATAGGTTGGGCCAGAAAAGAAATACCTCCCGACACATAATAGTAAAAACATCAAGTGCCCAAAGCAAAGAAAGAATACTAAAAGCAGTAAGGGAAAAAGGTCAGGTAACATATAAAGGCAGACCAATCAGAATCACACCTGATTTCTCAACAGAGACTATGAAAGCTAGAAGAGCCTGGACAGACATCATGCAGACCCTAAGAGAGCACAAGTGCCAGTCCAAGCTGCTATACCCAGCAAAACTATCAATCACCATAGATGGAGAGATAAAGATATTTTAAGAAAAATCGATATTTACACAATATCTGACCACAAACCCAGCACTACAACAAATTGTAGGTGGAAAACCCAATACAATGAGGGAAAATACAGCCTAGTAAAAACAAGAAAACTCCTACGCAAGAAAACCAAAAGAAGAAAGAGATACAGACACAATTCAACCTACAAAAGCAATAATAGCAGGAAACAGAAACCACTATTCCTTGATATCTATTAACATAAATGGACTCAACTCCCCAATAAAGAGACATGGGCATTCAAACTGGATACATAAACAAAATCCAGCCTTTTGCTGCATACAGGAAACTCATCTCAGAGACAGAGACAGGCACTATCTCAGAGTAAAAGGGTAGGAAAAAAACTTCTAAGCAAACAGCTCCAAGAAGCTAGCTGGAGTGGCTATTCTAATATCAAATAAAGTAAATTTCCAACCAAAAGTTATCAAAAAAGATAAGGAAGGACACTTTTTAATCATTACCGGAGAAATCTGTCAGGAGGAACTCTCAATCCTTAACATATATGCTCCAAATACAAAAGCACCCACATTCATAAAAGAAACCCTACTAAAGCTCAAAAAATACATCTCACCCCACACAATAATAGTGGGAGACTTTAATACCCAACTCTCACTAATGGACAGATCATGGAAACAGAAACTGAACAAGGACACTGCAAAACTAGCAGAGACTTTGAACCAACTAAAATTAATAGATATATACAGAACATATTATCTAAAGTAAAAGAATACACCTTCTTCTCACAACCCCATGACACCTTCTCGAAAATTGACCACATAATTGGACACAGAAAGAGCCTCCATCGATAAAAGAAGATTGAAATACTCCCATGCATCCTCTCAGATCACCATGGTCTACGGCTGGTCTTTAACAACAACAAAGACAACAAAAAACCCACATACACATGAAAACTAAACAATGCTCTGTTAAAGGATAGCAGGGTCAAAGAAGAAATAAAGAAAGAAATTAAAAATTTTCTAGAATTCAACAAAAACGAAAACACAACATACCCAAACCTATGGGATGCAATGAAAGCAGTATTGAGAGGAAAACTCATAGCTTTAAGTGCTTCCAAAAAGAAACTGGAGAGAGCCTACATCAACAACCTGACAGCACAGCTAAAAGCCCTAGAACAAAAGGAAGCAGATATACCCAAAAAGAGTAGACAGCAAGAAATAATCAAAATTAGGGCAGAAATAGACCAAATAGAAACGAATAGAAGCATTGAAAAAAATCAACAAAACTAAGAGTTGGTTCTTTGAGAAAATCAACAAGATTGATAAAACCCTAGCCAGACTAACTAGAGGGCAAAGAGAGAGTATCCAAATTAACAAAATCAGAAAGGAAAGTGGCGACATTACAACGGAAATTGAGGAAATTCAAGAAATCATCAGATCCTACTACAATAACTTATACTCCACAAAATTGGAAAATTTGGAAGAAATGGACGAATTCCTAGACAGATATAAGATCCCAAAGTTAGACCAGGACCAAGTAAACCATCTAAATAACCCTATAACACCTAAAGAAATAGAAGAAGTCATCAAAAGCCTCCCTACCAAAAAAAGCCCAGGTCCAGACAGATTCAGTGCAGAATTTTATCAGACATTTACTGGGGATATAACACCAATACTTTCCAAATTATTCCAAAAGATAGAATCAGATGAAACATTACCCAACTCATTTTTTGAGGCTACAATAACCCTCGATCCTAAACCACACATAGACCCTACAAGGAAAGAGAACTTCAGACCAATCTCACTTATGAACATTGATGCAAAAATACTCAACAAAATCCTTGCAACCCGAATCCAACAACACATCAAAACGATCATTCATCATGACCAAGTAGGCTTCATCCCTGGGATGCAGGGATGGTTTAACATAAGGAAATCCATCAATGTAATCCACCATATAAACAAACTCAAAGACCAAAATCACATGGTCACCTCACTAGACACTGAGAAAGCATTTGACAAAATCCAACACCCCTTCATGTTAAAAGTCCTGGAAAGAACAGGAATCCAAGGTCCATACTTAAACATAATAAAAGCAATATACAGCAAACCAACAGCCAACACCAAACTTAATGCTGGAAACTTGAAGCAATTCCACTAAAATCAGGGACTCGACAAGGCTGCCCACTATCCCCCTACCTATTCAACATAGTACTGGAAGTCCTGGCTGGAGCAATTAGACAGCAAAAGGAGATCAAGGGGATACAAATCAGAAAGGAAGAGATAAAAACATCACTCTTTGCCGATGTCATGATAGTGTACTTGAGTGACCCCAAAAATTCCACCAGAGAACTCCTATAGCTGATAAACAAGTTCAGCAAAGTGGCTGGATACAAAATTAACTCAAACAAATCAGTAGCCTTCCTATACTCAAAGGACAAACATGTGGAGAAAGAAATTAGGGAAAAGGTACCCTTCACAATAGTCACAAAAACTATAAAATACCTTGGTGTGACTCTAACTAAGCAAGTGAATGACCTGTATGACAAGAACTTCAAACCTGTAAAGAAAGAAATTGAGGAGGATCTCAGAAAATGTAAAGATCTCCCATGCTCATGGATTGGAAAAATCAACATCTTAAAAATGGCCATCCTACCAAAAGCAATCTACAGATTCAATGCAATCCCCATCAAAATTCCAACCCAGTTCTTCATGGAATTGGAAAGATCAATGTGCAATTTCATATGGAATAACAAAAGACCTAGAATAGCTAAATCCAAGGCAATTGTGCTGAAAACTGCATGGTACTGGTACAGAAATAGGCATGTGCTCAATGGAATAGAATAGAAGATCCAGAAATGAACCCTCATGTATATGGTCACCTGATTTTTGACAAAGGAGCAGTAAACATTCAATGGAAAAAGGACAGCCTATTCAACAAATGGTGCTGGTCCAACTGGCACTCAGCATGCAAAAGAATGAATATAGAACCTTACTTATCTCCTTGTACAAAGCTCAAGTGCAAGTAGATCATAGATCTCCACCTTAAACCAGATACACTGAAACTATTAGATGAGAAAGTAGGGAAAACCTTAGAACACATAGGCACAGGAGAAAATTTCCTAAACAAAACACCAATGGCTCAAGCTCTAAGGTCAAAGATTTACAAATGGGACTTAATGAGATTGTAAAGTTTCTGTAAGGCTAAGGACATCGTCAAGAAAATAAAACGGCAACCAACAAAATAGCTAAAGATCTTTTCCAAAACCACATCAGATAGAGGCCTAGTATCCAAGATATACAAGGAACTCAAAAAGCTAGACACCAGAGAATCAAATAACCCTATTAAAAAATGGGGTACAGAGCTAAACAAAACGTTTTCAGTTGAGGAACACCGAATGGCCAAGAAACATCTGAGGAAGTGCTCGACATCCTTAGCCATCAGGGAAAAGCAAATCAAAACAACCATGAGATTCCACCTCACACCAGACAAATTGGCCAAGATCCAAAACTCAGATGACAGCAGATGCTGGCGAGGCTGCGGAGAAAGAGGAACACTTCTCCTCTGTTGGTGGGGATGCAAGCTAATACAACCATTCTGGAAATCAGTCTGGTGATACCTCAGAAAATTGGATATAGTACTACCTGAAGACCCAGCTATTCCACTGCTGGGCATATATCCCAGAGACACTTGAATACACAACAAAGATATATGCACCACAATGTTCATAGCGGCTCTATTTCTAATAGCCAGAAGCTGGAAGGACCCAGATATCCCTCAGAAGATGAATGGATACAAAAATTGTGGTACATATACATAATGGAATACTACTCAGCCACCAGAAACAATGACTTAACCAAATTCTTAAGAAAATGGCTGCATTTAGAGAATATCATCCTGAGTGAGATAACCCAGTCACAAAAGAACAGACATAATATGCAGTCACTGATAGTGGGATGCTAACCCCAGAGGCTTGCACTCCCCCAGAAACAACTCACAGACTGTATGAAGTCCAAGAAATAAAGAAAACAAAACAAAACAAAAAATATTTACAAAATAAGAAAACTTTAACTATTTCCATGTTACACTTTATTTTACATGTACTTTATGCTCATTGTAACTATTAAGTTTTCAAGGCATACTATCAAACCTTGAAAAAAATCAAGTAGTGACTAAAAATATATTTGTAGAGTTTTTGTAAAAATTATGATAAAATCTGAAAAATAAGTACTGACAAAAATGTATAATTTTAAGCAAAAAAATGTTTAAAATCTTTACATTTATCTTTGTTTTGTAAAATAAAGTTGTTTAAAAAAGTTTATTTGTTGTATATACAAAAAGAAAAACCTACTCATACACATAAAATAAAATGATTTTTAAAAAATAAAGAGTTAGTGATCTTGACCATCAGTACAGAGCTCTGCCAACCATCACTTTTGACAATGCTTATGTCCAACTAACACCACAGTGTTTTCAATGTTTTAAAATTAAGGAAAATAAGAAAATGTCTCCAGATCTCATCATGTAATGAAGAATAAGGTCAGCACTGTATATAGAAGACATTTCTTTTTATATAAGCGATGAGAGATGAGCACACGTATCTATGAAAATGTGTGTTCATCTGACACAGCTTTCATTTTTCATATACTTGCTGACTATAGATCTCTTTCATTTCCCCTCCCTCTAGTTTTCTGTGCTATTATCCACTTTTAGAAAATGTCAACTTCAAAGGACACTGGCAGTGTGGCCATAATAAAGGCAGAATCTCAAAATGAAAGCCTGCTTTAACAACCTATGTAGCCATTTTCACTACCTTCTAGTGCTTAACTCCATTTGGAACTTCTAAATTGAGCAATGACAAAGTTTGTGAAATAGATACTTGAGTGGAGGATACTGTAAAAGGAAGAACTAAAGAAATGGTAGAACACATTGAATAGGACCATCAATTCCTTTAGTACCACATTCTGTTTAATCAGGGGCTGTAGAGAAAATTGATCTCTTTTTTAAACTTTCAAGCATGTTTTCAAAGAACTTGTCTATTACAACCTCACATTGGAAAAGGGACCTAAAACTTGCTTCTGACCACTTAGGGATGCATTTGTTTTTTCAAGTTTAGCACAGTCTCTGGGACTTTGCAGGAGAGGAATATGGTTCTAAGGGAACAGATTTGTTTGCCATTTATGTCCTTTTCACTCTCATAGGCTGTTTGTGGTCATGCAGCCTAGATTTTTGTTCATTGCTGCCTTTATTGTGTTCAGTTTCAGCTGGCCATTAGGTAGTATTCTGGGGCAAATGGAGGGCAAGAATTATTCTATATTTTATATAGACAGCACTACTATCCTTTTTTGAAGGCATATATTTTGCAAGATAATTTCAATGACGTACTATGTTGACTTGAATTCAGTGAATTATGGCACAAAAGACACTCTTGGTGACAGGACAAGAGCTGCAGAGCTGTGCGGGAATATGTGGTTCAGACTGAGACACAGCAGTCACCTAAGTAGAGATAAAAACCGAAGAGACAGGAGGAGAAATATCAAAGACAAGGCATTAATATGTTTTGAAGTGAGAAATAAAAATCTGATGTTTAATTGTGAATAGAGTTTAGAGACTACAGGATTCTTTCTAACCTGTACTGAAAACAGTTTACTGGTTGTGTTTTGGAAATTACAAAAAGTTTATGTGTCTATGAATGTATCAGTATGTGACTATGCATATGGGTGAGAGGCAGTGTCTGCAGAATCCAGAAGAGGGTTCTGTATCCTCTGGAGCTAGGGTTACATCTGATATTGATTCTTGGACCTGGAAAAATCTGTATATATTTTTAACTGATAAGTAATCTCTGAAGCTGTGAAGGTTCTTAAAAATGATTTATTTGTTGAGCTGCAATGTTTCAATTCATATGATAATTCTTATATTTTAAAAGTATTTGTTACTAGGCATATTTTATTAACCTTTTAAAATCAAAACTAGTATATACTTTTTTGAAACAAAAAAATGAGTCAAGCAAAATACATGGTCAGAGAATCTTTGGCACCACCCCCTCTAGTTATGAAACATTGAGGCTGATATTTCTCCTTCTGGTTTGCACTGTTTTTATACAGTCTTCTAGTATAAGTGTATGAAAATACATCGATGGTTTTTAAATAATCACTTTACAGAATTATTCCTCTAAATATTCCACAAATGTTTTTGTAAACCTTAAAGTAAGCTTAAATATTAAGTGTTAGAATCAATACAATTAAAAACAACAGCGCAATTAATATCCAGTTTACTGTGTCCAGGCATGTTATATTTTATTTACATGCTTCCGTTACTCTTCTCACCCCTTCCCTTGTTTTCTAAATGGCTGTTCACACATGTAGTCCTTACAGGATCATTTGTAAGGCTGAGTTCACATACTGTAGAATAAAATGCCATGAAGATTTTTTTTTTTTTATCTTGCTGGTTTGGTTGGTGTGAAACAGTGCTTCATCTCATTTTTATTTTGGAAAAATATTAATTGTATGTTTTACTTATTTTCATTTGAAATGTTGTCCCCTTTTCTGGTTTTCCTACTGCAAACTCCCTATTCCCTTCCCCATTACCCTTTTTCTATGAGGATGCCTGCCAACCACTCCCTCCTTATCTCCCTAGCATTCCTCTATACTGGGGTATCAAGCCTTCACAGGACCAAGGGCCTTCCTTTCTATTGATGCCAGATAAGGCTCCTTTAGCTCCTTCCGTCCTTCCCCTAACTCCTCCATTGGTGTCCTTGTGATCAGTCCGTATGGTTGGCTTTAAGCATTCGCATATATACTGGTCAGGATCTGGCAGAGCATATGAGGAGAGAGCTATATCAGGCTCCTGTCAGCAAGTACTTCTTGGCTTTGGTTTCAGTATGTGGGTTGGATCCCCAGATGGGACAGTCTTTGGATGGCCTTTCCTTCTGTCTGCTACACTTTTTGTCCCTGTATTTCCTTTAAGTAGAAGCAATTTTGGAGATGGGTGGGTGGCCCCATCCTTCAACCAGGGAGCCATGCCTAACCTCTGGATATGGTCTCAACAGGTTCTCTCTCTCCTTTGTGGGATATTTCAGCTAATGTCATCTCTGTGGGGTCCTGGGAGCTTTTGCTTTCCTGGCATTTGGGACTTTTGAATAGCTACCTCCAGTTCCCCATCCCCCATTGCTACACACCTCTATTCAGTTTTCTGACCCTCTGTATATCTCCTCCATACCTGATTCTGACCCTCTTTTCTCACTCTTCCTCTCTTCCTTTCAAGTTCTTCCCACCTTCTATTTCCCTTAATTACTTTGTTTCCCCATCTAAGTAGTACTGAAACATTCACTCTTTGGTCTTACTTCTTGAGCTTCATGTGGTCTGTGAGTTGGAGCATGGATGTTCCAAGCTCCTTGCCTAAAATCTACATATCAGTAAGTACATACCTTTTGTGTTCTTTTGTGACTGAGTTACTTCCCTCCAGATAATATTTTTATATCCATTTATTTGTCTAAGAATTTAACAGTCATTGTTTTTAATAGCTGAGTAGTATTCCATTGTGCAATATACCACATTTTATGTACCTCTTCCTCTGTTGAGGGACATTTGGGTTGTTTCCAGTTTCTGGCTTTTATAAATATGGCTGCTATGAACATGGTGGAACATGGGTCTTTATTACATGTTGGAGTATCTTTTGGGTATATACTTAGGAGTGGTATACCTGGGTTCTCAGGTAGTACTGGGTCCAATTTTCTGAGGAACATCTAAACTAATTTCCAGAGTGATTTTTCCCAGCTTGCAGCCCTACCAATAAGATAGGAGTATTCCTCTTTCTCCACATCTTGACCAGGCTTCATGTCATTATTAAATGAATATTTGTTGATAAGTTATAATCACTTAAAATTACTTTTTACTTCTACTACTCCTTCAGTGTTGACCATGTCTATATCAAATATAAATGCATTTTTTTATTTTTCCAACTAAAATTTACAAGAAAGCACACTCAGTGGTTGATTTGACTTTCTAAAGTTTGGATCAATTTGACAAAAATCTCAGGGAAAGTCAAGTTGTCTTTGCATGTTAAATTCTTCTGTAATACAAACCCCTACTTGATTCAACAGAAGCTATCTTTGAAGATTACACATTGTTTCTATGCTTCTAAATCAATGTTTTAAATTTTTATACTTAACCACATTAGGCCAGAGTTTAATTTTATTCTATCAGAAGTACATCTTTCCATTTAAACACATTTTTGCTCTTTCTCATAGATTTGGAATATATATGTTCCCGACTCTTTCCATTTCTTCTCACTATAACCACATGTATTTTGAGGTTAGACTTAGTTGTTAGTGTCTTTGTTTCATCATCCTTCTGACTCTCCACTTTAAATTCTAACTTTTTATATATAGCAACCCGCTCAAACTCTTAACTGGACTGACCTTCAGTAATTTAAAATTCAACATGTCTAACACCAAATCTCTTAGACTCCTTTACTATTATAGCAAGTAAGTAGAACCTTTTCTAGATGCTTATGGCCCAAACTGATCTTATTTCTCTCTTTATGTGACCTTCTGCATCCAACCTATCACCAGGTTTTCCCTTCCAACTTCTTTATGTATACAGATTTCTATTGCTTCCCACTAGCTAAGCTATTGCAGGCTGATACATATGATGTTAGGTCCCAGGAAACTATTACATGTTTTCTATTTCTCTTTCTACCCGTCTCCTCTCCCAGTGATATAATCTTGGCATATCAGACCTAATCCCCTTCTTAAATTTCACGTGATTTGTACCCTCCATATGCCTGAAAACACTAGCGGTTTCCTGTCTGATTGCCAGTAATAAATGAATTGCAGGTGAAAGTTCAGCATAATAACCAAATTATTAAACAACTTTTTAAATTAAAATAAACAAAAGCAGTTTGACAATTTCACACATATTCTGAAGACTCTTACTGTATGTCCTTTCCTATCCCACATTCACCACTGACAAAACCCAGTCTCCATTTTCTAAGAAAACCCTTCTTACTTCCATGTCTTTTCATTTTGTTTCTTTGACTCTCCAAGTTAACCAGAGCCATTTGTGTGATCATGTGGTTTGAACCTTATTGGGACATGGTGGACATTTTGAAAGATACTCAATTAAAGGCAATGATTTCCTATCCTCAAGAATCCACCAGTTGCCAGTAGTACAGAAAAGAGGGTCTGGCCACATTAAGCTTCCCTGAAGGCAACCTGAAATACTGAGGGATCAGAATTGCAATGGCTGACTTCTGCCTACAAGGTAGTTATGGCTGAATCATGCCCATAAAGTAGCATGTTGTACTTCTGATCCCCACCTTCTTAAATTTTCCCCACCCTGCCTTCCATAATGATCTCTGTGCTTGAGAGCATGTGGAATAAATATTCCTTTTAGTTATTCTCAACATTTAGATCATCCCAAAATATTTGCTATTACCATTATTTATTGCAAGAAGAAGCGTTTTTGTTGAAAGCTGAGAGTAGAATTGAGTTGTAATAACACTGGATGTAATTATTTTTTGTATGTGTGTATCATAGTTATGTTTTAGCAATCATAGTTCATAACCTGTTCATAACAGTTCATAGAACAGGTTTAAGGAAGTAATTTCTGAATATATTTACTACTTTTAGCTCACTGTCATCCTGCAATAAACTCTATTCTTTCATTCATTTATAACACAGGACTATACTACACTTTTAGACCGTGTGCCAGGAACAACCTGTAAAGAGAATTTCTTATAAACATCACCTATTAATAAAAACACCAATGAGCTGGGACAGGAAAGAGTAAGTGGGAAATGAGCAAGAAGAGAGAGCATTCTGGGAAATGGTGAGCATATAAAAAAGATTCAAGAGAGCTGAAGGGGCTGGACACAAACCATCAAGGAAATAAACTTTGGATAGAATAAGAAAGATTTGGGAGGACATTGAGGGAGACTCTGAGAAAGACTATAAGAAAGAAGTGGGCAGGGACTGAAGAGCAGTCACTAGCCAAGTGGAATATGTAGAATAGTTTAAATAAGTTATGAGCTAGTAGTCAGTCAGTGAATGAACTTAAGCTTGTGACCAACACTGTTAACCATAAATAATTAGCATCAGTCATGATCCCGGGAGCAGGACTAGGAAGAAAAACATCAACCAACTAGCATACCTGATAGTATGTCAACTTTGATATCCCATACCTGTCAAATCATTTATTTGACATAAGTATTACATAGAATATTTCAGTAACTATTACAGTTTTTACAATACTTATTTACAAGATAATCTTAATTATTTTGTCAATATTTTGAAGATACATGAAGTCCATAATGGTGCATAGAAAAAAACTTATACTTCTTTGTATTTGAGATGTACTGTACCAGTGTAAAAAAGAGAACATCATACTTGACTATATTTTTAAATTAGTCTCATTTTAATTTTGAGTAGTTTTGTCTTAATTTCTTTTCTGTTGCTCTTATAAAACATTTGGGTAAATAGAAGTTGTTTGAGGTGGTGATTGGGAAGATTTCTTTGGCTTCTAATTTCAGGTCACAATCTATCACTTAGGAAGTCATGGTAGAAGACATGGAGATTCTGCATATGGTCATCATCTTGCATGTGCTAAGCAAGATTTCTTAAATAGTTCTGGCCTAACTGCCTAGAAACAGTGGCTTGACCAATTGAAGTTATTCTTTTGCTGATTGTTCTTTCTTGGTTACTTAAATTTACAACACAATTAACCAGAACTTCATTAATACTGACTAACAAGATATTTTAATAAAAATAGTTTCTTTGGTGTCATAAATATGCACTGAAAACAACTGAATAATCACATCAGCCACTGCCTCTAGGTCCAACAGTATACTAAAGATGTGGCTTTATTTTCCTTAAGCTGATGACAGCTAATAATTATGATTATTGAGGTAGGTCTTTTCCTGCAAGATTAGGAAATTGGTGATTGACAGGTAAAAGGTGATTATTACTTTAGGATTTCCTGTTTACCCTGCCAATCCACTTTAGTCAGTTAGCTTGCTTGTCTGACATTTTTTTTTCTATGCTCATTTCCCCTTCTCTTTCCGCAGGTCTGTAACCTTTTCTCTTTCTTCTTTCTATTCCCTGCATATTTTTCAACCAGTTTTTACATTACCTACATCATTTCTTGGCATCATCTCTCAACTTGAAAAGATACCTAATGGAAATAGGATCAATAAGTAATCTATGATGTGTAGTAATTGTTTCAGCTTTAATGGCGAAAAAGTTGCTCATTGATTATCCTCTTAGACATTTGCTGAACATGTTCTATGCAGCAAAGGAGATTATCTTGATATTGAAAACACAAAGGTGAATAATATACATTTTTAAATGATTTTTGAGATTATAATACAATTACATTATCCCAGTCTTTCCCTCCCTCCAAGTCCCCCCTTGTACCCTCTCTTGCTTTCCCTCAAGTTCACTGCCTTTTTTCTTTGATTTTTTTTATTATATGTGTACCACATAAGCATATGTGTGCGCATATATTCTTAGATATACAATTGCAACTTTGTAAAATATATTATAAATATTTATGTATATACAAATATGCATCCATGTGTATTTTCTTTTTGCTGGATGATCCACTTAATATTAGACATCCAACTGGTGTGCTTTTCTCTGGGGAAGGTCATGTCTCCTATTCTCATCAATCCTTATATCCCTGCATTTCATTGTCTAGGTTTGAGGACACCTGAACTTTCCTTTTCTAGATTATCATGTTTACTGGTGCTCTCTTTGTATGGGCCATAATACTGCCAGCAACGTTGTTGAGGATTCATGAGTATAGCTTCTTTGAAGTTTCTAGAAGACCAAATACTACAAAAAAGTTCCTCTTCTTTGTCTTTTACAATTTTTCTGTCTCAGTAAGGATTCCTGAGCCTTAGGTTCAGGAGTTGGGTTGTTAAATGTTTCAGTAGGCACTGGCTTTTATAAGGCTGTGTTTTGATTGGATGTAGTTTTCTATAAAAAGGTCTATATCTATGACTAAAATAAGTTCTCTGAATGAGGGGTAAAAACTACACTTATTGTTGTGCATAAGGATAAATAGGTAGAACATAGCTATGGATTATTCTAGTTTAGTTAAATAGCTTTTATAAGTTATTCTCCCAGATCCATGTCTTTACTAACTTTGGATAGTTTGCTAGGTTTCCAGCACCAGGCATGATTTCCCCCTTTTTGAGAAATCCTTAAGTTCAAATAGGGAGCTGTTATTTACTGCCAGGTTATAAGTACCACCACTGTACTTTTAAGGTTATCATGACATGGTAATTGTTGTTGTAATTCATAAGGGTCATAGCTGTGTAAAATGATTGGTTTCTCCTGGTTTTGAAGGTTTCATGCTACCCCTAGTACAATGAAAACTAGTTCTCAGGGAGGTGGTTTTCATGTCAGGTCAGCTTGGGTCCTCTGGATTTTTTGTCTACTGTGCCACAGTATAGGTAAAAAAGAAAAAGTAAAAACTTACTATAACTGTCAGAGAAGGTGAAAGGGTCACTCTCTTACGTAAGGAGAGTCAAATCTTGGAAAAACAATAACTCCGACTGAGAAGTCAAGGGATGAATTTGGGTGCATTTGCATGACTTGGCATGTGTTTTATATGTGTTTTCTCTGTGTTGTAGGTAGAGGATGAATAGCAGAAGGTGAAGAAGGTGGCATTAAGCAACCAGTAAGAAAAACAGAGACTTATTGTAGCTCTGGCAGAAAATGGAAGGACAATCTGACTTGAAATCATTATAATAATTGTGAGACACATTAAAAGTACAGATGAGGCTAGCGACCACTGATTTATGTTAGGAACTGTCTGTGCATATGGGCTGCATTTTATAGTAACATTATCCTTGATCTTGATTTAGAGAAGCCAACAGTTGGACTCATTAAGGCTTTGATTTTGCCATGTGTACTCAATGAAATGAAAATATAGGAAGACATATAAAGATGCTGTCAAGAGACTGGAGGGAGTTCTGCCCACTGAAATCTAACCCAGATGTGACAGAGGTAATGCTGGGAGATGAGAATTGGGAGAACATAGGAGGGTCAGTGACTGGTAATTATGATGTGATGAAGAACAGGTGTGGTAAGAAGAAGTGACTGAGAGTCCTTGGACACTGGGATGCTTGTGAAAAGCTGCTTGTGCAGACTTGTAATTTCATAAGTGTGGGATTGTTGTAACTCTCCTTGGGTTAAATAGATAGGCCTTAAGATCACTGAGATTGTGAGGCTTACAGAAGTATTTCTTTTACTCGTTAATTTCAAGTGAAGGTCATTTAAAATCAGTTTTTTTTCCTACTATTCTACTTTTGATGTTTAGTGATAAATGGAAATTTCTTAAAATTTGAATAATACCTATGCATATTTACATACCATGTTTACATAGGAAGGTTGTACTTTTAGAAACACATGCACATTATGATTTTTGTATAAAAAATTTAGAAAATGCAGATATTATGAGAGGAAAATGGAAGACAGTTTTGAGGTTGTTTTTTTTTTTTTAATTTTTTAAAAGTCTTATTGACTATTTTATTTGTTTAAATTTTAAATGTGTTCCTCCTTCCCAGTTTTCTTTCCCCAAACCCTTTATCCCATCCTGCCCCCACCTACTTATCTTTTAATTGGGACAAATTTGAAAAAAATGACTTGCCTTTTTTCTTTGAGATTCTAGATTTGGTATAGGAAATAGTGGAAACATGTACATACCCAGGAAATACAAAGGAAGTGTAGAAATAATTTTACAATTTTAACCTAGTCAGTTGCAAAGAAAGCTAAAAAATAACAGTAGATAGAATATAAACCATACCTTACAGTAATTGAGTTAGAGAATTCCAAGTAGAATTCCAGTGTTTTTTTCTATTGTTTTGTTTTGCTTTTTTCACTGTTGCTGAATGTTGGCCATGAAAGGATAAAATAAAGAGAGGGATAATATTTTCAGACACCAGCAGGGAGTCTTTCTCAGATTGTCACCATTATCTCAAACTAATGTTGTCAAAAACTCCCAGTCCTCTCTCTTGAACATGTCTGCCTTTAATTATTTTTCTATAACTTTATTCTCTTCTGTCTTCATTGTCCATAATATGGAGTTATTTTGGTCTCTCTCTGTTGTTCCACGTTTACTTTAGAATTTATTCAATCAGTCTATTAATTTCAACTTTGTAGAGTTCCTTTTGTAAATCCCTACAGACAAATGAAATGTAAAAGAGGTCCTTTTGTTACAGATTGTATTTGTCAAAGAAATGTGAAATAAGGAACAATGTAATTTTGCACTAGGACAGTCACTGCACTAATATTTTACATATTGATCCCCTAGTAACAATTTTCTTATAGGTTTCATTCAGATGTATTGTAAATATTAATGCATACTGGCTTATATACTTTATTTAAGTCAAAGATGTCACAAAGTTTCTAAGTGATACATTCAGGTATTACATTTATAACACATGCTAGACATTAGACATCAAGACTCTAAACCTTAAGTATTAATTCTATGATAATACAATTTGGTTCAATGATATGCTTTAAATGATTCATTTAATACTTTTCTATTTTTATTTTTAAATAGAAATTGTAATTCTTTTTGAAAAAAAACTTGTGTTATATTGGAATTGCTGGACATGCTAAAAAATCCATATTGAATATAACAATGGAGGAGTATTTCTCTTTCTCCACATCCTTGTCAGTATCTGCTATCATCTGAGTTTTTGATCCTAGCCATTCTGACTGGTATAAGCTGGAATCTCAGGGTTGTTTTGATTTGCATTTTCCTTATGACTAAAAATGTTGAACATTTTTTGAAGTGCTTCTCTGTCATTTGCTATTCTTCAGTTGAGAATTCTTTGTTTATCTCTGCCCCTCATTTTTAATAGAGTTACTTTATTCTCTGGAGTCTAACTTATTGAGTTCTACATATATGTTGGATATTAGTGCTCTATTAGATGTAGGATTGGTAAAGATCTTTTCCTAATCTATTGGTTGTGGTTTTGTCTTATATTTTAAACACAAATAATCAAACTACAAATGACATAAAGAAAATAGGTTTTTTTGTGATAGCATAAAAATACTTAAGAATAAACTTAACCAAGGTGGTAAGTAATTTATATACAAAACATTTATTAAAAAACTACATGTAAATAAATAAAAATACAGCTATATCCATTGGAAATAAACATTGTTATTGTCACAATATTCAAAGAAATACACAAATCAATACAATCCTTGTCAATACTGCAAATCATATTTTTTTCTGACAGAAATGCAATTTTAAAACTTAGATGAAACTGTAAATGATCCTTAATAGCCAAAAAAAAAAAAACTGTATAAAAATAAAGTTGAAAGTATCATTTTTCCTAATATAGATTTGTATTACAAAGCTATTAGAATTAAAGTGTGCTACTGGCATAAAGTAGAATCATAGAAATGAAAAGAATAGGAAAAAAATAGAAGTCCAGAAGCAAGCCTACATATTTCTACCTAATTTTTACTCAAGATACTGAGGAGATACAATAGAGAGAATATGGGCTGAGAAAACTGGTTACCTTCATGTAGAAAAATGACATTCAATATTTTTTTCCTACTATATACAGAAAACCACTCAAAGTAGATACAAGGCTTATGTGAAAATCTGAAACTATATAACTTTCATAAGAAAACCAGGGGAAAATTCCCAAACATTGTTCACGACACAGGGCTACAGTAGAGATGAGACCCAGTGAGGATCTAGGATCGACAGTGTAGTAGAAGCCTGAGGACTCAAACCAGATCAATGCTGTTCGAATGAAGGGTGTACTGTCTGACACACTGCAGCTTTCAGGGTGAGATGTTTTAAATTTATCTTTAATTTTTGTCTTGATTTTTTGGAGGGAAAGTTTTCAAAAGGTTAATATGGTGGAATGGGAGATGAATGGGATTAGATTCCATGCAATGAAATTTATCAAGAAGCCAAAGAGTTAAAAATTTGTTTAAGTTACCATAACCAAGATTCAAGATACTAAAACTATTTAAAATAAAAAAAATTAAAAATGCCTCATCAAACTAGAAAATTCCTCCATGAGAATAGAAGCTGTTAACAGAATAACGAGGTAACTTATAAAAATTAATATCTAAATTTATAAAAAATATGTGGAATAAAGCAGTGAATATAATCTGATTATTAAACAGGCAAAGAATAAGAATAGATATTTATCCATTTATATGAAAATTATCTTTGCCTCATTGTTCACTGGAGAAAAATAAACAAAAGTTGCTACAGGACATATCACTCCATGGTTGTTTAGGCTGGCAATTATCAAAGGCATAGCATGCTGGTGAAGACTGAGCAAAAGAGATTGTCCTTCATATATACTGTTACAGAAATGGAGATTTGAAGTATTATAACAGAAAATAATATGGGGGAAGTTTGAAGAAAATATGAACTACTGTCTAATCCAGCAACTCCTCTTTAGTGTTATGATCAAATGAAATGGAGTACATGTTCATTGCAGCCTTAGTCTTAGAAGCCACCAGGTAAGAACAACCTGTGTTCAACCATGAACAAGTACATAAGAAAGTGGTGTTTCAGTTAGAGAGGGGTGTTGTTGTAAAGTTCTAAGATGACTGGAGTGCATTTGTCATGAGGAGAAACTCCAAAAATGCTGATCATTAACTTAAAAAACACGAATTAGATTCAGGAAGTAAAAATAGTACAAATTCTCATGTTTGTGGAGTATCAACATTGTTTTCAAATGTATAGAGATAAAAAGCAATATGAAGGTCCAAGATGTAAAGGTGGAAGTGGTGGAGGATAAAAAGTTCAGGGGTTATAAATCAGCAGATATGTAAACTACACAAATCTAGCTATTTAATTTTCAATGTGAGGACCATAGCTATACACACACACACACACACACACACACACCCCTATGTAAGATTATAGAAATACTAATTTGCTTTACTATAGTAATTCTGATACCATCTACATTTAATCTATGATAGCATATATACCTTAAATGTAAACACTTACTATTCTAAAGCTAGTATGGTAACTCATATCAGGAGGCCGAAACAGAAGAGTCATGAATTTAAGGCAAATTGTACTCAGGAGTAAGACTCAGGTTTAAGATAGCCCACATGGAAGGTGTTAATTTAAAAAGCCTAGTATATTCAGTGCTCTGAATTTAGCATAATGTATAAATGTATAAATCTTCAACCAATTTAATAGCTGAAATTTTAAGAAAGCCTCAGGTAAAAAATCAGGTAAAATGTTGTTATTTATATCTAGTAATCTTTAATTTTTTGTTCATTTATCATTTTTAGGGACAGGGAGACATGGGTCAGAGGACACTATGAGTCATTGACAGGCTTGGTAGCAATACCATCACCTAGTGAGCAATTTTACTGGCCTACAGTCTTGTCCTTGGTATAAAGGAATTTGTGTCTCTGTATTAAGCATTAGCTACTGCTGGAGAGTATATTTGTGTATGGATAGCACACCAAAACTTTAGTATGTCATTTTTGATATGTGATTTTATAGTGTCCCATCCTTTAGCCTTACTGACTCAATAAATCTTAACTCTAAAAGTCTTGATGGTTGATATTTAGGGTTGCTCCAGAATTAATAACCGATGTGTGTCTTTATCTCTGCATCTGTTACAGATTGGATCTTAGATGTCCACGAAGTCTATCTGTTAAATGCTTGATTGCCCATCCCATGAGTCTGTTGGCGGGGCATTTATAAAGTGAAGAACAGCATAAGGAAGGGAGGTCATCATGTTGTACCTTACAGAATATGCCCAGACCTTGTCATTTCTCTCTCCTTTTGCTTTCTTCTTTCCAAGAGTTCAGCCATTTTGCTTGTCATTTGTCACACTGTATGTGGCCAAAGAGCCCAGTGCATTGACTCAATAAAGCATGGTTCCAAATCTTCTTACAAGTCCTTTTTTTCCAGGCATTTCAAAAAAGAAGAGAAATCTGACTAATAGTTTTCAAGTCAGTATTTTGCTTTTGACTGTATCTTATAGCACATTGTCACTTCCCAGTTTTTACTTTTGTGATTTTTGAGTTCTGCTTACTATTGCCTTTCTAAAATAAAATGCATTGGTTTGTTAACTAGGATGTTCTCATCCCTCAGTTATTTTAGTTTCTGCAAAACTGTAAGGATGTTTACTGAGCATTTTAAAGTTTGAAATCCTTACTGAATTTACATTATTATTAAGAATCACTTGCAACAAACCTTTTCTATATTCAGAATGTTTGCAAGATTAATATGGTTTCTTGAATCTGTACCGGGGTTATCCTTTATTTGTTTTCTCTCTTTCTTTCCTTTGAATTTTATGCAAAAGCGATGGATAGTAGGTTTATTATAAATTTGTACTGTAAGCAATTTTAAGGGATGTATTTATTTTCATATTAAATATGGCTGAATAGGTAGTATGCTTTTTTTAGTTTGCTTGACTTTCAAGACCTCTTTCCGAAGGGCAATGTTGAAGTCATTTTTTTTTTCACCAGGACTTTATGATAGATTATATGCAAACTGTTCTGTTTTAGGTCATCTGTGAAATGCATTAATGAAAACACAACTTGACACCTTCTGTGACAAGATGTTCTACCTTAATTAGTATGTTCAGGTCCAAAAACTCATTGCATACCAAGCCAACTCTTTTTCTTTTTTGTCTAATTTATCTGGACTTAGGAATATTTTGTCTTCTTATTTTATTTTATTTTATCTTTTCTTTCCTTGACTTTTAGCAACCTGTCTGGAGGTTAAGTGACTTCCACCTGTGACTTGGAGGACACTTTTACTTTCCAGAAATAGTATTTATTAAATCTAAACTTTTTTAAAATCAGAATTCTTTCCTCCCCAAGGAAGACAATGATAGTGTTCTTCTAATTCTCCAGGTGGGGATAGTCTGACACTTTGTGTTCCTCATGATGAGATTTTAACTGGATAAAAAAATGGAACAGATAAAATGCATTCTGTATACTCAGGATATACAGGCTAGAAAATCTTATTTGATAAATTTAACACACATATGAGGATATTACCATAAAACAAGGTGTACATAAATATTCAGAGCTGAACCCTGTCCAGATAGATTGGGTAAAGAACAGTAAATTGTGAAAAGAAAAGGGAGCTAGGATAGAGGTGTTAATGATGAAAAACAGATTAGGAAGTAAATGTCAATTGGCTTATATTTGCCTCCACAGATTTCTGTTGACCTTCCTCTTTTTGTTTGGTGTTAGGGTTGTCTTTCTTCTTCTTGATACAGGGGCAGCACCTTATTTACATCAGAGTTTTCTTACTTCCATGAAGAAGTAGGAAGGTCTGGGCTTCCTTTTGTATTTTTTACTTTCAAATGTGTCTAACATAAAATAGCATACAAGATAACATGTTTTCATCCCCTCAATAGGAAAAATTATAAAATTGGTCTGATGACTTGAAAGGTATAATAACATTGACATTTAGAGGATGTTATTCTATCAGTAACTGGAAGAGGAGGCAGAAGATTAGAAGGCAGCTTTTACCTTTGAAATGGTAGGTTTCCACTATGCAGTTGAATAATAATTACTGTTACTTAAAAATTTGCCAGCACAAGATTGCATATACTACTTATGGCTGACCAAAAGTAGACTAACAAAAAATAAATGTGGTTTAATATTTCTTCTTATGGGCAGTATGCACCATGAGTTTGGGGCTTCACACACACACACACACACACACACACACACACACACACACACACACACACACACAACCTATTAACAAACTCCCAAATAAAACTATTAGCAATGAAATCCAGTCAATTATCTCCTTCTTAGTTTGCCTGAAACATAGAATAATTTCCATACCTGTGTTATCTTGAGAATGCCATGTCAGAAATAGTCAGACATATTTAGAGCTTTTAACAACTCCTAATTTATTTTTGATCAACTAGAGGATGCAAGGAAATTGCTTGCTTAGGAAGAGCTTTAACCATATATTTGGAGAATAATGACACAACCAGAATTTAATGAATAAAAAGTAAAGGCAAAAGGGTAGTTGGGAAGAATAAAACAGCAAGAGGAAGCTATTTCTGATGCAGACTCTGTCCACAGGAAACCTGGTGAGACACTGCTATATTAGTAGGTTATGCCAGAAACATTACAAATACATTGTGGCTTTCCACTCTGTCAGAATTTATTGAGTACAACAGTTTTCTGAGGTTTAGCTCTTTCAGTGATAGAAAATTTGTCTTATAACCCCCCCTTCCATGGTAGCCTATTCTGAATTAATGCAGGTTCTTTAATTTCAATGCTAATATTAACTCTCATATCACACACTGTACAGCACAAAATAAATCTCTATCTATCTATCTATCTATCTATCTATCTATCTATCTATCTATCTATCTATCTATCATATTTGCCCTCAACATCATCATTATAATCTATCTATTTGCATGTGTATGGACTACAGAATAAATACAATTTAAAGAGGCTGCAGACAAGTTCTGATTTCAGAAGTGGCCTGGAAAAGAGTCTGTATTGCTAGGACAACAAACCACAGCAGTGTTCAAAGGGAGCTGACTGTGGAACTGCTGACGTTAGGTTTGAGAATGAAGCTGATATTTAAATAACAAGGTAAAAAGCTGGACCAGGTCCAAGCAGGAAATAGATCAGGAATATGAAAGAGCATGTCAGTTCCAGGTCCATATGGGCAAAGTATTGCACAGGTAGGTATAAGTGAAGATCAAGCCAACAGTAAGGGGTCCAGTCTAGTTGATGTTCCAGGAACAGTCTTGGAGTCCTTTGCTTGTTGGTTATTGATCCCAGTAATAGATGCTTATTAATTTATGAGGTACAAGTAAGAGAGATCAACATTTGCTTTTGGTCTGCCATAGTCAGAATGTTCCTTCTATCCCTGATATCATTTTAATAAGCCTAAGTGTCTCTACAGTCTCAATTTATCATTTGCCAACACATAGGGTAACTCCATTTCTACTCCTAGAAACAAGCCATTTATAAGCCTATGTACGAGGGTTGATGCCAGAAAGAAGCCCTGAATTTTCCAATGAAGGTCATTATACTTCCTCTAAAAGGAATCAAAAGATGCTCATAAAATAGAATCTACCAGGGCATTGCACATATGCAGCAAGTTTGAGCAGGGTATAATCTGATATCAACTTTTTTCCACAATATCATATTAATATGTCTTAAGATAGTGTCCAAACATCTAAGTATTAAGCAACAGAACTATAATTAGGATATGAACCAGAGGAAGATAGCCTGTGTGTGGTATTCTGTACCTTTGAAATATTTTAATCAAGATAATTCTCACTTTGAAAATCTTTCTAATCATCCCCATATGTGTTTGAACTGACTTCTCAGCCTTCCTGGTAATGAGGATACTAAAATATGACCTAATTTTTCCAATGTACAAATACTTTTTTGAGACATAGGGTTTTAAGAAAGAATGGCAGCGAAATACTGCTTGGCATAGGGCAATGGAGTCAGAAACTGTATGAAGCATCAGATCCAAGTGTTGCAGCTGAGGCCAGAAACTGGGCTGCACAACCTTTTTGGGAATTGTTCCTACCTTTGTGTCTCAGTTGATTCTCTTGTCTTGGAATGAGGTTTGCACAACTTTGCAATGCATAAACATACATACATACATACTTACACATAAATACATATGATATACACATAAGCATACACTGAATTTTGATTAAAGCAAACTTAATTTTTTTTTTTTTGTATTGCTCTATCAGTGTACTCCATGAGTTAGAGTAGCAGGCCTTGAAGACACTGGGTACCTTGTCTTGAATAACTTTTATTGACTAAAACCAGGCAGTCTGTAGCAAAAAGTGGCAAATTACAGTAACAGGAGTAATAGACTCACGTGAAGGGCGTACACACTGGTAGGCACACAAATGCTGCCTTCTTCTACTGGAAACAGGTCCATGCTGAAAGCTCAGCCTCTCAATCTAAATGTATTATTTAAACTACAAAGGCAGGATTTTTATTTTTGGCACTATCTGTATTAGTGCCTCAAGTTGCAGAGGAGGGTGTCTATGTCAGACACAGATTGCTGGCTGGGATCTGAGTACCCATTTGATGGTCATACTGTGCACTGGGAGGATCCAAATGAAGAAGAATAAGCAGAAATCCTGAGCTCAGCTAGACTTCATCTGCAAATTGAAGAATCCTCTCCTTCTCTGTCTGATGAAACAGTTCTCCACTTCACTGAGAATCCTGTGACAACCTGGCAGGAGAAAGCAACTTTGCAAGAAGGAGAAGCAATTTCTCCTAATGTGCTATACAACCACACTTCATTGCTTCCAGATTTTAGCATGCCCCAAGGAATCAATTACAGAGTCTGGGAAATGGCTGATACGACAGCAGAAAGACAGGGGTTTGCAAAGAATTTTTCTTTTCACCAGTCTGCATTATCAAAAAATCTGGAAAAAAATATAGAGATTTTAAAAGGATATTCTACCCTCCCTAGATCAAGGAAAGGGAAGCATTGTAGCTGGGGTAGATCATCTGTCCAAGTGCCATCGCTAGGGATCTTATACTCACTCCACTTAGTTGTTTGGAGAACCTAGAGAGTGCTTGCTTGCTCAGCTTGTGACCTAATGGAGGTTTATATCAGATGATGTTGGGTGCCATTTACTTTTTTACTTATTACAAAGGAAGAAATTTGACTGAGGAGAAACACAAAACATCATAATCAATTAATGAAAAATGGTCCATTCAAAAATGTTTTTCTGTGTCCTTTGTTTCTAACTAGCTCCCAGGTGGCTGACTGCTACAAGCACCCCCCTAAAGTTTCATATGTGATGAGACCAGAGTGTCTTGAGAAGGGTCTTAGCATAATGGGAAAATGGCTAGTTTCCAACTCATCTTTGCCAAGGTTAAACTGTCAGGAGACCGTGTGCGCACCTATGTATGTGTATGTGTGAGTGTGTATTTGTGTGTGTATGTGAGTGTGTATGTGTGTGTGTATATGTGTGTGTGTGAGTGAGTGAGTGAGAGAGAGAGAGAGAGAGAGAGAGAGACAGAGAGAGAGAGAGAGAGAGAGAGAGAGAGAGAGAGAGAGAGAGAGAGAGAGAGAGAGAGAGAGAGAGCGGGAAGGAGGGAGGGATGGGAAGAGAGAGAAAACTGTTAATTTTAAAGAAAGTTATTGGATATTCTCTGTATTTACATTTCAGATGTTATTCCTTTTTCTCCAATCTCCTTCCCTATCCATTGCCTCCATGAAGGTGCTTTCTCTCCAAACCTCCATCTTCCACCTCAGCACTTTGGCATTCCCCTACACTGGGAAAATTAGCCTTCACTGTACCAAATGCCTCTCCTCCCATTGATGTCAGAAAACGCTGTCCTCGCTGCATATGCACCTGGAGCCATACTTCTCTCCATGTGAACTTATTGGTTGGTGTTTTAGTACCTGGGAGCTGTGGTGGGTTTGGTTAGTTGATCATTTTGTTCTTCCCACAAGGTTGCAAAACCTTTCAGCTCCTTCGGTCCTTTGTCTAGTTCCTCCACTGTGGTCCTCCTGTTCAGTCTGATGGTTAGCTGCAAGTTCTGAGATATTTATGAGGGGGTTGCTTCATATGAATAGTTACTATTTAGACTTTTTTTTTCAGAAATGAAAATCCTAACTGGCAGATTCAATGTATGTTGAGGTCACCTCCTTGATTTGGCTTTCACAAAACCTATTTTATTTTAAATTATGTATGGGGAGGCATGTGCTCCTGAGCACAGTTGACTTAGGAGGCAAGAAGAGGGTGTTGGATACCCTGGAGCTAAAATTACAGGTTGTTATGAGCTGGGAACCGAACTCTTATCTTCAATTTATGCACATAAATATTTCCTTTGTTGATTACTGCCTTGAAGACTGTGGTCATCACAGCATTGCTAGACTCTCACTTGTGTTTCCTTGGCTCCAAGGGAATGCTGATCATTGGTAAAATCCACTTCCTTTCTTCTCCCCTAGGAACTCTCTCCAGACATCAGCTAGGCAAGTGACAGGCTCTTCTCATTTGTCTCTCATCCTGTAGGGTTTATTGGCCTGTTGTTTTGCGTATTTTCTCTTCCAGGTTAACTGATTTAGACTGGAGGACAAATGGAGAATTCTTAACCTATCTTACATAGAGGGAAAAAATCTTTTCTGTACACTAAAGTTTGAGAGTCATATTTATATAAATGTGGAGGCGACTCAGCTTTAGTTTTGAGCTTGAGTTTGCTGTTTAATCAGGAAGAGTCATCAGAATCTTGGTCTCTGTATTTACAATATAAAATAATATGAAATCTATAATATGAAATAGTGGCACCTTCCTTGTAAGCTTTTTGTGTTTTAGGAGAACTTCCAATGAAAAAAAGCTCTAGTTTTAAATTTAAATCCTATTGATTATTTAAAAATTGTTATTTATTATTATTTTTATTTTGTGTTCATGATCATGGTGGCTGCATGTATATATGTGCACAACATGCATGCCTGATGCTTTCAGAGGCCAAAATAGACGATTAGATCCCAAGGAAGTGAAGTTCAGGTGGTGGTGATCGCCCATATTGTTGCTAAGAACTGGCGGGGTCCTCAGCAAGACCAGCAACTGTACTTAACTACTGAGATATATGTCCAGTCTTTTATTTATAGCCTTAACAAGAGATATTCAAGCATTCATTAAAATTTATCTTTAGGACCCAAAGTATTTGTGGTATTGTTCTATGAGCCATGATTTCTAGTTCAAAGGTTGGCAGAGTATACTCCTGCCTTGCTGTCATTCTTCGATATGAAGAGAGTAACAAAATTAGATTGTAGATACTGCTACAAAATAATAAGGAGGCAAATTTGCTTTTTATTGTTTGATTTTAGAAATAGAACTGAATATTTAACAATTTTAATTGTTTTGTCTCTCTGTGAATATATAGGATAATATAATGTAGTTAACAAAATTACGACTCATCAAATATTGCAAACTGATGTTGCTCAAAAAGAAGGAATAACTATTTTCAAATATTTTTAACAGCTTTAAAGTAAAAAAGGTCTGAATAACTGTATAAATAATGCTTGTTTCTCTCCTTGCTTTTTCCACTTGTTAATGAATTCATGCACATGTGTATATGCATGTATGGTGTGTGAATGTATATGTATATCCATGTTTGCAAATATATAGGCACATGTGTGAACCATGGGGCTGTGGATACATGAGGGTGCATATTCATGAGACATATGAGTTTAATGTCAAAAATCATTCTCTATTTCCCTTTTACCTCACTCAATGAGACCTAGTTACTGACTCAAACTCAGAAATCTGCTTTATGTATTTCCTGTCTCTGCCCTTTGAAGCCTGGGTAGCAGACATGCCATCAAGACCACCCAGCATTTTATCTAGGGTGTCAAAAGCTAGTCTTAGGTGGTCCCACTTGGGGGGTCAAGTGCTTTAACCACTTGCTATCTTCTCAGCCTTTTCATCTATTTAGTCAGTTTTTGAGAACACTAGACATGTGACCAAGCAGCTCATTTATGTAAGGTGAGCACTCTGCCACTGAGCCCGCACCCAGCTTGGTGTGGTTTATTTCTAGTTATATAAAGGCAGTGAGCATAGTAATGGCTTTCTGTAATTGACTCATTATTCCACTATTTTATCAAGAAGTTTGTGATAATAACATGCAGGGAAAAACATATCTTCCTAAATATGATGTGAATCACAATTTTCCTAACATTTTTGAAGGAAATGACTTTTCCTATTTCTGAATTCTTAAAAAAAAACCAAAAAGTTAAAATAGAGGTATACCATCCCCATCCCTTTCGTCTCTCCAATCCCTTTTGTGTCTCTCGACCTCCTGATTCTTTTCCAAACTGTGATCTCCTTTTTAAACTGTTTTATATAGAGAGACACAAGCCAAAATATAGAAATACCACCTACTCAGCCAGTTTAGTGTTACCTGTGTGCATATGATTTTAGTGCTGACCACTTCATACTGGGTAACCCGTCAGGGGCCTCTTTGGAAGACTATATGATACACTCTGTTGCTCTCCTTTAATGTGATCAGGGTTGGTCAGTAGCATTAGATCACTCTCCTAGTTTTTTCTCAGCTGTAAAATTGGACTGTTAGCAGTGACAGATACTAAACAGATAGTGGCAATGACTGGCATGCCATCTTACTAATACCAAGGAATAAAATATTACGAAGTCAAGACTTTCCACATCCTTTATTCGAGAAAGCACAAGTTCGAATACTCTTGTCCTTAGGAGTTGAGAAAGAAAAACATTAGCAATTAAATGCTGGCTTAATTGTGAGAACAAGTTTCCTTGGTAGAACATTTCTCAGTTGTACTTCAGCAAATGATGAGCTCCTGTTCTGGTGCATGCATTAGAGAACACTGTCCTAATACTACACCCAGTGATAACACAACCTGTTTTTCACGAGAAATGGAGTTCTTCTATTTTTCCATAAGTGCACAATTGCCTATTTCCCACCACGGAAATGTTCTTTTAATTTCATTCTTTGACTTTATGTAATGTATGACTCAGAAATGCTTTAGTGTATGTTGGCAGCAAAAATAAAGTCAGAAGCACTTTATTTTTCACCACTTATCCTGAAGGGTATATGTGATGGGACCCTTCTGCTTCCTATAAGCTGGGAAATAGCGTGACACTGCTTGCTGTGAAATGCTGCCAAGCGAGCCACCATTAACCTGTTCATGTAAAAACAAGGGATGCTCCCCTCCAGTGTCACTCTGAGTAGGAGCAGAAAATTTGATCAGACAGAAAGAAAGCTGCGGGCCCCTGAAGATTAACATACAGCCTAACATATAACTTGAGTTCCTACTTAAAAAATAGCTGCTAATCTGTCCTTCTCTTCTGGATCGTGGGGATATTGGGTTGTGGGAATTCAGATTTTGTGCTACATGTCTGTTATGGCAATAATTCGTATCAACATGACTCATTTTCACCTCCTTGCAGACAAGATATATTGTCTGCAGCTGATTTTCGAGACATGAGGCACTGTATAAATGAGCAGAAAAGGGTTGTGTGAGATGTAGTCTACACAGATATACAAATTAAAACGAACCCACAGATGACATCTTTGCATTTGTGATTAATGATCTCCTTAAGTCCCTCCAGTATAGGCAGGCAGATTGACACCGTGCAAGAATGTAACACAATTGTCTTCTAAGTTCATGGTTCCCCCTGAATGACAGACAAGTAAAGAAATGGCCAACTAACGTGTGTTGTATTACATCCATGCTGATGACTGCCCCCACCCTTGCCCTCTTTAGAGACTCCTCCACAGGCTTTGTGTTTAGATTGTTTTCTCAGAGCATAAGTTTGTAGCTAAAATGAAGAAGGATAAGAAAAATATTCTGAATATTAGACCCTGAAGAGATTCAAGTTTAATCCCAGACTCCTAATAGAATATATAACAGAAAAACTCAACTAGAACATAAATTTCTTATAGAATTCATCATCCAAATACGTTTTTTTTTCTTCTGATTTTCCTTCATGTCATCGCAGAACGTCTTGGATCAGAGAGAAATTGTGCCCGCTGTAATAGATTTACAGCACAGTAATGTGAATAAATGTTCTAGCGATGCCCGTTATTTTTGATTTTAGATTTATGCATCAGCTTCAACATTTTAAAAGTAATTTCTCCTCCCCAGGAGAGTTATGATCATTGCTAAGCCACTGTAGACATCTAGAGACAGAGATGAACTCTGGTAAGGGGCCCCAGATGCCAGAAGAAATACTCCCCCCTTTTTTTTTCTGTGAAGACATTATATAGCTACAGGCCAGAGCCAAATCTTTAGCTTTCCAGCCTCCATGTCGCTACTGAGATAAAGTAGAGAGAGGGTATAATGAGTCTGTTTCTAATAAACCAAAGGGTGCTGTGTCTGTTTCTAATAAATGCAATTTCAGAATAAAGCAGGAGGCAAATTCGCTGCCAACTGAAATTATAATTATGATGAAACCTCTTTTAAGGGGAGATGGAAAGGACCATTTACAAGCTAGCTTTAGACACATTAAGGTGGAGAAAGAAAAAAAAAAAAAAGGTCCAAATTCTTCTATAGGGATTTGAACTCTTCAAACACCCAGGATTGATTTGCAAGCTGGCAGCTCTCAACTCAAAGGCGTGCTACCTTTCAGGTGCAAGTTGCAAATGAAAATTGCAGCTTGAGAAATAAACAGAGTGTTTATAGTAAACAGGTGGCTTCTGTTCAAAGGAAAATTGCTGGGGACTCTTTTATGACCACGCTGATGCTATGACATATTAAGTGGGGTTTGTCACTTTTCCATCTGGTCTAAACAACTGCTGGAGGCGGAACCCATTTAGAAAGTGGCACACACCATCCAGATGCTTCTCCATGTCTCATAAATAAAAGGGCAAATCATGGCTTCCTTCTGCTTTATTAAGTCCAATTTATGAGGATGTGGGTCATTGTTCTATTAGGCAGCTGTCCACGGGGTTTGGCTTTTAAGGAACTTGTTACCTGATATGATCCCTTTAAGGATTTAAAGTGCTAATAGAAAAATTGTGAAGTTTATAATTGTTTGATTATACTTTAGCTGAAGGGCTGTGTGCAGTAAAAAGCACTTCTTAGTGAATTATAATGCCTATTTGTCTCAAAGGAAGCTCTGCTGATTTGGTATAATCTCCTTTTGGACACACTGATCCTAGAGATTATATCTCTAAAAGATGTCTTGGTAGAATGCTCTGTTCTCTGCACACATCACTTGATTCATTTACTTATTAGTGTTTGTTTTGCGATTCACAGATGAAAGACAACATTAAAGGCAAGGTACTGCTTGCTAGCTCTAATGTGTTTTTCTCAGTAGGACATCTGATGCTTCACCAGATGAGAGAGTGGTGGAAACAAGACCAACAAAGGCAGCATAGTCCTTACCATAGCTAGAAAAGGATTAAATTCAACTCAGAAGAATTTGCAGATCCTGATGGCGCTTTGCATTGAGCCAATGTCCCATTATAATAAGTTTGGCAGTAGTAACATTGTTTTTCCTGCTTTGAGTCTGGATTACATTCAAATCATTGTGTGGGTTAAATGACATTTAGTACATGTGATTTGTCTGTGGATACATTAATGTTAGGAAATTTTGACTTTCCTTGGCAGAACATTCTCATCTGTCATGATGTCACTGGCTGATAAAACACATAAGACCACCAACCCTAATCACATCTGTGGGTTTCCAATGTGCTTGATAGCTAAAAAATTCCTTTCCCTGTGCACTTTCAAAGTTCACCATACACAGCAGTCAAGGAGAAACATATCTGTCAGCAAAAAGGGACCCTTGAAGCACACAGCTCTCTAACTTGCTGAGAAATTTGTGTAAGCTATTTTTGAGTACTTTTTCAAGGTCAAGTGTGAGTCTTTCTCCCTATTCCCAACATGCACAACTGTCAAAACACAATACATATTCAGGCAAACATGGTTTGGTGAAAAGAAATATGTTTTCAAGTCTTTGTAAAAATGTCTATCTGTAACATTTATTAGCAAACTAATTAAACTAGTCTATTCAAGTCAATGGAGCAGGACAAAGACTTTTTAATGTGGTTATACCTTGTTGAATTCTTTATTTGAAATTTGAAAGATCATAGGGAGTAAGATGAAAATAGGCAAATACACATAAGAATACCTGACATTTCAGCACATCGTTTTTAATAAGAACTGAAAAGATGTTTTTAACAGTGTGTGTGTGTGTGTGTGTGTGTGTGAGAGAGAGAGAGAGAGAGAGACAGAGAGAGACAGAGAGAGACAGACAGAGAGAGAAAGTTTTCTTTAAGTTCTGAGAATTAAAACTGTTTATGTACTAAGATTAAGCTTCATGTCCTAGAATTATCTTTGCCTATGTTTGATAGTTGCACGCTGTTTGTAACACACAAATATGTAAGTATGCTTTGAATGTACAACTATTCCCATTAGTGCAGAACTACATTTACAATTGGTAATAGTATAACAATTTTGAACAATTACTAAGAATATTGTATGTGTTTCTCCTTTGAACATATTTAGAGACTGTTTCTTTGTGTTTTGGACTGATAGTTGTGAAATGTATAAGAAGAGAGCAGAATCAGACAACCGTCAATACACAAGATATGAATTTGGTTTCTGGATATGATTTCTTTTTTTATAAAATGATAGGTTTGTGCTGGGAGATAGAGAGGCATCCTAATCTGAAATTCAATTTGCAGGGATTTATGTCATCCTTGTGGAAAGGAGAACAATTAGCGTGGCAGCGCTAGTACTTTTCAAGAGGATGTATAATGACTTTAACCTAACAGTGTGCAACAAAACACTGCATTTCCGCATGGAGAAATAGAAATTATATATTAGATAAGACCAACACATCACTGTAGTGATAATAGGTCACAGCAACAATCACGCCTTAAAAAGGAATCATATTAAGGGAGTGACAAGAGCAAACATCTAAGACTGTATGTTGAGGATATGAAAGACCGCGATTCCAGAATCTCATCCAAACTAATGTGGTTACTGCTGTGGCATTGCCTAGCCTGATTGTATAAAAAGCTTAATGCTTTCTTAGATTCAAAAGACAGGGAAGATCCTGTTCTTATTGTTACCTCCAGTGTCCTGACTTCTGCCCATCATACTGTATTAAAGTTGAGCATGTAAAGCAGGATGATTTATTTTATTTTGCCAGTCTCTTCCTTTGTTTATGGAAGTTGTGAGAGATATTTCCTTCTATACTTAATTTTGGGTTAGTGAGTACTTTTTAAATGTGCAAATAGCGAACACTCTTGGAGCCCATAAAATGTGCATGAATAAGGAAGAATATACTTATTCAGATAAATTAGGCTGGAAAGTAATCTTCCAAAGCTAAGTTATCCAGTTGGAGAAGTAAGAGAGAAGCCATTCAAATACATATAATATTTGGGGCACAATCGAAGGCAAAATCAGCAAGAAAGAATCAAGGAAAAGCACGCGTGTTTGCTTATCATCACTTACAGAATGTCTGAGATGATTGACCTATAAGGAGGGATTTCAGAAAGTTCAGGCTATGATTTCTTAGTTCCTTTGCCTTTTGTGGGATAGTAGTGGATCAATGCACGTGGAAAGCTAATCACCTTCTGGCAGCAGGACGTAAGAATGCAAAAGCAAATCAGTGTTTCACTATAGCCCTCATTAGCCTTTCTTATAAACCTGGAAGAATTCCAAATAAACTTTACCTCGGAGAGGTGTGCTTTGTTCCCAGTAGTGCCATGGACAGTGTCCAAGCTTTTAAGACAGAGGCTTGTAAGAGTACTTGTTCAAATGTTAGCAAATACTGAAATTCAATCTGACTACATTGATATCATCCTATTAAACTTTATTTAGTTTTTATATGTAAGCAAATATAAACTGGACACTTGAAGAAATAAAATGTGCTGGTTAAAATTTACAAGACTATCCAGAAGTAAACAGAGTATTTTTTATCCTAAAAAGAATTTATATTTATATAATATGCTATAAGTAAAAATAATGTTTCTTTAAATTTGTTCTAACAAAAGTCCCTGGCCTAGTGTGACCTATATTTTTGGTTTGTGGAAAAAGAACAATATGTAAAATTAAAAATCAAGCCTATGAAGAACTTGTCTTGGGAGGTGTTGTAATAAAGCTTGATGAAGATCAGTAGTGAAGTGGGCAAGAACAAATATTTGTAGTGTTCAGAATAGGTCTTGATGCTTTAGTAAAAATCTGAAGTTGCTGAGGAAAAAAGCCACACACACAATAAAGGGAATTCCATAATATGCACAAACAGCAGTGTGTCCCACATGGCCTCTAATATAGCAGCCAATGGGAAGCTGTGCTGAGAGTTGAAGAACTGTAGGGAGAACATTTGAAAGGCCTGGGGGTACAGTAGACGGATGGTGAAGCCTGAAAGGACCACGAACGATGTCTAGGTCATTGGGTCTTGTGCTCAGTGAAATGAGCACAGAAATTATACATACTTGCTGAACTTTTAAAGGAGTCCCTCTGATTGGTGTTTCAATTTAGGATAGCTGTAGTAAAAGCAGAAAAAGAAAAGAGACCCAAGAAGAGCCAAATGAGGTAATGGATCTTCAGAACAGGAGGTATGGAGGGAGAGGGGTGTTAAGTATCACAAATGTTAGAAGCATCATTGTAATGAAATGTAGAATACATACCCCATATGCAGGATGAGGCTTTGTTTAGAAGTCACATTCTTTTTCTCTTTAAATCTCTTTGTATTGAAAATAATTTTTCCATATAGTATACCATGATCAGTTTCTGATCTCTACCCTCCTCTCAGATCACCCTCCTAACTCCCACATATCTAACACCACACATTCTTTCTCTCTCTGTAGAAATAAAGAGGCAAATTGGAAACAAGCAAATAAAATTCCCTAGGTTTATTCCCTGCTTGGTCCAGACTATGAGCTATGGCCTCCCTCTTCCTCATTGTCACCATCCAATGGGACTAACTAGATTTACAGCTTTCCTTCCTTGACCTCTTTATCCAACGTACCATTGTCTCAGGCATTCACTCCCTGGAAGGCTGCTGGCCACCACAGGCAGAAAATCAGGTAGACGTCCACTTGGTTTATAACTTTAGTTAGCACCAGCATTCTGCTTTTTTGTTTCTTTAATGAATTGTTTGTTGGAGATAATGGTACTTTGAAGCCCCCCGTTATCAGCATATGAGAGTCAAGGTGTAATTTATGCTGGAGTAGAATTTTTATATGAAATGGGGTGACCTTGTGTTTAGGGCACAGGCATTAAGAATTGCATCATCCCCATGGTGGATTTTTCCTATGATGAGTATGTAGCATTCTTTCCCCTTCTGATTAGTTTTGGTTTAAAGTCTATTTTGTCAGATATGAACATGCCTACACCAGCTTGCTTCTTGGGTCCTTTTGCTTGGAATTTTTCATTTTTTACACTGTAATAATATCTATAGTTGGTGTTAAAGTGTGATTTTTTTTTTAGATACAGCTGAAGCATGGGTGTCTGTGTATTGGGGGAATTCAGACCACTATGTTGAGAATTATCAAGGAGCAGGATTTGTTGAATCCTGTTATTTTACTGTTGTTCTGTGCATATATGTTTCCCTCCTTTTGATAGTTTCTGAATTATTTATTCTTTGTGCTTTACCGAGTGTCATTAAACATTTTAATTGGAATTTTCCTTTTATCATCTTATGCAGGGTTGTATTTATAGATAAATACTGCTTTAATTTGGTTTCATCATGGACGACTTATTTTCTCTATTGTAAAGAAAACTTTATCTATTGTAATAAAAATAGTAGTCTTGTCTCTCAGAGTTTGTAGAGCATCTGTGCAGCCCTTTATAGATTTTAGGGTCTCTGGTGGGAAGTCAGGTGTTATTCTAGGAGGTCTAATTTTTACACAGTACTAGGTCTTTTCCCTTCGCAGATTTTAATATGCTTTCTTTTTACTGTAAGTTTACTAGTTATAGTATTATGTGCAAAGTTGACATTCTTTCTAGTCCAGTGTATTTAGTATTATATTCTATATAATTCTTTTAATTTGTTAGGCATTTTTGCATTTGGATTAGAAAAAATTTTCTCAGATTTTATTGAAAATATTTTCTTTACTTGGACCTTTTTTTCTCCCTCTATTTTTATAATTTCAAATTTGACCTTTTTATGATATCACATTTCCTGAATGTTCCTTTTCTGAAGCTTTTAAAATTTTTTTTATTTTTAGAATTAACATTTTCGTTGCCTGTGGTGTTTATTAAGAAATATTCTATCCCATTTTCAACATTTTAGATTATTTCTTGGCTAACTTGTTTTCTGTCATTGAAGCTTGCTTTACAAGTTTCTGTTCACATTCCTAAATTTGTAATTTTAAGATTTTTCTGTGTGGGTTTCTTTCTTGATTCTATTTCCACTTTCAGGTCTTGAACTGCTTTACTCATTTCCTCCCACTATTTGTGGTTTCATAGAATTATTTAAGGGATTTAGTTACTTCCTCCTTAAGGCCATCTGCCGTATCCATAAAAGGTCTTTGTCTTGTTCTTCAGCTATGTTGTAATTCTCAGAGCCTACTGTAGTAAGGTTGCTGAACAATAGTGGCTACTATTGATGTTGATTTTATACTGGCTTCTGATGGGACCCCCCAGACACCTAGATTGTTGTGATGATTGTTATTCTAGGTGGTGATAACTGGTCTTGTCTATGATGGGTTGATGCTTTGTTCTTTGGTCCCTGCTACTGTTTCTGATTTTTATGAAGGTGATGCATCTATGTGTTACCTGGTAGGGAATTATAGGATCCTCCTAGGTATTGTTAGTGGGTTATCCAGAAAAATGTTTTTATGAGTATAGGAACCTGATACTACGAATGGGGATTGGCTAAGTTGTAGTAGTTGGGGAAGTCTATAGTTGGTAATTAAGTGGGTTATTCTACTATGATCTGCTTAATCTCCTGGGTGTTGGGGTCAGAGAATGAGGAGAGTCCACAATAAACAGTCTGCTACAGAGATTGGGATGAGACAGGACAAGATATGAAAGAGAGAAGGAAGAGTTCAGCTCTGAAGCCAGCATCCTTGCTTTGCTGGCCTACTTCCTTTTCTGGCAGGCTTAGTTGGTAGGTTCCTAGGGAATGTGTACTGGACTTAGAAGCTGTTCAAAAGCAATGAGTGTAGGTAAGAAGTTTGGAAAGTATGATCTATGTGACCCAGGGCGGGTATGGTGGGTTGGGAATGCCACTGCAGGTGGTCTCCTACTAAGCTAGAGGTGAAACTGGGGATTTTGGAAGATAAGAGGAAGAAGAATTGAAGCTCTACAGTTAGCCTTCTGCTTCCCTGAACAGGGGTGGAAAAATTTATTTTCAGTTAAAAACTGAAAAAAAAAACATAATCTCAATCATTGGGCATCTTTGTTGTATGTTGGAGTGTCTCTGGGGTACATGCCCAGAAGTGGAATAGCTGGATCTTCAGGTAGTACTATGTCCAATTTTCTGAGGAATTGCCAGACTGATTTCTAGAGTGGTTGTATCAGTTTACAACCCTAACAACAGTGGAGAAGTGTTCCTCTTTCTCCACAACCTCCCCAGCATTTAAAAAACGATACAACGTGTTTTTCTGCTAAAGTATTCATATGACTTAAATCATATTCTCAATGTGAGTGTACATGCTGATCAAAGTTCTTAATATTGTCAGCACTAACAAACCGTCAAGAAGTTATTCTTTCAAAAAATTATCTCGTTAGACTACCACAGTCTTTTATAATGAGTTCTTTCATACTAAACATCAATTACCTTGTATAAATCTATCAAAATAAGGCTTAATAATCCATGCCTAAAAAAATGGGAATTTAACCACTCTTGAATCCTTCATAGACATAAATTTTAGAATTCCTATCTATGGATATAAGTACAAATAAAAGAATGTGTACATCCACAGGGTCCTAATACATAAAGAGCATGCTATCAATAAAACAGAAAACTTTACTGTTCCATTGGTATTCTCAAAGTAGTTTAATTTGATTTTATGTCTATAAATATCACTCTATATTAATATAAAATGCAATAAATGGCTAGGGAAAGATTTTTGAATCAAAAAAGTTCTAATAAAATCAATAAAAGGATTGAATACTTGAGCACAATTTACAATGGAAATAAAAAATAAAGTTAAATTAAAGGTTAAAATAGCGAAAAGAAGTTAGAACACATAGGCACAGGAGAAATTTTTATGAACAAAACACCAATGGCTCAAACTCTAAGGTCAAAGATTAACAAATGGGACTTAATGAGATTGCAAAGTTTCTGTAAGGCTAAGGACATTGTCAAGAAAACAAAACGGCCGCCAACAGAATGGGAAAAGATCTTGACCAACTCCACATCAGATAGAGGCCTAATATCCAAGGTATACCAAGAACTCAAAAAGCTAGACACCAGAGAATCAAACAACCCTATTAAAACATGGGATACAGAGCTAAACAAAATATTTTCAATTGAGGAATATCGAATGGCCTAGAAACATCTAAGGAAGCGCTCTACATCCTTAGCCCTCAGGAAAATGCAAATCAAAACAACTCTGAGATTCCACCTCATACCAGTCAGATTGGCTAAGATCCAAAACTCAAATGAAAGCAGATGCTGGCAAGGTTGTGGAGAAAGAGGAACACTTCTCCACTGTTGGTGGGGTTGTAAACTGATACAACCACTCTGGTAATAAGTCTGGCGATTCCTCAGAAAAGTGGACATAGTACTACCTGAAGATCCAGCTATTCCACTTCTGGGCATATACCCCAGAGACACTCCAATATACAACAAAGATACATGCACCACAATGTTCATAGCAGCTCTATTTATAATAGCCAGAAGCTGGAAAGAACCCAGTTGTTTTACAGAAGATGAATGGATACAATAATTTTGGTACATTTACACAATGGAGTACTACTCAGCCACCAAAAACAATGACTTAACCAAATTCTTAAGAAAATGGTTGCATCTAGAGAATATCATCCTGAGTGAGATAACCCAGTCACAAAAGATCAGACATAATATGCAGTCACTGAGAGTGGGATGCTAACCCCAGAGTCTTAGACTGCCCCAGAAACAACTCACAGACTGTGTGAAGTTCAAGAAAAAAAGAAAAGAAAACAAAACAAAAAACGTCATGCTCAATCAATCCTTACACACCAAGAAAACGTTGACTAATTCCAGGTTACATCCTGTTTTACATGTACTTTTTGCTCATTGTAACTAGTAAGACCTTAATGCAGATTATCAAACCTCAAAAAAAAAAAAAAAAAAAAAAGAAAAGAAAAAAAAAAGCCAAGCACTGATACAATTGTATTTGTATACATTTATGCAAAAATGTTCAAAATTTTTTTCTTTTATCTTTGTTTTTTAAAATAAAGTTAAAGAAAAAGAAGCTTTAGTAATACCCTGAGCCCTTAACATTTATTATGTTACCTTTTTAATGTGACTCAAGCCTCTTCTTTCTAGCCTTTGTTTCTAAGCACCATTTTTTTTTTTTGGAACCATTTAAGAAAACTTATTCTGATGTTTTAGGTTTTGTCTATGGAGACGTATCTTTAGGGATGTGAACCTTAGAAGCATAGTCAATATTCCAAATAAACTCTTCTCTCCTTTCCATTTTTCCTTTGACATCCATTTTATTGACATTTTAGTTATAAGAACTAAGCTACTGTGTCTAATAAGATAGACAGCTGAGATGAGATCCTTCTAAATTAAGGTTTTCTGTAAATACTGATGTTGCTCTGGTGGATCCTGCATATAAACACAGCACTTGGGAAAGAGGCAATCACTTCCCTGTGAGTGCAGTGCCAGCCTGTTTTATGCACTGGGTTGCTAGTCAGGTGGGGCTGTGCAGAGAAAACTTGTTTCAGGAAACAAAACTACAACAAAAACAACAATATTCTGTCAATACAGAATACAAATGTTTTACAAGGACACTGGGAAAAATATTGTCATAGTTCCTCAAAATGATTTTATGTACAGAATATGAAAGAGGGCTAATACTGTAGATGCTGGTTTAAATGGAAAACAGAAATAAGATTATTATATTCTTATTAATTTTTAATTATAGCTACCAGAATGTCCTACATTATGCATGAGGCTCACCTCACATGTTATCCCACCAAGCCCATTTGACAGAACAATGAAACTATTTATATTCCCGGTTAACAGAAGGTATACTTTTTCTGACTTCTTCAGTTTCATTCAAGGTGAACTAATGAGCTAATTTCTATATTTATATTGAAAAATATATGGTACAGGTTTAGGTGTGATAGACTTTTGTGATCCAGAACATCTGCCAAGCATGATCTTACCATATTACTGTGTTTACACATGGAATTTTGTGAAGCTATCACCAGCTTTTTACTCAGAGTACAGAATTAAAAATAAATCAAACTTTTAATTTTGGAGATAAAACATTCAATTAAAACCATATATACACAAATACCAAACCAAACAAGATAAGTTAATATTTTGGTGTTTTTTTTTTTTTTTTTTTTTTTTTTTTTTTTTTTTTTTTTTTTTTTTTTGTATGTGGAAATGTTTGTTCTTTTTTAAGAGAAAAAGAAGGAAGAACACAAAGTTGGGTAGGTAGTAAAGTGGGGAGGACCTGAAGAAAGTTGGAATGGGAAAAGAATATGAGCAGAATGCTTGGTATGAAACTTTATTTAACCAATTGGTGATGGCTCATGTCTTTAATTCCCAAAATTCTATAATCCTACGAGTACAATGTCTCTTGGCAATTTAACAAGTGTCAGCACTCTCTGAGCCTGTTCATAACAGAAAAATATTACTATCTTTTAAATGAACAGATACAGTAAACAAGTGGAAACTGTCTTTGTCTATTTCTGTTATTGTCAACTCTGTGGGTTCTAAATGCCATATATTCTCATATATTCTCAACTCAGAATATAAGCTCAGAGCCTTGTCACATTTGATGTCTCCTGATTTATGCAGGTAACCTTGACCTGTCTACCAATAACTGAAGGCACAGTGACTTCCTGATTTTTCTTCTGAATCATGACTCTCTTCAGGAGTGTGGGCTCTGGAACTTATCACACCCCTATCCCCAAACACACACCAATCTCCTGTCTGAGTATTATCATTTTGGTAGTTAAGATTTCAGTATCTGGATTTAAGGACAAATTTCACCATTCTTCAGAGTGTAGTCAATATCAATTGCTGTGAAGTATATTACTTTATTGTTAATTTCCTCCCACCTGAGAATGTGGGGGGAAACAAGATAAATAAAGGACCAATACAATGTGACAATGCTAAACAAAATTTTCTTTAAAGCTTGCTTGCTTATTTTCTATATTTCTTAAGAATATGTGAGAACTCTGTGTAGATTATTTCTCCTATAGTTTGTTTAATGTTTGGAAACTAAACTACAGAGTCATTCATAAACAATATATGAGTGATCTAATTTTTCAATATGTTCTCATGCACATTTAATATTAATTACAGTTAGTTATTCTAAGATGCTTTTTATACTGAAAGTTGGGTATTTTACTCAGTGGTATGTATTATTAACAGAAAGTATCAAGTAGTAAAATAATTCATTTCTCTTTATACGTGTTATCAGTTATGTTCACTAAATGGCAGATTTTCTGTTTTATAAAATCTCTTTGAAAATCAATTTGGTGGTTTCTCAGAAAACTGGGAATAGTTATACCTCAAGATGTAGCTATGCCACTGCTTGGTATATATGCAAAAGATGTCACACTATACCACAGGAACGCTTGCTAGACCATGTTCATAGCAGCTTTATTTGTAACAACCAGAACAACCCTGGTGTCTCCCGGCTGCAGAATGGATAAAGAAAATTTGGCACATCTGCACAACTGAATACTATTCAGATATTAGAAACAAAGACACCATGAATTTTGCAGTCAAATGGATGGAACTTGAGAATATCATCCTGAGTGAGGTAACCCCGACCCAAAAGGACATGCATGATGCGCAGTCACTAATAAGGGATATTAGCCATAAAGTACAGGATATCCAGGATATACTCTACAGAAGGAAGAATATATTCTACTTTTTAACTCCCCCCATCTCTCTCTCCCTCCCCCCCCTCTGTGTGTGTGTGTGTGTGTGTGTGTGTGTGTGTGTGTGTGTGTGTGTGAGTGTATGTGTGTCTTTTTTCTCCTCAGCACTGGGATAAAAGTTGTGCAAGTCCCTTTTTTGTTTTTACATGGGTCCTGGAGATCTGAACTCAAGTTTACATACTATAGCAACTAATGATTTCCCACATCTTCAACTTTTAAGCTCTCAATACACTTTCGAAGTCACGTAAGGATATCATTATATAATGCTTTCCTTGTTCTCATTTCTCTCATGTTTTAGGAGCCACTGATTTCATTTCAGTCTCTATTAATTTTGCTGTCCTAGATATTTCACATAAAATGAATTATATAGTTGTGGCCTTCTGTGTCTGGCTCTTTTCCTTATTTCATATTTTAAAATTTCCATAAAATCAAAACATCGATCAATAATTTCTTCTGTATAATGTTTGAATAATAGCCCATTGTGCAGCTATCCTACATTTCTTTGTCTACTCATCTGTTGATAGACATTTGGATTGGTTTTAACATTTGGCTGTTACTAATAATAGTAAAATGAAAATGTTTGTAGTATTCATTTATCTATTTTCAGTTCATTGATTAGGTACCAAGAGCTAGAGTTACTGAGCCATATGGTAATTTATTTGTTTCTCATGGAAAAAACTAATTACTTTAAACTTGTTCATACTTATGGAGTCAAGGGCAAATGTTTGGTGCATATTCAGAGTGGGTTGATCAGATAAATCTAATTAGTATCTCTATCTCCTTTATAGTTATCTGTTTTCAGTGTCTGTAGCCTTGATGAGGAAATTAAGGTAATTAGTCTTTCCTAATTTATTACTGTGGTTTCTCAGTTTTTGTAGCCTTGATATTCAGATAACAGTACTTAGTGTTTGCATCTCTTTATTGTTCAGTTTTTGGTGATATAGTCTTCAACTCTGCTACCCTAGTCACCCCACAGTTCTGTAGAACCAGTTAAACACTTCCCACTTAGCTAAGTCTATTTTGGTACCCACTTTTCAGCCAAATTAATTTTTTTCACACCTTGTCTAGTCTCTGGAGTTGACTCTTGTCTGTTTCTACATTAACTCTTTTCGTTTTCTCAAATGAGTAAGAACATGTGGTAGTTTTCTCTATCCTTACCTTATTTTACCTAGTGTAATGCCTCACAGTTTTGTCCATATGGAAGAAATGACAGGATTGTTTCCTTTAGGGGTAAATAGCATCCTACGCATCACCTCTCCTCACCCACAAGGTATCTCTTGAATCTTATCTTGGCTATGGTAAATGGTTCTGCAATAAACAGGAATGAAGATATCCCTTTGATATATTGATATTATTTTTGTTGTTTATGTGACTATGAGTGGAATAATAAGATCATACAGTAAGTTCTATTTTTAGTTCACTAAGATATTCCCATGCTTTTGAAAACATAATAACTATTTGTAACAATTTACATTCCCACAAGTAGTTCTATTTCTCACATAGTCACCACCATTTGTTTATTTATCTACTTACTTATTCATTTAATTTAGCTCTTAATTATAGAAATTCAACCCAGGATTTCATGGTCTCTGGAACTTGCTACCTAGCCCAGAGCTAACAAAAACTTGGATTAATTCTCCTAACTTACTCACTCATGTACCAGGATCAAAATGTATGTTCCCAATATTAACTTGGCCATATGTTTTTGAAAAATGCTCACTTCCATAATTGCTAATTTTAAAAACCAGCTTTTATTTTCACAATTTAGTATTTTGAGTCCCTTACACCATTTATTTAATCCATTTTTAGAGGATTAATTTAGTCTCAGGGGGTGTTTTTCTACTTTTTTCTTACTTTACTGATTGCTTCTTCTTTTTTTTTTTTTTTTTGAATGGCATCATTGTTGCAACCTTTGTCAAGTTTCTGCTTGTGTTGCTTATATTATTGGTGTCTTATTTAAAAATCACTGTGGACATCAAATGTCCCTCTTGTTTTCTTTGTTCAGTCTTTCAATGGAGTGTTTTAAAACCACAATAGTTATATCCTTCTTCAGCTTGTTTCAAAATATAGGGATTGTATTTTTAAGAATTATTGTAGAGTTATAATTAATTTTTGGTGCCCCAAATATAAGATCCAATGTCTAAGAGAAACTCCAAGGTCTCCATAATAACAGAAAGCAAATTCTAAATGATGCTCTGCTCAGCGATGCATAGTGTGGAATTTTCAGATTAAGTATGGCCTCGGCTTTGTCTAACAACAACAACAAAGCAAATAACAACAACAAAAATACCAGTAAGCTATTTTGAAACTTGGCTGAAATAACTTTAAATGCCTTTTGGAGTTTTTATTTTATTTTATTTTATTTTATATATATGTTTCCCAAATAACCCCATTACTTCCTGAGACATATAATACAAAATACAACATGAAAACCGCAGTTCCTTATGTTCAGATTTCATTTGCCCTAGTCTTTGATGAAAGAGATAAAGCAACCCATTTTGAATGACAATGCTTCACATGGACAATTTTAGGGTATTTCCCTATTTTGTCCCATTTGCTCTTCTCATGCTTATTTATATTTACCTCCCCACCTATCAGCCACAAGATTGATCCTTGTGTTTAGTGATTTACATGAAAGGGTAATTTTTTGTGTAAACTCATTTCTTACTAGTTAAAGCAGAAGTGTAATTATTCAATATTGATGCCAACCTTGGCCTTCTCCAAAGCTATAACTTTAATTACCGTTAGGAAATATACTCTCAGCAATATCAGGACATGGCATCTTCCCATGCCTTTAAAACACAGTAGCCATGGAGACTAATGAACTTTTTTTCTTTAAGAATTTCTTTATTTTATTTTTAGAGATTATAATTTAATTTCAATATTTACCCTTTTTCTTCCCTCCAACCCCTCCCATATACATCTTCACATCCTCCTTCAAATTTATTACTCAGTTTTTCTTCATTGATTGCTATTGCATGAGTATATTATATACCAGTATATGCACAGATATAAGCTATTCAACCTGTATAATCACACACATACACACACACACACACACACACACACACACACACACATTAAACATATGCATACTTTTTAACATCAAATGTACCCCACCCACTACACTACAACTCCTCTCATACTTTCCCATTTTGCTCTCAGAAATTCATTCATTTTTTCCCTAACCCCACTGAATCCACTTAGTGCTGCTAGTATATATATGGGTGAAGGGCCATCAGATTCATATATTGACCAAAAATACTGGGTGCCATTTACACTTTCTTTGCAGAATATTTGTTGGTGTTAGGGTGGTACTGGTCTCTTAGAATGTATTTGTAAGTATTCTCCTTGCCTGTGTTTCTTTAAACACTTGAGCAAGGACTCTCCTTGTTACCTGCCTGTGAAATCTTTTCCAATAATTGTACTTTTTTACCTGCCCTCAGAGGGAGAGGATGTGACTATTCTTGGAGTGATTTTTATGTGCCTGAGTGGATTGGTACCAAAAGTAGGCTTCCCTCTTCACAGAGGAGAATGGGATGTGGGATGTGGAAAGGAGTTGTGTGATGAGTGAAATGGAAGGAAGAAGGATCTTTATCAGGATGCAAGGATAATAAATGAATTAATTGAAAAAAAAACAAATGTATTGAAGACAAGACGCACACACACACATATCTATTTACTTTAGAACAAGCATCTAAACTATAGAAGTGTGTGTAGTTTTAATTGAACAAGTTTATTTTAAAAAACAAAGATAAATTATACAGACTTTAAGCATTAAAGCATAAAAGTATGCAAATACATTTTGTTACTACTTGATATTTTAAAGGTTTAATAGATTGCATTAAAATCTTGCTAGTTACAATGAGCATAAAGTACATGTAAAACAAGATGTAACCTGGAAAGAGTCAAAGTTTTCTTGACGTGTAAAGATTAAGCATAATTGTCTTTCATTTTCTTTTCTTTTTTTTTTTTTTTTGACCTTTGTCTTTTCTTGAACTTCATATAGTCTGCAAGTTGTTTCTGGGGTGTTCAGAGCATCCAATAATCAGTGAGTGCATAATGTGTCTGTTGTTTTGTGACAGGTTATCTCACTCAGGATGATATTCTCTAGATGCAACCATTTTCTTAAGAATTTCATGAAGTCACTGTTTCTGATAGCTGAGTATTACTCCATTGTGTAAATGTACAACAATTTTTGTATCCATTCATCCACTGAAGGACATCTGGGTTCTTTCCAGCTTCTGGCTATTATAAATAGAGCTACGATGAACATTGTGGTGCATGTATCTTTGTTGTATGTAGGAGCTTTTCTGGAGTATGTGCCCAGAAGTGGAATAACTGGGTCTTCAGGTATTATTATGTCCAATTTTCTGAGGTATCGCCAGACTGATTTCCAGAGTAGTTGTACCAGTTGACAACCCCTTCAACAGTGGACAAGTGTTCATCTTTCACCGCATCCTCGTTAGCATCTGCTGTCATCTGAATTTTTAATCTTAGCCATTCTGACTGGTGTGAGGTAGAATCACAGGGTTGTTTAGATTTGCATTTCCCTGATGGCTAATGATGTCAAGCACTTCCTGAGATGCTTCTCAGCCATTCGATATTCCTCAGTTGAGAACTTTTTGTTTGGTTCTGTACCCCATTTTTTGATAGTGTTATTTGATTCTCTGGTGTCTAGCTTCTTGAGTTCTTTGTATACCTTGGATATTAGGCCTCTATCAGATGTGGGGTTGGTAAAGATCTTATCCCAATCTGTTGGTTGCCATTTTGTATTTTTGACAGTATCCTTAGCCTTACAGAAACTTTGCCATCTCACTAAGTCCCATTTGTTGATATCTGACCTTAGAGAAGGAACCTTTTTTTTTTTTTTTTTTTTTTTTTTTTTTTTCAGGAAATTTTCTCCTGTACCTGTGTTCTAAGGTTTTCCGACCTTTCTCTTCTAATAATTTCAGTGTACCTGGTTTAATGTGAAAATCAGTACCATGCACTTTTTAGCACAATTGCCTTGTAATATAGCTTGATGTCAGGGATAGTGATTTCTGCAGATGTTTTCTTGTTGTTGAGGATAGATTTCACTACTCTAGGTCTTTTGTTATTCTAGATAAAATTGCACATTGCTCTTTCCAACTCAGTGAAGAATTGGGTTGGAATTTTGATGGGGATTGCATGGAATTTGTAGATTGCTTTTGGTAAGATGGCCATTTTTACAATGTTGATTCTTCCAGTCCATGAGTATGGGCGATCTTTCCATTTTCTGGGATTTTCCACGAGTTCCTTCTATAGTGGTTTGAAGTTCTTGTCATACAGGTCCTTCACTAGCTTAGTTAGAGTCATACCAAGGTATTTCATATTTTTGTGACTATTGTGAACAGTATCTTTTCCCTAATTTCTTTCTCTGCAGGTTTGTCCTTTGAGTAGAGGGTGGCTACTGATTTGTTTGAGTTAATTTTATATCCAGCCACTCTGATGAACTTGTTTATCTGCTGCAGAAGTTCTCTGGTGGAATTTTTGGGCTCACTTACACACACTATCATGTCATCTGCCAACAGTGTTGTTTTTACTTCTTCTTTTCCAATTTGTATCCCTTTAATTTCTTTGTTGCTGTCTAATTGCTCTAGCCAGGACTTCCAGTACTATGTTGAATAGGTAGGGCAGCCTTGTCAAGTCCCTGATTTTAGTGGGATTGCTTCAAGTTTCTCATCGTTAATTTTGATGTTGGCTATTGGTTTGCTGTATATTGCTTTAATTATGTTTAGGTATGTACCTTGGATTTCTGTTCTTTCCAAGACTTTTCACATGAAGGGGTGTTTAATTTTGCCAAATGCTTTCTCAGCATCTAGTGAGATGACCATGTGATTTTGTTCTTTGAGTTTGTTTATATGGTGGATTATGTTGATGTATTTCCATATATTAAACCATCCCTGCATTCCAGGGATGAAGGTTACTTGATCATAGTGAATGATCATTTTGATGTGTTCTTGGATTCGGTTTGCAAGGATTTTGTTGAGTATTTTTGCATCAATGTTCCTAAGTGAGATTGTTCTGAAGTTCTCTTTTCTTGTAGGGTCTTTGTGTGGTTTAGTAACAAGGGTTATTGTGGCCTCGTTAAATGAGTTAGGTAGTGTTCAATCTGACTCTATTTTGTGCAATTCGTTGGAGAGTATGTTATTAGGTTGTCAATAAATGTCTGATAGAATTCTGCACTGAACCCATCTGGAACTGGGCTTTTTTTGGTTGAGAGGCTTTTAATAACTGCTTCTATTTCTTTAGGTGTTATGGGATTATTTAGATGGTTTACCTGGTTCTCGTTTAACTTTAGTACATTGTATCTGTCTAGGATTTCCTCCAATTCTCTCCAGATTTTCCAGCTTTGTGTGTATAGGTTTTTGTGTTAAGATCTGATGATTTCTTCAATTTCCCCAGTTTAAGTTGTTATATCTCCACTTTCCTTTCTGATTTTGTTAATTTAATACTCTCTCTTTGCCATCTAGTTAGTCTGGCTAAGGGTTTATCAATCTTGTTAATTTTCTCAAAGAACCAGCTCTTGGTTTTATTGATTCTTTGAATGGTTCTTTTTGCTTCTATTTGGTCTATTTCTGCTCTGAGTTTGATTATTTCTTGCCGTCTACTCACCTTGTGTGTATCTGCGTCCTTTTGTTCTAGAGCTTTCAACTGTGCTGTCAAGTTGCTATTGAACATTTTTCTTTTTTTGTCTTTGCTTTATATATATAAATTGAACAACTTTATTTTAAAAACAAAGATAAATATAGTGATTTTATGCATTTTTCCTTAAAAGTATATGAATACATTTTTGTCAGTACTTGATTTTTTTAAAGGTTTTATAGTATGCATTAAAATTTTACTAGTTACAATGAGTATAAAGTACATGTAAAACAAGATGTAACCTGGAAATAGTAAAAGTTTTCTTGGTGTGTAAAGACTAACATAATGATTTTTCATTTTCTTTCCCTTTTCTTGTCCTTTGTTTTTTCTTGTCTTTTCTTGAAATTTAATTGGAATGAAGAGGAAGAATGTTTTCTTTTCTTGCATTATTCTATCTCTATTAATCTCTTAACTTCCTATTTTTCAACAAATTGTGTGGAGTTTTCCCTCATATGAAATATACACTCCTTAGCCTTTTCTATAAGCCAGCAGATTGCCCATTACCAGCCACATATGGATACAATCTGAAAGTTGAAAGCTTAGCCAACCCTTGGAATAGGAATCTCCATCCATATCAGCAGCTCTGTGTGTTGGGACCTGACAATCAGCATGACCAGTGAAGATTCACATTTACTTTGCTGCATTTTGCAGGGGTTTCCAAACCTCATTTCTCTTGGTTCTGGCTTTCCTGATTCTCTCTTATATTTAAAACTCTTAGTTCAAAGTCTTAAAACCCCTTAGTTATAAGCCTGTTAAGACATCAGTCACTAACTAAAATAGCATTGGAGGTTAAGGTATAAAGGAGCTTAATGGAATTCTGAGTCCTGAAATGCCAAGTGTCACCTGACAGAAGCCCCTTCCTACCTCATCTCCCACAACTCTCACTTCATGTCAGACTGCATTTTTTTTTAAATTGGTAGCATACATCCTCCCAGTAGAGAGTCAGGGGTTGCTGTACCTTCTGACTGCTGCAAAGTCCTACTCCCACGATGTCTACATGTTCAATCTGTACCCAAGTGAAACTCCCTCTCTGGCCTGGGTAATGTGCTGTGTCATTCTCCCCAGGGCTATGAGTATGTGTGACTAATCATCCACTGTCAATGTCTTGTGCTCAACATCGGATGTTATGTGTTAAACTACACCCAAGACTCAGTGGGCTATAAAGGAGACCTAGAAAATAGGATCACCTCACCTTTCCTTTTCCTGTCCTAATTGATATATGTCTTAAAAAAGATTATTTGCCTATTCTGCTCACATAAGCAGATACAGATGTTTAATAAACACTTAGTTTGGAGGATGGTCAGGGGACAGTAAACTTTTTAAATTTTTATAGTGATGATATGATTTTTTTTCTGTGTCAAATGTGTTCCCTTTCTTCTTAATATCATAATCAGTTCCTTGTTTCTGGTTATTTTTTCAAGTTGTTTAAATAATAAAAATGACATATATTCTTGAGGTTAATTCAGAAGGATATGCTAAATTTTATTTTAAAAAATCAATTTGCTATTTTATACTTCCTTAAATTGCCAACTATTATCTAAGGCACAATATTCTTGGTTTGTAAACAATGGCTTATCTTCTCCATGAAAGGGAATGTACTTACAGATTTTTAGTGTACATATATTGATTGAAAGGTGAAGGTAAGAAAACATATTAAGTATTTATATATATGTATATATGTATTACATATGATTATATATAATTAATATATAATGTATAGTTGGTATAAAACACATTGCATGTGTGCTATCTCACTTTATACTTAACACAGTATAGAGAATATTATTATTGCAATTGCTGCTTGTCTCAGGTTTAGATCCAAGGTTAATAAGGTTAAGTAACTTGCTTTAGAGTTTAATGCTCATTTGTAAACAGAGCATAAGAACACAAGAAATCTGATTTAATCAGTAAAGTGCCTGACAGGCATTTATGAGACCCTGATTCCAGAGCCCCGGTACCCAGTTAATAAGCAATGTATACACCTGAAAGCAGAGCACTGAGGAAGTGGTGTCTGAGTGACCCTTAGAGTTCACTGACCTGCTAGCCTAGCCAGTTGCTCTGTTCTGCTTCAGTAAAGAAGACACTTTCTAAAAATTAAAGGAAAGTAATTGATGAAGAATTCTTAGTACACCTCTGACCTTCGTATGCATGTGCACAAGTGTAAGCACACACATGTATACATATACACAGACACACAAAACACATATGAAAGATACATGTAAAAGAAATAGATGTCAAACAAAACCAAAGTTATCTGGCTTTAGAGCTAATATATTTCAGTTCTCTATCCCAAAACATACTGGAAATCCAGAGCACATGATAAGATCAAATCTGAAGATAGTAGGCAGAGAAAAGAGGGAAGATTCCCTCCTACCTTAAAGGGCTAGTGAATATCTTCAACAAAACTATAGAAGAAAACATCCCTAATCTAATGAAAGAGATGCCCAACAACATACAAGAAGCCTACAGAATTCCAAATAGATTGAACTAGCAAAAAATTCCTCCTACCACATGATAGTAAAAACACCAAATGCACAAAACAAAGAAAGAACATTAAAAGCAGTAAAGGGAAAAGGGCAAGTCACCTATAAAAGCAGATCTATCATAATCACACAAGACTTCTCAACAGAGACTATGAAAGCTAGAAGATTCTGGACAGATGTCATACAGATCCTAAGAGAACCCAAATGGCAGCCAAGGCTACTATATTCAGAAAAACTCTCAATTAACATAGATGGAAAAAAACAAGATATTCCAGGACAAAACCAAATTTACAGAGTATCTATCCACAAATCCAGACCTACAAATAACAGATGAAAAACTCCAACAAGATGAGGGAAACCAAACCCTAGAAAAAGCAAGAAAGTAACCTTCTTTCAACTTACTAAAAAGATGACAGCCATGCAAACATCATTCCACCTCTAATAACAAAATAGTGTACTTGAGTGACCCCAAAAATTCCACCAGAGAACTCCTACAGCTGATAAACAAGTTCAGCAAAGTGGCTGGATACAAAATTAACTCAAACAAATCAGTAGCCTTCCTGTACTCAAAGAACAAACATGTGGAGAAAGAAATTAGGGAAAAGGTACCCTTCACAATCGTTACAAAAACTATGAAATACCTTGGTGTGACTCTAACTAAGCAAGTGAAGGACCTGTATGACAAGAACTTCAAACCTTTAAAGAAAGAAATTGAGGAGGACCTCAGAAAATGGAAAGATCTCCCATTCTCATGGATTGGAAAAATCAACATCTTAAAAATGGCCATCCTACCAAAAGCAATCTACAGATTCAATGCAATCCCCATCAAAATTCCAACCCAGTTCTTCATGGAATTGGAAAGATCAATGTGCAATTTCATATGGAATAACAAAAGACCTAGAATAGCTAAATCCATCCTCAACATCAAAAAAACATCTGCGGGAATCACTATCCCTGACCTCAAGCTATATTACAAGGCAATTGTGCTGAAAACTGCATGGTACTGGTACAGAAATAGGCATGTGGATCAATGGAATAGAATAGAAGATCCAGAAATGAGCCCTCATGTATATGGTCACCTGATTTTTGACAAAGGAGCAGTAAACATTCAATGGAAAAAGGACAGCCTATTCAACAAATGGTGCTGGTCCAACTGGCACTCAGCATGCAAAAGAATGAAAATAGACCCGTTCTTATCTCCTTGTACAAGGCTCAAGTGTAAGTGGATTAAAGATCTCCACATTAAACCAGATACACTGGAACTATTAGATGAGAAAGTAGGGAAAACCTTAGAACACATAGGCACAGGAGAAAATTTCCTGAACAAAACACCAATGGCTCAAGCTCTAAGGTCAAAGATTAACAAATGGGACTTAATGAGATTGCAAAGTTTCTGTAAGGCTAAAGACATCATCAAGAAAACAAAACGGCAACCAACAGAATGGGAAAAGATCTTTACTAACACCACATCAGATAGAGGCCTAATATCCAAGGTGTACAAGGAACTCAAAAAGCTAGACACCAGAGAATCAAATAACCCTATTAAAAAATGGGGTACAGAGCTAAACAAAACATTTTCAGTTGAGGAACACCGAATGGCCGAGAAACATCTGAGGAAGTGCCTGACATCCTTAGCCATCAGGGAAATGCAAATCAAAACAACCCTGAGATTCCACCTCACACCAGTCAGATTGGCCAAAATCCAAAACTCAGATGACAGCAGATGCTGGCGAGGCTGTGGAGAAAGAGGAACACTTCTCCACTGTTGGTGGGGTTGCAAGCTAATACAACCACTCTGGAAATCTCTCTGGCGTTACCTCAGAAAATTGGATATAGTACTACCTGAAGACCCAGCTATTCCACTTCTGGGCATATACCCCAGAGACACTTTAATACACAACAAAGATATATGCACCACAATGTTCATAGCAGCTCCTTTTATAATAGCCAGAAGCTGGAAGGAACCCAGATGTCCTTCAGAAGATGAATGGATACAAAAATTGTGGTACATATACACAATGGAATACTACTCAGCCACCAGAAACAATGACTTAACCAAATTCTTAAGAAAATGGCTGCATCTAGAGAACATCATCCTGAGTGAGATAACCCAGTCACAAAAGAACAGACATAATATGCAGACACTGATAGTGGGATGCTAACCCCAGAGGCTTGCACTCCCCCAGAAACAACTCACAGACTGTATGAAGTCCAAGAAATAAAGAAAACAAAAAAATATACATATATTTGCAAACCAAGAAGACTTTGACTATTTCTATGTTGCGTTTTGTTTTGCATGTACTTTACGCTTATTGTAACTATTAGGTTTTCAATGCATACTGTCAAGCCCTTGAAAAAAATCAAGTACTGACTAAAAATATATATTCACATGGTTTTATGTAAAAATTATTTTAATATCTGAAAAAACAGTACTGACAAAAATGTATAATTTTAAGCAAAAAATGATTAAAATCTGTACATTTATCTTTGTTTTGTAAAATAAAGTCGTTTAAAAAAAAAAAAAAGAGGAAACAACAGCCATTGGTCCCCAATATTTCTCAACATCAATGGACTCAATTCCCTAATAAAAAATATAGACTATTTCAGTTCTTTAAATCCAACCACCATTCATTATAATCATCTGTTAAATTGACTAGTAGGGAGTCATCCATGCTTTTTAGTTACAGTGATGCTTCTCTAACTTCATCATGCCCATGAATCACAATAAAATGTTGTTAACCACACACTAATAGACATGCTTTTTCCAGCATGGATGAGTTGTATGACTAAAATTTTATGCACACACACACACACACACACACACACACACATTTATAACTACATCTCTGTGTGTGTGTGAGTGAGAGAGAGAGAGAGAGAGAGAGAGAGAGAGAGAGAGAGAGAGAGAGAGAGAGAGAGAGAGAGAGAGAGAGAGAGAGAGAGAGAGAGAGAGAGAGAAGGAGAGAGAGGGAGAGAGATAGAGAGACGGAGCTAGGCCTCTACTGATGATTCATACATTGAATCACTTACCATTTTAACAAAATTTAGGACTTCCACTCATTGCTGATAGACAAGTGAATATTAGCTATGAATGGCCATAGATAATACAAATTGTACTGTGGGCATTGTACCATATACTAAAGATGCAGATGAAATATCTCATTGACACTCACCTGATGACACTTCACACAAAGTGGACACTGAATGTAGTCTGTGCTCTCTTTGACAAGAACTTGATGGATGCCAGCTCATTGTGGAGCGACTAAATGTTTGCTAGTCACTTGGAGGAGCCAAACAATGCCTTATCACATTCCCCAATTACATACCTAATTGAATCTACTGTCAATTTTCTAAACAATAGAATTTCATCCTCCTATCAAAATTGTTCCTTCACCATAAATGCTGTCCATACTTATGAATCATCTACATTTTATGTATAAAAACAAATTATTAATTATATATTTTTGTTGAATAAAATGTAGTTTTTAAATGCTTAGTATTTTTTCAATGTGTAAAATATGATAGTTAATATGAATGATTATTAATTACACATCTTTATTACAAACTCATATGCCTATTTACTCTGAAATTTAATTTCATATGTTATTATTACTAATTGTTTTCTGGACTTACATTAGCTGGTCCTTCTTTCCTGTAGGTTATACACTAAGATTAGAGAAGTGAATAAAGCTGATGAAGAATTAAGATTTTACAACTACAAAGATGTAGTTATAAACCTCTATATAACAGAGTGAGCACAACTGAGCAGCTTCAATGCTAGATTATAAAATAGCTCCAAGGTTTAAAGAAACAAAACTCCAAGCTAATATGGTTTAAAATGGTTTACATTATTTATATGTTTCTTACAAATATTAATAGTGAATGAAATGTTCACATGTCACAGGTAGCATCACAATGTTGTAACTAAATCTATCTACCAGATTCTAGGAAAATCTTTAACACCACAATGTTCTGCTGATATAAAGTCATTAATAAAATCTGAAACTGCATTCAGATTCAGAGAGCAAATACATAGTACAAATAAAATAAGTTAGAAACCATTAGATTTATTTATTTAACTTTGCCACATCAGTATTTAAATCAATATATCTAATAATCTTATCAGGGATTCTGGTAAAGTAACAAAGATATTAGGATATATTTTTAAAGTGATCACATTTTATTTTGCTGCAGTGGCAGGAAGCACATTATTCAGATATTTACAGGATTAAAATTAAAATGTCTATCTTATGGGTCTCCAGGACATATTTTCATAACTGGATAAATAAAATAATAATTATATTGAATTAGGACATTTTTCTTTATTTATTTGAATTAGGACATTTTTTTATTGACACCTCACTAAATTCTACTCATGATTTCCAATAGACACCATTAGTTTTATAAATAAACTTAATAGATACACTATTCACATTAACTATTTATGTTGATATATGTGAGTATATCCACCTTAATAATCATTTATAAGTTCAATCAAACAAGTGTGTTTCTCTCTCTCTCTCTCTCTCTCTCTCTCTCTCTCTCTCTCTCTCTGTGTGTGTGTGTGTGTGTGTGTTTGTGTATGCACTCTGTGGCCTACTGCCCATTTTCTGTGATATCTGAACTTGGTACAAGTTCAATATAAATAACACTTAACACTGTTATAATGCTTGGCTTTTATTTGCCCATCATGAAATAGATGATAGATATATTCTAGAAGAAATTTCCATTAAGAGAAGAGAATTTTACAGACTACTCGTTTCCTGCTTTTTTCACAGAGACTATAGCAAAGAGTTGTGTTTCATAGTCATAAAAACTCACGAATGTGTTCTAGGTTTTTAGCTGACAATAATAACAATAGTTATACTACCAATATGGAAATGCATTAAAATATTAATGATATCCAAGCTCATTTGCAATACAAGTTTTTCAATTATTTAAACTATATATTATTCATACAAATACATGTAAAAATATAGATACATTTCATAAAGGTACTTTAAGTTCACAATGCTTTGTAAATCATGCAGACATCTATATGTCTAAAAGATTACTTGAGTGAGCCTTTAAACTGAGAATTAAATATTTCTTCTTTATAAAAATCTATCTTTTAAATTCTATGGAAGAATTAAAATCTTCAGTTATTCAAATAATGTCAGTAATGAGTGGTAAATGTACTTCAAAAAATCTTGTTAGCATAAGATACTTGATTAATTCTAATTAGAAATATTGATTAAAACACTCTTTAAAGAAAAATAATTTAAGGTTTTCTTTGAACTAATTTTGACTGATTTATATGATGATACAAAATGAAAAGAGAAATATTTCATAATGAATGAATTTTCATATGTATAATTTCATTAATGAGAAAAAATTTTCCCAAAGTCATTGTGATCTGTAAAGAATTTATTTTATCTGTTGAAATTTTCCAGTATTATGAGGAAGACTTCTTTTTCAAGTTTTAAATGAGTTAAATTTGTTTAATATAATTGATATTTAATTTTTTTATGTATTACATATATAAACTTCTTGTTATAGGTTGCCCTTTCTTATAGACTACTTTGTTTTCTAGAATTTTGTCATTCATTTTTTTTCTAATTTTTATTAGATAATTAGATACTCTATATTTACATTTGAGATGTTATTCCTTTCCCCAAGCCACTCCCATCCCACTTCCTTCCATTTGCCTTCACAAAGGTGCACTCCCTCCTAATCACCCTCTCCACCCCATTGCCTAGGTATTGCTCTACATTGGGAAAACCTGCCCTCCCTGCATCAAAAGCCTCTTCTCACATTGATGTCAGACACTGGTATCTTCTGCTACATATGCAACTAGATAGATAGGTCTCTCAATGTGTGTTCAAAGGTTGGTGTTTTAGTCCATGGAAGTTTTGGAGGGTTTGTTGTGTTGATAATGTTGTTCTTCCCATGAGGTTGTAACCCCTTTCACTCCTTTGGTAATTTCTTTAATACCTTCACAGTGGTCTCCATGTTCAGCCCAATGGTAAGCTGCAGTAACGCTCAGCTGTATCTATATGACACTGGCATAGTCCCTGAAGCGGCAACTCTATCTGGATCCTGCCAGTAAATACTTCTTTGAATCAGTTACAGTGCTTGGATTTAGTGGCTGCATATGTGGTGGATTCCAGGTGAGGAAGCTTGTGAATGATTTTTTCTTCAGTCCCTGTTCCTCTATTTGACCTTGCATTTCCTCCCATGAGTGTTTTGTTCTCCATTCTAAGAAGGACTGAGGCATCCCCACTTTTGCCTTCCTTCTTTTTGAGCTTCATAATGTCTATAAATGGTTTCTTAGGTATTTAGAGTTTTCTGTGGCTAGTATTTGCTTATCAGTGAATGCATACCATGTGTGTTCTTTTGTGACTGGGTTACCTCACTCAGGATGATATTCTCTACCTCCATCCATTTGCCTAGGAATTTCATAAAGTCATTGTTTCTAATAGAAGAGTAGTAATCCATTGTGTAAATGTACCAAAATTTTTGTATCTATTCATCTACTGAAGGACATCTGGGTTCTTTCCAGCTTTTGGCTATATAAATAAGGCTGGTATGAACATGGTGGAGCATGTGTCCTTACTATATGTTGAAGCATCTTTGGAGTCTATGCCAGAAGTGGAATAACTGGGTCTTCAGGTAGTATTATGTCCAATTTTCTGAGTATCCTCCAGACTGACTTCCAGAGTGGTTGTACCAGCTTACAACCCTACCAACAGTCAAGGAGTGTTCCTCTTCCTCTACATCCTCACCAGCATCTGCTGTCATCTGAGTTTTTGATCTTAGGCATTTTGACTGGTGTGAGGTGGAATCTGTGGGTTGTTTTGATTTTCATTTTCCTGATGACTAGGAATGTTGAGCATTTCCTTAGGTGCTTCTCAGCCAGTCGATATTCCTCAGTTGAGAATTCTTTGTTTATCTCTGTACCCCATGTTTAATAGGATTGTTTGATTCTCTGGAGTCTAACTTCTTGAGTTCTTCGTATATATTGGCTATTAGACCTCTATCAGATGTAGGCTTGGTAAAGATCCTTTCCCATTCTATTGGCTGCCATTTTGATTTCTTGACAGTGTCCTTAGCCTTACAGAAACTTTGCAATCTTATTAAGTCCCATTTATTAATTCTTGCTTGATCTTAAAGCATAAGCCATTGGTGTTCTGTTCAGGAAAATGTCCCCTGTGCCTTTGTGTTCTAAGCTCTTCCCCACTTTCTCTTCTAATAGTTTCTGTGTAGTTGGTTTTATGTGGAGATCTTTGATCCACTTGTACTTGAGCTTTGTACAAGTACAAGGAAATAAGAATGGATAGATTTGCATTCTTGTGCATTCTATTTTTTTTTTTTTTTTTTTTTTTTTTTTTTTGGTTTGGTCTTCTTCTTATTGTGTCCTGGATATCCTGGATGTTTTGGTTTAGGAGTTTTTTGGTTTTTGCATTTTTACTGACTGTTGTGTTAATGTTTTCTATGTTGTCTTCTGCCCCTGAGATCCTCTCCTTCATCTTTTGTAGTCTGCGATGCTTACATCTATGACTCCTGTTTTCTTTTTTAGGTTTTCTATCTCCAGGGTTGTCAGTCTCTTTTTTTCTGATTTCTTTTTATTTCAATTTTCAATTCCTTCATCTCTTTGATTGTGTTTTCCTGTATTTCTTTGAGTGATTTTTCTGTTTCCTTTTTAAGGGCTTCTATTTGTTTATGTGTGTTCTCCTGTAATTGTTTAAGGGAATTATTCATGCACTTCTAGAAGATCCCCATCATTACCATCATGTATGATTTCATGTCTACGCTTTTTTTTTTTTTTTTTTTTTTTTTTTGGTGTGTTTGGCCGTGTACTACTTGCTGAGGTGGGAGAGCTGGGTTCTGATGTTGCCAGGTTTTCTTGGTTTCCATTGCTTCCTTTATTTCTCTTTCTTCTTGCCATCTTGCTATCTGTGATTATAGGTGACCTTGTCTCTGACTGGAGCCTGTTTCTCCTCTGGGTCTGAGGGTCAATAGGCTCATTAAGGAATTTGCTTCTGAGTGCTTAGCTCTTTAAGGGTAGTGACTCAGTTCTGTCTTGTGCGCTCAGGTGGGAAGCACTTGAGAGGCTGTTCTGGGAGCTCAGCTGTCTTGGGGCAAGTTCTGAGTTCTGATGGTGTTCACCATGCCCTCTTGCTGGGCCTGAAGGGACCTGATCCCAGAGTGCACCACCCTGTCCCCCAAGTGCTCCAGGTGTTTCCTCCTGGGACACCAGGTGTTTGGCAGGCTCCTGTGTGCTCAGGTGGGAGAGCGCTTGCAAGGCACTTCTGGGGGCTCAGCTGTCTGCAAGCAGGTCCTGAATCTTGATGGCAGTCACCCTACTCTCTTGCTTGGCCATAATGTTGTCATTTGTTTTGAATATAATTATTTTGATATTCATTCCTCATGGTTGACTTTCACTTTCAATTAATTATTTTAATGCTTTATTATTTCTTGCAGTATTGCATACAACACATTTTTTAATATATTCAACTTTGAAGCTTCCTCTTACTACTGTCTCTACCTTCTATCATCTCTTGCCATCAAATTTTCAGATTAATTCTGCTCCACCCTTTCCATTTCATACTGTGTATGTTTGCTTTGCCTAGCAATCTTTTATGTGGGGCCTTCCTGGTGTGTGGTCAGCCTCTGAAGCATAACATCACCATAGAGAACTTACAGGCCCTGTATTTGTAGCTACCACATGACAATATTTCCCCAGCTAGGAGTGGGGATCTTCTGTCCACTTCCCTGTCTCCATACTGTAATTTTGTCTGGTTGGAGCTTGAGCTGGTCTCGTGTAAACTATTAATTACATTACTGTGAGTTCCTAAGTCCCTCTGATCTTTGTTTGATGTTTTCAAACACCTGTAGCTTACAATCCCCACCTCCTTCTACAAAGATTCTCAAGCCTTCCTGTGTGTAGAAGTGTAAATGATATGAATACTCTGTAGATGGCTGAACAATACATGATTTTAAATTTTCCACTGGGTTTTTTGTTGTTGTTGTTGTTGTTGTTGTTTGCCATTCAAAGAAATGAGAATTGTCTTTCAAGACGGCTGAGAGATGCCATGTCTTATAGATATAACAGCAAGTCATTAGTTGATTTAGTTAATAATTATCTGACTGTTCAATGAAATAGTAAGTTTATAATAGTAATAGTAGTAGGATATTAGGTTCCCCTCTAGAACCTAAGACCTATCTAACCATGGGCATTGGGTTTTTTTACCTGCATGTCACTGAGTGGTGTTTTTATTTCATCAGAAAATTATATTTATTATTATTCATTTATATTCTTATGGTACTGGTGATTGAATTCAGGGTCAAACAAATATTAGAATGGTGGTCTAGTACACAGTATGGCATTCTGGAGTAAGTAAAAATGTGAAGAAACTAAAAAGATCAGTCCTTGCTGTGGTCAGGTTATATGCCAGGATGAATTAGCAGAACCAGGAAGATTTTTTAATGGAGAGATTTGTACATGATACAGAAATGATCTGAATAAAATTACCCAAGTGATCGCTTCTGCTGTTTGTAATTATATTTCATTTTATTTTACAAACTGCTTGGAATGTTTTCCAGAGTGTGTGTTGTATCTAGAGCAGCTATAGTGTGATTTTACCTGTTGCTCTGGGGTTGGCTCAGCAGCTCAATATCAAATAAATCTGACTGTTCTCAACAGAAAGCACAAAACAGTAACCCACACAGCTCATGTATGTCTCTCTTTTCTTTTGGTACACAACTCCAGACTTGAAAATGTTAGATACTCTCATTGGAAATCATCTTACTGTTAATTAATTACAAAGATTTAATTGGCACTTAAAAATCATGTAGTGCGGATAAAGAATCCTTTATATAAAACACCAGTTTTAGTCGTCTCAGAAGCAGGGAAAGTGGGGATGGGATAGGGGGTTGCAGTGAAGAAGCCAGTAAAGCAGATAACATTTGAAATGTAAATAAAACATCCAAAGAAACAAAGAAAGAAACAAAGAACAAACACCAGTTTTATTGGCCTGTTAGTTTTTTTTTTTTTTTTACATCACAATGCTAACAAAACTCCAATGTTGCAGCTTTAAACTCTATCCTTTCTTGGATCAAATAGTTCAAATTTATTTTAGGTTTGAGTTTCTTTGTTTATAGTTAAGTTTGATTCAGCTTTAACAGGGCTGTATCTAGGCCCTCACACAATTCTACCATTAATCTACACCTACCACACGCTTGTAACTTTTTGTCTCTGAACAATGGTCTTATAAACTTGACATGTCAGCCTTGAACTCACTTAGTAGCCCACACAGAATATGAACCTTAGTCCTCCTGACTCAGCCTCTTGAATTCCTGGGGATTACAGGCCTGTTCTGACAGTTGTCTCTGTTCTGCAAGCTTCTAAAGAGAATCATTCTACTTTTCAGCCCCACAATATTACCACTCACTACTGTATTGATATGATTTTTAGGCATGGAGGAAATGCACAATTGACTAAGTGTCAAGATGAAATTTAATGCAAGGCTCAACTAGAGGTGTAGCGTAGAGCCTACTGATAATTGAACTCTTAATTCAATGACTCTTAAGTGGTTTGATGTAAGCTCTTGAGTCACAATTTGAAGCTATGATTTAGGATCTTATTTTATTGTGTCTTCTTTTGTCTGATTCTATAACCACAAAGATGATCTTCTGTTATAAGTTTGTCTTGGGTAAAAAATTGTTCTCAAAGGCTGTCTATAAATTTGATCAAGTAATTATTCTTTATTCTCACAAAGCTCCCAAGTGTTCTTAGAAAAAGAAACATGGTCTCCAGGACACTGACTTTGTCCCCTGCTCCCTTTTCCCCTTTTCCTCACATGCTTACTTAGCATGCCAAGATCCATGTATGGGACTGGTCTTCTAGTGACAGTTCAAGAAGAAAGCTACTGTCGACTAACTTAGTTCCTCCTTCTGAAGGGAGCAGCTCTGTTTAGTTAGACTGTTTTCAAAGTCCTTTAAGAACGTATATAAATTCTGTATAAATGTCCATTTCATTTAAAGGCAATCAAAAAATTCAACAATTCTTTTCACTACAGTAGTAGTTCATGATAGATCCATTTCATAGTAAGAAAGTTTCCTAAGAAGACATTTCTAATTTTAAAGTGCACTAAAAGTTTTATCTCAGCAACCAGGCATATGCTTTAGTGCCTTGAAAATACATTTGAAGAACTAATACTTTTCATTCTTGGGATGAGTATTTTTATGTCTTCCATTGGATATGTCACCCGAACTCTCATTGTAACAATTTTCAAATTCTCATTTCATTTATCACTTCAAAAATTTATTGACTATTCAAATAATCATTGGTTTAACAAGTAATTGCCTAAGACAAGATCTTAAAATATACTGAAAAACTCAAAAGAAGGCATTTTAAAGAGTACATTTTAATGCAAAGTTACTTTATTGATTTCTTACTTTGATATCTGGAATGTTAACATCTAAAAGGAGGAAGAAAAGATTTTTTTTTCTCTTTCAAATATGTTTTTTTTTTTAACCTAGCTCTTTAAATTTGAAAATTGCCTCTAGCATTTGGGAAAATTAATTTTTATCTAAATTAACTCCTTGATGCTTTCAGTATGTGTCATGATGTGTTGTCACGAATTCAGTCTTTCTGCTTAATGAGCAGTTTCTATGCGTCATTTGTTGGGCTGAGGACTACAGTACAGCAGAACTAAGCATAACCTTCATCCTCATGACATTTATTTGCCAATGTGAAAGGTAGATAATAATCCCAAAGGCAAACATAATGCCATGAGTTATATGATCTTGACTGTATAGTGGAAACTGAGGCAGGGGGAGGAACAGAGTTATTGAGAGATCTGCAGGCTTGGATATTTATACAACTTGTTAAGTCAGGGAAGTCTGTGATGAAGCAATATTCAGTGTGAAGCAAGTAGAGAAATAATGTTGATATCTTGCCAAAGAACATTCTCAAAACTTTCTGAAATTGTCCTAAAAAGAAATAAGCATGACTAGAGTAAGGAAGAGGAGGAACCAAAAGAACATAGGCTGAAAGCTGGAAGTGTGGCTCACGATACAACCACAAAGGGCCTGCTTCTCTGATGAGTACAACTTTCTCTGGGAAGCCATTAGTGAGATTCTGAGCTCAGAAATTGTTTAATGGTCATCATGATTATTGTTTTTTTTTTTATTCATTCAATCTCTGCAGATTAATTGTTGAACAAACTTAATTTTTATCGAATACAGAAAAATTAAAGCTAACCAAGTGCAACAGATAAATCTGCGGATTACACATAGCTTCATACCAACTACTTATTCAACCAGTCAAATTCTTAAAACAGAATCCAAACGAGGTTTCCAAACCCTAATATAGCTTAGGGCTAGTAATAGCAAAAGCATGGAAATGACAGAGATGATCAGGCTTTAGATATACTGAGATTTCACAAATAGAGTTAGCTAGCTGATGGACTCAATTTGGCTATAATAGGAAAATGTGACCTGTTTTGTTTTTACAACTCTCATTCTGAAGTTACTATGAACTGATGTAGGAAACACTGGACGGGAAGTTTGAGATCATAAACTGGAGTTTGTTTCCAAATGAGCAAAATTTAAATCGGCTCTTAATTTTCACACAAAGATAATAGACAAATCTGAAGTATAGTTGTGTAGTCTGAGTCACAGGTAGACTTTGTTTTTTAGCATCATTACCAAGTGGTTGTTATTTAATATCATGCATAGGATAGAGTTCATTCATGTCCTGGTATGGCTATGCTTACCCTAGGGAGTGGTACTATTAGGAAGTGTGGCCTTGTTGGAAGAAGCATGTCACTGGGTTTTAGAGCTTCCTACTGACTAACCTCATTGGAGCTAGTCTTCTCCTGTGTGCCTTTGGAAGAATATGTAGATCTCTCAACTCCTCTAGTGTCACATCTGCCTTCCTGGACACTGCCATCCTTCCTGCTATGATTATAATATGACTGAACTTCTGAACCTGTAAGCCAGCCCCATTTAAGTGTTGTCCCTATAAGAGTTGCCTTGATCATGGTGTCTGCTCACAGCAGTAAAACCCTAACTAAGACAATTCTATCCAGGTCATAGAATTACCATAGGTATAAATTCTGAAGAATACTGGTAGATAAATCATGGAACAATATTGAAAATGACCTGACAGTTATGTCTAGTCGATGTTTTATGGAAGCCTCAGGAGTTTTCTGTGGAGGGCAACGTGATCAAACATGTCAGACACTGCTAGTGGCTCACTGGAGGACTGAGAACTGACAATTAGATTTTTCAAACCAGAACTCAATATGAACAATGAACAAAACTGGCTTGGTGGAATTATTGAAGAAAATATAATTTGAAGTAAGATGTCAATGAGAAATTATATACAAAAATATAGTTAAAATTTCATAGTAGTACTAAAAAGATTTTCGTTCGAAAGTTTGAAATTGAGCTTGAGGCTGAGTAGGGTGGCATGGATCTGTAATCCAAACATTGAAAACTGGAGGTATGAGAATTAGGACTTTATTGTCTTCTTCAGCTATATTTGAGGTAAATATCAATATGTACTGCATGAGGTCCTGACTCAAAAACACAGAAAACGAATAAAATTGAATGATGAAGGAGAAACATATTCTTCTAACTGAGATTCAAAAAAAATTAAACATAAAATATCCAGCTATAATAAGATTGGAGCCAACTACTCTTTGGCAAGAAATATCTGGTGAAGCCTAAGCACAGAGAAACATTGAGTAACTTGTATGAGAGATCTGAAGCCTTCTGTTCCCAACCCCACCTGCTCCTGTCTTACCTGCAAAATATATTTCCTTTCCTAGAGAAATCTATGTGTCCTTGCCAGTGCCATCCTTGTACTGGGCCTCACTGAGTTTGTGGATTTTAGCATGGTTGTCCTTTACTTAACAGCTAATGTCAACTTATAAGTGAGTGCATAGCATGCTTATCTATCTGGTCCTAAATAGTTCTAATTGCCTGCAAATTTATTAATATCATTGTCTTAACAGCGGAGTAATGATGTATTTTGCAAATACCAGATTTTCTTTATCCATTCTATTCTTTAGTCCAGTTGCAGCAGAAGACAGCAGTGTTTTAGAGATTCCAGTACCATGAGATGACTACCAAGAACAGAAGCAGCAACTGAGAACAGAAAGCTGGAGCCTAGAAGACAAGGGTGTGCTACAGAGGGCAGAGATGGAGAACTTACTCAAGCCCTTGGAGGAGCCCAGAAGATTGTGAATAGATCCAAGATATTTGACAGAGTTTGATTTTTCTTTTGAATGTGATTGTGCCCTCATATTTTTCCTCTTGAAGTGAGAAAATATTTTAGTGGAGACCACAGTTAAGAGACTTTGAAATGTAAAAGGACTTTGAATTTTAAAATATACTGGAGGTTTTAAAGGGTTTGAAATTTAAATATGTAAGAATTTGTAAAGACTGTGTGACTTTTAAAGTTATTTAGATCTTGGGGATGATTAAGATAGTAAGGGTTGAGGCATAATTGTGATGTGTTTGTGTGTCATATTGTCAAGAGGTCCTTTGTACTGGTTGGTTTTGTGTGTCAACTTGACATAAGCTGGAGCTAAATGCTTCCATGAGATCCAGCTGTAAAGCATTTTCTCTATTAGTGATCAAGTGGCCCAGCCCACTGTGGGTGGTGCCTTCCCTTGGACTGGCAGACCTGGGTTCTATAAGAAAGCAAGATGAGCAAGCCAGGGGGAGCAAGCCAGTAAGTACCATCCCTCTATAACCTCTGCATCAGAGCCTGTTTCCTGACCTGCTTGAGTTCCAGTCCTGACTTCCTTTGGTGATAAACAGCAATGTGGAAGTGTAAGCTGAATAATTTCTTTCCTTCCCAACTTGCTTCCTGGTCATGATGTTTGTGTAGGAATAGAAACCCTGACTAAGAAAAGCCTCCGCATTGATTGTAGTAGTTCGTATTTCCACCAGCAATGGAAGAGTATTCACTCTGTTCCACATCCTTGCCAGCATGAACTGTCACTTGTGTCTTTGATCCTTGGCATTCTGACATGTGTAAAATGGAATTTCAAAGTAGTTTGACTTTTATTTCCCTGATGGTCAAGGTTGTGGACCTTAAAAACATTTCTTTGTTTATCAGCCATTTGAGATTCCTCTGTTGAGAAGTAGTGTTTAGATCTGTAGCACATTTTTAAATTGGATTATTCAGTTCAATAATGTTTGGTTCGTGACCCTTTTATATATTTTGGATATTAGCCCTCTGTTGAATGTGGAGTTGGTGAAAATATTTTCTCATTATATTGGCTGCCATTTTGTCCTATTGATTGTGTCCTTTGACTTGCAGAAAGTTTTCATTTTCATGAGGTTCTACTGGTGATCTTAGTGCCCATGGTATAGATGTTTTGTTTAGAAAGTTGTTTCCTGTGACAATGAGTTCAAGGTTATTCTCTACTTTCTCCTCTTTAACTTCAGTTAGCATGGCTTTATGTTGAGATCTTTGATCCACTTAGACTTGAACTTGTGCAGGGTGATAAATATGAATCAATTTGTGTTCCTTCAGGGTGGGAAGAATCAGAGGGCGGGGTAATCAAGAAACAAGTGGAACTGGGTGGCATTTAGGGAGGGATATATAAAACCTAGCGCAATGGAAACTCCCTACATTCTGTAAGAGTGACCTTAGTAAAGTTACCTAGTATAGGAGGATATAGATCCTAGACTGGTCATCTTTTACAACCAACCAAGCTTCCAAGCAGTGAGACTGCAAGATCAATTCAGCCCTAAAACCTTCTACCTACAATCTCTCCTGCTTACAGGACATATTGTGGCAGTTCCTGCAAAAAAGAATTAAGTACTGACAAAAATATATTCATATAGTGTTATGCCAAAATGCCTTTAAAAATCTGTACATGTATCCCTCTTTTTAGAAATAAAATTGTAAGAGAAAAACAAAAGATTTTGTGGTAGTAGCCAGCCCTAGGGTCCAACCTGAGACCCACAGCCCTAGAGGGAGTTCACACCTGGCACTGCCTAGAGACCCAGCATATGAGGTTCTGTGCATATCTCATTGCATCTTGTTAGATCATATGTAGTGAATATCCTTAGTAAACAGGGTTTTATAAAAGGGAAACAGAGGTGGTGTTGTTCTGGAGGAGAGGGAAGTAGAGAGGGTGGGGAAGCTGAGGTCAGGATCTAAGGTATGAAATAAGACATTTTAAAAAATTGAGAGAATTGAAGAAAGATTGTATAGTTTCAGACAAAGACAAAGAGACAGACAACATATATATTCAAAGTCAAAACCATCATTTCTTTTAATTTTGTCTCATTTTGAAATTATTGCCTGGTAGTTTAACATTTGACAGCCTCATTTTTGTTCAAATTTTGTTTCCCCCAACTTAATTTCCTTGCCTCCAGTCACCTTTCCACCTCAGTGTGGGCTGTGGTATTTAAATTCCAATCTTATGTCTTTGTTCTTCTGGAATTACAAAAAAAAAAAAAAAAAAAAAAAAAAGATAAAGAAGATAAAAAGGTGAATGTAGCATAGGATTGAATTCCCCATGAAGATGAAATTTGGCAACATGAATCTGGGAAGAGTTGATGCTGACCACTGGAGAGTCATATTCTGGTGTCTCAATTGTCCCTGCCGTCTGTCCATTTCCTTAGGATCATAGCTCAGTTTATTAACATCTTCCCTACCTTCTAAAAATCTCAAGCCTCTTGTCTTCAGGGCTTTTACATTTCTGTTCCAACTTGTTGGAATGATCTTCCCACAGATGTTTATTTAATTTGTGTTCTTGCAGTAATGGTTCCATTACTAAAGCAGCTTGTTTGACTGCCTCTCATTCGTTTGATCTTCATTTCATGGTAGTTATTAATGTATTTCCCAGTATATCTTTTATTTTTGATTTTGTATAACCTCACTTAGTTCTGAATATAAACTCTGTCATTTTTGCTATTCTATTTTTCCCATATTTTTATTTCTTAGTAGGTCATGGGCATATATATGAAGTAGGTAAAAGTTACATATTGAGTGGGTATGTAAATAAACGAATGTTTGAATTAGTCAATTTGGTTTTAAACCTCCAATTATTCTGACACAGAAAAAAATTGAAAGAATTATGGTGTGAATATGTGAAATCTTAAACAAGGAGGTAGGGAAACAAAAGGGCACAAGTTTCCCATTCACAAGCTGTGTTTTAGGTATTGCCATTGCATTATGGTAAAAAAAAATGACTGGGATGTCAATATAATTTCCTTCACAGCTAAAGTTAGGTGGTGCCTAAGAATCATGGCTGCTTTTTCCACTCTTTAAATAATGGTAGTAAGATCCCATCTAATCTTGCAATTTCATATTTTTTGTTTTATCTTTCTTGTGCTGCTCTGTGGCCTATTATCTATGTGAGTTTCTGCCAATCATGTTATAAACTCAAGGCTGCAAAATTATAAACTGTGACAGAGAGTGACAATGTCTTTAATTATTTTCTCCAAATATCCTATCATGTTTCTTTCAAAAACTCAAAGGGGATCTCAACACAATGCACTTCTGTTTTATCCGCTTTGCATGTTAATGCTGCCCTGTTCACACATCAACAAAGACCACATGTTATCCTACATAATGCTCACATAAAGACTCAGATAATCTAGTAATCTTGAGCAAATGTTTTCAATACATATATTCTTTTGAGATTATAATTATAATTCTTCCCTCTCTTTCTAACCCTAACCCCAAACCTCTACTTACTTTAAACTCTCTAATAATTCCCCTTAGTAGTTATTCAAATTCATGGCCTCTTTTTTTTCACTCTTAAGTATTTATTAGAGATATTATGAAACCCTTAAATTACCCAGGTGTCTTTTACACTGGCAAGAATCTTACATGTTTAATAGAGAGTTGGTTGGATAATTTCAAATACATCCATTAATAAAATTCTTTTGAGCTGGAATCTCCTGTAGCCTGAGTTGGTGTAGAACTTCCAGACTTTATTCCAAAGTGCTAGGCTTACAGGCACGCACCACCATGCCTTATTTAGGAGAAAACCATTACAAAATCTCAAGGAACACTTCAGGAACAAGGTAGACAACATGCTTATCTTATATATCACTGTAGCTAAAACATCTTGTTCAGTGGGTTTAAAAAGACCTGCTCTGAGTGTGTTCAGACACTCAATGGAAAAATGAAACAAAATTTTACAGTATTATAATTTAAATAGGTGCCAAATGTCCTGTTCCTTTTCTCCAATCAGTAAGAGAAAATTCTTTTCCAAATCACTTGAAGCTTGGACAAAAATAACCATTCCCCCCAACATTCTGCAGCATCACAGGCAGACTTCTTCAACCCTTCAGAGAGGACATCCCAGCTCTCATGATCTCGTCAACCAGGAGAATGTTGGTGGCGATCACAGTACAGGAATGAAGCAGCTGCTTCTTCACACACGCATTTGTGCGGCCACCATCGGCTCACCTGTGTTCAGATCCACACCTACAAGCTGACGAGATTCTGAATGTTCAGCTTGAACTTTAACTAATGTTTCCTGAAGATCAAAACCAGAGTTCTGCGCAAGAACCTTGGGAATGATGAGCAAGGCATCTGCAAATGCCTGGACTCCAAGCTGAGCCCTGCCCTTCACACTGGGCTTGTATTTAATCAGAGCTTCTGCCAGTGCCACTTCCACAGCAGCTGCCCCCGGGACAACACAGCCATCATCAATAGCATTTTTGACAGCCCTCAAGCCATCTCTTATTGCATCCTTGATTTGAGTCAGTGTGTGCTTATTTGGTCCTTGAACCAGTAAAGTGACAGAACAGGGATTGTTACACTTCACAATAAAGGTGAACTTCTCCTCACCCAGTGTATACCCATAGACAAACCCTGCATGTCCCAAACAGTCGGGATTTAGGTCATCAAAGGAATTCAGAGCAATCCCACCACAAGCAAGTGACAGCCTTTCCATGTTTCTCCTCTTGGCTCTGCGCAGAGCTACGATACCTTCTTTCGCAAGGGCATCTAAAGAAAAGGGGTCAATCCCCTTTTGATTAATAACGACGAATCCTTTATCTGAATCACCACAGACTTTCTTCTTCAGTTCTATGATTTTTTTAACTCTATCTTCAATGAATTTTCTTTCAGCCTTTACTAGTTTCTCTCTCTCTTCTGCACTCTTGTAAAAAACCCAGAATTCACTTCTGTTTTCTCATACTCTAAGGACACGTTGCATGTGAGGATGTAGGCATTCTCTACTCTTTTCTTCATATCAGGATGCGTGCCCCATGATCCAAAACAAGCCCCCTGATTAAGCTTGTATCAGTTTCAGATTTATGTTTCATCTCCATGATCTCAACCAATGGGTTCATCTTTTTTCCTAATAGCCAAAATGGAGTCCACCACAGCCTCTGTCAAGACATCTGCAAGTTCAGCATGCACTTTAGTCCGCAGAGAGGTCCTGGCCACATCGATGAGTGTTTCTCTGTCCATCTCTTTGCTTACTTTGACTTGTTCCAAAAACTGGAGTGCCTTTTCCTTTGCAGCTTCAAAACCTTCCGTTATTATTCTGGGATGAAGACCTTCAGAAATGTAGAGGTGAAGACCCTAAATCCTAAGGCCGAGGTGGCCCGAGTGCAGGCAGCGCTGGCGGTGAACATCAGCACGGCACGGGGCCTGCAGGATGTTCTGAGGACCAACTTGGGGCCTAAAGGCACCATGAAGATGCTTGTATCTGGTACTGGAGACATCAAACTTACTAAAGATGGCAATGTGCTGCTTCATGAAATGCAAATTCAACACCTAACGGCCTCTTTGATAGCAAAAGTGGCTACAGCCCAGGATGACATAACTGGCGATGGCACTACATCCAATGTCCTCATCATCGGGGAGCTGCTCAAACAAGCAGACCCATGGCCTCTTTTATTTTAATTGCTGAATAAAATACTGCTTGGTCTTGCTAATGTTAATTGTATGTATATGTTTTCAGGAATATCCATTTATATTGGATAAACAGTTGTAATTTTGAGTAGCTAGAGAAGCCTATTTCTCCAGTGCTTAGAATTCCTCAGTTGCCTACAGTTCTTAGTATGAATCTTAGTTTAGAAAGTTTACAACTCCCTACAGAGGTGGAATTCTCTGAAGGCTCCCACACCATTATCAACACTTTTGTGAGTTCTTTTGTGGTGTTGGCCTCTGTTCCTAAACACTTTTGTGAGTTCTTTTGTGGTGTTGGCCTCTGTTCCTGATACACTGGCTGGAGTGTAAGTGCCCTGTCCTGGCCCTTGAAACATTGCTCTGAGTTTTTTCTTTTTTCCCCACAAGAGTCTATGGTCCTGGGACCATCCACATAAGGCTACTCCTTTCCTGCTGAATTCATGTGTTCACCAGTCATCTTGGCACACCAAGTTCCTTTTAGAAGATTTTGGACTTCTGTACACTCAGAGGTGGCTCCTACAAGACTGTTTAAACACCAACTTACCTAGAAATATTTTATCTTTGATTTCTTGAATTGAAAGGCATGCTGAGTATCAAACTTTTCTGAATTTTTTTTCTTTCAGAGGTTTCAGTTCCCTTAGGCTTTGTCAATAAGAATGGACCACTATTCACCCATATGGATTTTTGAACCTTATATTAGTATGTTCACTGCTTTCATCTACCAGGACTTTGAGGTTAAAGGGGTCAGGAGATAAAACCTTGTACCTAAATATGTTTATTTTAGATTTTCCTCCTCTGGGGAATATTTTACACACAAATTTCATAATTTCAATCCTGACTTCTAAAGTTCAATTTACACACAAATTTCATAATCTTCTAAAGTTGATGTCTATTCAATATTGCAAAGTAGATTCAGTTTATCTTCAAGTTCCTGGACTCTCAACTGCTTAAATATTTTTCAAAAGTCCTATTACCAAATCCTTCTCTGAAATTCTATAAAAATTCCTCCATGCCTACACAAAATCAAAAAATTATCAAGTATTTGTAAGGCATGGTTATATAGAATAATCATAATTATTCCCAAAGAGAGGAATATTAAAGAGGGCTAGGACCAAAGATTGTTGAAAACTTATAGGAAAATCATTAAATCTCTGAAGTTCTTGTCAAAGAGTTGGATGATCCTATCATATAGTTTGATGATACGAACTTACATAATCAATCTCCAAAACTTTGCACACAGTATATGTTTCCTTAGCAGGCATAACATACCTTGTCATATACTGGTGATGGACATAGGAACATGACGTCCAACCCCCTAAACTTACTTTGAACCCTTTGTGGAAGCTTCTGTAGCACCGTCATTTTAGATCTTTCATGACTTTACAAACCAGTACCACATGGAAAACTCTTGTCCTCCTGAACTATAGGAGGATCTGCATGAACAAATTTTTGGTGTCTCAGAGGGTCTTCCTGCAGGCCACCTGTAAGACTCCCAGGGTACTACTGAAGAGAAGGGCAGCACATTGCCTTATTTCTAAAAGAGTCTGCTCTGGAATCTCTTTGAAATAGGGTTTTAGTTTGACAGCTCACAACCAGTATTGGCTGTGACTTTGCCAGTTTGGGAAATGTCCTTAAGCCACCATTCCCATTTGTCCTGATGCAAAGAACTTGGCTTTGCTTTAACCTCAATAATCTCTTTGGCAGCTGTATCACAGTTGGCTGCACTTTTAGACTATTCCTTTCTCTGGCTAAATTTCAACGCCCCAGAGTTCTCTCTTTTTCACTCCTTTTCCCCTCCTCATCCTTAGTGCAAAGCTGGCTATAAAAGCCAGTAATATCTGCCCCATTGATCAAATGACTTGCTGCTTTGAAATTTCTTTTCTCGATAAACTAGCACATTAAGGTCAGCCTTTCATAGTCTCCTAAGATGAAATGTGTCTGCAGTGTTTGCCACAGTAAACAAAGTTGCCTTTATCCCAAATTCCTTCAGAATTCTCATTTCCATTGACAATCTCAGGCATCAAGTTCCATTTTCTAAGGTCACTCTGGTAGGAGCTTCCTACAGGCATAACACTTCCCAAATTCTTTCTATAAACTGATAGCAAAGACTTCTCCATATTATTTAAGATAAATCAACACCTGGTCCATTTATGAGTAGCAATTTCCTGTATTATATATATTTTTAAATGTAATCAACACCTTAAGTTAAAAAGAGAGAAATATTGTCACTGATCAAGAGCTGTGGAGCTTGCAGTAAATGACTGATTGGCTCTCTCAGTTTTGAATGCAATGATACAATATATCCTCATGGTGGATATAAATCATTCATCTTATGTCCCTAAAGTAAAGAGAGGATCCCCTGAACTACAAGAAGAAGCAGCAAAGCTTACTGCCTATGTATTTGAAGGATTTAGCTTATAAAGGCTGTAGATTTCTATGTAGAACTCTGGAAGAGCCAAAAGTAGATGCAAGAGACACAAGAGATTGCTAAATAACTGTGTAAAAAAGCCAGGTGATTAAGAACACAGAGGATTTTTAAGTTAGTGAGCCTCTAATACTTGTGATACTGTAATGGTAACTAAGCATTTGTCAAAATCTATGTAAAACAGTTCAATGCACAGCAAATGTAATATCAACAATTGACTTTAACCTATGCACTGCTCTAATGTGGATATTACTAATTAGGAAAATACACTACAATGTCTGTACAATTGTTTTTTGAAGCTTAAGAAGGTTCTAAAAGTCTATTACAATGATGAATATATTTTCATTAATTTAATTATATTTATCTCTAACATACATAATCTTAAATATTATACATGTGAAAAGAAGATGAGATGGCAGGAAATGATGAACCAGTGCAGAGAGCTGAATGTGAATGAGTGGTCACGTGTTTCATAGCATTTCTCAGTTCATTGTGAGAACTCAGTAGAGACAGTTTCAAGTAGGTACATAATATATAAAGGATTAATTTTAATATCTGAAATTCCACATTTAACAAGTATATTAATTACCAATCTAGGTAATAATATTTTCAGTTGTTAATAGGTAATTTTTAACACATATATAAACAATATAAGATATTTATATTTTTCCTTTTATTGAAGAGTTTGTTTTTCTTACATAACATATCGTGATTATGGTTTTTTCTTTCTCCTTCCCTCCACTCCCATTGGGATCTGCCTCCTTCTGTTTCTGATTAGAAAACAAATAGACTGCTAAGCCTCACTCCTTCTTAGGAAAAAAAAAGAACAAGAGTATCGCACCCTCTCAGAGTGTGGTACACCTAGACATTAAATCATTAATAATCCAAGAGCTAGGAATATAGCTTTGTGGTGATTTTTGGTACTCAAAGATCATTATGTTTAATCTATACACACCAAGAAAATTCTGACTGTTTTCATGTTCTGTTCTGTTCTACATGTACTTTATGCTTATGGTAACTAGTGGGATTTTAATGCATGCCATCAAACCTCTAAAAAGATTTCCAAAATGCTTTAAAGAATATGTACATGTATCTGTCTTCTTTAAATAAAGTTGTAAGAAAAAAATTAAGGATGAAGGGGCCACACAAATGGATAATAAGAGATCTCTGAGATTTATTGTGTCAAAAAATAAATGGACAGAACAGTGTATACAAAAAAATGTAATAAGATAAAACAAAAAATAGCACCATAGAATAGAATAAAACCAATAAACAGAAGGAAAAGAGACTAAGAGAAGGCACAAAAAAAATTAGAAAGCCAGTCAGTCCCCCTTATTAAAGGAACATGTACTACAAGGTCCATGATAGGCTGTAAACGTTCTCTTTTTAAAAAGTGTAGATCATTGACCAACATAGTAGTGTCCTAATTTGTATTTATTTATAGAATGAATGCAAACCATAAAACCAGCTCCAAATCTCTTCATTCTAGGAATTGGAGTTGGTACCAGCCAGGGCTACTGATATCCAGCTATTCTCACTAAGATTGGTGTGTCCAGATATCATGTACTGTCTCTTGGAGGTGTTGTAGCCATGAGTGGAACTTTACCTAATTAATTGAAATTTATTTGCATCAATACAAAGTTTGATATTTAATTCATAACTCATCCCTTTTTAGTCCCCCCTTTCTTGTTATGACTTTTATAATTACATTTCCCCTTCCTTTTCTTTCCTCCAAACTCTCAACATGCCACTTGCTTGTCTCCTTCAAATTTTCAGCCTCTTTTTACACTAATTATTGTATATGTGTGCATCTCTCTTTCTAGATATTTCTAATGGCAGCCTGTTCAGCCAATATAATAATATGTGCATGTATATTTTGAGGGATGGCCATTTGGCAGTGCACAACAGTGTGCTCCTCTCTTGGGAGGACCACCTTTCCTTTCTCCATTGTCATCAGTACTTTGTGTAGGCTCCAGTACTTGTGGACATTTCTTTGTCCTGTTTGGCTTGTCCTTTGACATCTATCTTTTCAGCTCACATTTGGGCAGTTCTGTTTCTGAAAATTTATGTGCATAGCTTCTGATATTATTAGGAGGTACACAATCTCACAACAAAATCCCCAATCCTCTGACTCTAGTAATATTTCTATTTCCTCTCTTCAATGTTCCATAAGTGTTAATTGTGAGGGTGTTTTTTCAAATTAACCAATGGAATTGGGCTCTAATATTTGTAATTTTGAATAAGAGAATTTATAGTTCTTCTAAAATCCCTCACTTACCAGTGTTATAGTTTGGATCCAGCTTGAAAAATAATGTGTACCATTCAGAGTTATTTGTACTGAAATCTGTGATAGTCTAAAGCATTCAGCACCAAGAGACAGTATTATTGCAACATTTTTTATGTTTTCACTTAAAATAACACTGGTTTCTGGACAAAAAGATCATGGGAAGGAAAGATGATAGGCAAAATTTTGGTGTTTATATTGCATTTTAAATGTTTTACTTTAAGGCTAAACATTTGAAGATTCTGTGCTTAGGAGTTTATGAGCATTAGAAAGATAAGTAATAGCTTAATAGGCCACACCAAGAGTTTCATGTATACGAGTAGAGTGTCCTCTGATTGTATGTATCATTGTCATTAAGTTTTATTTTGCTTGTGTGAAGTTAAACACAATTTATTATCAGTGAAAAGTTGATGGTAGATGACAATGTTGTCACACAAAGGAGAAAATATGCATTAGTAAATCAAATATTGATATTATGTATGTGTACATATATGAAAAATTATACATACAACTATAAATAATCAGTGCTTTTGAGTATATCTATTCATCTCTATGTATTTAATATTTTAATTTATGTCTTGAAAGTCTCCTCTCCTGATCATAATTTGAAGAAAAGGCAGGTGCATATGTTTATGTTTGAATGACTGAACTGGATATAACCTAAGGATTCAGCCTGTGTAATTTACAGTTGTTCAACCACCCTAATGATAGAAATAGTGTTATAGATTTTTAAGCCACTTAACGTAAAGCTTAAATAATGTAATTATTTATAGATCCCACTCCATCTAACCTCAGTGTTAACCAAATTTGTACATATCTGATCAAAAATAAAATAAATGTTAAAATAATCTTTAAAAATAAGAAGTTCAATTTACCACCACATTTTCTAAGCATTGCATAGCTGTTTATTTGTCTCATTTAATAGTTTTTAATGCTTGTTTTGAATCAGAATTCCTACTGTTATATTGTAATGCCTCCCTTCAATATTAACTTAGATATATAATATGTATTTATTCTATGCCAATTTTTGATCAAACACTATTTGTGATTTTGCTTTTATCCGTTTGTATTGTCAATGGCTCATAACACATCAAGATCACAATAATACTGTGATATGAAAATGAGAATTATATTTTATTTGTATGGTTTTCATTATTGCAACACCAATAAACATATCACTTCATTATTGAACATGAGACAAAATAATATCTTAATATAAGCAGGATGAGTGTCCATAACTTTAAGAAAATGATTGAGAAGCATTATATTATTTGGTATTGCATTTTTACAAAGAAATGGTACTTAACAGATTAAGAAAAATTAACACAATGAACTTGGTATTTGGACTCTATTGTTTAGAATATTGCTCTCATGACAAAATAATCATTCTCATTAAGACTTTATCTAGTAGAGAGGTAGAACTAAGATACACACAACTTTTTCTGTATCTAATTTTATAAATAGATTTATTGATTTCTACCCTTATTTCTTTTCTTTAAAAAAGTGTTTTTCTTCCTGTTAAAGTTGTATGTAAACATGGGCTATAAATTGGCCACACACTGTTGGGTTGATGTTAAACTCCAAACATTGGGCTAGAACATGTAAAATTTGTACAGAATATCTCTCCCAAAATATAGCTCAAGATATGATCATTAGCAAGTCATATTCTTTATTAATTATCTATATTAGTGTTCCAAACCATTATGATGCCCAACATTTTTGATTTCAAAAGATTGTTTTTTAAATTGCCCACTCCCTTTGCATTTCTGAGTCTCAACCCTCCAACTCACAGCCTCCAGTTATCTCTTCATGGCCCTTGAATTTCATCTAATCTTTCCTAATCATAAATAGAAAGGACATCATTAAGATTCTGGCAGGATTCAGGATGCTCTAGTTTGTCTAGATGCTATATATTGTTGAATTGTTACATTTTTCACAGTTCTCAGAAGTAAGAAACTGAACTGCAACCTTGTTTATCCATATTGAATTGAATTGTAGCTGTGATTACATTTTAGTGCCTCAAATGTGGTCTTCGTGCAATTCTATATGAAATTATATTATGATGACATAATTTTCCATTATCCTTCTCCACACACTCCCATATACCAACTCTTGCTCTTTTTTGTATTTATAACCTTTAGTCATAGTAATATATATGACTCAGTCTGTATAATGTTTCTTATGTCTGTAATGTCAGAGACAAGAAATTAGTACATGTTCAATTATGAGGGAGACTATGAATTTTTTATCTTCTCATTGAAATTCTTTGAGCTTTAATAGATTTTTCAGTGATTAGACACATGAAGGTATACCTAATCTTCATGAAAGGTATAGTCTGTCTCTCGTTTGGTCTTTGGCTTCATCAATACTCAGTTTTTCATATTTTATCAGGTCCATAGTAATGTATAGGAAATCACTGTTATAACCCTGTGCGTGTATGACTTTTCCATCCCAAACACAGGACTTTCTATTTCCTTAGAGGCAACAAAGCCTACATTCACTTTGCCCTATATTATTCCTAATCTATTATTCACAAATGAACTTTATTTCTACAATCCTTTTGGGGTCTAGTATTTGGCTTTCAAAGGAGCCTGGAAAACATTGCTTTCTACATGCAATGTTTCTACAGTAACTTTGAAAGTTCACCTAGAATAAAAAAGAAGCCAAGAATAGTTTTTGAAGTAAAAACCCTTTTCAAAGATAAACAATGAGTGTAATCTACAGGGAAAATATAAATAAGATTTTCAGAAGAATTTCTAAATGAAAAATTGCACAGAGTATCTACTTTCATGCTATATTTGGTTAACAAAGAAAAATTCTAACAAATTATTTTTAAGTTATAATGTTTCCTTTTTGTTATTTAAATAAATTGAGCAACTTTATTTAAAAAACAAAGATAAATGTGCAGATTTTAAGCATTTTGCATAAATGTGTATGAATACATTTTTGTCAGTACTTGATTTTTTTAAAGGTTTGATAGTATGCATTAAGATCTTACAAGTTACAATGAGCATAAAGTACATGTAAAACAAGATGTAACCTGGAAATAGTGTTTCTTATATTTCCTTATTGAAAAATATATTTCTATAATGTTCTACATCTATTCATTGAAAAATTAAAATGTCCAATAAATCCATGATTTACAAAATGATTATTTGGCAAGAATGTAACAAGTATTTTGCAACAAATAATCAAATATGTAAATAAAAATCAATAAAAGTTTAGATGAACTTTAAGTTAACTAAACTAATCAAAATTTAGAATAACTTACTTCACAATAACACAGTAACCTTCATCTCACATGTTTATATGATATATACAAACGCAAATCCTCCCTCAAAACATGAACCTCAACAAATTCTAAACATTTAAAAATCTAAGGACTTCTAAAAAACAAAAATAAATAAAATAAAAGTAATAATAACTATTAATAATCTAATTAAAAAAAATTTAGAACAAAAACTATCCCAAATTTAAGATTCATGAGTTTGTAAAGATTTTTTTTTTTGATGCAATAGTCATTAAAAATAAAAATTCAGTGGCAGAGGTGGGCTTCCTTCTTACGAGTTTTTGCACAAGGAGATTCCTTGTGGCTTCTAAAACCAGATGTACTTGGCTATTGTTTTTGTTTTCCAACTAGAACTAAGACTTGGCTAGACTCTATTATGAAAAGGCTTTTTTGTACCTTATACCATAACTCTTGGGTCTAGAACATAGAGAAATCAAGATAGAACAGGGCAGAAGCTAAACTTTCATAGTGTTGAAGGGTAGGGCAGACAGGGTCTGTATAGGATTCCAAAGGAGAAAAAACAACAAACAGTCTTTTTGTTTGTTTGTTTGTTACTGTTGGCATATATTTTTTATTTAAGTTTCTCAGTGTACCTAGTAAATAGTAAGACATGTCTAACATAAAGAAAAGGCTACCAGAACTTCTTCCAATAAATTGCCTTCACTCCTCTCCATTTATTGGATATTCTCTGTATTTATATTTCAAATGTTATTGCCTTTCCCCCACTCCCATCCCCCTCCACCTACACTTCCTTCCATGAAGGTGCTCCATCTTTCAACCACCCTCTCCCACCTCAGCTCCATGGTGTTACCCTACAATAGGAGAATAAACCAAAGGCCTCAGCAATAGTGCTTGGGTTTCATGGCTGCATATGGGGCAGTTCTCCAGGTGAGGCAGTCTCTGAAGATCTTTTCTTCACTCCCTGCTCCTCTATTTGGCCTTGTATTTCCTTCTCTGTTTTGTTCTCCCTTCTAAGAAGGACTGAGGCATTTACATTCTTGTCTTCCTTTTTTTACAGCATCATAATGTCTGTGAATTATTTCTTGGTATTTATAGCTTTTTGGGACTAGTATCTACTTATCAGTGAATGCACACATGTGTTATTTTGTGACTTGGTTACCTCACTCAAGATGATAGCTTCATCCATTTGCCTAGAAATTTTATAATTTTATAATAGATGAATAGTACTCCATTGTGTAAAAGTACCACAAATTCTGTATCCATTCCTCTGCTGATGGGCATCTGATCTCAGAAGGTGAAAATATTTCCCATGCTCATGGATTGGAAGAATCAACATAGTAAAAATGGACATCTCACCAAAAGAAATCTATAGATCCAATGTATTCCCCATCAAAATTTTAATTCAATTCTTTATAGAGTTAGAAAGAGCAACTTGCAAATTTATTTGGAATAAAAAACCCCAGGATATAGAAAACTATTTTCAACAATAAAAAAGCTTCTGGGGAAATTACCTTCCCTGACCTCAAGGTGTATTAGAGATCAATTGTGATAAAAACTGCATGGTATTGGTACATAGATAGGCAGGTACATCAATGGAATAGAATTGAAGACTCAGACATGAACCCACACACCTATGGTCACTTGATCTTTGACAAAGGAGCTACTAATATTCTGTGTTAAAAGGACAGCATCTTCAACAAATGGTGCTGATTCAACTGGCAGTCAGCATGCAGAAGAATGCAAATCAACCCATTTTTATTTTTTGTACAAAGCTCAAGTCCAAGTGGCTCAAAGACCTCCACATAAAACCAGGTACACTGAAACTATTAGAAGAGGAAGTGGGGAAGACCTAAGAACACATAGGCACAGGGAATATTTCCTGAACAGAACACTAATGGCTTATTTGCTAAGATCAAGAATTGACAAATGGGACCTCTTAAAATTGCAAAGCTCTGTAAGGCAACACACACTGTTAAGAGAACAAAACAGCAACCAACAGATTGGGAAAGGATTTTTACCAATCCTACATCTTATAGAGGGCTAATATACAATATATACAGAGAACAACAGTCGTATTCAGCTTTGGAACTAATGTTCAAAAAAAAAAATTAGGTGAGGTTAGCTTACTGGTGCATTAATGACAAGTCTGTTACGGTGGTAACCAACCACTTTGAGCACCGTCTGATTACATTTGTACCTTGTTCCACAAGAGGGAATTCACTTTTGGTGCTATAATAAGGTAAGATATTAATTAATCAGAAGGTGTATGTGTCTAAAGTGGCTATTTGACTGTCATTTTTTTCTTTTAAATAATTAAGTTTATGGTCACATAAACTTAACAACACATAGTGCAGTTGTTAGCTTTGAACAGAACAACTGCTTTTTTCAGTATTCAGAAATGAGGCCTTTGGTCCAGTGAAGGCTCATTTTCCCTGTATAGGGGGAACGCCAAGGCGCTGATGTGGGAGAGGATGGTTGGGAAAGTGAGCCCCTTCATGGAAGTAAGGGGCAGAGGGGAAGGAGATAATATTTGAATGTAAATTCAAAGACCATCCATGAAAAGGGAAATATTTATCAAAAAAGAAAAAGAAGTGGAAGGAGGAGGAGAAGAAGGAGAAGGAGGAGAAGAAGAAGGAATAGGAGGAGAAGGAGGAGAAAGAGGAGGAGGAGGAAGGAAAAGGAGGAGCAGGAGGAGGAGAGGAGGAAGAGGAGGAGAAGAAATAATTTCATTTGGTCAAATTCCAGAGGAAAAAAATGACTTTTGAATACCCAGCTCTAAAACAGTTATATATAACACCCATTTCAACTCTCAAGAAATAGCCAGAAGGAAAAGAAATAATATGCAATCGAAAGATATTGGAGGAAGCAGTATAGAATCCTGATTTCTGTTGTGCTTTTAATCTCACAGCTTTGATTGGCTGTATAGGATCTCCACAATATTGACTTGTCAATACCTTGTCATAAAAGGTGGAATTACTTATGGGCTGTAACTCAATATACACAGATAATGGCTGCTGGAAGGAGACTATTATCGTATATGGCCCAATTTGTAATCATATTATTAACTTCTTTTGCTGTGGGTATGCTTCAGTGACCAAATATACTACATATTTCATACTTGCAAGATGCATATTTTACCGATATTTTATCTCATCTTACTGGTTGTCTGTACTTCCTGTTGTAGTATTTATTGTGTGGAAGATGTTTGGATTAATTTTCCTTTTTTTCTTTTGCCTTTCATATTGTGTCTGAAAAATTTCTCACTCATCATAACGTTTTAAATTTGTCTTCCTACATTCAGTTCTAATGGTACTGTAAGTCTTTGCTCTGTTTTGGTATTTTGTTTTAGGGGTGATGGGGTTTATTTTAACTTAAATTTCCAGGCTACAAGTAGCAGAAAAGTAAAGGCAGCAAAATTTAAGATATCTAATCACATCATCTCTACACTAAATTATGTTCACCTCTTCCATTCTTATACACTCTGAGACCCAAGTCCAGGGAGTAATGCTGCCCACAATAAGCTTGATCTTTTCATATCAATTCATGTAATCAAGATAACCCTCACTGACTAATATTATCTAAATAATGCCTCACTGACATTTTTCTGCCTAGGTGGTTCTAGATTGGGTCAATTGACAATGGAAACTGTCACAACCTAGAACACTGTTTTGAAGGTGTTTGTGTGTGTGTGTGTGTGTGTGTGTGTGTGTGTGTGCATGTATGCGTGTGCATATATGTGTGTGTGCTCACATTGTCAGGGAAGATCAAAGATGTATGTCTTCCTGTCTTGTTTTCTGCCTTAGTTTTAAAGACAGAGTTCTTACTGGACCCTGAGTTCAGTGACTTGCTTTGTTCCATTTTGAAATAAGTTTTGTGAGGGATGGGATGTAATTTCTTCTTTTCCCATATAGATGTCTAAATTCCTCAGCTCTATTAAAAATCATTTCCTCTCTCTATATGTAATCAATGATATTTTGTCAACCTTTTTAAGGTAGTACATGTACCTAAATGTCTTTTCTATTTATGAGACAAAACATAATCAATGTATTCCCAGAAAAGGCTTGAATAATCAACTTCAATCAATTAAAGAAAAAAAGTGTGGTTGTTCTATTCCTAGGGTACTGTTCTCTTTTGAAGAATACTTTTGTGCCTCTTGAGAATTATTCTGTGCATATGATTTAATCATCCAATGACAAGGTAGTGCATCTACAATAATTTCACAGTGAATATGGGTATCAAAATATTGCATTAGAGGCCAATCATTATTTAATATTTAAAAAAACTGAATTGAACAAAAATAGTGCAGTTCCTTTGTTTGACTTTGGTTTTATTCTACAATGGGAAAATCATTGTGTTAGTCTTTGTGATCCTTTATATTGGTACCACAGAAATTCTTGACTACTCACTGGTTTTCACTGGTACTTACGAAGTAGATATGGAGTTGGTTTGCCCATTTCAGATCCAACTTTTTCTTCCTGTTGACTCAGGAGAGCAGAGTTAGTGTGATTTAAGTTCAACCTGATGACTTCTGTCATACACTTTCTCAAGATAGAACTGTGGCGACTTTTAAAACCTAATTTCTTCTACAACTTACTAGGCTCCAGAGGCATCCTTTCACAGACTGTTACACATGCTGATCACTATTCAAAGCTGCTGTCAACATCCTCTTGGTATTTTCTCAGCAGTGTTAAGCCATGTCCTTGGTATCATATTCCTTGCAAACCTTCATGGTTCCTTTCTTGAGGACATGTGCTTGTCCTCTGTGCCTGACTTAACTGGATAAGGAGTTTATATGTGAAGCAGTAAATGTTCCCTTACCCTCCATGTCTGGGTAAGATTATTGCTCTAACTTGAATGCTTGCTTTCTTTCTAACCTGTGTTGAAAATGGACAGCTTTTGTAGCAGTATTTAGAGAAAGAAGCTTGAAGATGTAGTCTGGCAACGTGAAGGGGTTGATGGCATGATTTTTGGTGTGAGATCATGAAATTACAAGTTTTAGTACCTTCTTAAGTCTTCATATTCTCCTTTCCTTCTCTCATCACCCTTCTTTGTCTTTGCTTCTTTCACCCTTCCTTCTCACATGGGATAATACAGGAGAAAGATCCTTATCAATTGGCACCCGCTTAATCTTATACCTGTCAGCTTACATAACTACAGTCAATCATTTCTCTCTGTCATAAATGTCCCAATGTGTGGTGGTGATTCAATTACAAAAGCACATGATGTATTCAGACAGTTGTACAACAACCCCTGAACCCAATGACAGATATCGCTGAGAAAATATTTTGTATTTTATTACAGAGCAGGTCCATGCCTCAATGTCCATATGTAGACTCTGCCTCATAATTTCCACTTTATTAAGTTAACTTAGACTCCTTTTCTGATTCTTATGCTTCCTGATCTCAAATCTTCTAGCTGCGGTATGTAGACATCACCCTAATACATACAATTCTCACTTTAAAAGCCCATTTTAATCTTGATTCATTCAAGGCCCATTTGACCTAAGCAGAAGCCATGATGAAGACATCTGAAGTCAAAAGCTTAGGCAAGAAGGCATCAGCTAACCCCAATTGTGCTACTTAATATTTTATTTACATGTACTTATTTTATTATATGTCTTTAAACGTTTAACTTAAATGTGTGTATATGCACCATCTACAGGCCTCTGGATGTTAGAATTGGGCTTAGGATTCCCTGGAACTGGGGAATGTTTCTGAGTTTCTATGTGGGTGATGGAAACTGAGCCCAGGTCCTCTGGAAATCAGCGCTCATATACTTCTTTGAGCTGTCGCTCTGCTCCATCCCCTGATATACCTAATCTTAACAAGCTTCATCTTTTTAAGCATGTTCTGGTTTCAAGATCACTGAAGATACAGGAATAATTAGTTAATCTAACACAGAGATTTTATGACCCTTCATTTTCTTGACAAGTCAGGTTGCAAAACCCTGTGTTGTGCGAACATCGCACTTTTATTCATGCCCTGCCAAATGGTTGCTGATATTAGTTACATCACGTTAGTGTTGTAATATTTTGAGTCTAACTACAATTTTTAATATTAGTCTGAAAGTAAGTGGAGTTTTTATCACATATAGTCAGTGTGAAATTTCACCATCCCATATCTAGAGTTAAAAGTGTTTTGAGTTTCCTTCATCTATTTCCAGATCGGTAGGTATAATGCATAACTTATTATGGCAGCCACAGCATGAGAAGTTTCTTAGAAAGGATTACTATGCTTCTTGGTAATTTAGATATTTGTAATATACTTTCTCTCATGATCCAATCAGCATGAATAGGTGAATAGTTTAGGTGAACAATGGTTGGCTTCTGATAGTCTTTTTAGGTATAAAGGCAAGGATACTCTGAAATCTAAGTGGAAAATTGTATCTTTGAAAGCAATAAGGGATTTTTACAATATGGTGAAAACTACAGAGTGTTTTTATACAAGGACATATTACTGTCTCAGACAATTTTAGATTTTCAGTTGAGAGCTGCAAATTAATTCTGATTTCTTTTCAATATAATTTAGATTATAAAATTAACCATAATTCTAGAACAAATTCTGAATGTTCACCACAGGAATGCCTTTGCGCTTGAAACACCTGTTCATCTTTAATGAAACATAAAAGTACTTGCTCCCAATGTGTTTTCATTAAATGTTCATATCACACCATGAAGTGTGTGGCTTAAACAGAAAAGTATCATGTGAAAATATAAGTAAAGTTCTTTTGTTATTAGTCTTCATTTCAACATATGATTCTATATTAGTTAGGGTTACTATTGCTGCAATGAAATACCACGACTAAAAGCCAGTTTGAAGAGAAGGTAGTTCATTTGGTTTATACTTCCACATCACTGTTTGATATTGGAGAAATTCAAAACATGAACTCAAACCAGCCTCCTTTCTTAAAGAACCCAGTATCACCTACCCAGGGTTTCTCCCACCTGCATTGGACCCAGACCCTTCTACATCAATCACTAATTAAGAAAAGGCTCTACAGACTTACCTACAGCCTAATCTTATGGTTCTATTTTCTCTATTGATGCTCCCTCCTTTCTGATGACTCTAGATCGTGTAAAGTTGACATACAAGTAGCCAGAAAAGATTCTTTAATTTAATTTCCTAAGTTATGTACAAGGTACAAGTAAGTAATGGTGAACAGGTTGCTATGCATAATAAAATCTTCCTCAGTGAACATGTATCTTAATGTATATAAGTTCTACCAATCACATCTAAATCATGTCATTGGTAGAACTACATTGTCAACCAGTAAAACTATTGATATGTGATCTGGACATGTCCTGGCCCACAGTCTGGACAGTGTGAGGAGACTCTCCCTATAGTATTAAGAGCATGTTTTTAATATTGTTTTTTTATTTATTTACATTTCAAATGTTATTCCATTTCCTTGTTTGTCGTCCGAAAATCCCCTATTCCATCCCCATTCAACCCATTTACCCACTCCTGTGACACCTCCTAGCATTCACCTACACTGGGGTATCAAGGCTTCACAGGACTAAGGGCCTCCCCTACCACTGATGCCAGATAAGGCCACCCTCTACAACATATACAGCTAGAGTCATGGGTCTTTTTTTTGGTAGTTTAATTGCTGGTAATTCTGGGGATTCTGGTTAATTGATATTGTTGTTCCTCATATGGGCTTGCATACCCCTTCAGCTTCTTCTGTCCTTCACCTAACTCTTCTACTGGGGTCCCTGTGCTCAGTCAGATGCTCAATCACTTAAAATCTTGTTATAAAATTGTGGAATAATCTTTCTTTCTTAGGACCTCAAGTCCTTATGGATTTTAAATTATCATAACATACAACACCTACACACCAGAGCTGCATGTGTGTCTTTATAACAGTAAATAACCTACAAGACACTTCAGAGCTTGTGTTCTTTCCTTCTGGTAGCTTTTTATTTGCTAGTGTCTCTGAAGTACCCGAATCTTCCTAACAAGACAAAGGTGCATGTACAAATGAAAGAAATCATCTTGTAAGGAATAAATTTGTGGAGATCTTTACATTTGGAGCTCGCTAATTATATCTATTGGACATATTACTATGGTCATACTAAAACAATTAGAATAGAGATAAATGAATGAATGAATGAATGAATGAATGTGTGTGTGTGTGTGTGTGTGTGTAAGTTAGATGTGAAAACCAAAACAAGGTAAAGCAAAGAGGCAAAATCATGCCTGTTATACTTTAAAAATCCAAAACTGTGTGATAGAACATATTCTAAGAATTTAATTGAAAAAAAAAGACAGTTTAAAGTGTGACAGAACTTGAAAGTGTGAAGACGGGTATCTTGAGGTCTGTGTCTGAAAATACCTCATTTATTTATAGTTATGTGGAGACACGAACTCCCAGACACATGGGTGATATGTGGAGAATTAAATGGACTCAGGAACAGATCTAACATGTTGAACAGGGTTGGTTATCATATATATTTTAAATGCATATTTATATTTTTAGTAACAGTGAGTATTCTGCCTGATTGTCTGTACATGTGCCATGAGCATGCCTGGTACCCATTAAGGCAAGAAAATTGATTTGGACTTGGAGCCACAAGCAGGTATGAGCCACCAACTAGGGACTAGAAAGTGAACCCAGATGCTTTTTTGTAAGAGCAGCATGTGTCCTTCATCAAAGAGAAATCACTTTATGTTTCTAAAACTGTGAAATGAAGATGAATGCAATCTAGGCACTCCTAGAATCTGATAGCTAGACTGAGTGTTACAAACTCAAGTCATGTATAATGCACAGAGTAATGCACACTGTAATACACATTTTATTCTCTTCTACTAAACAAGAAAACAAAACCACAAAATATACATAAAGAGACACCTAGGAATAAAGCCACAGACTGCACTATTAGTGAAGTTTAGTATTAGTGAATACCCCACAAGGTCTATTGATTGTTTACAAACATCAATGATACTTGGAAGTATCAATTTTGTTTCAGTATCAATCCTTTGTTATTTGACTTTATTTTTATGAATGAGCATAATTAATTTACAACTACTGGTCCAAGACAAACACACACACACACACACACACACACACAGAATATGTTTTACATAAGTTAGTGTATTATCTCATATCTATTACCAAACAGTCTATGAAACACGACTTACTTGTTAAAACTGTTCCACCAGACTATTTTATTACATGACTAAAATATGCTCTATTTTAGATTTATCTCTAAACTAAACTTAAAAGTGAATTCACAAGTAAAAGAAGATTTATGCCAAATAAGTGGAATTATTGCTCTCAATTTGAAGCATTTATTGTTGTTCTTATTGTTTCGCCATTAAAAAGTTAATGATGAATGTGGTGATACATTTTTATGGAGTGCTTATTGTCTTTAGCAAAAATGATAATGAGAGTAAAATAGTTTTGTGGTGTGAAATTAAATAATTTGATCCCTGAGAGCTTTGCTCTAAATGTTCTTCAAATATAATGACCTCTTATTCGTAATGATTTTAGGAGTAGAAATTTATATTCTCCCATGACATCCTATAACAAAAAGAAATTGTTAACTACTTTTATTTTGTGGTTGGATAATTGGAGACTCATTATGGTTGTTGCCAAGTAATTCAGATTTACTTTAAGTTATCTTGTGAGCAATAAAAATAATGAAATGAAAAAAGTAGTAACTTTTCTGGCACTTACAATCACTGAAAATACCATTTCTATATAGCTGCTTGCAGTGCAGTAGAAAAATGGTCCTGTGGGGGATAAATGGTTATGGAAATAATTTTAACTTTTATTTTAAGTTTTCATGGACACAAAAAATGACTTCAAGGAATGGACAGAAAAGCTACATAAATTGAATTATAATCGAAAAATAAAAAAACAAAATTAATCAGAAAGTCTAGATAAAAATCTCATTGTTCCATTATGCTCTTTAAACACAAAGAAAACTGACTGTTTCCAGGTTACATCTTGTTTTACATGTACTTTATGCTCATTGTAACTAGTAAGATTTTAATGCACACTATCAAACCTTTAAAAATATCAAGTACTGACAAAAATGTATTAGTATACTTTTATGCAAAATTACTTAAAATCCGTACATTTATCTTTGTTTTTAAAATAAAGTTGTTCAATTAAAAAATAAAAATAAATCTCATTGTTCCAATAAAAAGAAAAATTAAATCATATGTTCCTAGTGCTTGCTTAATTGAACAAATAGTGAACTCAGTGCTAAATCTTCGGATATTGGCAGTTAACTTGGAAGAAAATGCTTAATTTATTGCATTTACAAGTGGAAGCAGACTTTATAAGCACAATTCAAACATTATTGCTATTATTTAGCATATACTGAATTATGAGCAATGTTAGAACTGAGATGACTATGTTCTTCAGTTCCAAATAACATCTGAAGTTTAATTTCTACTTTTCCTTAAGAGAATAAGGGAAGGTTAATGCTCTTCACAGCTGGCATTGGAACCAACATGTAATGCGTGCTTCCTGTGTTTTAAAAGTAGTTTTCTAAGTGGAAAACAAAATCTATTTCTAAATAACAGGATATTTCTAAAACTGTGAAACTGGGAATAGATTATTTTTCTTTATATGGCTCTAATTTGCTAAAGTTAGAATACTTTTAGAATGACATTGTATTTTTTACATATCATATTGACAAAAGTAGAAACATTAAAAAATAAACTCTGTTGACTGGGTTTGAAGAGTCAGTTGTTCTAAGAGACTGTTGACTGGGATGATGGGGTGTCCATTAACAAATGGCCTAAGTGGGAGAGATATTTGGCAAATTCTATCTGAATTATTAGTACATGTATTCCTAGAAGGAACACACAGTTTTTATTGCGATGTAAACATATAAGCAAAATGAACATTTTATTGCGTATAAGAATTAAATTAATATATCTGCATATGTATATATTTCCAGAAAGATTTTTAGGTGAACAAAACAGAGGATGCAGTACTGAATGTATATTTTCTTTAAAGGAAGAGAAAAAAGACTGCCTTCAAGTTTCAGACATGTATCTAAATATAAATTTGGAGAGTGATGACTTTTGTGGAAAAACAATTTTGTTACGTCTAGATTTACAAAGTTTAAACAATTTAATTTTTTTTATTTTGCATCTATGTTTTATTTGTCTGTATATGTGCTTGTGTACCACATGGCCTTCAGAGGCCAGACGATGATAAGTCTCTGTAAATGGAATTATAAGCACGGTTGTTATCTACAATATAATTATTAGGAATCAAACTGGAGTCCTCGCAAAGGTTGTCTAGCCCTTCTGATAATTTTAAATAATGAATTTGACTTTTGAGTAATGCAAATGTTTTATTTGTATGTTAAATTTAAAACAACAAAATTAATGGTGAAGCTAGAAATGATAACCAAAATAATAAAATATAGTGGCTAAATCAATATGACCATATTGAATATTAAAAGTAAGCTTCCTGGGGAGAGAGATGGCTCAGTGTTTAAGAGTACATACTTATCTGATGGAGGACCTGAAGTCTGTTTCTAGCAAAACAGCAGAAAACATCAGGCTGCCTGTTACTCCATCTCTAAGATCTTGTTTTCTGACCTCAATCAGCACCTACACTCATGTGTTTCTATCTACACATGTTTATTGCACATAAAAATTATCTTTACTTATAAAAAGTAAGACAACCGCTTAAAATTGAATGGTGGTCTTTAGAATTACTAATTATATCCACAGTTTACAAGTTACCAACATCAACATGTATTGGAACTCTTAATACATCTATCTTCAAATAAAATTTTATTTACTATTTCCAACAAGAAGTTAGGTGACTTATTATCTATAGATTTTACATATAAATTTAAACAAACAAAACCAAAACAATTTATATTTTTATTGTGAAATAGCTGTGTAAGTGGCACCTAGCATCATCATATTTTTTTAAAGCTCTGATGAACATAAGAGACCACTTATATTCTGGATGCTGTATTCATCATGCATAGAATTTGCCTAAGAGATTATTGGGGGAAAAGATAAATAAAAGCTAATTATAGGAATGTACAGGTGTACAAATAAAATCGAAATCCCATTTTAACACCCAAATTCAGGATTAGGTACCATTTCACTACTTGCTATGTAGACAGTCTGTACACTAGCTACGTGGATGCAGCAGATAATTACTCATGTTCTTGGATCTCTCTGTGCCTATGGATATGTGCATTTCAATCATGACAGCTCATAGGTCAGTTTATTTGAGAGAAACTCATGTAGTCTCTGATGAAAATACACTTAAAATATAGTTAAATTTTTTTCTTTTAACATAACGCATAAGAAACAACTAGATTTTAAAACGAATAGTGGCATAGATGAAGTAGTAATCTGATGTTATAACATGAAAATATTACATAATGTCTGTTCTGATATGATTGGAAAAATGTCAACTAGCCTTCTATAAGACAATATATGGTAATGAAATATAAAATTAAAATTATGACGGCTGTGTCTCTTATGTCCTATATAAATGAGTTAACAACATACAACTTAAAAAGTAGTATAATTTTTCAAAACATTTCCTAAAAATAAAAGACATAGGAGTGAAAATAGAAAGACAACAGGTCTTAGCATGAGCATGGGGTATATGCTGGATGAGCAGTGATGAAGGTGCTCAAAGCACTCTACTTGTAGGTAGTTAAGCCTGTTGGTTTGTACTCTATTATAATAAAATTGATTAATAATTTAAATAACCCAATTATATAAATGCTAGTCCTTTCAACTATGATAGAATGCAGTGCCAGGCATTGTAATTGAGCCTCAGTGTCCTCCAGAGCAACATTACATACCTGTGCACAATTTCCCTAAATAATGACTCTGAGATATAATAGTTCATGAATAAATCCATAGACCATAAGGATGTACTTTTTCCCTGATTAGCTTGTAACTTAGTGAATCTACTTATTCTGTTCTATTTTTTGCCACCTTGCTGGTTTCCTCTCCCTCAGTTTCATGTGACCGTCTCCATCAGTGTTCAGAGTGAATCTCCTCCTGTGTATGACTCTATCCCAGAATGCTCTTTCCCTGCCAGAAATCCCACCTTTTATTTACTGCCTAAACTAATAAGCTGAGGGGCTGTGGGTCACGAGCCCCACATAGAGATCTCTAGTCAGGGCGTTATTGTGTACTGCTGGGTTCAGCTAGGTGCGTGGGTTCAGGCAAAAAGGTGAGAGCTCAGGGCGGGGAGGCAGAAACAGGTTCTGATGGCTGCCTCCACTACTGGTGTGCCCTGCTTCTGTCTCCACTGTTCCACAGGACACCAGGGAGGCCAGGCCAGTGGGAGACACTGGCAGGGGTGCAGGAGAATTTCGGGACAGGAAATCTCTTCCCAAGTGGTGGCGTTACAGCTCTTATGACAGAAGCTCTCAGGCAATGGTGTAATTCCTGCACACCTTTAACTTCAGCCAGGTCCCATATGTACAGTTTTGGGATGGTTTAGAGTCAGACAACAATTGCTTCCCATTGGCTTTGCTTGAGGGCTTGGGAAATTCATCATCTACATATTTGGGTATGTGGTCCTGCTTCTATCTTGAGCTTAGGTGATGTGTGATCATGTCCTCCCTTGCAGACTTGGGGCATGACTGATGCCACTCTATGGGGGGTTGTTGGGGGGCTGTAGCTGAGTGAGGGGGGTCTGATCTTCTGGGAGATTTGGAAGCTATTGCCATCTTCTCTTAGGATCCCAGGACTTCTACTTATCTCGACCGATGATCAGGGTACCCTTCACCTTCAAATTGCTCCACAATAGGCCAACAGCATTTTATTGACAGGCAATACTTTTATACAGAGATCTTACAACACACCAAGAAACAAAGGTTGGAACTTTGGAGTGTTTTCAGTGACAACACAACTAAGATGAGACCAATGTCATTCATAATCATAAAGATCTCTCTCGGTCCAAAGTTCTCTTAAGGTGCAGTCTCAACCCTATGGGATGTGATTGCTATGTGTGTAGATGTGAGTTCATACAAATATACCTGTATGTATGTGCATGTGCATGTCTGTGTGCATCTCTCTCTCTCTCTCTCTCTCTCTCTCTCTCTCTCTCTCTCTCTCTCTCTCTCTCTCTCTCTCTGTGTGTGTGTGTGTGTGTGTGTGTTGCATATAGTACATGTGGAAGCCAAGTATGCATTTTTACCTTTACCTTGTATTTTGGAGACAAGATTTCTCACTGAACCCAGAACTAACTGTTTGGGCAGCCTGCTGTATAGATCTCCCAGCACTGATTTTATAGGTGCTCTTCCCTGTCACCTCTGGCTTTTTACATGCTTGTTTAAAATCTAATTTGAAATTTAGGTCCTTGTGTTTCTTTAGCAAGTGCTTACCATCTGAGACATTTGTGCATCCCTAATATTTTTGCAAAGTATATGTGCCATTGTCTATTTCTCTGAACAGAACACAGGAGTTCCTGTTGTATAGGCTTATCTTAGAGTTTATTGAATTTTATTTTCTTCTATATCCTTTTGTATTCTAATTTACATTATCCTATTAACACAAGATAGAAGCACTTTTTGATATAAATATTGACCAGTAATAATCTTATTTTGAAATGATTTTCTTTGCATGATTGTTTCTTTGCTATTAACATTAGTGGTCCTTTATAAGTTCTGTATTCTGGCCATTTATTAGAGATATCTTATGAATATTTTCTCTCAGTCTGTTGCTTGCCTATTTATTTTGATAATGGGTTATTTTATGAGCAGTAGTTGTTAATTTTAATGAAATCTAATTTAGCAATTTTATGATTATTTCTTCTATGTGACATTAGAAAATGTTGGACACATAGATTTATATCTATATAAATTCTCTTCCATTGGGTTTCTGGATTTCATTTTCATGGTTATTGTAACAATGAGGTATTTCAAAGTGTGCTTATATAGTGCAAAATAAGGGTTAAGATTTAATTTTACACAACAGACTTTTCAATATGTAAGAACAAAGTCATGTTATTTGTAGAAGAGTAGATTTGACTCGAGATATTCATACAAAGTAAGTTAAGCTAGTCCCATAAACTCATTTATCAAATGTTATTTCCTCATCTAACGTCCTAGAATTACTACAGATACATGAAATCATGTATCTATATATGACAAAAGAAGTGTAACAGTCCAGAGAAAGGGAGGTGCTAATAGGGTAAAGGAGATAGAGGAGGGAAGGTACTTAGATTCTAATATTTATGCACACTTTTAATTAAGGGTCCTTCTGTAAGACAATACCATGAACATTGAAAATTCTCCCCTCAGTGTGGAGCAGACCAAGGGGACTAGTTGTAGACTATAAGTCTGGCAGGACCCTTACACAGGGAGTAAAGATGTGTCAGACTTTAGAATTTATTCTTGGTTTAATACAGAAACAAGTTTAAAAGTACATTGTCTAAAGTAGTCATGAAGTAGTATTGCAAGTGAAAAAATAACTTTTAATTTTATTCTCTAAGAATTACTACTGCTGCTAATGCTATTTCTGCTTATGGATTCATAATGAAATAAAACAAATCCTAATTGGACAAAGAAGGATCAAGTTCTGTGTTTTCTCTTTTTGGTCTGAGTTACCTCACTCATGATGATATTTTCTAATTTCACCCATCTGTCTGCAAAACTCAGGATGTCCTTGTTTTTAATAGCTGAGTAGTATGCCATTGTGTAAATTAACCACATTTTCTGTATCCTTTCTTTTTTCTTGGGAAAAATATATCTGGGCTGGTTCCAGCTTCTGGTTATCAAAAACAAGGCAACTACGAACATTGTGGAACACATGCTCCTATGGCATGGGGGGCATCTTTTGGGTATATGCCCAAGAGTGGTATAGCTGAATCTTCAGGTAGATCTATCTCCAATTTTCTGAGGAATCTCCAGATTTATTTTCATAGTGGTTGAACCAGTTTGCAATCTCATGAGCAACGGAGGAGTGTTCTTCTTTCTCCATATCCTCACCAATATGTGTTGTCACCTGAGGATTTGATCTTAGCTATTCTGATTGGTATGAGATGGGATCTCATAGTTGTCTTGATTTGCTATCGGATGTGGCATTAGTGATAAAATATTTCCCATTCTGTAAGTTGCCAATTTGTCCTATTGACAATGTTCTTTGCCTTACAGAAGCTTTCCAGTTTCATGAGGTCCCATTTGTCAATTCTTAATCTAAGAGCACGAGCCATTGGAGGTCTGTTTATAAAATTTCCCTCTTTGCCAATTATTTCAAGGCTCTTTGCCACTTTCTCTTCAATTAGACTCAGTATACCTGGCTTTATGTTGAGGTTATCCATTCACATGGACCTGGGCTTTGAGCAATGTGACAAATTTGGATCTATTTTTATTTTTCTACATACAGAATGATAGTTAGACCAGAACCGTTTATTGAAAATGCTTTCTTTTCCTTTGTATATTTTTGGCTTACATGTCAATGATCAATTGTACATGAGTATGTGGTTTTATTTCTGTGTCTTCAATTCCATTCCATTGATCATCTTTTCTGTCTCAGTACCAATACCATGCAGTTTTTATCACTGTTGCTCTGTAGTAAAGCTTGTGGTCAGGGATGGTGATTCCCCAGCAGTTCTTTTATTGTTAAGAATTGTTTTCACTATTCTGAGATTTTTGCCTTTTCAGATAAATTTGAGATTGCTATTTCCATTTCATTGAAGAATCCTGTTGGGGTTTTGATGAAGATTGCTTCAAATCTGTATATTGCCTTTGGTAGGATGATCATTTTTTACTATGTTAATTCTACCAATCCATGAGCTTGGGAGATCTGTAAATTTTCTGAGATCTTCAATTTATTTCTTGAGTGATTTGAAGTTATTGTCTTACAGATCTTTCACTTGTTTGGTTAGAGTTACTCCAAGATATTTTATATTATTTGTGACTCTTATGAAGTGAGTTGTTTCCCAAACTTTTTTCTCTGCCTGTTTACCATTTTTATAAGGAAGGCTATTTGTTTGAGTTAACTTTATATCGACTTTGCTGAAGTTGTTTGTCAGATGCAGAAGTTCTCTGGTAGACTTTATGGGGTCGCCTATGTATACTTTCATATCATTTGCAAATAATGATTATCTTACTTCTTTTTTGCCAATTTTTGTTCACTTGGTCTCTTTTTGTTGTCTTATTTTTCTTGCTATCACTTCGAGTACTATATTGAATAGATATTGGAAGAGTGGGCATCCTTGTCTTGTCTCTGATTTTATTAGGGTTGATTCAAATATCTATTTAATTTGATATTGGCTGTTGGTTTGCTATAATTTGCTTTCATTATGTTTATGAGCCTTGACTTTCTAATCTCTCCAATAATTTTATCATGAAGGGGTGGTGTATTTTGTCAAATGTCTTTTCAGCATCTAAAGAGATAATCATGTGATTTTTTCTCTTGGAGTTTGCTTACATAGTTGATTATGTTAATAGATTTCTGTACATGTATCCAAACTTGCATCCCTGGAATGAAGCCTTCTTGATCATGGTGAATGATGGTTTTGATGTCTTCTGGCAAGAATTTTATTGAGTATTTTTGTACTGATATTTATAAGAAATATTGGTCAGTAGTTCTCTTTTTCTGCTGCATAGGTTTGATAGTGTGAGTAAGATATTACTAGTTACAATGAGCATAAAGTACATGTAAAACAAGATGTAACCTAGAAATAGTCAAAGTTTTCTTAGTGTGTAAAGATTTTTTTTTTTTTTTTTTTTTTTTTTTACAATTAGCAAACAGTACATGTAATACAGGGTGTAACCTGGAATTTGTCAATGTGTTCTTGGTGGGTAAGGATTGAGCAAAACTTTTTTGTTTTGTTTTGTTTTGTTTTGTTTTGTTTTTTTCTTGAACTTCACACAGTCTGTGAGTTGTTTCTGGGGCAGTGCGAGCCTCTGGGGTTAGCATCCCACTATCAGTGACTGCATATAATGTCTGTTCTTTTGTGACTGGGTTATCTCACTCAGAATGATATTCTCTAGATGCAGCCATTTTCTTAAGAATTTGGTTAAGTCATTGTTTCTGGTGGCTGAGTAGTATTCCATTGTGTAAATGTACCACAATTTTTGTATCCATTCATTTACTGAAGGACATCTGGGTTCCTTCCAGCTTCTGGCTATTATAAATATAGCTGCTATGAACATTGTGGTGCATGTATCTTTGTTGTGTATTAAAGTGTCTCAGGGGTATATGCCCAGAAGTGGAATAGCTGGGTCTTCAGGTAGTACTATATCCAATTTTCTGAGGTATCGCCAGACTGATTTCCAGCATGGTTGTATCAATTTACAACCCCACCAACAGTGGAGAAGTGTTCCTCTTTCTCCGCAACCTCACCAGCATCTGCTGTCATCTGTGTTTTGGATCTTGGCCAATCTGACTGGTGTGAGGTGGAATCTCAGGGTTCTTTTGATTTGCATTTCCTTGATGGCTAAGGATATCGAGCACTTCCTCAGATGTTTCTCAGCTATTCGATATTCCTCAACTTAGAACATTTTGTTTAGCTCTGTATCCCATTTTTTAAATAGGGTTGTTTGATTCTCTGGTGTCTAGCTTTTTGAGTTCTTTGTATACTTTGGATATTAGGCCTCCATCTGATGTGGAGTTGGTAAAGATCTTTTCCCATACAGTTGGCTGCCATTTTTTTTTTCTTGACAATGTCCTTAGCCTTACAGAAACTTTGCAATCTTACTAAGTCCCATTTGTTAATCTTTGACCTTAGAGCTTGAGTCATTGGTGTTTTGTTAGAAAATTTTCTTAGGAGATATAGACCTATTTAGAGAGTTTACCTGCTCATGATTTAACTTTGGTATGTAGTATGTTTCTATAAAACCATTCATTTTATCTAGATATTTGAGTTTTGTTAATTATAGGCTTTTTAAATAGGATCTGATGATATTTTGAATTTCCCCAGTTTCTGTTATCTCCTTTTTCATTTCTGATTTTGTTACTTTGGATACTGCCTCTGTGTCCTTTGTTTAGTTTGCTTAGGAGTTTATCTATCTTCTTGATTCTCTCAAGAAACCAGTTTCTGGTTTTGTTGATTCTTTGTATAGTTCTCTTTGTTTCTATTTGCTTGATTTCAGCCCTGACTTTGACTATTTCCTGTCTTCTACTTCTCTTGGGTGTGTTTTCTTCTTTTTGTTCTAGAGCTCTCACATGTGCTGCTAAATTATGAATGTGAGATTCCTACAATTTCTTTACCTGGCACTTTATTACCTGGGCATTTTTAGTGGTATGAAATTTTCTCTTAGCACTGCTTTTATTGTGTCCCATGAATTTGGGTATGATGTGTCAATATTTTCATTAAATTCCAGGAATTTACATAAATTCCATTAATTTCTTTCTTTATTTCATTCCTGATAAGTTATCATTGAGTAGAGAGTTGTTCAGTTTCCATGTGTATGTGGGCTTTCTGTTGTTTTTGTTGTTATTGAAGACTATCCTTAGGCCATGGTGATCTTATAAGATGCATGAGATTATTTCAATGTTCTCACAATGGTTGAGGCTTTTTTATTTTTGCCCAATTATATGGTCAATTTTGGAGAAGGTACCATTAGGTCTTGAAAAAAAAGTGAATTCTTTTGTTTAAGGGTAAAATATGCTTTAGAGACCTGTTAAATCCATTTGGTCATAACTTCTATGTGCTTCACTGTGTTTCTGTTTACTTTCTGTTTCAATGACCTGTCCATAAGTTTGGTGTTGAAATCTCACACTATTATAGTGTAGGGTTCAATGTGTGCTTTGACCTCTCGTATAATTTCCTTATAAATGTGAATACTCCTGCATTTATGCCAAAGATGTTCAGAATTGAAACTCTCTCTTGGTGAATTTTTCCTTTGAGGAATATTTAGTGTTCTTTTTCATCTTGCTTGTTATCTTTTGGTTGCAAGTCTATTTTATTGGACATTAGGATGTCAACTCCAGCTTGTTCTTTTTTGAGGGGGGCAGGACCATTTGCTTTTAAGACATTTTTCCATTCTTTTACTCTGAGATAGTGCCTGTCTTTGTTATTAATCTGTTGTTTCTTGATTGCAGCAAAATATTGAATCCTGTTTGTGTACTCAGTCACTTTGTTTGTCTTTTTGGTGTTGAGTTGAGTCCATTAATATTGAGAATTATTAAAGGCAGATGATTGTTCCTATTGTTTTTTAGTTGACTTTATTTACATGTGGGTTTCTCCTTTTGACTTTATTGTAAAATGAATAATATTTTTTCCGTGGTGTTGGAGCTTTTCTTTTAGAATCCTCTGTAGGGATAGACTGGTATATAGCTACTGTTTCAATTTGATTTTGCCCCGGAATATTTTGGTTTCTCAATCTTTGTTGATTGAGAGTTTTGCTGGGTATAGTGCCCTGGACTGGCATTTCTGTTCTGTTAGAGTCTGCATGGCATCTGACCAGGCTCCTCTGGCTTTCAGTGTCTCTTTTGAGAAGTCTAGTATAGTTCTTATTGATCTGTATTTATATGTTACTTGGCCATTTTCCCCTGAAGCTTTTAATCTTTTTTGTTCTGTGCATTTAGTGTTTTGATTATTATATTTGATTATTATAAGGTGAGAGGATTTTCTTTTCTGGCCTCATTTACTTGGTGTTCTAATAGACTTCTTGTACATTTATGGCCATCTCTTTAAGTTGAAAATGTTTTTAGGTCCTTTGAGCTGTGAATCTTCATTCTCCTCTATTCCAATTATTCTTAGATTTTGTCTTTTCATTTTTGTCCTGAATGTTCTGGATGTTTTGGGTTAGGTTTTTTTTTGTTGTTGTTGTTTTTTGTTTTTTTTTTTTTATGTTTGAATTTTCTTTGACAGTTGAGTCGATCTCTTCTATGATATCTTCTGTACCTGAGATTATCTCTTCAATCTATTGTATTCTGTTGGTGATGAATCTGTATTTCCTGACCTCTTTCCTAGGTTTTCCATTTCCATTTGTGTTATTTATTGTTTCTACTTCTACTCTTATGCCTGAACTACTTCATTCAATTCTTTCACCTGTTTGATTGTGTTTCTCTGTATTTTTTTAAGGAATTATTTTTTTTTTCTCTTTAAGGGCTTCTAACTGTTTGCCTGCGTTTTCCTGTATTTCTTTCACTGATTTATTTGTATCCTCTTTAAAGGATGCTATTATCTTCATGGGAGAAGATTTAAGGACATCTTTCTGATTTTCAAATGTATTGGTATATTCAGGGCTTGGTGTTTTGGGAGAACTGGGTTCTAATGATGCCCATGTAAGTAGACTTCTATTGCTTATGGTCTTGTGCTTGCCTCTTGATATCTAGTTATCCCTGGTGTTTCCTGGTCTTGGTGACTCCATTTAGAGCCTGCTTGTTTTGTCCTATGGGTTGCTTCAGGTCTCCTGGTAGGCCTGTGTCCCTGTGTAGGGAGCCGTTTGTGCCACACCCAAACATGGCACCGGCTTCCTGCCGAGAACTCAGCAAATTGAGCTGTTGCCCAGCCAAGAGACTTAATGCGCATGCACCACATACATCATAGCCCGCTCTTGGGGCATACTATTGAGTTACTGGAGGGTGCACCAATCAGGTAGCGACACAAGTCTCTTAGGCATTTATAAGCAGTGCATTTCTCCCCCATGTGAGGAGAAGAGAGAGATAGTGGTGAGATTGCGGGAGACCCCACGTGGAGATATGGCAGAGAGATACCACGTGGAGAGAGACCCGACAGGAGAGATTGCGGGAGATCCCATGTGGAGAGAGACTGGGCAGAGAGATCGCACGTGGGAGACTGTGCGTGAGAGGTCGCCTATACAGTAGACCCCAGTAGAGAGTCCCCGGCTCAGAGAGAAGTTTCCTGCTCAAGAGATCCCCTGCTCAGAGTATTGTAGAATAAAGGTTGTCCGCAGAAGAATCCGGTTGTTGCACGCCTGTTCCTATCGGCGGGAAGCGTGGGCGCGTGACATCCCTGGCTGTAGCAGACCTCCTGTGGGGGCATCTGACTGTCCAGTATTAAGAGGGGCAGAGAAGCTGCTGCTCTGTTTTCTTGGCTGCAGCACATCTCCTGGGAGGCTTTCACACTGTTGAATATTCAGAGGAGCAGTCAAGCTGTTGTCCTGTGTGAAATTCTTCTCTAGGTTTGTGGGTAGGGGGTTAATGACTTTGGTTTTCTTTTCTCTGTATGCAGAAGAACTTCAGGGAGGCTTTCAATCCAGTTAAACCAGTTGCCCTGCATGCTAGGGAGCCCCTTGGTAGTCTTTAGACTATGGTGTTGGTTGCACAGTTGCCTTGTATGCAGAGAAACTTCTGTGATGCCTTCAAGCTCTGAAGTCTTCAGGGGAATAGTCAAGCTTGTAATCAGTTGCTCAGTTATACTATTTGCAGTGGATATCCTGTGATGCCTAAGGCTGTGGTGTCTTCAGGAAAGCAAGGAAGCTAGCAGTCTGCTCCAACAGAAAGCTGGAAGGGTGTATGCCCAGAAGTGGAATAAGTGGGTCTTCTGGTAGTACTGTGTCCAATTTTCTGAGGAACGGTTTAATAACTCAAGAGCTAAGAAGATAGCCTTGTGACAATTTTTGGTATTTAAAAATCATGTTTAATCTTTATACACCAAGAAAACTTTGACCAGTTCCATGCTATGTTTTGTTTTATATGAACTTTATGCTCATTGTAACTAGTAAGATTTCAATCAAGTACTGACAAAAATATATTTATATAGTTTCAAGCCAAAATGCCTTTAAATATCTAAACATTTATCTCTGTATTTTTAAAATAAAGTTGTAAGGATAAAAGTATACTAAAAAAAGAAAGAAAGCTGGAAAGAGAGTGAAATATGATGGATGGCGGTTTTAGGGGATGTATCCTGAGTCCACTGGGCTTCCAGAGGCAGCTGTGGGACTTTGGGAGAGTTCTACTAGGGTGCTTCAAACTGTGGTATCTTCAGGAAAGCAGGTTAGCTATCAGTCTGAACCAGCAAAAAGCCCCAGCTTCTCTTTTAAATGCTTCTTTCTCTCCTTTTAGAGACAGACACTAGGAAACCCTAGCTTTGTATGAAATCCAATTCTGTACCTCTGAGGCTGGCCAGAAACTCAGAGAAATCCAAATGTTTTTGAGTCTTTGGTGCTAGGATGAAAGATATACCATTATATACAAGTGTCTGTCTATCTCTCTATCTCTATCTATTTATCTATCTATCTATCTATCTATCTATCTATCTATCTATCATTTGCCCCCCCCCTCTCTCTCTCACACACTCTCTCTCTCTCCCTGCACCCCCCCCTCTCTCTCTCTCACACACACACACACACACACCAAAATTGGCCTGACACATGCCTTTCTAGTAGACACAGGTTGTTTAGTATGTGTGAGACCATTGGTTTCATCCCATGCATTGTTAAATGAATTTCAACTAGCTGATTAAAATTGTAGATTACTGAGCTTTGCTTCAAGCTTTCTGCATCAGTACATCTAAACACAGAGTTCATAAATATCTACTTCTAGAAATCCACAAAAAGCATAATCAGTACAAGAACACTGTTCAGGTCTTGTGATCAAATTTTGCCTCTCAATTGTCTCCTCCTTGCTGAATTTCACCACTTTACAATGGTGTTTTCCATTTTTCTTTTATGGCATTTTTTTCTATTCAAATATGCAGCTCTTGGGGCAGAACTGTGTGCATGTGTTCACTGATCTGTTTCAAAGTCCTGAACAATTCCTGACCCAAGAAAGGTACCTATTGTATTTAGCTAAATCAAAAAAGAAAAAAAAAAGAATAACATTTTCTAAGGGAAGTGAAGAATTGAAAGCACCAAGCAAAGCTAGAGTGAAGGTAAATGAAAGCTCTGGAAATGTGTAGTAACTAAGACTGTAGAATATTGCCGAGAAAGAAAAGAAGTGAAAATTTGAAAGGGAATATGTCTTGTACCTGATAAAAAGAGGCACAAAGGGTGGAGGAAATTGTTGGGAAGGAAGTGGAAGTGGGATGGTAGAAACTTTTCAAAAGCAAATGTTATATCAGGATGGTGATGTACTTAGTAAAGTGTGATTTGGATTTATGGTGGAAAAGGTCAACTTCTGAGATTCTGCTCGATTTAGGTTGCAGCTCACTGAACTTTGTTCAGCCCACACATTTGGGTTTTGTCTGACTGAACATGGATATGGCATCTGTAGCATTTTGTAGAAACTGACAGGTATTACTTGCTTCTATGTACTGAGTTTGTATTAGTAGAGAAAAGAGTGTGGGCTGAACCAGAAGTATAGGTAAATTTAAAACACATTGTGTAGTATCCAAAGCCATTAGAATCATTGCGACAAAGGCATACTGCTTATTTTAAAACTAAAAGCAACAATACGTATTTTTATATCTTCTTAAATACTTTTCCATATGTTAAGTTCATTTGTCATGGATCAAATATTTCTGTTGATAAATGAAGTTGAGAAAACCAAAAAAAAAAAAAAAAAAAAAAACCAATCAATAGAATTACAAGTACAGAAGAATCTTAGATGATATTTATTCACTCCTCTATGTTAAATAATTATAATTATATATAATAATAAATATAATTATTAACATATTTACTTATGGTAAATAATCCATTTTCATTCAGATAAAAAGAGAAAAATATGCAGAGATACAGTGTATTTTATAAGTTACATGGAAACAAGTAAAAGCAATTTATTCAAATACCATCTTCTAATAGTTGTCATTTTCTAATAATCTTACAAGGACATTTACCAAATCTTCACACAAATGAGTCTTTGAAAGACATTTAATGATACGTGTAGAAGTCTATGATAGTAAAATGCAAAGAAATATTGAGTACCTAAGACACAAAGGTATACCACCTCTGTGGTTCTGCCCCCAAAGCAAAAATCCCTGGTAAAAATAATAGGTACCATATGCATGTAGTTCAGCTAGAGTAACTCCACCTATTTGGATTTCAGACCCTATATACCAATTACTGGTGTCTCCCCAGGGACTATGCTAGTATCTGGCATATAGTTAAGTGTTTAGTAAAATATTTATTGATCTGAAAATTATTCTTACAGGAAAGGCATGAACAGTTTGAGTCTCAGAGGATTTCAGAAATATCTTCTGCTGTTTACTTAGGGCATTTTTTTTACAAAGCGTTTATTATCTCCATGTAAACCTGGCTTCAGTGCTCACTGAGTACAGTTCTATATGTCTGCTATGACACATACCTTGGTCTCAAAGCTCTATTCTCAATTTCTCTGATTCAGGATTCTCCAGTTTATAAATTTGTTTTACTACAAAAAACGTTCATCCTTTTTGAGAATTTGAATAATACTACCTTTTCCACCATTTTCTCTGAAAACCATTAAATTTTATCATGACATCTATTCAATTTACTTCCATAAGTACTTACCAGGTTGTACTGAGTTGTAATGTATTGGACTCCATTCTCTTGGATTTAGGAAACCCCATGGAAGGGGGAGGAACGACTGTAGGAATCAGAGGGGATGGAGGACACCCAGGAGGACACACTAGGAGCCTACCTAGTCAATAAACAAGGCACTTATAGGCTTAAATGGAAAGCAGGGAGGCTGCATGGGTCTGCACTATGCCTATATATTATGGACGTTAGCTTGGTGCTTTAGTGGGACTTCAGTGGAAGGTGTGTTTCTGACTCTTTTCCCTGCTCTTGAGACTTTTTTTCTTCTATTGGATTTCCCTGTTCAGCATAGATATGCCCTAGTCTTATTGAATGTCTTTTTTTTTCCCTTATGCAGCTGTTGTCACTTTGAAGCCTGCTCTTTTATGAAGGGAAATAAGAGTGGGGGCTTATTCTGGGGGAGAGGGGAAGTGTGAAGTGAGAAAAATGAATAATAATATATAGTTCCAAATTTGAAAAGCAAAATTGCAGTTATTGAGAAGTCTTTAACACTTAAACATATGCTTGTGCACATGTGCACTCACACACACACACACACACACACACACACACACACACACACACACACACACAAGCAGAAAGATGGTGGCCATCTATGCTTATAGTAAAGTTAGTTGAACAAGGAATTGACTATATTTAATATAGAGTTTTACTTTGTACTCTGGACTTTCATATTTTCCCTCATAGTTTTTGTTGTTTATGTTGTTTTTTTTTTTTTTTTTTTCTGGTTTCCCAAAAATAGCTTTTTCCACATACCATTTAGTTTTTAATCATTTAAAATAAAATTAATTAATTATCACTTGTTCTATTTCTCTTCATATTACCAGTTTTTTTTATATTTTACAATTAAACCCTGTATACCTTTAATTATGCTGTGTACATACCCAGGAGAATAGTTTAACCTTCTCTTGGTCCATGTATAGAAATGTTGATGCTATGGTCACAAAATATAGACACATTTTCTCTTCAGGATTATTTATAGTCTGTTGCTGCCCCCTATAAATAACGACTATTGTTATTAGCTCAACTTCTCTCTACATTCATATATATATACAAACATAATATACCTCCATCAAAGTAATTCCAGTTTTATCTGCATGTCTCTCCTTTCCTTATTTCCTTATCACCTCATATATATCAGTTCCTATATCCATGAATGACGATCAAATCATTTACAACCAAGACAGTTTATTTAACTCTTGGATTTGGACTTACTATTGAGGCCTGAACAGTTGCCAAAGGATATACATCTTAAGGCAATGATTTCCTATTTCCTTAACTGATCAATAGGATCTTTTAATAGTGAGGGTAAGGCTACTTGGGCTCCTCCTCTCACCATATTGGCTGTTTTTGTGCAGACTCAGAACATAAATAGTTGTTGAATGTTCCATTTTTGTTCTTAGTTCTTTCTGTTCTTTCTACACTGTTTCCTGAGCCTTTGGAAGACCTGGCAAAAACAAGATTTCTAGCTTAGTTTCAGCTTGAATAATTTACATTAGAGGTTCTCAGACTTCCTAATTCTGTGACATTTCAATACAATTCTTCAAGTTGTGATGATCCCTACCAAAATTATTTTCATTTCTACATGTAACTATAATTATGCTTTTTTAAAAATCACGATATAAATATCTGATATATGACCTCTCTGAAAGAGTCATTTGTCCCCCAAAGGGGTCACACCCATAGGTAAAGGATGTTGTTCTATAGCATGACAACACTATATTTGTTATCTTAAGCAACAAGGTCTTTTATTTGGTCCTCAACTAAGAGGAATGACAACAGCTTGTATTGTTCTGTGGTACTTGTGACTGTCAATAACCAAACACTCAAAAGGAAGTATCCAATACCTTATACTATCAGATTTTTTTAATAGTTCTATCTTTTAGAAGGAGCTTTTTAAAGCTATTTAAAGTACTGTTTCTTTCTTTCTTTCTTTCTTTCTTTCTTTCTTTCTTTTTTTAGCTCAAATTGGTTTACTACACAGTAGATTTTTAGGTGCCTTTTTATACCCCTTTCCTTTTAGTTAACCCTCCTCTCTGCATCCATCTCCCTAATCACCTGCTTCTCTTCTGATTTAAACATTCTTTCCCAGTATTCCTTTGGATATACTTTCAGACTGTTTATGTTTCAGTATCTCCCCACTTAACAGTATCATTCTAGATTCCTGACCTCTACAGTAACTCTAAATTGAGTACAAAATTAAGAGAAATCAAGTCTTTAACACCTACATGTGTTGATTTGAATATGCTTGACTCATGAGACATGTCACTATTAGGAACTGTGGTCTTGATGGAAGAAATACATCCCTGTGAAAGTAGGCTTTGAAGCTCAGTTTCTTTTGCCTGCAATCAGACAGCTCAGCTTCTTAGTAGGGATGAGTACTAAATATGGCCAGGTTACTAACCCAGGGGAATGCAAATGGACCATGTTCTTGGAATGATCTCAGATTGAAATGAAGTGGGTTGTTGTAATTTTTTGAATATAGATCTTAGGTATGCTTAAGGAATAAAATTAGGGTCAGTGTCTTAATGTTGACTTAACTAATCTGTTCAGGACTCTATAATTTAAACTCTTCTCTGGTCTTAATAGAATAATCCTTAATTTACAAAATATGATAAAATGTTTTACTTCCAATTAAAATAGATGTATGTTGGAGTGGCTTTTAAATATAAATATATAAAGAAGGTCAAAACAAAAGGATTAAAAATACTATTACTTGATAAACATTCTTTTCCATGATGGTGTTAGTATGTTTTTAAGGAGTCATTTTTTTTTTCAATTACATATATGTGCTTGTGTTTGGCTACATGTGATTACATAAATTACATACATTAATGTAAATGCAGACCCCAGTTTTGAAGGTATGTGGCTTAGGTGCTAGGATTCAAACTTCTCTCCCCTGAAAGAGCAGCAAATGTCTTTGACCAATAAGCCATCCTTTTTTGTCTCTATAGTGTATCCTTTTAATTATTCAACTAATACACCTAAAAGTATTTAACTTATGCAATTATGTGTTAATTTATTAGTTCTCATACCGACTGTAATAATCCTTTGGTTCATATTTTAAAAATAATTGTTCTGCTTTGCCAAATCTCAAGTTCTCACATATTTTCCAGGGCAACCTTAAACCATTCCATTGTTTAATTACCAACTTTTCCCTTGAAAAGTATTCCCAGAAATAAAAATATAAGTATTAATCTAAAGAACAAAGAAATCAAAAAGCAAGGAAAGATTCATGAAAGACAAATTATAAAGCAATGTGAATATGTCCTAGCCGGGTACCGAATGGCAAGAGGAAATGAAAACAATAGAGAAGAAATATCATGGGAAGAAATTTTTTCCAGAATGCCTACTGGTGTACAACATGAAAGTTCATTAGTGTAGGATAAAAATGTGCTGAGAAGCTTTCAGAAGATGAATGTAACTCATTATTTGCAAGGTCACTTGCAGTGAAAGACTGGGGCAAAAAGTTCAATTCCTATATGGCAAGGACTTCTAAGTTGGAAGTGAAAGACATAGACAGTACATGCAGAGGATTTGGCTGAATAAGCTTATTCTTCAAGGTAAAAAAATGCTACAGTACTTGCTAAAGTCTAGGATGATCAAAAGAGATCATTTTGTTTCATCTTCGTCTTTTAAATCTTCAGAGCCCTGAAGGCTTTAAATGATTTTTGGGATGTGGCTTTTGATGTATATAAATTTAATAGAAGACTTAATGAAAAATACACAGAAATAACAAAAGACAGGAGGAGACAGGATATAGACCTAGGAAAGAGAAACTTACCATAGGCAAAATTTTCTGATGCACAATGATGGAGAAATGAATGCAAAGTAAACATTCCAGATTTTATCTTGTATCTAGGACTGAGTAGGGCTCTTTTCTCATGATATTTTTAAGAGATAAAAAATTAGTTAATTTAGCAACATAGTTTATCTTCTAAGTCAGTTAAGCCATATATATACCCCAGCATAGAAACTACTTCAATAGTTACAAAACATTTGATCATTTCTCATTTGAACATTGTCACTCAGAGAATGGGTAAGCTATTACTCCTTATCTATTATATACAATAAATATTTTTAAAATTTTGTATTATTTGTATTTATGTCTCTCTGTCTCTGTCTCTGTCTCTCTCTCTCTCTCTCTCTCTCTCTCTCTCTCTCTCTCTCTCTCTGTGTGTGTGTGTGTGTGTGTGTGTGTGTGTGTAAGTCTGCTCATGAGCTCACAGAAACTAGATGAGGGCAACAGATCCCTTGGAACTAGAGGACATGTTTTATCCTGCTTAACATAGGTGCTGAAATTCAAATTCTGGTCCCCTGTAGAAAAAAGCAAACACTCTTAGCCATGTAAAAAGTAAGCATTATACTGTTGCAAAAGTCTGGTCTTTAATAGCAATTAAGATGTACCTAAAGTGTCTGACAGAAGAATATAAGACTTTGACTCAGGGACACAGAAATTGTAGAATATTTGCCAGTAAAATGGATTCATCTTCAGATACGAGAAGGTGCTAATTTTGTTTCATAAATAAATGCCTGCCTTCTGACCTGTGCACTCAACCAGTAAGCACAAACTGCTGTAGCTGTGCAGAATCTCCAGCCCCACATCCTGGGCTCTGCAGTGCACTGAAGTCAGTGTGCCTTTGGTTTGATAACATTAACTATCTATATGTTTCCTACTTGCCATATGTCAGAACAGAATGGTAAATTGTGATTCTACTTTGATATGTAGTCCAATATATTCAAATGGGAAATTTTGCTTTTCACTTACTTCCACATTCCTTGACACCCATATTTTAATTAGTTACCTTAACTAGGATGGGAATACAAGTTAATTTGTTCATGTATTTTTAAATTTTCCTATTTTGCTGAAATAACCTCAGACATTTGCACAAAAAAAAAAAAAAACACAAATTTCTGTTCTATATTTAGTTCAGTAACAAAATTAAAATAGCATGAATTGCATATCCTAAGTGTCTCCAGAGAGTCATCATGGAAGGATGCATCAGCGTTTATATGTATTGGACCCATTGTCTCTTTTATTTGCTATTTAATTTATTTCCAAGATGTGACCTAGGTAAATATAGCTCCCTTCTTAGAGGATTGTATTTTAGGAAACAGCTTGGAGTTCAAAGCATTCAGCTTCAAGGATGGATCACCACAGTAGCACCATATGTCAGCATCAGATACTCTCTTGTAGAGACTCAATGGGATAAACAATGCAATAGCTAAGTTTAGCACAAGAGCCTGCTTGCACCAGTTAAGGAATATTTGATATTCTACACTTAAGAATACTGTTTATTTGCACTGTGTATTATTGTTTATAGAGGGCAGCCATACCTATTTCTCATTGTTACAGAGATAGTTGCTGTTTCTGAATCATCCTAAAACACCTTCTACTTGAGAATATGTGCACTATTACTCCTACTAAAACTGCCCAACTTAAGACATTGTTATTACTTCTGGCTAAAATAATAGGAATGATGAGGTGTTCAGGTGTAAAAATTGAGGAAATATGTTTTATGTAACAAAGACCTCATCGGGAGTCTAGTGGAAACCAGCTATTGCTTTTTAGTGAAAAGCTTTTTTTCTAGGCAGAACAACTTGACCTATTGAATGTGGAAGTATTTTTCATCCTTTGACTTTGTTTTCTATTAACCAGTATCATTATTCCTTTTGCATGAACAGCATATAAAAGATTTCTCTCTCAGTGAGTCCTTGTCATTGAAACTAGGTAGGATCAACTTGACAAGCAGTTCATTACCATCAAGTAAAGTGCAAATCTCCTTGTATGGTTGTAGGGCTCCCATACTAAATCCACACTCTAACACTACTCATTTTATGTCAGCCAGACTCTTTGTTCTGTTATGGGGCTTTATCATCTCCTTCATTTTTATCTACTTGAAATTGCTCTTCCTGGTACCCTTCAAGCTAGTTCATTATATTGCTGTCATTCAGTTCAAATGCAAGGGTGTTAAACTGATACTTGTTCTCCGCATCTACCCCCATGACCTGTTTCTTACTTGTGTTTTTAAACTTCAATTTACATCCTGATCACAGACGCACTTAATCCTCTTTTCTCAATCCCATTCTTACATATTCCTCCCCAACTACCCTTTTCCTTCTCCTTTTAGAAGAGGAAGTCTCCCCAACCTTGGGTATTACTATATTTGAAACATCTAGTCCCAGCAGGACTAGGCACATCTTCTCCCACCCAGCAAGTTGTCATAGGGGAAGGATATCCAATGGCAAGCAACAGAGTTAGAGATAGCCCTTGCTCTGATTGTTAGGGGACCCACATAATGACCAAATTACACATCTGCTAAAAATGTGTAAGTAGTCTAGGCTCAGTCCCAGCCTGCTCATTGGTTCAGTCTCTGTGATCCCCATGGTCCCAGGTTAGTTGATGATACTTTGTGGTGTCCTTTACCCCTCTGCTTGGCTCAATCCTTCATGCCACTCTTCCACAGGGCTCCTTGAGCTCTGCCTGATATTTGATCTCTGCATCTGTTTCCATCCACTGATGATTGAAGTCTCTCAGGAGACCGTTATTCTAGATTTCTGTATACAATTATAACAGACCGTCATTAATAGTGTCAGGCTTGGCTCCCTCCCATGGAATGGGTCTCAAGTTGGGGCAGTCATTGGTTATCTGTTCCCTCAGTCTCTACTCTACCTTTGGTGCTATTTATTACTTCTTAACACTTAATATTCTTCCTTTCATTCCTATTATAGAATACTATATGTAATTACACATGTATACCTATTTGTCAAATTTCTCAATTCAGAAAATAAATTAAACACACATAGGGATTAAATCCTTCACATTCATTGCTGTACCTTCCATGTCTAAAATACACACAGAATGGCCTCAGTGGACATAGTAAGTCTATGTCAAAGGAAAACAATCTGTGAAAATAAAAACAAAATTACACTTTAATACACAACAAAGATATATGCACCACAATGTTCATAGCGGCTCTATTTATAATAGCCAGAAGCTGGAAGGAACCCAGATGTCCTTCAGAAGATGAATGGATACAAAAGTTGTGGTACATATACACAATGGAATACTACTCAGCCACCAGAAACAATGACTTAACCAAATTCTTAAGAAAATGGCTGCATCTAGAGAATATCATCCTGAGTGAGATAACCCAGTCACAAAAGAACAGATATAATATGCAGGCACTGATAGTGGGATGCTATCCCCAGAGGCTTGCACTCCCCCAGAAACAACTCACAGACTGTATGAAGTCCAAGAAATAAAGAAAACAAATATATATATATATATATATATATATATATATATATATATTTACAAAACAAGAAGACTTTGACTATTTCCATGTTGCATTTTGTTTTGCATGTACTTTACGCTTATTGTAACTATTAGGTTTTCAATGCATACTGTCAAGCCCTTGAAAAAAATCAAGTACTGACTAAAAAATATATTCACATGGTTTTATGTAAAAATTATTTTAATGTCTGAAAAAACAGTACTGACAAAAATGTATAATTTTAAGCAAAAAATGTTTAAAATCTTTACATTTATCTTTGTTTTGTAAAATAAAGTCGTTTAAAAAAAACTTATTGTAGGAAAAATCTCAAAAAAAAAAAAAAAAAAAAAGAAAGAAAGCCTCTGTCCTTCTTAGGAAAAAAATATAAATTTATAGCACCCTCTCAGAGTGTGGTACACCTGGACCTTAAATCACTAACAATCCAAGAGCCAAAAATATAGCCTTGTGGCATTTTTTCGTATTCAAAGATCACTATGCTTAATCTATACCCAACAAGAAATCTGTTTCCATGTTACGTTCTGTCCTACATTTATTTTATGCTCATGGTAACTAGTGGGATTTCTATGCATGCTATCAAACTTCTAAAAGAATTAAGTACTTACAAAATTATTCATATAATGTTATGCCAAAATGCCTTTAAAAACCTGTGAATGTATCCCTCGTTTTAAAAAATAAAGCGATAAGAAAAAGCAAAAACAAACAAAAAAAAAAAAACAAAACAAAACAAAATTACATAGTTTTCTGGATGAGGAAAAAGAAAATTTAATTGTTTCAAAGTAAGTCCTGAAAATTTGTATTATATGAATTTATCTGTTGTCAGAAGCTTCTTTAGAGTCCTCTGAGTTGTAAGGTTTTGGCATCCCTGAATATTTCAAGAATACTTTATAAATTAAGTACAATAATGTGATGTAGTTGTATTGGGAAACTGGACTGACTCATGATCATGAGGAATGAATGGCAGCCACCTGCAGTGAATGACTCTTTAGGCTTCCATTTGCAGAGTTGACAGTAAAAGGCATTACTTTCACTTCCAAGACTCTAGTCATGAAACAAAGTATTTGATAGGCCTGCATTTTCCATTCTCTGGTTTATATGCGGATGGAAGTATGTTGCTTTGGATGTATGAAACTCTTCTAGAGGGTAAAAGTACTACCCAATTTCGTTGACCAGTGGAATTTTATATTTGATTTTGATGTGTATTTTCTGTGTTTGCTTTGTACACACTGATGACTTTTTGTTCAAAGTATTGATCTATTTGAGTTAAACAGAAAAATGAAAAATAAATCATAGTTGTTTTACATGAAGCCCTGAAAGTTTGAGATGCAGATTTCTTTAGAGGACTCAAAAAGATTACTCTACTACATTAACTTTTACTTCAAAAGGCTGGGAAATAAATCTCATAACAAACAAACAATTGCTCACTGAAATCTGATAACTGATCAGAATTTCCAGTTAAATAGAATAACTTAAATTATCAAAAAGGGCTAAATGATAGACATAAGCTCTAACTTTCTCATGGCTAAAGCAGTTCATTTTGTTTACTTAATCTATGTGGAGCTTTATTCTATGGATTTTCTAATCTCAATATTCATTTTTATCTCATCTTGCTATTGCCAATTAAACATGTGAATCCTTAAGACTCAGCCATTATATCACATATATGTATGTGCATTCTTATTTACATTTTATTACTTATGTCATTTCCCACAAAATCAGATCAGTCTTCTTAATTTATTTGTATAACCATAAATATAAGAACTCACTTTTGTATAATACCATTGTTCTATATGTAAGGGTTATTTTGTATAAAGAGACTAATTTAATGATCGTTGCGATAAAAAGAAACATAGATCTGTGGCGACTGGCTTCGCCTGTTCTCACTCAGTGTGGATTCGTGGGAGCTGCTCCAGTAAGTCTACCTTGCAGTCTGTAAGCTGCCCTCTCCCAGCTTCTCCCTACAAACTGAGAACTTTGCTCAAATTCTCCACAGCCTGGTAAAATTATGACTCAATAATCAACAACTTATCAAACAGATTTTTATGTTAAATTCTCAACCCACAATCCATCTATACAATAAGCTTGCAACCAGTTGACAAAGATATAAGCCTCCCACTTAGATAAGATAAATTGACCTACAGGAATTTATCCCTTAGAAAATATACTTAACTACCAGAGCCGCTCAACAGAGATGGTTCATCTTAGTCTTCCATCTTGATTTTCTTCCTCCTCTCTCCTTCCTAGTCTTTTCCCCTACCTACCCTTCCTGCTCATCCAGTGATAGGCTCGACCTGCCTTGTTGTATAATGACATCATCTTACAAAATATAATTTATTTCTTACTGCCATTATAATAGCAAGCCAGGAAATATCTAGTCTAGGTACTTTTGGATATGGCCACCATCTTATGGTGTAGACCTAGTGTTAGATTATCCATAGATTAGCCTCTCCCACAGGCTCTGAACAACCATGACCCTGAAGATTCTTACAAATAAGGCAAATTGTATGTCATGGATTTTTGTGGCTGGGTTGATCTATGACCCACAACAGCAGCTTTATGGCCAGCATCTAGAAGCTGGATGGCTCAGATATATAGGTTAGAACAAGACACAAATGATTACCAAAAAAGTCATTGAAACCATTGCTAATGATATATACTACTATACTTATAGATAAATGCCTAGCCTAATTATCATCACAGATCAGAAAGGTTTACCCCAGAGATCAGAGAGACTTCCTCCAGCAGCTAATGGGAGCAGATACAGAGACCAACAATGAAATATTTGGCAGAGCTTAATGAATTTTCTACAAGTAGGGGTGGAAGGATTGTAGGAGCCAAGGGTGGGGGTGGGAGTGTCGAGAATACCTGAAAACAAGGTCCACAGGATCAGCTAAGCAGTGCTTATAGGGGTTCACAGCGAACAAAGCAGCTACCACATATCCTGCATGGATCTGCAACAGACTTACTGTATACATGATTTGGTTGTTTAGCTTCCGATTTTTTTTTTTTTTGGCCTCTTAGGAGTGTGAGTTGAGGAGGGGTGTCTGTGACTTTTTTGCCTGCTCTTCAGATCCTGTTCATCCTATTGAGTAGCCTGACCCAGCCTTGGTATGTGGGTATATTCCTAGCCTTACTGCATTTCGTTATGCTGAGTTTAGTTGATATCACTGGGAAACCTGCTCTTATGTGAAGGGAAATAGAGAAACAGTAAATCTGGGAAGAGAGTATATTGGGAGGAGGCAGAAAGGGAGGCTGCAGTTGGGATGTCTCATATGAGAGAAGAATGAAAAAATAAAATTTCAAAATAAAAATAGCAATCAAGGGAAACAACAGTATATTGTTGAAGGAATTTTTAGGGTTCCCTTTCCAACAACCAAAAATAGGTTTCTACTGCCTTGCTACATCATTTTTACTACATAGTTTATGTCTCTTGGGGGAATCATTATTACATAAGTGACATACCTTGATTATATATTCTCAGAGTTATGGATATTTTCTATTCATAATACCTTTGTTATTCTATTTGCCTCTCTAGAGATTCCCCTTTGTTCCTTTTCTGTAGTCTTGTTTTAATTCTCTGGTTTCTTTGGTTGCTCTAGGTACTAAACTCACATAAAAGGAACCTTGAACATAATACTTAGAGAAAAGGACCTGAAAATGCCCTTGAAACCTCCTCCTGGAGGACTACCTCTCATAATACCCAAAGTTGTTCTGCAAGCTGCCTAGAGAGAAAACCAATCAATAGCCCTATACCACTGAAAGTTCTATGAACTACAGCAGTGACCAGCCTAGCAAGATTTCCCTGAGATGCAATAGTGGCACTTACATCTTGGCTGGAACAAACATCTGAGTAAGTAGACTTAGTTTCTACTAAATAAAATATAATTCTTGCCTAGTATTATAATTTTATGCAATTCGTTGCTGTTAGTCAGTCATAGACCCTAGAGGAGAAACTACTAGTGCTACTTCAGAGAGCCAGCATAATTCCTAACTGCATTGTAAGTGCCTATTCTTCTACCCACAGATAAGTGTATCTATCACTCTCAAAAAAACTTTTCTGCATCAGATGGAGTCCAATACGGGAATCTACAAGTCAAAAAGAACAGCTGATGATAGCATGGGAATTCCAACTGATATATCTAAAACAGAACCTGTTCATCTATGACTGAAGCATTATAATAGAAGAAGGGATGAAATAATTGTATGATCCAGAAGACAAGAACATTTGCTTTGAGGCTGTGTCTACATTTTAAGACATAGAAACCAGACCAATAAAATCTCAGCAGTATGACAGCCAAACAAGACCTGCAAAAACACAATAGTAGTTCATGTGCTAACTTTCACATGGCCTTACCACTAGATAAAAATAAAAACAAAAACAAAACAAAATAGCCTACAACTAATTAATTGTTGATGTGAGGGAGATTCTGTCATTTTTTAGGATATAGCTCTTGATTATTGTAGATTATCCAGGATGAGTGGTCAGCTGTATATGCCAAACATGTGCCAACAACATAACTGGAATGTACGTGTGTGTGTGTGTGTGTGTGTGTGTGTGTGTGTGTGTGTCTGTGTGTCTGTGTGTCTGTAAAACAATGCTAGTTAAGAAAGAAGAGTTTGTAAATGAGAGCATGGGAATGATTAGAGGGAGAGTAGAAATAGATAATAAATGAAATTAGTAAACATGCAGGAATTAAAAAATATACTTACAAAGCAATTAAAAGGATTAGTAGTCAGTTCACAGCTACCTGGACCCTAATTAATGAACAACATTGTTTTTCTTTCTTTTTTGTCCTTTTTAAAAAAAATAAATATTCTCTGTATTTACATTTAAGATGTTATCCTCTTTCTGCCAATCCCATTCTCACCCCCCTCCCATTGCCTCCATAGAGATGCTCCCTCTCCCAACCTCCCTTTACCACCTCAGTACCTTAGCATTCTCCTAAACTGGAAAAAGGACCTTTTGCTGGACCAAAGTCCTGTCTTATCATTGATGCCAGAGAATGCTATTTTCTGTTGCATATGCATCTGGAGCCATGGGTCTCTCCATAACAACTCACTGGTTGATGTTTAGTCCCTGGGAGTTCTGGAGGATTTTGTTGGTTGATAATAATATTCTTTTCATGGGGCTGAAGACCCTGTCAGATCTTTCAGTTCTTTCTCTAGTTCCTTTATTGGGGTCCCATGATCAGTCTTCTGGTTAGCTGCAAGCATCATCCTATGTATCAGTATGGTTCTGGCAGAGCCTCTAAGGAGGAATCCATATCAGGCTCCTGCCAGTAAGTACTTCTTGGCATCTGCAATAGTGCTCGGGTTTAGTGGCTGCATATAGGATGGATTCCCAGGTGATGCCGTCTTTGGATGGGATGATTCTTTCTCCAATCTCTCTCCTCTATTTGTACCATTATTTCCTCCCTTCTAATTGCATGATTTTGTACTACAGTACTTTCTACTTGTAACGAAATTTAAAGTTATGATTCACATTAAAAGGGCACACACTTTTGTCTGTGAATTTTACCAAACACTAAACTTATTATTTACACACACACACAAACACACACACACACACACACACACACACACACACACACACACACATGAATAGCTGTAGACAGAGCTGTGGTCATGTTACAAATAGTATATAATATGTATACATCCATCCATGTGTATGTGTGTAATACTTATTGTTGCTTCTTATAATTATAACTAACTGCTTTCCTTTCCTTCACTCTTCTCATTTTTCTCTAATTTATTTTGTGTTTCAATTAATTCAAAATAAAGTTTTCTGGCTTCTGATTATTCATTTGATTTTAGTTTTACTATATACTTTGACATTTTTCAAATGGCAACTTCAAAAGTCAGTTTAACATGGCATTTTGTACATTTAACCCTTCAGAATTCCAATTTTTAAATATACACTAAAGTACATGCCTTAGTGATATAAAGACTTGTTCATTCATTCTCTTTTCTAAATTCTCCCTTGCTACATAAGCACCAAATATGTGAAATATAAGTATTGTTTAGTAAATGAACATTTATTACTTTTCTTTCATTGTGTTATTTTATTTTGCAGTGCTGATAGTCAAACTTAAGCCTTACAAATGCTAGGCCTGCACTCTATTTCTGAGATATAATCCTGCTTTCAAGATATCAAACACTTTGTTATTGGTCTGCCACAGAAGTGTAGGGACTTGGACAAGTGAGCATCTTTGATTCCGAGGTTCTCAGTGCATTCTGGCAGGGAAAGAATTGTCAAAAAAAAAAAAAAAAAAAAAAAAAAAAAACTCAGGTTCCTTCACTGTGTCCATATACTAGGGGTTTCTCATGTGCTGGTGGCTCAGCAGGCAAGGAAAGACCAGAATCAGAGCTGGAAATAACTTAGAATAGGAAGCTTTGGTATCCAGCTCTGCCACTCAGGCCTTTAGCTTTAAAAACAGTGCCACAAACTGGACTATTTGTAGACACCTTGCCTCTCATTGTTGCAGTTAGATAGCTTTCATGAATACAGAAAATCAATTGGAACTAATTACAAACTATTTAATAAGAAAGTCTTCAGCGTCATGAAAGTCACAGGATAGTGAAGCTGGGCAAAGTCGGGTAACCAAGATGCCTGAAGGAATATAATTTCTCAGACATATTTACTTATTGGTGTTACATTGGTCCTACACGGATTCAGCACCCACATCAAGGAAATAAGATTCCAGTCATTGTATTTGTTTGGTTCATGTTTAAGGAAACAAGTGTAAAAGAACTTTGGGGGTTTGCTCCATATATACACTAAGATCTTGAGTTAACCAAATATCAAGTAGCTAAACTTTCTTCTATTTTGCACCAGCAATACATGCTGGGAAAAATTAGGTGTTTGTTTGATTGTTTTTTTTTTTTTTTTTTTTGTTTCTTTTCCTTTTCTTGAATCTATTGTTCAGTTGTGGGAAAACAGGCAGAGTTTAACACCAAGTGTATTACTCACCAAACAAACTTTGGCAATGATCTCTTCTCTACCTTTTATTGTTCATTAGTTGCTATACATAGAAGATGGCAATAGGCTGAGTTATTGTTGTTATTTCCATCTTTTTAGGTTTAGCAATACAAAGAAACTATAACACTATGCTCTGCTTGATTAATGTGAAAACATCCATTCAGCCATTCCATAAATATATGTATTATAGTTCTCCCTCGAACATAGTACTCTGTGCAGGATATAAACTGGTAAGAAAGGTCAGGGTTGCTATGGTAGCCAAAGTCATATTTCACAGAGGAGGGAATTCAGAAAAAAGAAAAGCAGCAGAAGAAAATATTTGAGATTTTTGATGAGTTCTGTTATTGGAATAAATCAAGTAATATTTAATTCCTAAGAATTGTTACAATCTCTTTGTCATTCATTAATCAGGGAACCAGGGACCATCTGTACCAGAGGAGACCAGACATGCTGCCTATGTTCAAAATGAACAGGAGTACAGTAGTGACAAAGTGAATAGGTGAAAGCTGAATGCAGGCCAGAGAAAGAAAGTTAAATGAACAAGGATACAGAAGATGCAACAATTGGATGCAGGCAGAAGGTAGGGGCACTCAAGAGCAGATCCTTGGGTGCTGAGTAGTCTTCCTCAGCTGTTGTCTCCCATCAGTCACTGAGTTTATGATGTCAGGAACAATTTCAAAAGAATTACCTATTTCGGATTGCATTATGTCCATGTAATGGGGGAATGTATAGAAGAGACAGTTTAATAATTAGAAGAATGTTTCCATCCCACAAGGAAGCTGTTGTAAAGCATTCCCTCCCCAAGCACCACAAATGAGCTGTAAACATGGGCTCTTTCCACACGGCGTAGGGCTTAGTTTACAAGAGACCACAAACCCCAGCTGATACCGTGTTTAATGATCAAGCACAGCCTTGACATTTGAGTCTCTGTTATGAAGCTCTTAGGGTTTATTTAAAGAGTTCACACTGGCTTGTTTAACCACAAGAATGCAAATTACCTTAGGGTTTGGAGCTTGTGTATTTCTTAGGAGTGTTATTTAAAAAAAAAAGAGAGAAAAATGTTATGTGAAAAGCATTTGAATATAAGATGTTTATAAGGGTAAGTGAGGTTCTACGTTTTGTCTTCCTTCCATTTCCCTTTCTCCATTTGTCCTTTTTTAACTTACATACCTATTATTGAAGATTATCTTCAGTAGGTAGGTTTACTATATTGCTAATATATTCAGTAGTGAATGAGTGAATAGTTCTAATAAAAATCTTTCATTTCTTTGTATACATAGTATCCATAAAATATAATAAAAGCAGAATGTGTGTCTCCCTGCCTTGCCTTTCTGTTTCACTACTGTTGGGGTATGCTTGAGCTGAGTAGGCACAAAGTGCTGAGACCCAACTACCAGGGGTGATGCTATTAGTCTGTATATAATTACGGCTTAAATTTGACATTCTCAAAGAACAGCTGAAACTAGATTAACTATCTGATGTTCATGTCACAGTGCCCAAGGAAGGAAAAATCATAGTTGATAGAAAGGGTACAAAGATGGTGTCAAGAACCTGGTCTGAAACTACCTTTGGGGATCATCAGGAAATGAACATTCTTGCAGTGTTGTTCCAAAACTTAATCATCCAGAAAAGGAGAAACTTGAGAATTGTGAATTGTGGGCATGGGCATAGAGCCTTTTTAGAAGTCTCTCTATTTCCCTCCCTTCCTTCCTCCTTGCCTTCCTCCCTCCCTTCCTCCCCTTCTCCCTTTGTCTCTCTCTCCCTCTCCCCACCTTTCTCTCTCTGAACCAATGTCTTTGTTAAGAGTAAAAAAGAATCACACACTAGATTTCAAGTGTCATTTTCTCCCCAGAATCTATTTGATAAAGGAAATGAAAAACAGAAGTCTTTAACTATTTCTATATATTGTTTTTCTTCCCCCTTTTTCTATTGAGTAATTTTAAAACATGTGTTTAAATCAAAGCATTCTTATATTTTACATGTAAAATGTGAATAGATAAAACACTATCTATTATTACACTTAGAGCCAAATAATTCCCCACTGCAACTGGCACAGTCTAAAGTGGTTTGATAATGAGAGCCATTAGCAGTTTGTTTTAACCAGGTAGAGATTGCAAGAGGCAGTGTGACCTGAATGGGAATCATTAAGGACAGCTTGTGCACCATTTTAAATGACAATAAAACTGGACCCAGGAAATTAAATAGACATTAGGAAATGAGAAGATCCAGGTGAGCATATACTATTTTTTTAAACAACTTTATTTTACAAAACAAAGATAAATGTACAGATTTTAAACATTTTTTGCTTAAAATTAAACATTTTTGTCAGTACTTTTTTCAGATTTTAACATAATTTTTACATAAAACTATATGAATATATTTTTTAGTCAGTACTTGATTTTTTTCAAGGTTTGATAGTATGCCTTAAAAACTTAATAGTTACAATGAGCAAAAAGTACATGTAAAACAAAGTGTAACATGGAAATAGTTAAAGTTTTCTTGTTTTGTAAATATTTTTTTGTTTTGTTTTATTTTCTTTATTTCTAGGACTTCATACAGTCTGTGAGTTGTTTCTGGGGTAGTGCAAGCCTCTGGGTTTAGCATCCCACTATCAGTGACTGCATATTATGTCTGTTCTTTTGTGACTGGGTTATCTCACTCAGGATGATATTCTCTAGATGCAGCCATTTTCTTAAGAATTTGGTTAAGTCATTGTTTCTGGTGGCTGAGTAGTATTCCATTGTGTATATGTACCACAATTTTTGTATCCATTCATCTTCTGAAGGACATCTGGGTTCCTTCCAGCTTCTGGCTATTATAAATAGAGCCGTTATGAACATTGTGGTGCATATATCTTTGTTGTGTATTAAAGTGTCTCTGGGGTATATGCCCAGAAGTGGAATAGCTGGGTCTTCAGGTAGTACTATATACAATTTTCTGAGGTACCGCCAGACAGATTTCCAGAGTGGTTGTATTAGCTTGCAACCACTCCAAGAGTGGAGAAGTGTTCCTCTTTCTCCGCAGCCTCGCCAGCATCTGCTGTCATCTGAGTTTTGGATCTTGGCCAATCTGACTGGTGTGAGGTGAAATCTCAGGGTTGTTTTGATTTGCATTTCCCTGATGGCTAAGGAGCACTTCCTCAGGTGTTTCTCGGCCATTCGATGTTCCTCAACTGAGAACGTTTTGTTTAGCTCTGTACCCCATTTTTTAATAGGGTTATTTGATTCTCTGGTGTCTAGCTTTTTGAGTTCCTTGTACACCTTGGATATTAGGCCTCTATCTGATGTGGTGTTGGTAAAGATCTTTTCCCATTCTGTTGGTTGCCGTTTTGTTTCCTTGACGATGTCTTTAGCCTTACAGAAACTTTGCAATCTCATTAAGTCCCATTTGTTAATCTTTGATCTTAGAGCTTGAGCCATTGGTGTTTTGTTCAGGAAATTTTCTCCTATACCTATGTGTTCTAAGGTTTTCCCTACTTTCTCATCTAATAGTTTCAGTGTATCTGGTTTAATGTGGAGATCTTTGATCCATTTACACTTGAACTTTGTACAAGGAGATAAGAACGGGTCTATTTTCATTCTTTTGCATGCTGAGTGCCAGTTGGACCAGCACCATTTGTTGAATAGGCTGTCCTTTTTCCATTGAATGTTTACTGCTCCTTTGTCAAAGATCAGGTGACCATATACATGAGGGCTCATTTCTGGATCTTCTATTCTATTCCATTGATCCACATGCCTATTTCTGTACCAGTACCATGCAGTTTTCAGCACAATTGCCTTGTAATATAGTTTGAGGTCAGGGATAGTAATTCCCGCAGATGTTTTTTTGTTGTTGAGGATGGATTTCGCTATTCTAGGTCTTTTGTTATTCCATATGAAATTGCACATTGATCTTTCCAATTCCATGAAGAACTGGGTTGGAATTTTTATGGGGATTGCATTGAATCTGTAGATTGCTTTTGGTTCTAATTTTCTCTTCCCAATCGCTGGATAAGGCAGGGCTGGGCAAAGCAAGGTATGATGTGAACTTTCCATGTGCACTCCGCAGAGATCTCTCTGCTCCCCTGCAGTCTTGGTCTCCCACTCACCAGTTGCTCAGCCTCTATGAGCCGCTGTTCAGCCTGGCAGGTAGGCCAGGCTCTGCTCTGGGTCTGGAAGTCGCCTTGGTGGAAACAGAAGTTCTAATTTTCTGTTCCCAATCGCAGTTGCCCAGCCTCTATGAGCCACCGTTCTGCCTGGCAGGTAGCCAGGTTCTGCTCTGCGTCCGGAAGTTGCCTCCGGGCAGAAACAGAAGTTCTAATTTTCTGTTCCCAATCTCAGTTGCTCAGCCTCTATGAGCCGCAGTTCCGCCTCGCTGTTTTGTTTTCTTGAAGATGTCCTTAGCCTTACAGAAACTTTGCAATCTCATTAAGTCCCATTTGTTAATCTTTGACCTTAGAGCTTGAGCCATTGGTGTTTTGTTCAGGAAATTTTCTCCTGTGCCTATGTGTTCTAAGGTTTTCCCTACTTTCTCATCTAATAGTTTCAGTGTATCTGGTTTAATGTGGAGATCTTTGATCCACTTGCTCTTGAGCTTTGTACAAGGAGATAAGAAAGGGTGTATTTTCATTCTTTTGCATGCTGAGCATAAAGTATTGAACTGTCTACATCCATATAATTATTGTAGAGTATCTGCCCATACCTCATAACACTGCTTTATTTCTCTCTCCTTTTCCCCCAACTCCTATTCCCCCTCCTCATCTTCTATGTTCCTCACCTCCCACTGCTGCTTAAATAAATATCTGCTCCTTTCATCAGAAATGGTTTTTCTACATAGACATTTCCTTATCTGGATACCTCTTGTTTATTCTCCTGCAGATGTTTGTACAGTGTGTGTCCTCTACTATATAGTTATCTGCAGTCATTATTACATTCTACCACACAATATTCTGCCTCCCCAATTCTCCACATTAGTTTTTATTAAGTTAGTAGATGAAGGTTTGAAAAAATGGTAGCAACCTCACTGCCATTCACACAAAATCCATTTGGTATGATGCCTGGTACATAGAAGAAACAAGTGAGTATGGTTAACTAACTGGTACTAAAATTTCCCGAAGAGAACATGTACACAAATAAAAACATGTGGCCTCATCATCTATTAACATTCACCTTTCCATTGGGATATCATAATGTGTTCCAGGCCACCCTGTATTAGAGTGACAACTTGTGTCATGAAATAATGACACACAAATGGTAACAGAAAATCCTCTTACTTGTGGGGCTAGACTTAAAAGATTGGTACTGTTCCAGAGGACCTGGGTTTGATTCTAGCAACTACAAGGTTGTTGGCTCACAAGAGTTATAATTCCTGTCTCAGAGGATCAACTTCTGTGTTTCGCAGGCATCAGACACGCATGTGCTGCAGACACCCATGTAGGCAAAATGCGTATATACATAAAACAAAATCTTTAAAAATCCTCCATAGGTATGTGTAGTTGGGAGAAATATATACTGTAGTTTCAGTGCACATTAGGATAATTCATGTGATGATAATGCACAGTATTTGGCTAGAAATAAGTTTTTACATGTTATCACAAGAAAAATAATAGATGTATGAGAAGATAAATGTTTACCTTTCTTAAACATTCTAATATATAATATACACATATTATATAAACACTAATATGTGTGTGATCACAAGACCGTATGTAAATATGTAAAACTTCATTTGCCAGTTTAATAGTTGAATTAAAAACCGCTTTATAAAGTTTTACATTTCCTACATGTTTATAGTTTTTATTGCACATATTTTATTTATATTTCAAAGGTTATTCCCTTTCCTGGTTTCCTCCTATAAACCCCCTATCTTCCCACCCACCCACCCTCTTCTGCCCTCCCACCTTGGCATTACCCTACACTGGGTCATTGAGCTTCCACAGGACTAAGGGCTTCTCCTCCCATTGATACCCAACAAGGCCATCATCTGCTACATATGCAGCTGGAGTCTTGGTTTCCTCCATGTGTACTCTTTGGATTGTAGTTTATTCCCTAGGAGCTTTGGTTTGTTGGTATCTTTGTTCTTATGTAGTTGCACACCCCTTTAGATCCTGCAATTATTTCTCTAACTCCTCTATTGGGTACACATTCTCAGTTCAATGGTTGGCTATGAGCATCTGCCTCTGTATTTGTCAGGCTCTGGCAAAGCCTCTCAGGATACAGCTGTATCAGGCACCTGTCAACATGTACTTCTTGGCATCAGCAATATAGTCTGAGTTTGGTGGCTGTATATGGGCTAGATCTCCAGATGGGGCAGTCTCTGGATGGTCTTTCCTTCAGTCTCTGCTCCACAATTTCCTCCTGTGAATATTTTTGTTTCCCTTTCTAAGAAGGACTGAAGAATCTGTACTTGGGTCTTTCTTCATTTAGAGCTTCATGTGGTCTCTGAATTGTATGGTGGGTAATCTGAGATTTTGGACTAATATCCACTTGCATAACATGTGTGGCTTTTTTTGTGTGTAATTGGGCTACCTCATTCAGGATGATATTATATATTCCCATCAATTTGACTAAATATTTCATGAAGTCATTTTTCATAGATGAGCAGTGCTGTTTTGTGTAAATGTACCATAGTCTCTGTTGAAAAACATCTGGGTTCCTTCCAGCTTCTGCCTATTATAAAAGATGCTATGAACATAGTGGAGCATGTTGGAACGTTTTGGGGTATATGTCCAGGAGCTGTACAGCTTGGTCCTCAGGTAGTACTATGTCCAATTTTCTGACGAGTCTCCAGACTGATTTCTAGAGTAATTGTTTTAGGATAAAATGTTCCATAGACATCTCTTAAATCTATTTGGTTCATAACTCTTTTAGTTTACTGTATCTGTGTTTATTTTCTCTTTCCTTAATCTGTCCATTGATGAGAGTCGGGTGTTGAATTTTTCCCAGTATTATTTTATGAGGTGCAGTTTGCGCTTTGAGCGTTAGTAAGGTTTCTTTTATGAATATAGGTGTCCTTGCTTTTGCAGCTTAGATATTCAGAATTGAGACTTCATTTAGGTGGAATTTTCCCTTGACAAATGTGAAGTGTTTTTCCTTATCTTTTTGATAACTTTTGCTTGAAAGTCAATTTTAATTGATATCAGAATGGCTACTCCAGCTTGTTCCTTGGGAAAATTTGTTTTAAAAATTGTTTTTCAGCCTTTTCCTCTGAGGTAGTGTCTGTTTTTCCTCACAAAAGTGTGTTTCCAATATCCAGCAAAATGCTGTGTCCTGTTTTTGTATCCAGTATCGTAGTCTATGTCTATTTATTGAGGAATTGATTCCATTGTGTTGAGATTGGCTCACATGATTTAGTACTTGCTGTGCAAGTGGTATACTTCTGATTTATACTTAGTTCTTTAATTTTTTTTACATTGATATAGAGTCTTGCCAAGTAGCACAGGCTAGCTTTTAATTTACCTCATAGCCCAGGTAAGCCCTGACCTACCTCCACCTGCTTTAGCCTTCTGAGTAGCTAGAATTAACACAATAATAGTAATCTATTTTCTATTAAATATCTAAATATAACTTTTAAATGTTTTTAAAAAAATTGAAATCAATCCTACAAATGAAAACATATTAATTATTTTATTGTTTGTAAAACTCTCTATTGACTCTAATTTGTCATGGCATAGAATTGAGTGGCAGATTGTCCAACATGGCTATGGGGACTTCTGTCATTAGCAATGGAATAAAATATCAGAATCTGATCATCATTTTTATAAGTAAATTTATTTGCTCTAAAAGTCATATATGATTTATCTTTACCTTTTTATTGTACATCTTCTACATTGTGCATAAATTGCCCCTAACACTTATAAGACACACACATGTATACTACTCTGTTTTATGTGTCTACTTGTCTTATAATATACTAATAATGTACTTCTTTTCTTAAAAACTTTTTAAATATTGGGATCTTCAAACATTCATGCATGATATACAAAGAAAATCAATGAATTCAGTATTTTTTATTTTTAGAATACATTTAAACTTTTAGAAACTAGATTTTAAAAGAATAGACCTTTCCATTCATTAAAACCTCATCATCTTTAAATGATGTGTAGATATTTCTTAAATTACCACGAATATTTATGATGTGATAGATATTGAGCAGATATATTAATCATTTCAGGGTACTAGAATAAAAATAAAACAAGCATAACAATGAGTTCTTAGAAACTTTATATAGCTCAGGGCTGGGGTTGTAGCTCAGTGGGGGAGTATCTGCTTCCCATGTGTTGAGGTTCAATTCAAGTACTGGAGAAAGAAGTAGACATTAATAAGGCAGGAATATTTGATTTCCCTCACTCTTACTTCAACAGATATTATAAAACATGTATTAAGGATTAACTATTATGCTTTAAATTTATAATGTTTCTATGAATAAAAATCAGATTATTGAGGTAATTAAAACTTAATTTTCAGAGATCAGAATACAGAAGTAAGGAGTTTTAGGCATATTACTAAACATTCAATTAGAGAAACATTCTCATTAGTTTTCATTTTAAGAAACTTTTGTGTGATTAAATGTTACTAAAGATACCAAGTAGCTTTTTTAGATAAATAACTCATATCTGTTTCTTTATTTAGTCTGTCAATATATAGTTTTGTTGCAAAACTATACATTATACCCAACATTACATGAATATGTATTCTGAAATGATATGGAAATTTAATAGCCTTTGAAGATGATTTTTCTTACGTTTTCTGATCTTATGGATTAAATGGAATTTAGTATTTCCCCAGAGGTGAGTTCTAAGTGAAATTTGAAATGACATTTTTTTTTAATTCTAGGATGTCAAAATTCAAATCTATGAACTGGATGATTTTGTGTGCCAACTTGATACAAGGTAGATTTATCAGAAAGGAAGGAGCCTCAGTTAATGAAATATCTCTTATGAGATCTATTAGCTGTGAGGCATTTTCTCAATTAATGTTCAGTGGGGGAGAGCCCTGCCCATAATGGGTGGTGCCACCCCTGGATTAGTAGTTCTTGGATATAGAAGAAAGCAAACTGAAAAAGCCACGGAAAGGAATCTAGTAAGCAACAACGCTCCATAGCCTCTGCATCAGCTCCTGCCTCCAGGATCTTGCCCTATCTGAATTCCTGTCCTGACTTCCTCCAATGATGGCCTAGGATCTAGAAGGTAAGCTAAATAAACCCTATTCTCCCCAGCTTACATTGTGGTAATGGTGTTTCATCACAGCAATAGAACCCCTAAGAAAGACAGTGTATTGTAATCTGAATGAGAATTCTGTAAAAGCATTATTCTGTAAAAATATTGTTCCACTGGCTATTCTTTGTGCTAAGGAACATAATGGGAGGGGTTTCTGGTTCATCACACACTTCAGTAGAAATTTGCTTTGGTTCACACAGCATTTAAATGTGTTGTACAGCTGATACAACCCCTATCTCTCATCATATAGATTATCATATATAATATTAAAAGAAAGATACCTAAGTACTGATATTTGAACAAATTTATAAAAATTGCTTCCCTTTTCAAGCATATCCTTTAGTTTTCTATGGTTCTGGAAGCGGAACCTGAGTCCTCTATGTGATCAATAAGTCCTTATATTCATGGAGTGAACTCTCCAGTCCCAAGTATATTCTTTAGATAAATAGGGTGTTTTTTCTCCCTGAGGAAGTCATTATTGAAAGTACTGTGATTGGTGGTATGGATTAATGTGACTTCCTGGGTTTGGAGGTAAAGGGCAAGCATTTTAACCTACTCTTGCAATTTAAACATATACAAATATATATATATATATATATATATATATATATATATATATATATATATATATACATTAAATAACATACATCAATAATTATAAAATATATTTTATTTTTTTAACTAATACAAAAATAGCTGTAAGTATCTTTAAGGCAAAGAATAAAGGCAAAGATACATAGCATATTAAAATGTTATTTCTGGTTCCTTAAATGGTAGATGCGATTGTATTTCAAGTACTATATTATTTTCTGAAATATGCTTGAATGAGTTCACTTTTTTATAGAGGAAAAAGAGCATCACATCTCACATTTCTGGCTACCAATAAAAGATTCTTAATTAAAGTGTAAATGGTTTAATATGAGACTCATTTGTTTCTACTAAACATGGAACCTATTTTGGTATGTGTAGCTTAACAGAAGTGTGAATATGGATAAATCTATAAATATGGGGAATTGTATCATTGACAATAAGTAAATTAATAAATAGATAGCTATATATAGATGATGTTTGATGATAAATATGTATGTATGTAGGTAGGTAGGCAGGCAGGTGTGTGGGAAGATAGATAGATAGATAGATGATAGATAGATAGATAGATAGATAGATAGATAGATAGATAGATAGATAGTCCCAGGTGCAAAAAGAATAAAGCATGCCATACATTTAGCCCTACAACTTTAGAACCAGTAGTATGGCAATAATAAATGGGACTAACATTATTTTTAGATGTTCATGGAGAAATTAATGGGCTGAATGTCAATTACATAGGTAAGTTGAGATTTGCACTGGGGTGCTGAGTGGTAGATACTCTCATCAAGACAGATGACACAGTGCTCTAGATACAATACAGGAGAAGAAAGTAAGACATCTTCAAACTATGAAGAATTTCAAGTTAGCCATTATAGAGTACCATAAATAAAACTCCTCTGAGGGTCAGAAGCAAAATACCAGGATAGTTTATGTAATAGTTGTGAACAGCACTGCTTCTAATAACCTAAGGGTGTTTTATATTCATAATTCCAAGTCTCAGTGTGCCCCACACCTATACAAAATTAAATAATCTACCCCCTAAACCATAATATTAAATAATTGAAGAACAAGATATTTGCCAACTATGTGTTGTTTATTTTCTCCACCCAGAACTCAGAAATCTGTCTACTGTAATGAAGTCTTCTAAACTCAATGCAGTGCCTTCAAAGTTTGTTTATAAAAGGCTTCCCCAATTTCTTGTTTCACTACTTTGGAGGATGTTGCCATTTTCCTCTAAATGTAAAAGATAGAATACTACATATTTTGATGTAAATATCTGGTTGTGTTATGACAATATCTAGAAAGGATGTGTGAGGTACTAGTAAAGACTTTTGGAAAATTCAATATACTACATCAAAAACAAACACTGAGTGATGGCAAACTTGAGTTATACCCAAGCACAAAAACATAAACAAGGCTATGAAGATGTTTGAAATCTTCTGTGAATTTAACGTGAACCCAGTTTGGAAAAATGACCTGTTTTTCTTCTCAAAATTTAAAAATTATCAATTCTTTCAGAATTTCATTTGTCTTATTTGAATCATATTGAACTCTTTTTCCCAGCTCCTCCCAGATCCACTCACACCTCCCTTTCCTTAAAAAGAAAGTTTAAAGTCAGACCATTTTCCTTTCTGGTGGCTCAGTTACAAAATATCCTGTTTTCTAAGGACAGAAAATCAATTCCATGCAATGGTGATAAATGGAACAGGATTTAAAGTGTTGATCTCCTGCCCTCTTTCTGCAGAGCAGCCTTTCTTCATCTTCGCACAGACTCATCTCTTCCCCACACATTCTTTTTAATATAGGTCTGCCTGAAGCTTAATAAGCATTTGTATCTAACACAATGGTTTGCAATCATATTGAGCCCATTTCTCTTTCAATTTAATAATCTTTCTTTAGTAATGGTACGCAAAACTCCAGTCTAAATGTGTTTGAGTGACATCGAGAGACTCTTTGCAGTGACACATGACATGATGTGTAACTTTTTCACAATAGCAGAATAATATGATAGAAAGACTCCATCTTGAGTCATGAAGCCTAAAAGGCCATATTGCAAATGCATCAATAAGATGCTAAAGGAGAGAGAGTGCTCAGTGGAGTAATGAGAAACTCTGGGCTAGGAAAGTGTAGATTCCTTAGGAAGGAGGATGCAATGAAAGAGAGAACAGCGAAAAAGTCCTATGGCACTTGTGGGTCACTCTTTGCTGCATGTGGGTGTCACTACCTAAAGTTAAATCACTTTGTAAACACATATTGAGGTATACCTGTATTGTCTGTTCATATTTGGTGACTGGAGCCTGATATCGCTGTCTCCTGAGAGGCTCTGCAAGATCATGACATATGTAGAGGCAGATGCTCACAGGAAACCATTGAACTGAGAATGAAGTCCCCAATGGAGGAGTTAGAGGAAGGATTGAAGAAGCTGAAGTGGTTTGCAAGCCATAAGAACAAGATTAACCAACCAGAGTTCCCAGGGAAGAAACCACTATTCAGAGAATACATATAGACAAACCCATGGCTCCAGAGGCATGTGTTGTAGAGGATGGCCTTGTTGGGCACCAATGGGAGGAGAAGCCCTTGGTCCTGCCAAGGCTCGATGTGCCAGTGTAGGGGAATGTCAGGGAGGGGAGGCAGGAGGGGTTGGGTTGGAGGTCTCCCTCATAGAAGCAGGAGTAGTGGGGATGGGATAGGGGATTTATGGAGGGGAAACTAGGAAAGGGGATAACATTTGAAATGTAAATAAAATATATCCAATTTAAAAAGTAGTTTTAAATGTTAGCAAAGATGTCAAATTCCATTCTTGGTAATATAACTTATAAACCATATATTAAAAAATTTGACACAAATAAGTGTCTAAGCTCTCAGCAACCATCACGGTGGTAAACATTTTTATTGTTATTGTTTTCTTCTTTAATTTCCTCTCCCTGGGGTCTCCCTTGTTTATTTTTCTATCTATATAACATGACCAAACCTTACTGTTTCTTTGTCATGACTGAAGTTTACTCTTTCTTTGTCATAGGGTTCTTGTTCCCTGAATTAAAATTTTACAAACCTTGTGATTTTTGTCATTTCTTTCTGCCAAAATATAAAGACATGAGAGCAATAAGTCAGATAAATAGGAGAGAGAAGAGAGAATACCATCTATAGCAAGTTAGTAGTGCTGAGGGGAAGAGGCTGGTAAGTTCATGTACTTTTAAAGAACAGTTATCTATATTCGGAAAATGAATTCAGAAAATGAATGTTGGTAGTGGTAAAACCAGGAAATTCAGTGGCTTGAACAGCACTGTAATTCAGTCTTTTATGTACTTACAGTGAAATTAAGTAGCATCATGAATTCTCTAGTAAACATATGGTTTTGTTTATTATTCCTAAAACGTATATTAGGAATAGCCATAATATAGTCATAACGGAGTAGGAGTTAAAGAATTACATATAATACTTATGTACTATTCAGACACACAGACACACACATATACATATAGGCCCACACACCCACACATATATACACATACACGTATATGTGTATATATATGTATAAATATTTGATGAGTATATATATGTAATGAGCATATACATGTGTGTGTTTGTGTTCGCATCCACAAACATATATATGTATAATACAGTATGTTTGGGGGATGGGTATTGTGTTTGTTTTTTCATTATTAGCTTCCAAAATACATTGTTTTGAAAGATTCCAATGAAATGAAAGAAAATATAGGTGCTGATATTTCTAAATGTCCTAACAGGTCTTTATATAATTGTTTTGGATCATCTTAATATATTTAAAATGGGTTGGGGAAACATGTAATGAATGGTCAGTATTTTTGACTGAGTTTCTGAAGGGGAAATGCCCCCCCCCTTTTTTTTCTATTTGAACTTAACCCTTTTTTGACTAGCTTGTCTTAGCAGTTTTGCGAATGTTTTGGAACTGCTGAGGCTAAAGGCAAAGGTCATTTCATCATTTCTTAAATGCATTTAAAAGAATGCAGATTTAACTTTCTCTCAATCCTAAAAAATTAACATATCAAAAAAAATTTTTGTAGTTTTCAAAACACTAATTATGCAGCATGAACAGGACAAATTCCACTGAGGAGAGGAAGCAAAGGCTACTCCATGTGGGCATCACTAAGGAAATAGAAAGTGGAAAGTCTCTTAAAAGGAGCCCATCGGTCACACAGATTGCAAGTATCACAGTACTCTGGGGCTTTGCTCCAGGAGGTGCACTTGGCATTGGATTCATGGACATAGTTGATTTTTGTCAGCTGAAGTCAGCCGTTCTGGCTTCTGGCTGAGTTTACAATTAATTATTTATCTAGATCAGATCCAGAGTTACTGCTGTATTCTTATTCTAGTCCAGGGACATAAACTCATAAGAGCAGCAAGCATGTGCTTCAGAGGGCTTTTGGGCGAATTGCTGCAAACAGCTTTGTCTCCAGGTACTGAATTCTAAGTTACCTGGTGCCAGAAGACTAGGGCTGCACAATTTGGTCTTGGGAAGGCATTTCCTGTTTGCTCCTTGGGGGCTAGGTGCATCAGTGTGGTAAAGGGAGTTACCATTCATAATGGACAACAAAGGCAATGGTCTCAGCACTCCTATTCCCTTATCTTGATCTAAGTTGTTCATGGAACCATTGTGTTCTGTTCCTGCCCAGCCTGTGTCCTTCTGAGCATGTGAAACCCACAAAAGAGGAATTAAGGTATTTCATTTTCACCCCTAGAAATACTTAGGCTTCACACCCAGTCCTGGTATATTAGGCCTTGCTATGAAGGCTTTTCTGTCCACACAAATGCAAAATATATGAGCAGTCTTGGAATAGATAAAGAAATTTTATTAACTTTCCACCAGAAAATAAAATATATAGGTTTTATGCATAGGAAAATACTTTTTTTGAAGATCTATTTTCTGTTTGGGATTTTGTACATTTTTGACTGTCATATACAATATAGAATTAGCCAAGAATTACAAAGTAACATCTAATACTAGTTGCACATATGGAAGCCAAGTATATTCCTGAGGGCTACTAGTGCCAAGGACTATGGAATAATTGATGGCTCCATAAAAGTGTTACATTTCCTATAGTTCTAGAAGCTGAAGTTTAAACAAAGATGCCAAGGAAACAGAGTTCATTCAGAACTTTCCTCTCTTGGTTGGTAGATGGCTACCATTTTCCAGGGGATCACATCATTCCTGTGTATTCCTTGAGAGAACTCCATCTTCTGTGTTTGGTGTCTCTTTCTCTGTCATTTTTCTCATGAAGATACAATTTCTATTAAATCTGGCTTTTGCCCTATGACCTCATGTAACTTTAATTCCTTCACAAAAACTTACCTGTAAATACTGTCCCAGAAGAGGCTAGGGATTCAACATACAATTCAGAATGGAACACAAACACACAAGATACACCATTTTTAATAGTTTTATATTTTTATAACAGTGTTTTAATGATTCTATTGGCAAGAATCAAATGCTAGAGGTTTTCCTTCCTTATTCTTTGTTTGTTTGTCAGGCACTACTATGGTCCCTGTATAATATTTGATTTACAACTTCATCATGACAGCCTCACACCCATCTAGTATATCTTCATGAGCTCTAGAATTATCCATGAACCTCATTTTTATATATCACATGTACATCCTTCAGACTTGGCATTTTGAAAATTGAGATAAGTGCTCAGTCATGTTTGTTCCGCATCTACTATGGATTTAATCTGTAGCAATATAAAATAAAACAAATAACATCAACAGTGTGCCCAATCACTACCAAACAAAACAAAACAAAACAAAACAAAACAAAACAAAACAAAAAACAGTGGAATATCTCTACTGAGTTGACTCCTTCTTCATAGCGCTCCCATTCTCTCACTGTGTAGTCAACAGTGAGAGACAGTCACGTGTGGAGAGCCCATTCCTCAACATTTCCATCATTCTTCTATTTATTTTGTAAGTCATACATACTATTTTATGCCTTTTAAATAAATGTCACAGTTCATCACATTTTGTTCTCTACCTCAGTTTTTCCTTACACTGGGGCTCCTTCATTACTCATGTGAAGCATTAGCAATTCTAATGGCACTCCCTTAAGACCTGTCCTTCTAATCCATCTTTTGCCTGATCTTCCTACGAGAGTTATTGGAAACCATGCGTCTTATTTCCGCCATTAATGGCTGCCACATTCTGCAATATATGACATGACTTTCGTACCATGGTATGCATACAGAGCATCAACAAGGTCATAAGATCTGTTCTCATAAGCTTAGATTTCTCTCATTTTACTCTGGCTTCACATTGTGTGCTTGTGTGTGTGTGTGTGTGTGTGTGTGTGTGTGTACTTGTGTATATGTGTGTGAGTATGTGTGTGTGCTTGTGTTTATGTGTGTATGTATGCATGTTTCTTTCTTATGTGTTTGTACATGTGAGTATACATGTTCATGAGTCTGTGTACTTTTTTCCATTGTTTTTTTTATCTTTTTTTAAGATAAGATGCATCACAAAATTTTTCAGGTTTTAGATACTGTCTGGTCAGTGATTAGCCTTTCACCATTTCCTGGTGTTTGGTTTAAAGACTTGCAGTGTTGTGGCTGGCATTCCATATGTGCTCTGGGAATGAGACTGAGTTCTGCATGCTCTCTCAGCAAGCATTTTACTGACTCAGCTGCTTTCCCATTCAGTTCCACTTTGTGGTGTGACAACTTTTGCATTTCATCTTTGGTTGACATGATAAAATAAAGACTACATCCAGGTTTGAAGAAACAGTTCATGAGAATTTAGTGAATTCAACTGCCAATCCTTCCTAGGTGTGATCCTGGCTTAAAGTTCTATTCTGTCCTGCATAGCTGGCCACTCAATTCAAATACAAAAGTAATCAAGTCTGCCTCACAAATACTGTTCCATTTCTCTTAGATGAAACTCATGTAATATCTTGGCCGTAGTTCTAAAAGGAAGAAACCTTTGAGATATTGCTGATGTAATGATAACATTATGCATAACAGGTTTTGTGTGTCTGAGTGTATTTGTTTGTTGGTGCATTTATGTATGCATTTGTACATGTATGCTTGCACCTGGTGGATTTGTGTATCAGGGTTAATATAATGTAGGTGTCTTGATTTTTAGATTATAGGGAGAGATTGTCAACCTTAAGGTTTTTATCCATGTCTACCAGGTTGTGATGAATAACTTTTTCCTTAAAGAAAAAAAAGTGAAGATCCCAAATGATTTTTATCATTGTACAGAAATGATTAGAGGCTTTCTTTTTAATTTGTTAGAAAAGCAGAAACCATTCAAGGTTGTAAGCTTCCCAATATCTTATTGGCTTAACACATGCTTTTAACTTAAATGATTCTCTTATAAGAAGTTAGTTTTAATTACTGTTTTATTAAATGATCTCACAAGTTTGAATTAGCATATACTAAGTATATAGTAATTATTTTTCTTTATTTTATTTTTGAGATTATAATTACATAATCTCTCCCTCTGTCATCCTTCCTCCAAAGTCTCTTGTATACTCCTCTTTTATCTCTTTCAAATTCATGGTCTGTTTTATCCTTGTTATTACAAGTATATTTGTGTAAGCACATATACATATACTTCTAACCACGAGCTGCTCAGTTTATATAATGTTTCCTGTAAGTATTTCATGGCTGGACACAAGATATCGCATAACCAATTGTGCTCTTTTCCTAGGGAAGATTATTTCTCTTTCTCTCTGAATTACTTAGTTTCAAATACTCCTCCTCATAGGGCTGAGGCCTCATTGGTTCATCCCCATTCATTCTGACATGTCTATTGTTGTCATTCTTGTTCAGTTCATGTTTGAGCAAACATATTGGTGATATTTGATAAGTATAGCTTCTGACATTCCTAGGAAGTACAGCCTCACAGGGAGCTCTCTTAACTTTCATTTCATAAAACCTTCTGTCATCTTTTCCACAATATTCCCTAAACAGCGGTGTGAGAATGTTTTGTAGATGTATCCACTGGGGCACTGTTTTCTGTGTGGTTGTAGTTTTATGTAGTGGTCTCTGTAACAAAGAGAAGTTCCCTTAACGATATGTAAGAATGATAGCTACACTTATCTGTGAGTATAATGTCAACTGTAAATAGACTGTATTTAGGCATTATATTGGTACAGTAGTAGTTGTATGTTATCTACCAATATTCATGACTTCACTAGCCCTAAGTTGTTAGGTAGGTTTCCAATAATAGTCATGTTTTCCCTCTTGCTGATAAGGTTTTAAATCCAATTAGAGATCTGTTGGCTAACACTAAGGTATAGACACTACTACTACACCCTTAATGGTTGTATTGCCTTGTGGGCTATTGATATGGTTCATAGGTGTCATAGCTGGGTAAGTTGCCTGCCTTATTTGGAAGTTTGCAGAACACCTTTTAGTATAACGAAAGCTAGTCCTCATGGAGTAGGCATTCACTTCAGTTCCAGCTCAGCATTCTTGTGTCCTGTCTTTGAAGTACAAAGGATTGTAAGAAATGGAGAATTACCTCCCATCTTTAGCAAACAATGGAAGGCAATAGCAATAAGTTATAAATTTTGAGTCTTTGTTATAGAAAACTGCCTAACTTCTCAAAAGAGGGCTTTACCAGTCTAATATTGGAAATTTTGGTACCTCCTTTTTGCATCTTGGAGACCAGATAATAAAAATTCATTAAAATTATGTATGGATATGAGTATGCCAGTTATTAGGAGATTTATGGAGATAGTTAACAGTATGATTCCTTATGACCTTTTCAGACATTCCTATGATCTTTTTACTCTCTTCCCTCCTATAATTATTTCCTTTCCTCTCCCTGAATAGTCTTTTCTATTCCCTTGATAAAATCTGTCCTGTGCTAGTTTTCTCTCTATTGCTCCAAACATCCCTTTATACTTTCCTTGTTTCTGCAGTTACTCCAGACCATTTCCTTATATCTGTAGATTTGAAGCTAGGTACCTCCAATGAGAGAGAACATGCAACAGTTGTATTTCTATGTGAGGGTTATCTTACACAATAGAACCAAGTTTGAATTCTTATAAGGTATGGTGAAACTTTCTGTATGTAGATGTAAATCCAGACTTTATGACTTTGCACTGGGGGATTATTATATTTTGCAACATTTTCTCCTACCAAGATATAGTTTTACAGCTCTGAACAGGCACCATGACCATAGCAACTCTTATAAGGATGACATTTAATTGAGGTTGGCTTACAAGTTCCCAGGTTCAGTCCATTATAATCAAGGTAGGAGCATGAAACATCAGGGCAGATTCGGGGCTACTTCTTGTCCCAAAGACAGCTAGCAGAACAGTGACTTTGAGGCTGCCCAGACTTAGTATTAAAGCCCATGCCAACAGAGACACACCCACTCCAACAAGGATACACCTCATAATAGTGCCAGTTCCTGTGCCAACTGTATACAAACTATCACATTCTCAAAGTGGCTCAACATATATATGTATATGTATATGTATATGTATATGTATATGTATATGTATGTGTATGTGTATGTGTATGTGTATGTGTATGTGTATGTGTATGTGTATGTATATGTATATCTATATCTATATCTATATCTATCTATCTATATATATATATATATATATATATATATATATATATATATATATCACTCTTTCCAAAGTATGTGTCAACTTATTGGTTGTCTAATACAGACTGGACAGCCTAAAAATCATATTCATACTACAACCAAAGGAGACTCAACAGGTTGAATTTAGATGTATTTGTGCAGCACATACATATCTATACACACACACACACACACACACACACACACACACACACACACACACCTGACAATAATAATTAAAGGATAAAGACTATCAGCTTAAATGTGCAGGCACAGATGAAGTTTCAGGAGGTATCTCGGAGGCAGGGACTTGAGGGAAGAAAGTGATGTAATTTTGTTTCAATTAAAATCACTTAATAAAATGATAAAGTAATCCTGAGAATAGTACATCCAAAATATTTGTCTTATCCCTGTTCTATGCTTAATTACATTCTAATAACAAGCAAAATACACCATATGCAATGATTAGAATTAATTACATTTAAAGACAATTCCTTTCAATTATAAATATAACAGAAATTTATATGTGCTTTAGTGCTTTCAATTAAGGCTTAGATATATGGGGGCCATTATCCCTTTGGCAACACTATGTTGCTATACATTTTTCTTGAATGTATCAACCTGTTAGAGGCACAATGTGTTTTAGAAACATGTTCATTTTCCAGTCTTTGACAACCTGTCTACCAAATGGCTTTCTTGTGACAATAAATGGTTTTTGCTTGACATATTTATTTATGTACTATTTAATATACCTTGTGCTGCAAGGAGACAGATAATAACCTGGATTGATGCCAGATCACTCCATGCAGATGAGAGGATAAATTCAGCTCTCCTAATATGAAATCACTTTTATCTCCTTACTAGTGAATAAAGATGGAAATTCTTTCTGTATAGCTTTCTTTGGTAGGAAATGACTTTCTATTGAATGTATAGTTTCTAATATATTATCTTTATGATATCAATGGAATAACTATCTGAGCAATACATATGATAGAATTCAGAAAAGGTTTTTCACCATCAAAGTTTTGTAATGAGTAAATTCATCATAATAGGTGACAGAACATTTTTTGTTATAGTTTTATATACTTTAGTTTTGAAGGTGGAATTCTATTTTTTAAAATATTTTAGAATTTACTCATTAGTTAGGGTTAAAAATCAAATCAAAAGATGAAAAGTTTAAATTCCAGATTATTTAATATTCCTTTTTATGAAGATAGCTTTTGAATTAAAAAAGATACTACATTTGTAACTGTAAAATAAAGAATCAGGTGAGTGTTGTTAATTTTTTTGATCTGGCTGTGATAAAACACCCTGATTAAAAACAACTTATGGAATAAAGGGTTTATCTGGCAAATAGATACATATTGCAAACCATCACTGTGAGAGCATCGGAGCACAAACTGGAGGCTACATCACATCTAAGAACAGAGAGAGAAATAATGCACACATGCCTCAGAAATAAGCACTCAGCTACTGTACTTTTACATAGCTGATGGCCTGAAACAGGGTATGCTAATACACAATTCAGGTGGAGTATTCCCATTTCTGTGAAGGTGACCAGGAGATTCATCCACAGATATACCCAAAGGACAACATGTACTATGCAGTGACTCACCAAATCCTCTTCCTAGATGATTCGAGGTTCTGTCAAGTAGACAATTAAAGCCAGTCATCAAAATATGTAAAATTACCAGAACTGCAAAACTTATGGAGGTGATTTATAATTTTATACCTATATTTGAGAGATTTTTAGATTTGCCTTTCTAGTGGTCAAACAACAATATTTCAAAAATAAGTTTCATTAAAAATATTTACCAAATGTCCACCAACCACAAGATTTAAATTTTGGTGAGCACATAAAGTGGGGTTTAACAGTGTTAAAATATCTAAGCAACCAACATCCTGAATATCACTGTATTCAACTCTATGTATTAAAATATTATTAAACATGTGATCCATCAGGAGGCAGAAGCAGGCATATCTCTTTGAGTTTGACTTTGAGGACAGCCAGGTCTACTGAGTGAGTTCAAAAACAGCCAGGATATACAGAAAAATCCTTTCTTGAAACAAACAAATACACAAAAACCAAAGCAAAATAATTAAACTAAACCAAACCAAAAAAAAAAAAAGGGAGACAAATTGATAGAGACATGAAGATAAAGTTAAGATATAAAATCTGCTACCACCTTCTTTGTCTTTGCACAATGCCCGATACCAAAGTGACATCCATGAAGTGAACGAAAGTTAATAACAGGACAGCTCACTTAGAGTCTTATAAATTTTGGTGAATATCTATTTCTTTGTAAGACACTATTCTAAATATGTTTTTAAAAATGTGTTGACTGTATACTATATGTACATCTCTCTCTTAGAATAAAGTTGCTACAATACTCTTACAATACACACACACATGCACACACATGTTTGCACACACATATGCATACATACCTGTGGGCTTGTGTGCATGTGTGTATATGAGTGTGTGTGTGTGTATGTATGTATGTATGTATATATGTATGTATGTATGTATGTATTTACCTGTCTGTGCGTAATATAGCAGACAAAAGAAGGCATGTCTAGTGATAGAAAACTAACAGAATGATTAAAAGAAGTGTGAATGCATGAAGAAAAGCTTGTGAAACCTCATGCCTGGCAGAACGTAAAATTTGCCTATCATGAGTAGGAAGCCTGGTTCAATAGTGTTTAAGTGCTTAGTGCTTGATGTGGTCAGCATGATGTCTATGGGTAGATAAAAGATCACATAGTATAAGATCCTGTTCTAGTAACTTGATTAGTATGAGATCTTCATGGCAATAACGTGTCGTTTTGAACAATATACTTCTACAAGCATGTACGTCATGCTCACCAGGAATAGAAAAGTACAGTCATACTTAAACCTTTCTTGACTGGGAATTAAACTGCAGACCAAGGCACTCACTCTGAGGCCCGGGTGCAACTGTTTGCACATGATAGACTGACTCACACAGGCCCAGAAATGGATTTCTGTGATGTTCAGCACTCTCCTCTTAAAAGAATAAGGTTTATCATAATACATATATCGATCACTGTGATGCCTTCATCCATTGCTTCGTTTATTTTTCATTTATCTAACTGTAGACTCTTTCAGAAAATAAATGGAACAGCTCGGCAAGATTAAGGGAAATCAGCAAGGATTGATTATATCACACATTTTCCACTGTGTATCATAAGCTGGGCCCTGGAGCTGCCATAGATAAGCTTTGTTTCGTCCCTTCACAAAGATCGAAGGCTGGCACGAAAACAAATAGTTGGTGAAGTGAGGTGAGACTTGCTCTGAAAACAGGTATACACAGTGCAGAAGAAGGTCTGGAAGGATCAGAGACATGCATTTTGTGGACTCAAGGGAAGGCTTCCAAGAAGCAATGCAGCTATGGTTGTCTATTTAGAGTAAGGAAACACAGTGAAGGCAAAGAAATATGAAATATACTTGATTCAGCTGAACAATCCTACAAAAATAAAAATATTGCATCAGAATGATAAATTTATCAAAATGACCAAATCAGCTTAGCTATATAACTGTAGCATGTTTTATGTAAATATTGTAGTCATTATTAAAATCTTCAATTTATTGTGTACTTTACGTTTCATAATATAATCATAAGTTTTCTAGAAATATGGCTATCCTCTCGAAGACTGATAAATAATAACTTCACATATGATAAGAAACTTTAAAAAAATAATTAGAACTCATTTGAGCACCTTTGTTTCCCCTAAATACTAATTGGTTGTCAAATGCATGAAAGTGAAGAACTGACCAGATTTTTTCTTTTACTCTTCACAATAATCTCATTCTCTGTGCTTGTCATGAAGATGACCGGAATTATTATAAAGGTACCTAATTAAAAACAACTTAGGTAAGTATTATTTTGCAAACATTGTCATCAATTTTCTGTAAAACCCCACTAAGTCCAAGGCATGTACTAGGCACAATTCTCCAAGGAGAATTGAATACCTGAATTGCAATATTATCGCTGAGCAAAGAGGAAAGAAGGGATAAATAAAAGAAAGTTTTTTATTATCATGAGTCTTCAGATTGCCCTTGACTTTATGGACTCACCATGTCCAACATCATAATAATCACAGGTGAAGCAAGAAAAAAAAAAAGCAAAGATAATTCGCACCGTGTATTTCATGGAGATGAAGGCTCAGTTAATGAGAAAATGTTAGTAAAACATTTTAAGCTCTTTGTAGAAAGACACTATATAAATACCAGGCAATATTATTCGTCATTTTAATGGGTTGTAGAAGGAATTTTACTGCTTGAGAAAGATATCCTACTTGAGTTATGCTCGCTGTACATTGCTATATTTTCTTTGCTTTATAGCTAAACACCAGTGTGCACCAGTGTGTTAAGCTTCCCTGTATTATCTCTGAAGATTAGGGATGCAACCATTTCAACCAACAACTCCACACTTACAGTTCCAGAGAGAGAGTTTGATATTAAAGGGCTTTTGAATTTCAGGGCTATAGGTGATGTGTTGAAATGTTTTATTTATTATTGCTATGCACAAATGATAATCCCTATAAAAAATACCGAACGAGAGACTATAACCTCTCAGTCGGGTCAGTGGCTACAGATATTTCCAGGGCAAAGATTCCTGTTATAATAATTCAGGAGCACCACTCCCCTTACTCTCCCAAGCAATAAAAGGCCAAGCACATCAGTGCAGGTTCAACCAAAGAGCCACGCTTTGGAGGACTGCTGTTCATTTCATAGGACTGCAAAGTTAGGACAGAGCCCTGTATATTACAGGAAGTCCTGTGCATTTCCAGGCACCTAGATGTTGCCAGTCTCTTTGTAAAACGTGAAATTATTAGTCTTTTAGGTCTTAGTTTGTGTGGTATGTGTCCAAGATGACAAGGTGTCACACTTTCTCTTTTCTCTAGCATATATATATTTGGTCAGAGTTAATAGAGAAATAAAATAGCTTCATTTTGTTGTTTGGTTTCTCGCTCTCTCTCTCTGTCTGTGTGTGTGTGTGTGTGTGTGTGTGTGTGTGTGTGTGTGCTCGCACATGTGCACATGAGTGCAGGTGCCCACAGAGTGCAGTTGCACCCGAATTTCCTGAAGCTCTTGTTATAAGTGGTTGCCAGATTCTGGGAACTGAAGCAGTGGTTATTTACCCCTAAGTTATTTCTCCAGCTCTGAAGATAATTTTTTTTTATAATAAAACCAACCCCACATGTTAAGAGGCCCCACACTTTGGCAATCTCCATTTGATTAATATCAGAGCCATAATAGCTAGGACATGAATTGGTTCCATGCTACACATCTTTAAATTTCTTAGCATTTTGTACTAGATCCCTTTGCATTGTTTTTGACCACATATCTCTAACAGCCTTCCTTGTTTTTTTTCTCTCTGATTCTACCTTCCTTGTTAACTTGCAGCTCCCATGTTGACAGCCATCAGCCTGGCCTTCTGTAGTTTTGCTCTTCCTTATTAAAGGGAAGATTTCTATTCAGTAATCATTTTATGGCTAGAAGAAGAACGTTCTTGTTCTAAACTTCAGTCAGATGTCTCTCTCTGTCTCCTTGTGTGTCTCTGCTTATTTTCTTCCCATGCTCTCCCCTTCTCCATTTTACCCTCCACTGCTTCCCATCCTACCTATCCTCCCTCCCTCCTCCCCATTCCACCTTCCTCTTTCTGTTCTTGACATCACACTGTCTTTCCATGACATGTTTGATAGCAGAATACTCATTTCTTCGCCCTGTTAGAAACTCTATGGCAGCGATGACAGTACTGTGACACCAGTGTTACCCGGGGAGTCAGTACTCAGACTTCTACTTTACATAATCTTCCCTTTTTCTTTTCCAGCAGATGATCTTTGACACACAAATCACTGAAATATTTAAATATGGGCTTCTCTAGATTCCCGTTTTTCAAAAAACAAAAAAAGAACTTATATTCAGAACTTAATATCTGAAGTGTGTGCCAGGGGAACCCAGAGAACATGATTATAGTTCCATGTGATTCTTTTTGAGACTTTCTCAGGAGGCAATGCTAACATGACAAGAATGATGGTAAACATGTTAGGGACCTGAACCTCAAAAAAGCAAACATACAGACCCTTCTACAGTAGATATTAAAATATTAAGGAGAGTGGGCACAAAGCATGTAGATTCTCAATCCTATTGAATATTTTTGTGTTACTGAGAAGGCCTCCTACCACAAGCAACCCTCTTAGAAGTCTCACTCGTTGTCTTCACAATTTGTGTTTGTTCTTTCTCTTCTTGTGGGGCCAAAATGAAATAACCTGTCTGTGTATTGTTTCTCTTTTCTCTACCAGAAGAGCAGTATTGAGATAAACAATGTTATTTTGTTCACTCTCCTCATCTTCCATTTCCTAGGAATTTCCACTTACCTTCTCATTTAATTTCACCTCATGAAATTGCTTGTTGTAGTTTATGAAGAAATTATTTTTATGAAGAAAGGGCCTTGGCAAACTTATTTATGGCCTTCTAGATGCAAACATAAAGGCTTCCTTCTCATTGCACCCCACAAAAAATTCTAAGTGTAACATTCAATTTAGTTTCCAGGATTTCACTATGATTAATATTCTAGATGAATGTTATTTTGTTGTTTCCACAAATATTCAAATACATACATTGTACATTATGAACGTAAATATTTTCCTGAAGATTCTATATGCCACAGGCCAACTTAATTTGAATCTAAAGAATCTACAATAGGCAGGTTGATCAATGGAACAAAATTGAAGACCCAGAAATGAACCTACACAACTATGGTACTTGATCTTTGACAACGGAGCTAAAAACATTCAATGGAAACAGGACAGCCTTTTCAACAGATGGTGCTGGTTCAACTGGCAGTCAGCATGCAGAAGAATGAAAATCAATCTTTTCTTATCTCCTTGTACAAAGCTCAAGTGCAATTGGATCAAAGACCTCCACATTAAACCAGGTACACTGAAACTAATAGAACAGAAAGTGGGGACGAACTTAGAACACATAGGCACACAAAAACATTTTTTTTAACAGAACACCAGTGGCTTATGCTTTAAGATCAAGAATTGAAAATTTGAAACTTCATGAAATTGCAAAGCTTCTGTGAGGCTAAGGGCATATTGATGCTTTATTTATATTCTTCCTAATTCCACTTATTAATATTGATAGCTTATTTCTAGTGTCATTAAGATGTTTGATCCTCCTTCTTTAATTAAAGACTTGTGCATTATATAATGTAGTCTTAGCTCTATGCCTTCCAAAATTTTATTGATTAGAACATTCTTAAAATGCTGATGAGTTGGAAATCCATCCCATACAGAGTAAACAAACACAGACAATATTCCAGATGCCAAGAAGTGCATGCTGACAGGAGCCAGATACTTCTGTCTCCTGAGAGGCTCTACCAGAGCCTAACAACTGCAGAGGCAAATGTTCTCAACCAATCACTGGACTGAAAACAGGGTCCCTAATGAAGGAGTTATAAAAAGGTTTGAAAGAGCTGAAGGGGTTTCAACCCTATAGGAAGAAAAACAAGATCCTCCAGAGCTCTCGGAGACTAAAGCAAAAACTAAAGAGTTCACATGGAGGAAACCATGGCTCTAGCCACATATGTAGGAGGGGAGTGCCTTATAGAACATCAAGAAGAAGAGAGGCTGGCTCAGTGCCCCAGTGTAGAATCATGCCAGGGTACAGAGTTGGGAGGGAGTGGGTTGGTGGGTGGGAGAATACTCTCACAGAGGCAGGGGAAGGAGTATGGGATAGGGAGATTGCAGAGGGGAAACCAGAAAAGGGGATAACATTTGAAATGTAAATATAAAATATCCAATAAAAATGACACAAATTTATTTTCCATTAAATAATGAACCTTGTTTCATTTGTCCTCATTTATGTGATTATTTTCAAATAGGCATGTACACACAAGGTACAGAATGGAAAAGAAAACTGTGTGTTTTGTTTTGGGGAATTATGTAGCTTTAAAAGTTAAGAGATAGGATAAGATATTTGTATCTGTTGAATAGTAAGTCACATATCTTTTAGGCATTTATGTGTATGTTTATTTTTTTAATATTCCTTGGCTATTTTAACATAACTTATTTTCTTTTATCTTGAAGAGATGCAATTATATTTTATTAAAGCCATTCCTACTAGCTACTACTTTTACGTGTTTTTTATGATCGCAATTTGTATTTCTTAGAGTAGCAAATACAGCTGCAACCCCAAGCAACAAAGAGATAAATATTTCAATAATACTCAATAGTAATTTTATATGAGTAAGTAATTTCTTCATTATATTGGCCTTTGGTCATGTTTCCCTTCCCTAAAATCTTTCTTTTTACTACTTTTATACTTTTTTTGTGTTTACATTCTACAGAAAGAATTCACTGAGTTCTTCCTTCCGCCCTCACCAGGAATATCCAGAAGTGTACATATATATATATATATATATATATATAAATTTATTATTTTTACATGCATGGATATTTTGTCTGCATGTAAGTCTGTCCACTACATGCCTGTACTACCCACAGCTTTATTATTATATTTATTTCTCAGTATACTTCTTTCTTGTTTGATTACATTAAAACAGTATGTTGCCTTATTGAGTAGAAGTCACATGAAAAACATTCCCATACATTTTGGGGAGAAAGCTAATGGACAACAGACTCATATGCAGTACTTTGATACAATCTTGTTAACTTTCTATCCCCTAACTTGTCACTAAATTGACATTTTGTGTTTTATTGTGCCATTTTTTCTTAGTAAATCAAAGAGAAGAAAGCCTCATCTAAGGATAAGTCAGTTGCTTTGTAGAAAAATACCTTTTGCAAGTGATTTTTTGTATATATTATGAAAGACATGCAGTAACACACAAGCAAATTCCTATGTATTTCCTGTTTCAAGATTGAAGCAATTTAAGGAATCTTTGTTATACACTGCAGGCTAAATTTTCTGTAAGCATGTCCCTATTAAGATGCATGGCAGGGCCTTTCTCCTAAAAGGATTCCAGACGAACAACAGTAAATCATGCTGCAAGTTTCTCAATGTTACGAATCTTCATAGTAACAACAATGAACAGTATATTGAAAACAATTCTCTAAAACTCTGGAGAGTGAAATCAATTTGGAGAGCATGCAAATATAAGCTTCAAGGCAAAGCTGTGACTGGTAAAGGGATTTTTGCCTGGGACCCATATGTCACAGGCTTTTAGACTTATTTATAATTGTCACATAGGATAAGACTTTTCTTTCAAATTACAATCAAAATAAATAAAAAAATTAGCATGCTCTACATTAAAATTCAGCACAGACAAATCAAGGCAAACACATATGGCTTCACCTTGATTAAATAAGAAACACTTCATCATGCACAAGTAAAAAGAAATTTCCATTTCTTATTCTTCCATATGTTTCTCTAATAGTGATAGTGGTCAATTTCTACATCTTTATTTTTTTTATGCATTTCACACATGTGTCCTGTGCTTGAATCAATTCTACCACTCCCTTAACATCTCCAACTCCTGGTACATAATATATACTAATATACATAAGTATGTAAAAGTTATATATTTTAAATTATGCAAATAATTTATAAATATCTTATGTATGAATATATTTAGGTCTGACCATTGGGAGCCAATCTCTCTACATATAATGTTTAACATTGATAAACAACTTGAAATTACCATCTATTTTTATGCTTTTGTTATTGGATATTTTCTACTTGCATTTCAGATGTCATCCTCTTTCCTGTTTTCTGCTCCAGGAACCCCCAATCCCATAGCCTCTCCTGCTTCTACTAGGGTACTCCTCCACCCAACCACTGCCTCCTACCTCTCTGCCCTGACCTTCCCCTATACTGGGGCATCAAGCCTTCACAGGACTAGGGGCATCTCCTCTCACTGACCCCCAATGAGACCATCATCTGCTACATATGCAACTGAAGGCATGGGTCCCTCCATGTGTACTCTTTGGATGGTGGTTTAGTCCCTGGGAGCTCTGGTTGGTTGATAACCGTTGTTCTTATGGGGTTGCAAACTCCTTCAGCTCTTTCAGTCCTTACTTTAACTCCTCCATTGAGGATCCCATTCTCAGTTCAATGGTTAAAGCAAGCATTTCCCTCCATTTGTCCTGATCTGGCAGAGCTTCTCAAGAGGCAGCTATATCAGGCTCCTCTCAGCATGTTCCTCTTGGAATCCTCAATATTGCTCGGTTTGGTGTCTGTATATGGGATGGATCCCAAGCTTAAAGCAGAAAATAATTCTTTATCTTTTAGATACAACAAGGTACTTAAAGACATTTAGTTATTTCAGGCAAGGTTTGGGGACAGTTTTCCACAGAAAGTTTGTTTAGACTGTATTAAGGGCACAAAGCAAACTTGCAGTAACATAAACAAATGACACTTTTTTTAATGTTGAAGAAAATACCTTGTCCTAAGTGTGATGCTCTTTTCAATCTAGTCTAAATTCAAACTAATTGCAAAAGAAACAGAAATCCATAAGGAATTATTTGTAACCTTGTCACAAATATTAGCTAAGTCTAAATTTCCCAAAGTTTGATTCTGAGTTCACTATACAGACAATGCTGATGTTAAGAATAGTCTGGTAGGTCAGGAATAATGTAAATGGTATAGAGCTTTACCGCCTGGCTAAAACTTTTAGTTTGTTCACTGTTTATTGTTATAACTGTATTTCTCTTTATGTTCTCAGAACTCATGATTTTCTGTACTATATGATCACAAGTGATCACACAACCATATAAATGAACAAATATTTGAAATTATTGGACATCACAGTACTGTGAGAGCCTGGATACAGCTTTTAGTCACAATATCTACAAAACCAGCATTATAAAATTGAAGGGTTTTAAAAGGAAATGAATAGAAAAATTTATACATTTTTAAAAATTCCTAATAAGCAAAACAACTAAACATGTAAATTAGTATTATTTTGTTAATGCCTTATCACTATTATCAAAAAGTTATTACATAAAATTTTCATCAAACAATATTAACTACATTTATAGACAGATAAATCACAACAGATATATTCTAAAATAAAACTAAAAGCTGAAAAAAATGTAGCACATCCCAGGTTTTTAGTAACCTCATGGCATTGGGAATGTCATAGTATTTTGAAGCCCAATACATTTTTCTTTAATTTCCTATAATTCTAGTTTAGAAATATTTGTTTTGAAGAATGCTGTAATGAGAACCTGCAGAGAGTCAGAGCCATGGTCTAAGTGCTGGAGAATCTCAGACACCAGTGGGTGGATTTCTTTATTATGGCTCCACATTGGGTTTGAGTTTTCTTTATGGTTTTTCATCTGTGACCACATTGTTGTCTTTGCCCCACTTGGTCATAGCATCTTTTCTGGAAATAGTGTAAAAGGTTTTTTTTTTTTTTTTTTTTTTTTTTTTTTAATCCATGGCTGAAATGTTTATGGAAAGTGAGTATTTCTCTCTATGATAATTTTCCTGGCCAGACAGAGCTAACAATAAACATTTGTTTTACTTCTGATCCCCAGAACAGAGAGATGTCCTGCCAAAACTGTGGTTGTTAAAAGCATTTCCTCAGAAAGGGGTTGGGATGTAATCTTGGATTTGACTGTGTAGTCTGTAACTTTCATCAAGATCATGAAGCACATGTGAAGTGTTATTTTGTCCTGCTTTCTCTTGCTTCCTGTCTAATAAAACCACAAATGTCCAAGCAATGTAAACAGTAAAATCGTTAATTACACCAGGCCAAGCAATAAAGCTGCTATACCCAATTATTCTTTCAGACATTATGCCACCATTAGCGTATATACTCATCAAAGCAGAGAGGCAACAAAGAACTGGAGAGAAAGCTTGCAAACTACTCCAGTTCAGACCCTAGCACTATCATCAGCCTAGTCACCCACAACTGTCTTAAAGATCCACCTCCAGGGAATCTATAACCTTCTATGTAATCCTGGGTCATTTTCACTTGCAGATGCCCGTGCTCACTTCCAGATATACCACTATGATGATTTTGTAAAAATTTAAAAAGAAGAAACTGAGAACTCTTCCATCTATCATCTTAATCACAAAATATAAACTTTCTCACGGAAGCATTTGTAGGAGAAAAACTTTTGTTTTGTCCTAGGTTACTTTGTGGTTACAGAAATACTTCAGTTATAACATCTGGGAGTTATCTCAGATCAAAATCTGAGAGTCTGTGAGAAACAGGAGAGGATTAGTTATGTCTTCTTTTCTACTGGAAAGCTTGTAATAATTACACCTTTGTAGATGCATTCTTATAGTTATTTGTAGCCTTCATGGACCATTGCTGTTGATTTGAATCTGGAAAACATACATACACTCTGTGGCTAGTACCAGTTTTATTCTGATGCCTCTGCCTTGTTGAGTGGGGTGGAAGAAGCAGATGTTTGTGAATGAGTATTGGAAGGTTATAGCTACCCACTGTACCCAGCTGTGCTCTCTCTTCCTGGTCTGCTGTGATGAGAGGCTTCAGTCACATCTCTCTGCCAGGGCTTCTCTACCATGATAAACTGAATCTGAACTCATGAGTCAGATAAATATTGCCCCCTTATGCTGCTTCTCTTAGTTACCTTGGTAAAACAATATGGGGGTGACAGAAACACTCATTACTTATATTCTATATGGTCTGCAGTAGGAGGCTTGAATACATGGGAAGTCATTTAAATTAGATATAATCATAGAATAATAGGATAAGACTGCACATTTGGCTGTCTTAGTATTCTGTTTTTTTAAAAAATCTCTGTTTTAATATTTTTATCTTTGTTTTCTGACAGGTCTAAATGTTTGCTACCTCATGAAGAATCATTTGTTTCTCTACTACTTCTCACTGTATCATTATTTTATGTCTGAGTTTCATTAATAGTCTAGATTAATTGAGAGGCTGCATGCAAATTCTAAAGGAAGAAGAGATTAAAGATGTTGCATGTGTGTGGGTGTTTATGTGTTTATGTGTGCACATTTGTATGAGTACATGCATGTTTGTACATGTATGTACATGTATGCATGTCAGAGAATACTTTTGAGTTTCACTATTCATCAGCAATCTATAATTTTTATTGTCATTATACATTGAGAGCAGTCTGTCACTGGGCTGGAAGTCACTAGGGAAGCCAGGCTGGCTGACCAGGAAGCCCTAAGGATCTATCTGCCTGTCTGCACTGGGATTTTACATTAGCTGATCCATCTCAGGCTATCATGGATACAAAGGAAACACTATACTGGTGAGCTATTGCCAGAGACCTGAGATCATTTTCAAAGCAGAAATATGTTATCTATCTATCTATCTATCTATCTATCTATCTATCTATCTATCTATCTATCTATCATCTATCATCTATTTATTTTTGGTTTGGCACTAACTAGAAATTAATTGATACAAAGCCTCACCCCCCCAAAAAAAATTACACTGCAGAACATGACAGGGTGGGGCTCTCCAAAATTTTTCTTGAAGAAAATTCAAAACAAACAAACAAAAAAGCTTAGCAGACTTGCTGAGACCTTCGGTACATTTCTAAATTTTGAACAAAGACTGCAGCAAAGTAGTGGCCCCGTGCATCAGAAAGTGACTCATGTTCAGTTAGAGCTGTAAACTGCTTTGCGGATTTAACAGGCTCCAGTCTTGTTTGTTCAGACTAGCTCAGCAGAGGTTTATAAACCCAAAGTCCACAATCACATGAAAACCAGCAGTCAGGCAACCACCAAAGGGACAAATCAGGGTTGGAGCTCCTTCAATGCCATGATCTTACTTAGATAATAGTTGTTATTTTGTGTTCTTTGGATCCTTGAAGGAAGATTACATGGGCAAAACTGTTTTTACTTGACTTGCTTTTGAAGTTCTCAGGGTGAAGCAACCTCTTCCTTAGTATCTGTCAAAGGAGCAATTGTTCAATATTGTGAGTACTTACAGTATTGGATAAATGGTGTGTGTGTGTGTGTTTGTCTGTGTAGATGCAAATGCTTTGGGAAAATTAAAAAAATATTTTCTAAGTCCTTGACACTTGTACACAGTGCTAAAATGACTTAGCCAGCTCCCAGAGTATGTAGTTTCATGTAGGGTTCTAGATATACTCAGTATTTAATACTTTTATATGTACTAAAGCCTAGTGAAGGCCCCGTTTCAAGTTTTGCTGGACTTCATTTGCATGAGCCTGAAGTATGAGACAAGGAAGAGATTTAAGTCATCTCCCTAAATGTTAAAAAGAACTCTGACGTGCACAAAGAGAACCTGTGCAAGTCAATGGGTAAATGCAAAATTTGGCATATATTTAATTTTGCCCACGTTTCTTCTTTACTCTGATATAAAGAAAAATTAGCCCTTGTATACCAACCCACCTGCAAACACTCTGCTCTGCAGTGCTGTCCTATCTGCAAGATATGCTAATACAATGGTGGTACAAAGCTTGCCTTAGTGACCAACCAAAATCTGATGTGACTTAAGGCTCCTTTTATGAGGTCGAGTGAATACCTGACAGGGCTTAAATGACCAAGAGTCTGAAACTAGATATTCCAGGAACATAAAAGAAAACCACAAAAAGAATGTAGCAATAAAATGACTCTTAATGACATTCCGCTATAGTCATAGATCAGTGCCTTCTTCAGCCATCATCAGAAAGGCTTTCTCCTGCAGCAGATGGGAACAAATAGAGATACCCACAGCCAGACAACATGCAGGGAGTGAGAGACATTGAAGCACTCAGTCCTCAAGGAGATGTCTCTATCAAATCTCCACCCCCTTCCGGACTCAAATTGTACAAGAGGAGGCAGAAAGAATAATCACCAAAAGGGATGGAGAACCTCAAGGCAACATGTCCCTCTAAGTCAACATTACCAAAATACATATGAATTCACAGACACTGAGGCAACAAGCACAGGACTGGCATGGTTCTGCACATGATGGAGTCTTAGAGCTGAAACAAGTAGACCCACGCCTCCCTTCATAACACAGAAGCTATCTCCAACTGAAAACCGTCCTCATATTCAACAACAACAACAACATCAAACTTTTCTTCAAATGGATCTCACTAGAGAAAAACCTACTCTCAAGGCTAGAACTTATTCCCAGGATTAGATGGTGAACAGAAAATAAACTCACCAGCTTCTTTGGAAGGATCTTCTTCTTTGCTTTTTGTTGTTCTTGTTGTTTGGGTTTTTATTTGTTTTTTTTTTTTTTTAATGTCTTACCATAATTTTAATTTTCTCATTATTTGAAAATAATTTTAATTTTTACTTTATTTATTTATTTACTGTACAGGATTTGATTACATATTATGTTTTGTGATGTGTTTTTCTGGGTTCCTGAGTATGCTATTGAGTGTGCCACTGAGATTGTACCTGTTTTCTGTACCTTTTCTTGTGCTTCTTTTTCTCTGAATTTCATTTTGTTTTGTCTTATTCTGATTTGTTTTTGTTTCACTCTTACATATTTTATTCTGTTTTTATGTCTTATATCTCTGTTTTCTAACAAAGGACAAAAGGGGAATGGATCTGGTTAGGATGGGAGGTGAAGAGAAGGAGGAGATGTAGGGGAAATCAGAATCAGAATATATTGTATAAATAAAATGTATTTTCAATAAAGGATAACAAATTAAAATAGAAGGAACAAAGAAACAAAAAACCACTATGACCAAAGTCTATTTGAGTAGGGAAGGGTTTATTTGCTTAAACTTCTATGTCACGGACAATCATCAAAGGGAGGCCAGGACAAATGATCATGTCAGGATTTAAGAGGCTAGAACTAAAGCAGAGATCCAAGAGAAATGCTTCTTACTAGCTTACTCTCCATGGCTGGCTCATTGCATTTTGCCCAGGGGGACGGTTCCAACCACAGTGGGCTGGGTCCTCCCATATCAGTTATCCCTTAAGAAAATGTCCCCGCAGATTTCCTTGCAGCATAATCTGGTAGAGGCAATCTCTCACTGAAGAGTCCCTTTTCCAGATGACTAGCTTGTGTCAGGTTGACAAAAGTAAAGATCATTGTGTGTTTATGTAAATATTGTAGAATCAGTGATGATGGCTAAACAGCCTTGTGTACAAACAAGGGAGCAATGAGATACAAAGCTTCCAGTTATAAGAGGTGAATTCATAATGAACATTTTTCTGAAGCTTTTATTTAAATTTTCACAATTTCTTAATTATGAGATTTAGTTTCCCCCAGGAAATAGATCTCAGTAGTGCAATAAAAATGTGCATTGCATTTTAATGTCAGTAATAGCAAACCGAGGAAGAAAAACATGGCAAAATAAATGAAAAGTAATTTAACAAATCTTAAACATTGTGGGAATCATAGTGATGAACTATTTGATATATGAACAGAAATTGTTAAAAAGCTCGGTGGTTGAATAATTGTGGTATCTATATTTTTCTTATTGTTACATATTTAATGAGAAATGTCCCTTGAATGCTCACATATTGAATAACTGATTTCCTGCTGGTAAAGCCAATCATTTCATATTGAGTCCTCTATCTTCAGGGGATTTGTCATTGAACAGACAATTGGGTGGTAGACACTAAGGACAGTGGAGTCTCAGCTTGAGAGTCTCTGAGGGCATAATGTTTATCACTAGTAACAGGAGGCCAAAAGAACTGATTCTAAACTGCAGGGTTGAGTAGTTGGAAACATCTAAGGGTGACTCAATTTGTAAGGAATAGTGTAATATACTGTCCTTATACATATTTTCCAATGTCATAATTATTTTAAATTTGTACATGAAATATATCTATATATGTATTATATGGATAGATATAGAGAAGGCAATTTTAAGTACTTGAAGATGTAATATTACTCTCTTGCATTGAAAGCAAACATTTATTAACATATTTCATGTTTAGCAATAAAAATGTAGCATAGTAAAAGCTAATATAAGTGCCAGAAATATATCAAAATATTTTTTTGTTCCGATATTTTATCAGAAGTACATTTTAGATAAATTCTTGAATTATAACTTTTAATGCTTTGATTTTACTCCATCTGATATTGACCAAACTCTATTCTTTAATGAAATCAGCATTTATCTTTTTCTGTGGTAAAAATGTTAAAAGTGATTTCTAGCATACTTACTGATTAATTTGTCTCTGTTTTGTCACCCCATATATTTTGTTTTGTTTCTTGGAAAATATAAACACACACACACACACACACACACACACACACACACACTCCTCTCCCATTTATGCCAGACAATGCTGTCCTCTGCTACATATGCAACTGGAGCCATAGGTCTCTCCATGTGTGCTCAATGGTTGGTATTTTTGTCCACGAGAGTTTTGGAGGGTTTGGTTTGTTGATAATGTTGTTCACCCCATGAGGTCTTTCAGCTCCTTCAGTCTTTTCTCTAGGATTCATTGGGGTCCCACGTTCAGTCTGATGGTCAGCTGCAAGCATCCTTAACTGTATCTGTATGATTCTGGTAGAGCCACCAATAAGGCATTTATATCTGGTTCCTGCCAGTAAGCAATTTTTGGCATCAGCAATAGTGCTTGAGTTTGGTGGCTGCATATGGGGTGGATCCCCAGGTGAGGCAGTCTCTGAATGATACTTTCTTTAATCCCTGCTTCTCTATCTGACTTTGTATTTCCTACAGTGAGTGTTTTGTTCTCCCTTCTAAGATAAACCAAGGCATCTACATTCTGGCTTTCATGTACTAGTATTGAACACTCTTTTGTTATCTAATATTTACTCCATATTTGTTACTCTAATTGACCTAAGATAATTTTTATACCTTTCTCAATAATTAAGATTCATTTAAAAATTAGTCAATGATAATATATAATCCTGGATTGTATGTTAATATTTGACATAAGAACGTAGTTAAAAACATTAATACAGAGTTATGTTTGTTCCAAATGGAAAAAAAGCTGAGTTCTCAGATTTTATTATATTTTTTTGCTGGTATATAACTTTTTCTAATGATCCATCTCACTAAGGGAATATCTATATTGTAGGATGAATATTCTGTTCTGCTAATAGAGAAGAAACTTGAGCTCTATTTATATATAAATCTACAAGATTGATGTTGGCCAGAAATAGACCCCTGTGAACTAACACTCCTCAAGGAATGTTGACAGTAAATGGTGGGTAAAGGGCTTCTCCATAATCTTAAGCACACTGATCCATTTTTATCCACATGTAGCAAGGTCTAAGAGTGTATCTATCACTGGAGAGTAGTGAGGAGATTGGATAGGGGTTGGGGGAATATATGACTGAGTTTAAGATGTCAAGAGAAGTGATATATCAATGGGATTAAAGGACGGAACAGAAATCAAATTAATCTTGTGATATCATGATGTTTTTAAGTATGTTGACTCAAATGTCTTAGAGAAGGAAAATTGTCTCTATAATCAATCCAGTTTAGTGAAAGACGATATGAACAAATCTACAGTTGGGGAGTGAGGCAGAATACAGACCAGGCATATATGTAGATGACAACTTAATATACTTTGAATCTTTCAGCTAGTAGTGATATAACCTAACTACATGTTATTGACACTCTGAATCAGTTTTATTTTTTTCTAGCTGCTGTGCCAGAACTACCCTCTACCGGCTTATTGGAAGACTATTTGATATGAAATCAAACATCATTAATACATAGAAAGACCTAATTTTATAATTGCCCAGGTGTGACATGAACATGAAATTTACTTGTCTTCCACTTCACAAGTCATCACGAACAGCCATTCTAATAGAAAATAAACAAAAGTGAATGGTTCTTTCTTATTCGTGGCTACAGTTTGAGGACATCAGTTGATATTAACTATCTAGGGAGTGTCACTATTCAGAGGTGTGGCCTTGTTGGAGTAGGTGTGTCACTGTGGGTATGGGCTTTAAGATCTTCACCCTGTCTGCCTAGAAGCTAGCAGCCTTCACATTAAGATATAAAAATCTCAGCTCCTCTTGCATCACACCTATCTGGATGCTGCCATGCTCTTGCATTGATGATGATAAACTGAAATTCTCTACCTATAAGACAGCACCAATTAAATGTTCTTTTTATAAGACTTTCACTACCCATAGTGTCTGTTCACAGCAGTAAAACCCAAACTAAGACAGGGTGCTCCACTGAAAAAATTGAAATAACTTTGTCTGAGACATCACTACAAAAATTGTTGAAGGAATATCCTGTTCATTGTGTATTCAGATGCCGATTTTTGTGCATACTGACATTTAATTACAGTCCAGACACCAGCACTTCCATGAATATTAATGACTCTTCTGTATCAATGTGGTGTAAAGAATGCTCCCCACTTAACTTTGAATGGTTAAAACAAAGCTGAACAGTCAATGGCTGGGTAGAAGAGATAAGAAAGCTGGGCTTCTGATCCCAGCCAACTGTCTAAAAATAAAAGCCAAGTAGGACTACAACATGGGGCTGGAGAGTGTCTATGGGCAGGGCAATGAGAAAGGCAGAGGAAGAAGTTTGTCATGAGGTTGAGCATGAGGATGAGTCACCAAGACTCACGGAACAGACAGCTACAGCAGAGTGACCCAAGGGGAGACTAAATTTAGGTAACTCTGGGCATAGAGCTCAGAAAAAGCAATATAACATAAAGGATCAAGAACATCTGCTCAGTAATTTTGCTTAAGGCTTGTTGATAAATCAATAGGTCTCTGAGTAAATTATTTGAGCTAGCCAAGTTAGAAAGATCTGGCACTAAATTTCATCCTATAAAATTTCACTTACAAAATTTGTGCATTGATTCATTCATTAATTCATTCATTCTTTCATTAAAACAGGTGTTTCTAGGATAAAATGTTTTATTCCTAGGGAAGTGTGTCTCATATTAGGATTCGTGGTAAAACTTTGTTCCTCTTGGAGTATAAAATCCATCTTTTTTTTCCATGTATCTCTTTCTAGTGATTTACAAATTAGGAGTAGAAGAGATGAATTACTGTTGTAGAAACACTAACAAAACTCTGGATACCATGACAAATAATTATTGATATTATATTAGAGGCTACAACGGGTGGTCTGAATCATGAAGATTATCGGGACACTTTCTGGGAACTTTTATTCCTCATATAACACAGTTGGGCAACTGCAATAATACCAGCCTGGCAGAGATTAGCAAATTAGAATTTTTCTGCTTTAAGGATAAAGCTCAATGTCATCAAACCACCTCACTTAAGGCTACTGTAGAGCCTGCCAAGTGGGAACATGTGTGTTGGAGGAAGAGATTGAGCATCAGGCTCTTTCACCTGAGACTCATCATAGCCATAAATACTCTTATATTTAAAATCTCTGGAATTTGAAAGATTTGTAGTCTTGAGCTGATTATCCTTTTTTTAATAGTTCATTTTTAGTGATACCTTTAACTGTTACAGCTGCCAGATTGTGTTGTTTTTTTCCCCATTAATTAATTTATTTACTTTATATCCAGATCACAGCTTCCCTTCCTTTCTCCCCTCCCAGATCCTCCTTCTCATCTCACCTAGCTCATTAACACCCTCCATTTTTCTGTAGATGATGGGAGGACCCCTGTATATATCAATCTGCCTTGACATATCAAGTTCCAGTAAGACAATATGGATTATTTTTCTATTGAGGCTAGACAAGTGAGCCCAGTTAAGGGAAAATGTTTGAAAAGCAGCTAACAGTCATAAAGCTATTACTTCTGATGTTAGAAGTTCTACCTGTAGATCAAGCTGTGCATCAGTTACTATGTTTATGTGGCCTATGTCTGTGCCATGCTAGCTATCTAGTTGGTGGTACAGTCTGAGGGAGCCACTATGAGCTATATTATTTGATTCTGTATGTTTTCTTATGGTATCCTTTACCTCTGGGTTCTTCAATCTGTCCTCCCCATCTTCAAATGATCCCCGAAGCTCTTTCTAATGTTTGGCTTTGGGTCTCTATATCTGTTCAAATCAACTGTTGGTTGAAGCCTCAAAGATAATTGTTATGCTAGGCTTCTGTCTGAAAGTCTAGCAGGATATCAATAGTATCAAGGGTGATCTTTCTCTCATGGGATGAGTCTCAGGCTGACCAGTCATAAGTTGTCTACTCCCTCAACTTCTGCTCCCTCATTATTCTTTTACATCCTTTAAGCAGGAAAACAGGTGGCTGGGTTGGTGTCCTAATCCCTCCATTGCCAAGAACCATCCTCAGCTTGGAGAAAGGGTCCTGAGGAAGGGGTATTTGTAAGCTGCAAAATAATGCTTTAAAGTCAATCGTAAGTACAAACTGAAGGCTTGTTTGGCCGAATACAGCTCTCCAAAGAGCTCCAGACAGCACAGCTCTTGCAGATCACAACCCTATCATTTACTTGCACATCATTTCAATTGTCTACCCCAGATCCCCTTCTGATTATACCATAAATCACCATTTTATGACCTTAGCCCTATGATTCCTAGAAAAATGATAGCAAGCACATTTAAAAAATGGCAAATGAATTCAGAGATCTATCTGTTTTTGTAAGTACAGGCAATAAAATAGCTGGGTTGGCTCTGGCTCTAGGATTACCATTCCTACTAGTTGGGTGAGATGTAACCCTGTTATTACTAGTCCCTAAATCTCTTTATCTTCTTCCATAATATCTTTCTGATAACAAGACTTACAGTGCAGCTGCCTCTGTTATTATAGGTCCATGAAGCTCTTGATATAATTAATATTGCATCATTATATTTTGCAAAGATATTTCATTTATATGTTTTGAACCCATATTTTTAGAGTTCTTTCCCACAGCATTAAGGGCTGTGATGAAGGTGTCATCATTTATCATTTTTGTTGAGAAACACTATACACACTCTTGCCTCCCAGAGCCATGCTGGTTCTAATTATTATAGCATCACTAACCTTGGCAGGTAGAAAATTCCCCAGAGAATAAACATAAAAATAAAAACATGGACATTATTATACAAACAAGCCATATTCCTAGTAACTGCCAACACTCATGGAGGCCCACATCATGCTAGCTCTGCTCTAGGTGTGGGAAATGTATCATGTTGTTTCTTCTGAATGGCAGGACTTGGTACTCCATCGGAAGTCTTGCCTAGTTACACCCCAGCAGAGGATGCTTGGATCTCACTCAGAAGGGGAAAAAAATAAAAAAAAATCTAGGATTGATGGAAGGAGTAAACTGGGTAGGAGAGTAGGAGAGGGGGTGGAGGGAAACAGAAGGGTTCAACTGGAATTGGTATGCATGAGCATCACTGGAATGAGCTAGACTCCCAGAACAATGAAAACTCCCAGGAATCTAGGGGAATGACCCCAAGACTCCCAGCAAGAGGGGATATTGAACCTGAAAGGAACAGATTATCTTTTTGAATATCCTCTGAGGAACTGTAATAGATTTTATGTACTACCATGAAGCAAGAAGCTACATTTTCCTAAAGTGTTTTTACAGCTTTGCTGTAGCAACTGTTCAGATACTATCAGTGTCTCTGCTTCTTGTCTATACCATATTTTTCCCCTATATAATGCAAGACTGTGATACTGTCATAGAATTCTCCCCAACATTTTGATGCATACACAAGTATAAGGGCTAATGAATAATAAACATTTGTAGAACCTATTGTCAAATAGAAAATAAACTATTGAATAAATGGTTCCATTCTTTTAACTCTTAGGCATATGATGCATTTGCTTTGAAGAATCCCACAGGATATCAAAATGGGTAGGATTACTCACTCTTATTCATACCCTTGTTTTGCCTCTCTTCCTTATTCTCTTTAGTCTTTCTACTCTACTTGTACATAGGAGTAAGTTGAACATGACCTTATCTATTTATTCTAATAAACACTTTGCTAGCCAGAAAAATTTACTTTATGCTCATTATGCCTAAGGTGAAGATATTTTGTGTATAAATAAAAACACAGAATTTGGAGACTCGATATTATAAATCTAAAAGCAATAGTAGTCATAGGAATAAAGTATTAAAAATAATATAATTTTAAAATATTTAACTATAATATCAGATTCATTTACCCAGTTGCTTATTTCAATGTCTATGGAAACAAATTTGTTTTTTATACTCCAAAAAAGACAGGTGGTATATTATTGATAGATGTTCTTCCTATTAAATAAAAGATATAAAAAAGATTACCTAAACTTTACCAACAGTTTCATAGAACCTGCAATATTTTATATGTGGTGTCAGATTAGAAGAAATTCCCAATCATTGAGGAAAAAGTTACTTACTCTTTTTCTTTTTCTTTTAACCATGATATTTCTTTATCTTGATCCAAACACTCTTTGATGGTATTGCCATATGTAGGGGGTTTTAGAAAGCACAATATAAGCTTTATCTCACTTGGAGAAACTTATTAGAGATGTTATTTCATGCTATTCTTAGAAACAGCACATATAGTGATAAAATATATTGGAAAATTAAGGTAAAGATTTCTTTATCAAATATGGAGGTAAGAAGACCCCAATAATGTACCAGGTATGTCAGAGCTCTGATTAGGTAATAGGTAATAACTATGGGTCAGATGGTTCAGTTGTTGGTGAACACTGAAGCAGACTCTGTATTCATTCCTGAATTCAAACATCTTTCTCCTTCTCCCCCAGTTTGTCCTATCCCTCTCATCACCGTGTGTGTGTGTGTGTGTGTGTGTGTGTGTGTGTGTGTAAGAAAGAAGAGGGAAGTAAGAATGAGGAAGAAAAGGAGGAGGGTATAGAACAATTCTATAGCTATCCTGGCAAACTGAGGAATTGGACCAATACATCTAGTAACTGAAAGTGTGATGAAACCAAGCACAAAAGAAATCATGACTGCTACTAAACATACTTATGTTAAGGGTATGAGAGGCCAATAATCACAGTAATATTTGAATGTACAGTAAGCACAGTAAATATACAGAAGAGAGTTATAATAGTCTACATGAGAAGATGTAACTTAATCCTGTCTTTTAGAGGAGTAGGAGAGTAGAGGAGATGGGGGTCATTACCTTGAAATTGGTGGTAATTTCAACTCAGCATGTTATTACCTGTACCCAGAAAATATAATTTCTCTGCTGAGACTGAATATTGTGTTGGCCATTGTGTTTGATATATGGTCACAAATATTTGTTAGGAACCAGGGTGCTGGTGCAAGAGGAACCCAGAAAGAAAGAAAAATCTAAGAGGATTATGTGCCAGCATATGCACTAGAAACAGAAATGGTGCTTAAGATGTTCATCTTGGTCACATCAGGATCGGTCACTGAAACCTGAATGATAAATGTTCTAAATAATGAAAGTAAAAAAAATAATAACTTTGAGGTGATAAATAGTTAAATATTGACAGAGTAGGAAATTATGAAATTATATTGTAGAAAAATTGGAATTTATCCCAAAGTAAACACTACATGCACCTACATTTCACATGCATCATAAGAAACATGTTATCAAATTACAAAGTCATTAATCTAAATTTTGTACATGTAGGCAATTGCTGATCTAGCTGCCGCCATGGAAACCAGATCATAATGCTGCTCACTCAGTCTCCTAAGGGCATGCAAGGAATTTAAGCTATTTTGGTACCAGGACTGAAAGCTGACAAGGAAAAGATTGCCAAGTGTAGTAATTGGAATTTTCTTAATGACAAGATAATAGATGCCCCCAAATTGTTCATTGTTTGGCATACAACTGCATGCAGGCCAAATAACAACCTTGGGCCTGGGGCCAAATTACTATATGAGACTAGACTGATTAGTTCCCATCTCAACCACCAGACTTTTGCATTTCATCCTTTTGACAGGTATTTCATGAAAACTTGAATGTACAAATAAGTCTTTATAGACTATAGTAACAGAATATTTAAGTATTTTTATGTAGGAAATCTTGAGAACTATTGTATTTTTTTCTGGAAATTGATTAACCAGAACATTACATAATTATCTATTCCACTTTTTCCTTAAATGTTTGTGGCAATATATTGAGATGACCATTGTTGAATTTCCCTGTTCATCAATGCATGCATTATTCTGCCTACATTCCATCTGTGATAATGTGGACTGCCTTTTTTATTGTAAGTTTCTGAACTTACTATTAACAGTATCATTTTCTGAAATATTTTTACATGACATTTTAGTTTCTTCATTTAAATACATATATCCTGAAAACATTCCCCAGATTAAAAAAGAGAACAAAACAAACAACAACAACAAGAACAAAAAACAAAAACAAAACCCTGTGGTATGTTTAACCTATTTTGTATAAATTTTAGAGTTTAAGACATGTTTATTTTAGAGTGGGTCTAAGTCTCATAATTCTTGCAATTTTATTTCTCTGCTACCACCACCAACACCAGGTGTTTATGGAAAGGTTTAGAACTATGAAATATTGAACTGCTTGATATTTCCTTCATATTTCAAGGCAGGCAGATAAGGAACTGTACAGGAACACCTGGTGGCTTTCTTCTTCTTCTTATTTCTTCTTATTATTATTTACTGCTATGAGTAGAACACACACATACACACACACACACACTCACACACACACACTCACACACACACACAAACACACACACACTCACACCCAATTGATATATTTAAAATCTTCCCATTTCCCAAGAATCTGCCACCACACTGCTGCACAGTGATAAAGAAGACTACAGAACAGTAGGTCTCAATGTTCTTCATGCTACGCTCCTCTAATATGTGAGAGGTACTTTTTACTATGTGGCATGAAAACATAGATTTTTCATCTTATGATAATCCCCATAATTTTTTTTACAATATCTTCATAACTGTTATTTCACGACTGTTGTGAATGTAATATAAGTATCTAATATAAATAATATTTGATTTACAACATCTTGGGGATTGTCATCCACAAGTTGAGAACCACTGCTGTAAAGTTAAACGGTCAAGCAAGATACTGGCTCTGCCACACTTTTCTGATATTTCTGCTTTGAAATATTTAAAACACAAGTCATCAAACATAATAAATTAGCTTATTGTATATTAAATGAGGTTTTTTTGAATGAGGTGCGAGAGCTATAGTTTTAAAAATTGTTACACACATAAGTTTATATATAGTGAATTATAATCTTGATTTTTGAATACTTAGTTGAAACATATTAAAAATTATGTATATATATTTTCCAGTTACCTTCAAATAACAATGTATTATTGTTTCCAGAAATATAAACATCACAAAAATATGATGCATCTTAAATATGGATTAGGTTATTATGTGAAGGGCTATATTACTTTTCAATAATTCAATACTATTAAAAATGAGATTCAATGATAATTATCAGTTGATAATATGCTGTTAGAATACGTTTTATGGGGTGATCCAGGGACACAGGCCTGGTAAGACAGTGCTCATTGTAGCCGGGGAACAGAGAGGTTTGTGCCAAGCACTGGAAAAGTATGCCTCCCCCGATTGGTTCTGGGAACAGGAGCCCTGCCTTAGAGTCCCTGTTTTTACATGGTGACCTGTGCATGCAAAACAGGTGCTCAGGCCATTTGCCACCAGGAACAGCAGAGATCCAGGGACACAGGCCAAGTACAAGGAGAGAGGAGAACCAATCACTAACAACAAGATGGGAAAAGGAAAGCTAAAGAACTTACCCAATTGAAACCAAGACAACCTGGCAACATGAGAACCCAGCTCTCCCATCACAGCAAGCAGTGGAATGCCAAACACTCCAGAAAAAGAAGACTCAGACCTGAAATCATACCTTAAGTAGATGGCAGAGATCCTTAAACAAGAACGGGAGGAAGAGTATAAAGAAATAGAAGCTTTTAAAGAGGAAATAATAAAAGCACTCAAAAAAATCAAACAACTAGAGGAAAAGAGAGCCAAAGAGATGAAGGAATGGAAGAAGGAATTTAAAATGAAAATGGAAACAATAAATACAACCCTAGAGGTAGAAAACCTAAAAAACAAAGCAGGAGTCACAGATGCAAGCATCTCCAACAGACCACAGGAGATTGAAGAGAGAATCTCGGGGGCCAAAAACAACATTGAAAACATAGACAAAACAGTCAGAGAAGATGCAAAAACCAAAAAGCTCCTATCCCAAAATGTCCAGGAGATCCAGGACACAATGAGAAGCCCAAACCTAAGGATAATGGGAATAGAAGAGGGGAAGAATATCAACAAAGTGGCACAGTAAGTATCTTCAACAAAATTATAGAATAAAACTTCCCTACCATTAAGAATGAGATGACCATAGACATAAAAGAAGGCTACAGAACTCCCTCTTGACTCATAAGGGTCAAAACTCCAAGCGCCCTAAGCAAAGAAAGAATACTAAAAGTAATAATGGAAAAAGGTCATGTAACATATAAAGGTAGACCAATCAGAAACACACCCAATTTCGCAACAAGCTGGAATGGCCATTCTAGTACAAATAAAGTAGATTTTCAACCAAAAGTTATCAAAAAAGATAAGGAAGGACAATTTTTACTCAGTAAAGGAAAAATTTGTCAGGAGGAACTCTCAATCCTTAACATATATGCTCCAAATTCAAGAGCACACATATTCATGAAGAAGACCCTACTAAAGTTCAAAAAATACATTGTACCCCACACAATAGTAGGGGGAGACCTCAACACCCCACTCTCACCAATGGACAGATCATAGAAACAGAAACTAAACAAGGACACAGTGATACTAGCAGAGGTTATGAACCAATGGGAATTAATAGACATCTACAGAACATATCATCCTAAAACAAAAGAATACATCTTATCAGTACGATAAGGCACCTTCTCTAAAATTTACTATATAATTGGTCACAAAACAAGCCTCAATATATATAAGATGATTAAAATACTCCCATGCATTCTATGAGATCACCATGGTCTAAGGCTGGTCTTTAATAACAATAAAGACAACAAAAAGCCCATATACACATGGAAACTAAACAATGCTCTAATAAATGAAAGCATGGTAAAAAGATCCTACTACAAAAGGCAACAAACCTGGAATATCTGGAGGAATTGGGTGAATTCCTAGACAAATACCAGACGCTAAAGTTCAACCAGGACCGAGCAAACCATGTAAATAATCCCATAACACCTGAAGAAAAAAAAGCAGTCATCAAAAGCCTCCCAATCAAAAAAAAAAAAAAAAAAAAAAAAAAAAAAAAAAAAAGCCCAGATCCAGATGGGTTCAATGCAGAATATTATCAGACATTTATTGACTATCTAATATCAATCTCTCCAAACTATTCCACAAAATAGAATCAAATAGAATACTACCTAATTCATTTTTCCAGGCCACAATAACCCTTGTTCCTAAACCACACAAAGACCCTACCAGGAAAGAGAACTTCAGACAAATCTCACTTGTGAACATTGATGCAAAAATACTCAACAAAATCCTTGCAAACCAAATCCAAGAACACATCAAAACGAACATTCACCATGATCAAGTAAGCTTCATCCCTGGCATGCAGGGATGTTAAATTTATGGAAATCCAACAATGTAGTCCACCATATAAACAAACTCAAGGAATAAAACCACATGGTCAACTCACTAGATACTAAGAAAGCATTTGACAAAATTCAACCCCCCTTTATGTTAAAAGTCTTGGAAAAAACCAGGAATCCAAGGCCTATACCTAAACATAATAAAAGCAATATACAGCAAACCAACAGCCAACATCAAACTTAATGGTGGGAAACTTGAAGCAATCTCCCAAAAATCAGGAGCTCGACAAGGCTGCCCACTCTCCCCCTACCTATTCAACATAGTAGTACTGGAAGTCCTGGCTGGAGCAATTAGACAGAAAAAGGAAATCAAAAGGATACAAAGTAGAAATTAAGAAGTAAAAACATCACTGTTTGCAGATGACATGATAGTGTACTTAAGTGACCCCACAAATTCTACCAGAGAACGTCTTCAGCTGATAAACAAGTTCAGCAAAGCAGCTGGATATAAAATTAACTCAAACAAATACGTAGCCTTCCTCTGCTCAAACGACAAACATGGGAAGAAAGAAAATAGGGAAAAGATACCCTTTACAATTGTCAGAAACAATATGAAATATCATGGTGTGACTCTAACTAAGCAAGTCAAGAACCTATATAATAAGAACTTCAAATTTTGAAGAAGGAAATCAAAGAACATCTCAGAAAATGGAAAGATCTCCCATGCTCATGGATTGGAAGGATTAACAGTGTAAAAATATCCATCTTACCAAAAGCAATCTATAGATTCAATGCAATCACCATCAAAATACCAACCCAATTCTTCATAGAGTTGGAAATAGCAATGTGCAATTTCATCTAGAATAACAAAAGACCTAGAATAGCGAAATCCATCCTCAACAACAAGAAAATATCTGGGGGAATCACTATCCCTGTACTCACACTATATTACTAGGCAATTGTGCTAAAAAGTGTGTAGTACCGGTACAGATATAGGCACATGGATCAATGGAATAGAATAAAAGATCCGGAAATGAGCCCTCACATACATATTCACTTGATTTTTGACAAAGGAGCTGTAACATTCAATGAAAAAAAGACAGACAGACACTTCAACAAGGGGGTTTGTTCCAACTGGCACTCGGAATGCAAAAGAATGAAAATAGACCCTTTCTTATCTACTTGTACAAAGCTCAAGTGTAAGTGGATCAATGATCTCCATATTAAACCAGGTACACTGAAACTATTAGAAGAGAAAGTAGGGAAAATTTTAGAACACATAAGCATAGGTGAAAATTTACTGAACAGAACAACCATGGTTCATCCTCTAAGGTCAAATATCTACAAATGGGACTTAATGAGAATGTAAGGTTTCTTTAAGGATAAGGACACTGTCAAAAAAACAAAACGGAAACCAAGACATTGGGAAAAGATCTTTACCAACCCCACATCTGATAGAGGCCTAATATCCAAGGTATACAAATAACTCAAGAAGCTATACACCAGAGAATCAAACAACCCTATTACAAAATGGGGTGCAGAGCTGAACAAAAAGTTCTCAATTGAGGGATTTTGAGCATCTAAGGAAGTGCTGGACATAATAAGCCACCAGTGAAATACAAATCAAAGCAACCCTGAGATTTCACCTCACACCAGTCAGAAAGGCTAAGTTCAAAAATTAAGATGGCAGCAGATGCTGGTGAGAATGTGGAGAAAGAGGAACATTCTCCACTGTTGGTGGAGTTGTAAACTGATCCAACCACTCTGGAAATCAGTCTCACGATTTCTCAGAAAGTTGGACATAGTACTACCTGAAGACACAGTTGTTCCACTTCTGGGCATATACCCCAGAAAAGCTCCAACATACACCAAAGACACATGCACCACAATGTTTATAGCAGCCCTACTTATAATAGCTAGAAGCTGGAAAGAACCCAGATGTCCTTCAGAGGATGAATGGATACAAAAATTGTGGTACATTTACACAATGGAATACTTCTCAGCCACCAGAAACAATGACTTGACCAAATTCTTAAGAAAATGGCTGCATCTAGAGAATATCATTCTGAGTGAGATAACCCAGTCACAAAAGAACAGACATAATATGCAGTCACTGATAATGGGATGCTAACCCCAGAGGCTCACACTGCCCCAGAAACAACTCACAGACTGTATGAAGTCCAAGAAATAAAGAAAACAAAACAAAACAAAACAAAAAATCATTATACAACAAGAAAACTTTGACTATTTCCATGTTATATTTTGTTTTACATGTACTTTATGCTCATTGTAACTATTTAGTTTTCAATGCATACTATCAAACCTTTAAAAAATCAAGTACTGACTAAAAAATATATTCATACAGTTTTATTTAAAAATTATTTTAAAATCTGAAAAAAAGTACTGACAAAAATGTATTGTATAATTTTATGCAAAAAATGCTTAAAATATGTACATTTATCTTTGTTTTGTAAAATAAAGTTGTTAAAAAAAGAAATAAAAAGCACTTATTAGAAAAAAAAAGAAATATCATCTTGAAATAGATCCCAATCACAAAAAAACAGGCATATTATGCAATCACTGATATTTGGATACTAACCCCAGAAAGCTCAAAACACCCCCAGAAACAACTCACAGACTATCTGATGTTTAAAATGAATCCTTATGCATTAATATGTCAAAGAATGGTACTTAGTAGATTAGGAAATGTTCTTCATCTGTCTACAATTTTAACATTCATGATATGAGTATGACAGTTTATAAAACAGTACTAAAAGTCTTTGAAAAAGAGTAAAACACATTTCATGTGGTTTGGGGAAGGTGCCATGTCATCTCTTCCTAAACACTTAAAATTAGACACATAACTCATGCTTGGTTTTGAAAACTCCCTCCCTTGAGCCTCATTTCTTTCTTTGGTGATCAGTTAGACAGGTACTTATGGCCCAGACGCTTTAGAAATTTCAAAGATGTCACCTTTAGATTTCAAATACCAGAGGATTCTATTTTGTTTGGCTTCCCAAGATTAATTTTACCATTTTCCCACTTGACTACCAAATATAGAAGCCCTAGTTAAATATAATACAAAAAATGTTAATAATGACCTAAGAAGGAGTTTGAAAGGGAGGCATCACTTTGAATTTTCTTTTTTTACCTTTAAATTCAGTCATAACAATAAACAGATAACCTCTGGACTCCACAATATTTTGAATTAATCAATACATTTTCTATATAGTTTTTTTTTTAATTTCAGTCAAACTTTAACACATACAACAAAAAGATTATTGACTTAATATCTTGAGATGAGACATAGCCTGCTGTAATAGAAAAAGTCCTAAAATTGTACCCGGAAGATAGGACTTGAAGCTGTAACTACTTCAGCATATTGAATGAAGGTAAAAAATAAAACCCCAAATACTAACTATTTTCAGTTTAAGATAAAGACAGAAATTGAAGTTCAAGTGATGAAACTTTAGGAATTTCAAAAGAGGTTGTAGTATATTTTAGGACTCTGAGGTACATGCTTGAAATCAAAGATAGTACCAAATTATATGTGTAGTATATTCCTGACATAATTATAAAATTTCATTTATAAAATGGGCACAGTGAGAGATGAACAACATCATCTAAAGATACAACAAAAATAATAATAAAATACTATAATAAAGTTACTTTGAAATGCAAAAATTACCTATTTGTAGAGTTTTCTAGTTAACATTTTCAAGTCACAGTTCACTACAAGTATGAAAACCATGGCAAGCAACTCTTCTCATAAGAGCAAACTAAATTTTCTGTCAGTAATGGAACAGCTTACATAGAGTGAAGATTTATAGTCATGGCAGAGTAAATGTGGTGTATATAGCTAGAATTCAGAAATTTTAGTTTTGAAAATTTTGCTGTTAAGAAATAAATGCCCATTTGTGTTCAAAATTGATTGCTACAGATTTTATTCAGCTTATTGTTTAATAGAGTACATAAAAAGTATCAGGAGAATATTTTAATTTATAATACATAGACTTAAATATCTATTGGATATGTAATTTCAAAGTTTTCTTAGAATAATGTTTGATTACAACCTTTATGACTATGACGGGCTTAATTACTGTCACTTTATTGTGACTGAGAAGCATACTGATAAAGCTTACGAAGGATTTCTAAGCTTAGGAGGACATTGTTAATCTCTCACAAGGACAAGTTCAGTGGATATTAGTCCTCCTACTGAATTGTTTTTGTTTCCGCTGTTGAATTATTGAACATGTATATGCATATTTGTATATGTTTACATTGAGATAGCTAATAAGTGTAACATTCTTTCTACCTAATTTTGTCAGTAAATGTGATCCTTTGCCCTGGCCCTTTGAAAACATTTTGGGATTAAGCTAGTGGCAACAACAGAGCTTTCATTAAACGTTGACCGGAATGTTTGTATGGAGTGAGGAGATATTTAGAATACTGTCTTCAGGTCTTTTTATTACCAGTCGTGGGTCTAGGTTCCTCTCTTGCACTTGAATGCTAAAACAAAAACATTTTATGTCCTGTTCACTGGCCTATAGTAGCTTGGTGCCTGTTTGAGTTCAGTGATCTAAAGAATAAACAACTCCAAATTGATCAGTATATGTAACAGAAATTTCAGAAGACAGAAAAGGGTAAAAAACAGTGAGGGGATAGAGGAATACTGTATAATGGATACCAAATTAGAAAGAAATAGTAAGTTATACTGGCATATAATATAGATGAACACTATAGATTATATTAATATTCTATATATTATTTTATTAACAAAGGAATAATGTAATTTAGAGTCCAACCACAATGTAATATGAGAGATAGAAATGAATAATTCTGATACCATTGGCCTAATATACTATATATTATAATGTATATTATATTATGCTGTATAGCAAAGTACAATTATGCTGAGTTAATGAAAATAATAATATTAAAGGAAAGGAAAATGATAAATGCTCCATTTTTAATATTACCCACTGGATGCACATTGACTAATTATACTTTATGCTATATATTTGTAAAGTAAAAATAAGTTATAAGTTAATTAATTAATCAATTAATTTTAGTACAACATCTCACTTAAAGTCCAGGCTGGCCTTGAATTCATAGTAACCATTAACCTCAGCCTTTCAAATGCTGAGTGTAATTATAGGGATAAACTTGATTTTTTAAAATTTAACACATAATGGAGCAAAATGAAGCAAAAAAATAGTAAATTATGTTGTACACTTGTATGAAAATGACTTGTACAGCCATTACTCAGTACAGTGAATAGGCATCAATTAAAAGTGGCAGTCTGTAGCCAAGCTTTTAATATTAGTGTGTTTTTAAAAGAGTATCAATTTTCCTCCTGTATATTTTCTCCTATTATTACATAATAATTTGACTGTAAAATATTTTGATGTTACTCAGAAAACTGTTAAATTAGATATGAGAAAAGATGTATCTGTTTCTTAAATACACTTGCATGTTCGACTTTTATGGTTGATATCTCAGCTCCTTTGCCCTCCTAGTTATGTGATAATTGACAGAATTTAAAACAACCTTTCCTCTGTTAACACTTTGGAGAAAATTGATCAAGAATCAATGCATTACCATCAATAGCGCAAAATCAATCCTACTAAATGTATTATATAAATTCTGATCCATAAGATTTCCAATAATATATTATATTTCTTAGTAGTATTATTTTTAAAAGTTATACTTGCTGTTCATCTTGTCTCTTGTGTGAAAGGTTTTATGTACTTAGGGTGTGTGTTTATATGTGTGTGCATACAGGGATGAGTGCACACATGCTGCATCATGTATGTGGAGGACAACATTTCGGAGTTGGCTCCCTCCTTCCTACTGTGTGCATTCTGTGCACTTTGAACTCAAACTCAGGCTGTCAAAATTAAGAAGCAGCAGCTTTTTCAGATGAGGCATCTCTCCAGCCACTACTGTTTATTTTCAATAAAAGCAGTTCTTAATTAATTTACTTTTAATGACGGTAATTTTATTAGAATAAGCCTAACTTGTTATTTGAATAAATCTACTTTATTCCAAGTCAGAGCAGAGACACTGATATAAAATGCTGGCCCTGAAGGCTGGGAGGGTTTTCAGAACAATCCCAGGTCTTTAAATTCACTTTATTTTTAAAAGTTAATTGTTCACTTTTTCATTTTGTTCCTATGTCAAAAACTCTTTAACACCTAAGGCTCTGTTTACTGCATATCGAGGGACTGCGAGTTGTTTAAGGAGTAACTCTCCCATTTCAGGTCCTGTGTGGGCTGAGAACTACAAGGAAAAAATAAAGCAGGTTTTCCTAGTAGTGTGTTAGACATATTGTATGGGCTGATCATCTTTGTCACCTTTGATAATTTCACCTTAACACCTTCAGCACAATCACTGACACTTTGATTAGTGCCATCCATGCTTCATAAGATATTGCATCTAATTTTGAAGATAATCCAAATATTTTACCATATTTACTGTGGGTGCAAAATTTATCAGCACTCCCAGCAAGTGAAATTTATTTTTATTCCACATGTATATTAAAAGTTTATATTTATGTAAATTCTGAACCAATAATTATATTTCAATATAATTATTATAATTATAATATAATTATATATTATATATAATATATTTATATATATAATATTATATATATTATAATATATTAATATAATATAATTATATATTATATAATATAATTATATATTATATATATTCCTTATATAAAATATAAGGAATAGTTTTTTCATCAGGAGTATATTTTTATAACCTTTTAATTTTATTAATTAATTGATTTATTTATTTACATCCCAAATGCCTCCCCTTCACCTCTGAGAGCATATCTCCCCTGTTCCTCCCCTCTCTGGGTCATCAAGTTTTTACAGGTTTAGTTGCATCCTCTTCCACTGAGAGCAGACAAGGCATACGGGCTGGGGCTTCAGACCTGTCCATGTATGCATTTTTGTTGGTGGCTCACTCTCTGCTCATGAATTTTGCAGAAAATTAATGGAACTAGAAAATATCATTTTGACTGAGGTAACCCAGACCCCAAATGACATGCATGATAGATACTGATAAGTGGATATTAGCCAAAAATAAGTACAGAATACCCATGATGCATTACATAGACCCTAAGAAGTTAAACAAAGAGGAAAACCCAAGTGAGGATGCTTAAATTCAAGTTAGAAGGGGGATAAAAGTAATCATTAGAGGCAGAATGAAGGAGGAACCTAGGTGGGAAACGGGAGGTTAAAAGGGAGGCAAAATGTGGTATGGGGATGTGAGACAGCAGAGAGAACCAGAGGGCAGGAGAATGAATGGAAATATGTAGCTGTCAGGGTGGGAGGTAGAGGGAACCTCTAGAGAGTTCAGAGACCTGGGAAGGGGGAGGCTTCCAGGACTCAGTGTGGGTGGTATTAACTAAAGTGCCCAACAGTGGGGATATGAAACCTGAAGAGACCACTTCCAATTCTCAGAAAGGGCACCAATTAGAGGTATAAGGACACTAATCCACCTAAAACATACCCCATCCCAAATTGCTCCTGTCTAAAAGAAATGAAGGAACAAAAATGGAGCAGAACCTGAAACAATAGCCAGACAGTAACTGGCCCAACATGGAATCTATCACAAGGGAGGACACTCTTCCCTGAATGCTATGTTTTCAATGTTTATTTGTAACTAAACTTAAAATCTAATTTCTCCCATTGTATTCAGTGGAATAGTTCTTAATTTACATTGTTTAGAATAGGTACAAGAAGTAATCTTAAACTCTAATTTCTTCCATTGTATTTAATGGACTAGACCTTAATATACATTGTTTAGAATAGGCACCAGAAACTAAAGCTAAAGAAAATTACAACCTGGGCTCCATTCCCGTACTTAAGAGACTGGATATACAAACAGAATCCTGTATTTTGCTGTATACAGGAAACTCATCTCATCAACAAACACAGGCACTACCTCAGAGTAAAGGGTTGGAAAGAAATTTCCAAGCAAATAGTCACTAAAACCAGGCTGGAGTAGCCATCCTGGTATTGAATAAAACTGATTTTCAACCAGAAGTCATTAAAAAAGACAAGAAGGACACTTTTTACTCATAAAAGAAAAAATCTATCAAGAGGAACTCTCAACCTTGAACATCTATGCTCCAAATACAAGAGCACACACATTCATAAAAGAAACTATTAAAGCTCGGAGGATATATTACACCACACACAATATAGTGGAAGACTTTAACACCCCACCCTCATTAATGGACAAATAATGGAAGCAAAAACTGAACAGAGACACAGTGAAACTAAAAGAAGTTATAAAACCAATGGATTTAATGGATATCTATGGAATATTTCATCCTAAAAAAAAAAAAAAATATATACACCTTCTTCTCAGCATCTCATGGCACCTTCTCCAAATTGACCATAGATTTGGTCACAATACAGACCTCAATAGATACAAGAAGATGGAAATACTGCCATGTATTCTATCAGTTCACCATGGACTAAGGCTGGTCTTCAACAACAACAAGAAAAAAAAAAAAAAAAAACAAGGAGCCCACATAAATATGGAAGCTAAATAATGCTCTACTCTATGACAGCCTAGTCAAGGAAGAAACAAAGAAATCAAAGACTTCTTAGAATTTAATGAAAATGAAGGGACAACATACCCAAACTTATGGGATACAATAAAAGCAATGCTAACCGGAAAACTCATAGTGCTGAGAGCCTCCAAAAAGAAACTGGAGAGAGCATCCATTAACAACCAACAACACAGTTGAAAGCTCTAGCACAGACAGAAGCAGATCCACCCAAGAGAAGTAGACAGCAGGATATAATCAATCTCAGAGCAGAAATCAACCAAATAGAGATAAAAAAAACTATACAATGAATACAAAAGAATCAACAATTTTTCTTTTAGAAAATCAATAAGATTGACAAATCCTTAGTCAAACTATCCAGAGGGCAGAGAGAATATCCAAATTGACAAAATCAGAAATGAAAGGGGAGACATACAACAGAAACTGAGGAAATTCAAGAAATCATCAGATTCTATTGCAAAAACCTATACTCAACAAAACTAGAAAATGTAGAGGAAATGGACAATTTTCTAGACAGATACCAGGTACCAAAGTTAAAACAAGATCAGATAAACCACCTAAATAGCCCCAAAGCCCCCAAGGAGATAGAAGCAGTCATCAAAAACTTCCAACCTATAATAGCCTAGGACCTGATATGTTTAGTGCAGAATGTTATCAGACCTTCATAGAAGACCTAATACCAATACTCTCCAAACTATACCACACTAGAGAAACAGCAGGAACACTATCAAACTCATTCATTGAACCACAATTACACTCATCCCTAAACCACACAAAGATCCTACAAAGAAAGAGAAATTTAGATAAATACCACTCATGAACATTGTTGCAAAAATATTCAGCAAAATTCCTGCAAACTAAATCCAAGAACACATCAAAGCAATCATTCACCATGATAATGTGGGCTTCATCTTAGGGATCCAAGGGTGGTTCAATATGTGGGAATTGATCAATGTTATCCACTACATAAACAAACTCAAAAAAAAAAAAAATCACATGATTATCTTTCTAGATGCTGAGAAAGCATTTGACAAAATTCAACACCCTTTCATGTAATAAGTCTTGGAAAGTTCACGTATTCAAGGCACATACTTAAGCATAGCAAAAGCAATATAAAGCAAACCAGTAGCCTGCATCAAAGTAAACTGTGAGAAACTTGAAGCAATTTTATGACAATCCGGGACTGGACAAAATTGTCCACTCTCTCCCTACCTATTCAATATAATACTTGAAGTAGTAGCCAGAGCAATAAGAAAACAAAAAGAGGTCAAAGGGATACAATATGGAAAGGAAGAAGTCAAATATCAATATTTGAAGATGAAATGATATTATACTTAAGTGACCCTAAAAATACAACCAGGAAACTTTTACAGCTGATGAACAACTTCAGCAAAGTGGCTGGATCTAAAATTAATTCAGGCAAACCAGTAGCTTTCCTCTACTTAAAGGACAAACAGGCTGAGAAATAAATTAAAGAATCAACACCCTTCACAATAGCCACCAAGAATATAAAATACTTTAGTGTGACTCTAACCAAGGAAGTAAAGGATCTGTACAACAAGAACTTCAAGCCTCTGAAAAACAAAATTGAAAAAGACCCCAGAAGATGGAAAGATCTCCCATGCTCATGGATTTGAAGAATAAACATTGTAAAAATGGACATCTTGCCTAAGGCAATCTACAAATTCAATGTGACCCCCATTAAAATTCTCACTCAATTCTTCATATAGTTAGAAACAGTAATTTGCAAATACATTTGGAATAATAATAAAAAAACCCAGGTTAGTAAAAATCATTCTCAACAATAAAAAAAAACAAAAACTTCTCAGGGAATCACAATCTCTGACCTCAAGCTGTCTTACAGATCAATTGTGATAAAATTGCCTGGTATTTGTCCAGAGATAGGCAGGTAAACCAGTGGGATAAAATCAACGCCGCAGAAATGAACCCATACCCTTATGGTCACTTATGTTTTGTCAAAGGAGCTAAAAACATTCCATGGAAAAAGGACAGCCACTTCAACAAATTGTGTTGGTTCAACTGGCAGTCAGCAGGCAGAAGAATGAAAATAGATCCTTTCTTATCTCCTTCACAAACTTAAAATCCAAGTGGATAAAAGACATCGACATAAAACCAGGTATACTGAAACTAGTAGAAGAGAAAGTGGAGAAGAGCTTAGAACACATAGGCACAGGAGAAAATTTCCTGGACACCAATGGCTTATGCTCTTAAGATTAGAATTGACAAATGGGACCTCATGAAATTGCAAAGCTTCTATAAGGCCCAGAACACTGTCAAAAGGACAAAATGGCAACCAACAGATAGGGAAAAGATCTGTACCAATTGTACATATGATAGAGTGTTTGTATCCAATTTAATACAAGGAAGTCACAAAGCTATTCACTAGAGAATCTAAGAATCCTATTTAAAAATCAGGTACAGAGCTACACAGAGACTTTTCAATGAAAGAATATCAAATGGCTGAGAAGCACCTAAAGATTCTACCTCACACCAGTCAGAATGGCTAAGAACAACAACTCGGGTGACAGAAGATGCTGGTGAAGTTGTGGAGAAAGAGGTACACTCCTCCACTGTTGATAGGATTGTAAACTGGTACAACAACTCTGGAAATCAATTTGGCAGTTCCTCAAAAACTTGGACATAGTGCTCCCAGAGGACATAACCATACTACTCCTGGGCATATACCACAAAGTAGCTCCAATATCTACAAGAATATATACTTAGCAATGTTCATAGCAGCCTTGAAGCATCATTCATAATAGCTAGAAGCTGGAAAGAATACAGATGTCCCTCAACAGAGGAATGAATTCAGAAATTGTGATACATATACACAATGGAGTACTACTCAGCTATTAAAAACAAACAATCAATGAGATTCCTTGCGAATAGATGGAATTTAAAGCTATCATCCTGAGTGAGGTAACACAGTCACACACACACACACACACACACACACAAAAAAAAAAAAAAAACCAAGAAAACAAAAACAAAACAAAACAAAAAAAAACCTCATGGTATATATTTACTTATAAGCAGATTCTATCCTCCCCCCAAAAAGAAGCTCTGAATACCCAAGAAATCATCCCCAGAATTTATGAAGTTCAAAAAGAAGGAAGAGCAGAATGTGGATGCCTCAGTACTTCTTAGAAGGGGGAACAAAACAGGGGAGGAAATACAGGGACAAATAGAGGAGTAGGGATTGAAGAAAAGACATACAGAAAATGCCTCACCTAGAGAATCACCCCATATGCAGCCACCAAACCCAAGCACTATTGCTGGGGCCAATCCCCATCAAAATTCCAACACAGTTCTTCATGGAATTGGAAAGATCAATGTGCAATTTTATATGGAATAACAAAAGACCTAGAATAGCAAAATTCATCCTCAACAACAAGAAAACATCTGCGGGAATCACTATCCCTGACCTCAAGCTATATTACAAGGCAATTGTGCTGAAAACTGCATGGTACTGGTACAGAAATAGGCACATGGATCAATGGAATAGAATAGAAGATCCAGAAATGAGCCCTCATGTATATGGTCACCTGATTTTTGACAAAGGAGCTGTAAACATTCAATGGAAAAAGGACAGCCTATTCAACAAATGGTGCTGGTCCAACTAGCACTCAGCATGCAAAAGAATGAAAATAGACCCTTTCTTATCTCCTTGTACAAAGCTCAAGTGTAAGTGGAGCAAAGATCTCTACATTAAACCAGATACACTGAAACTATTAGAGGAGAAAGTAGGGAAAACTTTAGAACATATAGGCACAGGAGAAAATTTTCTGAACAAAACACCAATGGCTCAAGCTCTAAGATGAAAGATTAACAAATGGGACTTAATGAGATTGCAAAGTATTTGTAAGGCTAAGGACATTGTCAAGAACACAAAACGGCAGCAAACAGAATGGGAAAAGATCTTTACCAACTCCACATCAGATAGAGGCCTCATATCTAAGGTATACAGAAAACTCAAAAAGCTAGACACCAGAGAATCAAATAACCCTATGAAAAAATGGGGTACAGATCTAAACAAAACGTTCTCAATTGAGGAATATGGAATGGCTGAGAAATATCTGAGGAAGTGCTCCACATGCTTAGCCATCAGGGAAATGCAAATCAAAACAACCCTGAGATTCCACCTCACACCAGTCAGATTGGCCAAGATCCAAAACTCAGATGACAACAGATGCTGGCGAGGTTGCAGAGAAAGAGGAACACTTCTCCACTGTTGGTGGGGTTGCAAGCTAATACAACCACTCTGGAAATCTGTCTGGCGATACCTCAGAAAATTGGACATAATACTACCTGAAGACCCAGCTATTCCACTTCTGGGCATATACCCCAGAGACACCTTAGTACACAACAAAGATATATGCACCACAATGTTCATAGCAGCTCTATTTATAATATCAGAAGCTGGAAAGAACCCAGATGTCCTTCAGAAGATGAATGGATACAAAAATTGTGGTACATATACACAATGGAATACTATTCAGCCACCAGAAACAATGACTTCACCAAATTCTTAAGAAAATGGCTGCATCTCGAGGATATCATTCTGATTGAGATAACCCAGTCAGAAAAGAACAGACATAATATGCAGTCACTGATAGTGGGATGCTAACCCCAGAGGCTTGTGCTGCCCCAGAAACAACTCACAGACTATATGAAGTCCAAGAAATAAAGAAAACAAAACAAAACAAAACAAAAATCTTTACACAACAAGAAAACTTTGACTATTTCCATGTTACATTTTGTTTTACATGTACTTTTTGCTCATTGTAACTATTAAGTTTTCAATGCATACTATCAAACCTTTAAATAAATCAAGTGCTGACTAAAAAATATATTCATATAGTTTTATGTAAAATTATTTTAAAATCTGAAAAAAAAGTACTGACAACAATGTATTGTATAATTTTACGCAAAAAATGCTTAAAATCTGTACATTATCTTTGTTTTGTAAAATAAAGTTGTTAAAAAAAAAGAAATACCAAAAAAAAAAAAAAAAACAAAAACAAAAAAGAAGTGTTTACTGGCAAGAACCAGACATGGATGTGTCTTCACAGGCTCTGCCACAGTCATAAAATTACAAATGAGGATGCTTGCAGATAATCTTCAGACTGAATACAGGGACCACAATGAAAAAGATAGAGAAAGGCCTGAAATAGCTTAAAGATTTGTACCCTCATGGGAAGAACAACATCATCATCGGCCAAAGCACTGAAGTAGAGAGGGTGATTGAGAGAGTGTGCATTTCATGGAAGCAAGTTGATGGGGAGTAAAAAGGTGATGGGGGGGGAGGGTATAATATTTGAAACGTAAATACAGAAATATCCAATAAAAATAACAACAACAAAAAAGAGTGCTTGGTGCTCTCTGATGAGGTCAGAGATGTAGAGACCAGCACCTACAATTGGGAATTTCATACATACATGTAACTCTAAGGAATCACACACCCTTTTCTGGCACCAGAATAAACATACAAACACACACACACACACACACACACACACACACACACACACACACACACACACACACACACAATATTAAAAATAAAAGTGATTTAAAGAGTATTAAAATGTTTATGAATTCAATGACATAATTCAACAGCCATCTTCAATAAAATTGAGAAAATATGCGTTTGATGACTTGTGAAAAATGTTTAAATACACACTGCAATGTTTCATTTGAACTTAGAAATAACCTAGTATTGCTTGCAGAAAAAATAATCTACACTCACCCTGCAAATAAATTAATAGCTTAGCTACTACACCTGTTAAAATGTATAAAGGTAGCTGGGAGCTGAAAAATCATATTCTACACATGAAACATTTTACTTATTAATGAAGAACGTTTGATTCATTGCACAGCATAGCCCTTTTGGCATTTTGTGTTAGACAAATAAACTCCGGCTCAATTTGATGGAAAGAGAGTTGCAACCGGAGATGTTACTTATGATCAAGTGTGACTGGTGCCATAAGACACAATAATTTGTCAACCTTGGTAAGAATTAAGAACCTGGGCTATTAATTTCTGAATCATGACAGGACTTGAATCGCATGTTACTTGGAAATATGGCAGATCAAACTGATAAGGAAATATGATTTAAGCATAAATTGCTTCTTTGAAGATTTCCTCTGAATACACTATAAAAAAAGTCAGTGTTTGGGCTTATCCTCCACATCTTTACCTGGCTTAATATTCATTCTACTCTTATAAACTGCTCTCAAATCACTGATTCAAAACCTGTGTGGCCAATTCTGTATAGATACAGCTGCATGTTGAGGCTCTGCTTCATATTGAAAATACCCTGGAAGTTTGTTATTCTCACAATTGCAGTTTACCGTTAGGGCAAATGTCTGGTTTACTAGAAACATGTTTTCATTTGAAAGGATGGCACTCATTTAATTTCTGTGTCATCATTGAAAATATGCTGCATGGTTATGCTTCCAGATGACCTGAACTGCTAACCATTAATTTTTGGATGTTGATATTTACTATGTTCTCCAATACCGTCAAATGTGTGCTGTTAAAAATTTAGGCATAGAATAACTATAGTTCATGAAAAAAGGCTTTCCTTTGTTTCTTTCACATATTGAAATAAATAAACTTTGGTATATTAATCTTTGAGAATATACAAGATTCATTTATAAAGAAAAAGTATCTGGCTTCATTGATTTCTCTCTTTGACCTGTAATATTGAAGTAATTACTGTGGGTCAAAATTGCACATAAGTTGGAGTTCTGATTTACTTTTGTGAATCAGGATTAATTGAAATGTTTTGCATATATAAAATTTGATTTCGTATTATGTATTAGCAAAGGTAAGAAGGTCCTTGTTTTTTTTTTTTTTTTTTTTTAAGCTGAATTTACTGGCATTGAAGATAGCCCCATGATATTGTTATATCACATCATCTATGTTTATTGATTAAATATGAAGCAATTTGAGTTGTTTCCTGGTGTTCATATATAAGTATATTCAGCAATTTGACATTTAAATATTTCAAAATATAATTATATCTTCAGTCTTTTTAATTTATGCATTATAGAATGTAGGCTGAAGTGAATTCTCAGCATAAGCTCACTTTTTATCTTCATGTCTGAATTATTTTTATGACTTGAAATAATTGAAAATAAATTCTTTTCCATAACTTTAGGTAGGTAGAAGGATTATATCATTTATCTAAAAAAGAAATTCTAGATGATGGTGGGAGAGAGGATTGTGGTTGATGGAATCAGTGAAACTTTCTAATTTTAGAGTTATTGTAGTTCAACCTGGCTCTTTCCATTATTTATAAGTGAATTATATTGGTACAGTGAATGATGCCTACAAACATGTGATCTAGACTTAAGATCCATTGAGCTTAAATTATATCTCTACATTCACTGAATAATTCTTATAAAGTTTCCATAGGTAAGAGATGTCAATTTTTTCTCATGCGCTTACATTCAATACCTTGCCTCTAAACTGATATAATTTATGAATCTATCTAAATCTGTATCTTGAACAATGGCTGAGACATTTTTACTTAAGGAGGAATAGGAAAATGAAGAATAATTCATAGTCTCTTTCATCAATGGGTTATTTTATCTTATATCCTATGCTAGCTGCATATGGAGAACCAGGAGTGATTTTGAAATAATGCAACATGGCTAACTGTTTTAGAAGTTAGGGACTCCAAGACAAAATGAAACTGAACATATTGTTTAAATATAGTTAATAATCAATGGGTATGAGACTACCTCATAGTAATTTGACCTTCCCAATCATATCTTCTTGTATAGCCTTAGGGAAAATTGACAACAACCATTTTAATCTTTATCTTGGGCTCTATTCAAAATCTATATGGAGTTAGTTGCCATAATTAACCTTAATGTTACAACAGTAGTTATGTTTCAGAAACATTGGTAGGATGGAAATGCATCACTGTGGGTAGAATATTTCCCTTCTGTGTTTGATTTCAGTAACTCAGAACCAGCATTTATCTATGGAATAATCTAGATAATAAAACCAACATTGCTTTGTTTGAAATTTAATTCATGTTTATTGAGCTTACTCATTGTTAATCTGCTATGTAATTTACCATGTATGAAGTCTGGATTTGAGTTATAAACATCTTTTAACTATGAGTTATGTAAAAAAGGAAAAACACAGTGCATAAAGGAGTAGGATGTGTATCAGAAACAGGTATGGGCATAATTTCTTCAAGAAGTTTCTATTCTTCAAGAGTTAATGAAAGTATTAGGTCATATAAGCACTCAGTTCTTACTAAATATTATTTTTTATTCAAGGTCAACTATTCCAAAGACAAAAGGGTCCAAATGCAAGAGTGTGTTAATGTTAAGACTGGAGAATACTGAAGTTAACAAAGTATGAATTGGTATAGATAAATCTAGGCATCTGCATCACTTCTACATGTGACATAATATCTCTTATTAGGAAATGATTACACAACTTAAGAAAAATCCAGGATAGGACCACTCTTGATCATGAGAAGGTCAAAAATACCATCCTTGGACAAGATGGCATTTATGGTTTGGACATCTGTCCGGTTTGCTGAAAATACACATCTGAAGGAAGGACATGGGTAGTATTTCTTTTGGAGAAAAAAGAAACACTTCAAGGAATCTTTAGTATTAGATTATTACTTTGTGTACTATATTTTTTAAACATAAGAACTTTAGTTATTCTCGTTGCTCAGATTGGAAGAGGTAAAAAGTTGTACTGATTTTACTTTAATACTTTAGCTGTCTTTTAAAGTACATGCTGGGAAACAATATATAATATCATAACATGTTTCCAAGTGTGTGGAAAATTAGTATTTTACAATTTCCATGTATCACATGTAAATAAACATGCCTCTTTCATCTCACAAGAAGAATTCATGACTTTTGGATAAATTATGTGATCAGGCAGTAAACCAACATGCCAAAACCATACCACTGACACTTTTCTATATGATACTATTTATCTTTGCTATGGTAGTGTTCAAAAATATTTTTAACATAAAATATGAAATGCTCACTTTTCTTAGTTACTGGCTGTTCCTCTAATATCTGTCTATAGGTGGCAGCGATTATTCACCATTGGACGGATGTGAAGTTAAAGGCACTGGATGATTATAAATGGAAGATGAATATATAAAATGAACTCAAACAGGGAGGCATATTTAATTTTGTGCCAGTAAATGTTTATGTTGTTTAAAAACTGCTGTGAACTAGTGAAAAATATAAAGACCTTAGCTGTTAGTTCAAGTTTCACATTATCTGCTCTTCGTTATGAATTTTAGACATTTAAAAGCTTCTGATGAAAACATTCATATTTTCTTAGTACCTCAAAATAAATCAAAATATTTGATTCACTGGATATCATGTTTTTCATATCTGTTATCAGAAAATCATACATGCCTAAACATTAATACAGAGAAAATGATTTTGGTCTTTTTATAGTTTATATGCCTAATGCATTAGACAAATTTGAAAATTTCTTCATGTTTCACAAAATCTATAACTGCGTTTGCCATTATAATATGTTTGTTTTCAGTATTTCTTCTTATAGTCATAGCAGTGACTCCACACATCCTTACATCCAAAGAAGCACCATTTCTTTGTGTCAATGAAGCCATTGAATACAAAGAATAATTTAGTAAGTAACTTCACAAAATTTTTTCTTATGGTTCAATAGTCAAAATTATAAGAGACCAGTAGATTACAATTTTTAAAATAAATAAGCAAATTTGACTTCATGAATGTGATGAATTATCTAGGATTAAGAACAGGTCATTTGTTTTCCATTTGAAAGAAAAGTGTCTTTTTTTAAAAAAACTTTATTTTATAAAAAAGATAAATGTAAAAATTATAAGCATTTTTGCATAAAAGTGTACAAATACATTATTGTCAGTGCTTGTGTTTTTAAAGGTTCGATAGTGTGCATTAACATCTTAGTAGTTACAATGAGCATAAAGTACATGTAAAACAGAATGTAACCTTGAATTAGTCAAAGTTTTCTTGGTGTGTAAGGATTAAGCATAACCGTTTTTTCTTTTTCTTTTCTTGAACTTCACATAGTCTGTGAGTTGTTACTGGGGTGTTCAGAGCTTTCTGGGGTTAGTATCCAATTATCAGTGACTGCATATTATGTCTGTTTTTTTTATGACTGGGTTATCTCACTCAGGATGATATTCTCTAGATGCATCCATTTTCTTAAGAATTTCATAAAGTCATTATTTCTGATAGCTGATATTATTATTTAAATGGACCACAATTTCTCTATCCATTCATCTACTGATGAACACCTGGGTTCTTTCCAGCTTCTGGCTATTATAAATAGAGCTACTATGAACATTGTGGTGCATGTGTCTTTGTTGTATGTTGGAGCTTCTCTGGGATATGTGCCCAGAAGTGGAATAATAGGGTCTTCAGGTAGTATTATGTCCAATTTTATAAGGAATCGCCAGACAGATTTCTAGAGTGGTTGTAACAGTTTACAATCCCACCAACAGTTGAGAAGTGTTTGTTTTTCTCCACATCCTTGCCAGCATCTGCTGTCATCTGAAATTTTGATTTTGGCCAATCTGACTGGTTTGAGGTGGAATCACAGTGTTGTTTTGATTTGTATTTCCCTGATGGCTAATGATGTGGAGCACTCCGTTAGATGTTTCTCAGTCATTCGATATTCCTCAATTGAGAACTTTTTGTTTACTTCTGTACCCCATTTGTTAATATGGATGTTTGGTTCTCTGGTGTCTAGCTTCTTGACTTTTTTGTATACCTTGGATATTAGGCCTCTATCTGATGTGGGTTTAATAAAGATCTTTTCCCACTCTGTTGGTTGCCATTTTGTTTTCAAGACAGTGTCCTTAGCCTTACAGAAACTTAAAAATTTCATTAAGTCCCATTTGTCAATCTTTTACCTTAGTGCATGAGCCATTTGTGTTCTGTTCAGGAAATTTTCTACTGTGCCTATATGTTCTAAGGTTTTCCCTACTTTCTCATCTAATAGTTTCAGTGTACTAGGTTTAATGTGGAGATATTTGATCCACTTGCACTTGAGCTTTGTACAAGTAGAACAGAAAGGGTCTATTTTCATTTTTCTACATGCTGAGTGCCAGTTGAACCAATGCCCTTTGTTGCATAGGCTGTCTATTTACATTGAATATTTTCAGTTCCTTTATTAAAAATCAGGTGCCATATATGTGATGGCTCATTTCTGGGTCTTCTATTCCATTGATTCACGTGCCTAACTCTGTACAAGTATCATGCATTTTTTAGTACAATTGCCTTGAAATATAGCTTGAGGTAAGGGATAGTGATTCCCACAAATGTTTTCTTGTTGTTGAGGATGGATTTTGCTATTCTAGACCTTTTTTTATTCCAGATGAAATTGCACATTGCTCTTTCCAACTCTATGAAGAACTGGGTTGGTATTTTGATGGGGACTATTTTGAATCTGTATCTTGGTTTGGGTAGGATGTCCATTTTTAGAATGTTGATCCTTGCAATCCATGATCATGGGAGATCTTTCCATTTTCTGAGATTTTCCTTGATTTCCTTTTTAGAGGTTTAAAGTTCTTATCATACAGGTCCTTCACTTGCTTAGTTAGAGTCATACCAAGTTATTTCATGTTTTTTGTGACTTTGTGAAGGGTAACTTTTCCCTAATTTCTTTCTCCACATGTTTGTCCTTTGAGTATAGGAAGGCTACTGATTTGTTTGAGTTAATTTTATATCCAGCCACTTTGCTGAAATTCTTTATCAGCTGTTGGAGTTCTCTGGTGAAAATTTTGGTATCACTTAAGTATACTATCATGTCATCTGCAAATATTGATGATTTTACTACTTCCTTTCTAATCTTTATCCCTTTGATTTCCTTTTGATGTCTAATTGCTCTAGCCAAGACTTTTATACTATGTTGAATAGGTAGAGGGAGAGTGGGAAGCCTTGTTGAGTCCCCGATTTTAGTGGGAATGCTTCAAGTTTCTCACCGTTAAGTTTTATGTTGGCTGTTGGTTTGCTGTATGTTGCTTTTATTATGATTAGGTATGGGCCTTGGATTTCTGTTATTTCTAAGACTTTTAACATGAAGGGGTGTTGGATTTTGTCAAATGCTTTCTCAGCATCTAGGGAGATGAAAATGTGGTTTTTTTTCCACTGAGTTTGTTTATATTGTGGATTTCATTGATGGATTTCCATATATTAAACCTTCCTTGCGTCACACAGATAAATCCTTCTTGATCATGGGGAATGATCCTTTTGATGTGTTCTTGGATTCGGTTTGCAAGGATTTTGTTGAGTATTTTTGCATCAGTGTTCATAAGTGAGATTGGACTGAAGTTCTCTTTCCTTGTTGGGCCTTTGTGTTGTTTAGGAACAAGGGTTATTGTGGCCTCAAAAAATGAGTTAGGTAGTCTTTCATCTGATTTTATTTTATGGAATATTTTTTAAGAGTATTGGTATTAGGTTGTCAATACATGTCTGAGAAAATTCTGCACTGAACCCATCTGGGCCTGGGCTTTTTTTGTTTGGGAGGCTTTTGATGATTGTTTCTGTTTCTTTAGGTGTTATGGGATTATTTAGATGGTTTACCTGGTCCTGGTTTAAATTTAGTATCTGGTATCTGTCTAGGAATTCATCTATTTCTTCATGATTTTCCAGTTTTATTGAGTATAAGCTTTTGTATTAGTATCTGAGGATTTCTTCAATTTCCTCAGTTTCAGTTTTTATGTTTTCTATTTTCTTTCTGATTTTGTTAATTTGGATAGTCTCTCTTTACCCTCTAGTTAGTTGGCTAAGGGTTTATCATTCTTGTTAATTTTCTCAAAGAACCAGCTCTTGGTTTTGTTGATTTTTCAATGGTTCTTTTTTTTTCTATTTCATCTATTTCTGTTTTTATTTTGATTATTTCTTGCCGTCTACTCCTCTTGGGTGTTTCTGCTTTCCTTTGTTCTAGAGCTTTCAACTGTGCTGTCAGGTTGCTAGTGTATGCTCTCTCCAGTTATTTTTTGGAAGTACTCAGAGGTACGAGTTTTCCTCTCAGTACTGCTTTCATTGCATCCCATAGGTTTGGGTATGTTGTATTTTCATTTTCATTGAATTCTAGAAAATCCTTAATGTCTTTCTTTATTTCTTCTTTGACCCTGCTATCGTTTAACAGTGTGTTGTTTAGTTTCCATGTGTATGTGGGCTTTTTGTTGTCTTTGTTTTTGTTAAAGACCAGCCTGAGACCAAGGTAATCTAAAAGGATGCATAGGAGTGTTTCAATCTTCTTATATCTATTGAGTCTCCTTTTTTGACCAATTATATGGTCAATTTTTGAGAAGGTGCCGTGAGGTGCTGAGAAAAAGGTGTATTCTTTTGTTTTAGAATGATATGGTCTATAGATATCTATTAATTCTAGTTGGTTCATAACCTCTGCTAGTTTTACTGTTTCCTTGTTCAGTTTCTGTTTCCCGGATCTGGCAGTTGGTGAGAGTGGGGTACTGAGATCTTCCACTATTATTGTGTGGGGTGCAATTTAATTTTTAGCTTTAGCAGGGTTTCTTTTATGAATATGGGTGTTTTTGTATTAGGAGCACATATGTTAAGGATTGAGAGTTCCTCCTGACAAATTTTCCCTGTATTGAGTAAAATGTGTCCTTCCTTATCTTTTTAGATAACTTTTGGTTGAAAATCTACAATATTCGATATTAGAATGACCACTCCATCTTGCTTCTTGCGACAATTTGCTTGGAAGTTTTTTTTTCCCAACCTTTTACTCTGTCATAGTGTCTGTCTCTGTCTCTAAGATGAGTGTTCTGTATGCAGCAAAATGCTAGGTTTACTTTATATATCAAGTCTGATAGTCTATATCTTTTTATTGGGGAATTATGTCCATTTATGTTAACAGATATTGAGGAATAGTGGTTTCTGGTTCCTGCTATTTTTGCTTTTGATAGTAGAATTGTGCCTGTGTGTCTTTCTTCTTTTGGTTTTCTTGTTTTTGCTATGATGTATTTCCCCTCATTGCATTTTATTTTCCACCAACAATTCATAGTATTGCTGTATTGGTGGTCAGATATTGTGTAAATTTAGATTTGTGTTGGAATATCTTAGTCTCTCCATCTATGGTGATTGAGAGTTTGCTGGGTATAGCGGCTTAGACTGGCACTTGTGTTCTCTTAGGATCTACATGTTGTCTGTCTGAGGTCTTCTAGCTTTCATAGTCTCTGTTGAGAAATCGGGTGTGATTCTGATTGGTCTGCCTTTACATGTTACATGACCTTTTTCTATTACTGCTTTTCGTATTCTTTCTTTGCTTTGGTCACTTGGCGTTTTGACTATTATGTGTCAGGAGGAATTTATTTTCTGGTCCAACCTATTTAGAGTTCTGTAGGCTTGTTTTATGTTCATGGTCATCTCATTTTTAAGGCTAGGGAAGTTTTCTTCTACGATCTGTTGAAGATTTTTACTGTGCCTCTTAGTTGATATTCTTTGCCTGCTTCTATTCCTATTATCCTTAGGTTTGGTATTCGCATTGTGTCCTGGATCTCTTGGACATTTTGGGTTAGGCTCTTTTTGGTCTTTGCATCTTCTCCGACTGTTTTGGCTATGTTTTAAATGTTGTCTTCAGCATCGGAGAATCTCTTGTAGTCTGTTGGAAATGCTTGCATCTGTGACTTCTGATTTCTTTTTTAGGTTTTCTACCTCTAGGGTTGTCTCTTTTAGTGTTTTCTTTATTGTGTCCATTTTCGTTTTAAATTCCTTTTTCCATTCCTTCTTCTCTTTGGTTCTGTTTTCCTCTAGTTCTTTGAGTTCTTTGAATATTTTTCTTGTTTCTTCTGTAAAACTTCTAATTCTTTATGCTTTTCCTTCCGTTCTTGTTTGAAGATCTCTATCACCATTTTGAGGTAGGATTTTAGGTCTAATTATTTTTTTTTATGAAGTGTTTGGCATTCTGTTGTTTGTTGTGATGGATGAGCTGGGTTCTAGTGTTGCCAGGTTGTCTTGGTTTCCCTGGGGTACTTTCTTTTGCTTTTCTCTTGCCATTTTGTTGTCTGTGTTTATTCATGGCATTGTTGTCAGTGATTGGTTCTTGCCTCTCTTTTGTATCTGCCCTTTCTCCCTGGATCTCCCTGTGTTCCTGGTGGCAGATGGCCTGAGTGTCTATTCTCTACACAAAGGCTGCCGGCAGGGTTCACACAGACAGCCCAAAGCAGGGTTCCTGCTTCCCTGAACCAAGCAGGGTGGAGAAGGGGCACACTTTCTTCGTGCTCGGCACAGACCTCTTTGTTCGAGAGCTACTTGGCTACTCTGAGCACTGTATCACTGGGCCTGTGTCCCTGGATCTCGGCTGTTCCTCGTGGCTGATGGTCTGAGCACATGTTCTGCACCCAAGTCTCGCCGGCTAGAAACACACAAGTCTGAAGCAGGGTTCCTGCTCCTCTAAATAAGTTAGGGGGGTGCACTTTCCACGTGCTCAGCAGAGATCTCTCTGCTCCCAGCTACTCAGAATGCCTTCTCACCAGGCCTGTGTCTCTGGATCTCAACTGATCCTGGTTCCAGATGACCTGAGCACCAGTTCTGCACCCAAGGTCCACCGGCTGGAAATAGACAGCCCAATGCAGGGTTCCTGGTTCCCTGAACCATGCAGGGGGGGTGCACTTTCCGTGTTCTTGGCAGAGATCTCTCTGCTTCCCAGCTACTCGGAATGCCTTCTCACCAGGCCTGTGTCCCTGGATCTCCCAGCTCAATGTTTTTTAAATGTTTCAATGAATAAGCCATCAGGTTATGAGTAAGTGGGTAAACATATTTGTTTATAAATAGCAACTCTATCAGATTCTGTCATCTATGATATATTTTTTATAGTTTTTTTCTTTTTATTTTTTTCTTTGGATATATATATATATATATTTACAATTCCAATGTTATCTCTTTCCCAGTTTCCATTCTGGAATCCTTCTGTCTCATTTCCACTCCTCCTGTCTCTATGAGAGTATTTACCCACCCATCCACCCACTCCCTCCCACCTCCCCACTATGACATTCCCCTATAATAGGGCACTGAGCCTTCACAGGGCCAAGGGCTACTCCTCTCATTGATGCCCAATAAGACCATCCTCTGCTACATATGTAGCTGGAGCCATGGGTCTCAATGTTTACTTTTCTTTGGTGGTTTAATCTCTGGGAGTTGTGGGGAGGCAATTGATTGGTATTGTTATTTTTTCCTATGGGGTTGAGAACCCGTACACCTCCTTCAGTACTTTTACTAACTCCCCCACTGGGGACCCTGTTTTTAGTCCAATGATTGGTTGAGATCCTCTGACGCTGTATTTCTCAGGCTCTAGAAGACAGTTATAACAGGGTCCTGTCAGCGTGCATTTCTTAACATCCACAATTTTGTCTGGGTTTGGTGAATGTATATGGGTTGTATCCTCAGAAGCAGGCATCTCTGGTTGACTTTTCCTTCATTCTCTGCTCCACACTTTGTCTCTGTATTCCTCCTATGAATATTTTGTTCCCCCTTCTAAGAAGGACTGAAGTATCACTCATTGGTTTCCAAAATTTTGGGCTTCATGTGGTGTTTGAATTGTATCTTGGTTATTAGGAGGTTTTTGGCTAATATGTATTTATCAGTGAGTAGATACTGTGAGTGTTCTTTGGTGATTAGGTTCCCTCACTCCGGATGATATTTTCTAGTTTTATTCATTTTCCTAGGAATTTTATGAAGTCATTGTTACTAATAGCTGAGTAGTACTCCACTGTGTAAATGTACCACAATTTCTGTATCCATTCCTCTGTTGAAGAACATCTGGGTTCTTTCCAGTTTCTATCTATTATAAATAAGGCTGATATGAAAATAGTGGATTATGTTTCCTGGTTATATTTTTGGAGTATCTTTTGGGTATATGCCCAGGATTGGAATAGCGGGATCCTCATGGGCAATTTTCTGAGGAATTGCCAGACTGATTTTCAGAGTGGTTGTACCAGCTTGCAATCCTACCAACAATGAAGTATTCCTCTTTCTCCACATCTTCACCAGCATCTGCAGCATTCTGAGTTTTTGGTATCAGTCATTCTGACTGGTGTGAGGTGGAATTTCAGGGTTGTTTTGATTTGCATTTTCCTGATGACTAAAGATGTTGAGCATTTCGTTAGGTTTATTTCAGCCATTCTATATTCAGTTGAGAATTCTTTCTTTAGTCTGCCTTCCCCCAATTTTTAATAGTGCTATTTGATTCTCTGGAGTCTAACTTCTTGAGGTCTTTGTGTATATTGGATATTAACCCTCTTTCTGATGTAGGATTTGTGTCCTATTGACAAGGTCCTTTGTCTTATAGAGGCTTTGTGATTTTATGAGTTCCTATTTGTAGATTTTTGATCTTAGGGAATAAGCCATTGGGGTACTGTTCAGGAAAAATTTCCCTGTGCCTATGTGTTTGAGGCTCATCCCCACTTTTTCTTCTAATATTTCGAGTATATCTGGTTTTATGTGGAGGTCCTTGATCCACTCGTACTTGAGCTTTGTACAGGCTGATAAGAATGGATCAATTTGCATTCTTCTAGTGTTCTAACGGTTGTAAATTTAGACTCTCAGTATAGTCTATATAATTCTTGTCTATAATAAAAAAAGCAGATTTGGTATTTATTAATTGAACATGAGAAAACAGCTTGAAAAAGTTAAGAATGTATGTTTGGAACTGGGAAGGAAATTCCAAGAACAAAATTTTTTGTTTTGTTTGTTTCGTTTGATAGCTTCAGTTTAAACATAAAAAGAGGATCCAATGTGACTATCTGAAAAGAAGATATCATTACAGAACATCAACAATTAGCATTATAACTAAGGTGTGGATTTATTCTTCCTGTGGCTTAAAATGTTTTGTAGATCTCTTTTATTTTCATTTTATGAGAATAGGTATTTTATCTGCTCATAGGTCTGTGTACCACTCTCATGTCTGGTGCCATAAGAGCCAGAAGGTGGCATTGGGTTCATCAGAATTTGTATTACAGACAAAAGTGAGCTACCATGTGGGTTCTGGAAATAAAATTCTGGGAATCAATATCTGGAAGAACAACCAGTGCTCTTAACCCCACAGTCACCTCTTCATCTCCCTTCATGTATTTTGATTAAAGTCATGGTATTCTTTTAAGGAGTTTTAGTCTCTCATGGAAATTTTGTCTCAAGAGGCTGTGCTCAGAGCAAGGTGACAGAAGAACTCTCCATTTACCTGTGTGAAAAGTCTATTGTAGTAAGAAAATTATCTGTCAAAGATATCCGTCCACAATTTTAATGATTCATTGAATAGTTTATATTTTCTGTTCAGATATTAAAGACAGTTTCTGATAGAGGAGGAACAAGTAAAATTTCATTTGAATGTGAGTAGCCCTTATTAAAGTCTCAATTTTTAGCTTTCTTCTGTTAATAGCTAATAACTGTTACTATGTATTTAGGATCATACTCATTATTATACACCCATTATTTGTAGGGAGGGAAGTTGATAATGCTGAAGGAACAAGAAGAAGACATGGAAACAACCAAAACAACAACAACCACAATGGTTGCATGGGTCAAACTCCCTCCATGTAAGAGCAAAAATTGACTTTGAATTTTAAGGACCTACATATATATTTATAGGTAGTAAAAGTGTCTGTAATCTTAATGCTCCTATACCAATATACTAGGCACACACACACACACACACACACACACACACACACACACAAATCTCTGGTAATTCATGGGGCAACTTGCTGAATACATGTATCATGTGAACCTGGAAAACACAGGGGAAAACAGTAAGACACTGGCTTAAAATTATCTAGAAGGCAACAATTGACCTCAGTTCTTCACATATGTTTTATCCTACATGTGATCTCAATAACAAACACACATATACATGCACATGCACACACAAAAAATAAATAACAGACAAAATAAAGTTATACTGTATATTGTAAGGTGATCAATTCTGTGAAAAACCAAAGAGGTGAATCATGGGGTATACTATGGTTGGGCACCCAGCATTGGCTGCTAGGACTCTGTAGGAGAATATGACATTAGAACAAGTGATGTATTATTACTTATGATACTCTGTGGGAAGAAAGCTTTTTCAAGTGGGTAAAATCAAATGTAAGAATAACACCAAGAAGATTGGGCTTTCCATTATGGACTATTTATACTTTCATGAGTTCTCAGTATTCAAGAAGAAAGAACATGTCAAGAACATGTGTATATTTCCACAGTTCTAACACAATTTTTTTCTAGTTGTTGAATTTTTTTTTTAATTCAAAGAAAAGGACTCAGTGTACCCTAAATATTTGAAGCAGACATGATTTCCAATCTCAGAATACAAAGAATATGTCAAAAGAGCCTTGAAATTTAGTTCAGGAACAAAATAGTTTTCTTAGATGAAAGTATAATAGGATATAGTGAAGAAGAGCCTAGTAGAGTTAAATAAAATAAAGCAGAGCAGTGTACAACAGAGTGCTTACCAATAAGCTACAAGGCCTTTAGTATTCAACACTGAAAGTGGAGATAAAGGAAAGAAAATAAAGATAGAAAGGAAAGAGAAATAAGGAAGAAACATAAATAAGAGTCCAAATAGGCAACATGAAGCAAGGAAAAATAGAATTACAACCATTGTACTGAATATATCCATTTTCCCATCTCTAATTAACTTATATATTAAGTTCAATAAGAATATCAAATGTCTAAATACTTGATACAGAAGTAGCTGACTAAAATAATCAGTATAATCCCAATTGTAAGAGACGAGTGGAGGAGCATAAAGACTTTAAAAAATGTTGACAGAGTATACAAATGATAGATCAATGTGTTCTGCTTTGAAGAACCTGCTGATGGAAAGCAATGAGACCACTATATGAATCTTAGAAAGTATGATAACTGGGAAATGGTAATGCCAAATGGACAGCTGAATGCATTCAGATCTGAAATGGAAATGCTTCGCATATGTCACCTCTCAAAGTTGATCTCAATATTCAGAGGGAGCAGACAGTGGAGATGATTTATATGAGTTCTGAGACAAAGCAATAAAGTTGTTATACTGCAGATAGGTTCCTGAAGGTTATTTTTAAGAATCAAGATGCATTTGCTGATAACAAAGAACCTACAGAAGAAAAATCACTGTGATAACCCAAAGTGAGTAGAACATAGGAGAAGCATAATACCGATTCTAGTGTTTACCAAACATAGGCTGTATCAATTTGAAGAGTTTAACTTACTGTCCTCATCTTGGAGACAATCATAGCTCTTAGAATTGTGAGATACAGTTTTATGTACATAACAATAATGGTTAATAATATATATGTTGAAACTATCATAAATAATCTTGGCTTTTGGGACAGACAAAAAAGTGATAATAATCATATTTAATTTTAAGTGATGGACGGTTAAGCTTATTTGTAGTCTGTCCTGCTCATAAACCAAGCTGGTTCGCCATCTAGTTGATGACTAAGTATACTGCTGAAAAATTAGAGTCAGTACTTTACTTTGTATCTTTTAGCCAAATATACATTCATATCACTGTGAATGGGCTGAAATTATACAGAGAGTTTTGGACAGAGAAATAATAAAAGGGGAAAAATCCGAAAAAATAATTTTACCAGTAACAGAATTCATATAATACACACGTATAAAAACAAATTCTTGTGTATATATATAAACACAGATATAAAATTATCTTTCTAATTATGTGTCATATTTTCAAATTTCTTCAATATCCAGGCTGAATTTGTGTTGCTGTATTATTTTTCTACCAATTTTTAGATAAGAAAATAGAATCAGAGAGCTAAAATTGTTCTCCTGTGATGAGTAAAAGTGTCCTTCCTTATCTTTTATTGATAACTTTTGGTTGAAAAATCTATATTTTTTTATATTACTCCAGCTTATTTTCTGGGCTCATTTGCTTGGAAGGTTTTTATTTTTCAGCCTTTTACTCTGAGTTAGTGTATGTCTTTGTTTCTGAGATCAGTTTCCTGTATGCAGCAAAATGCTGGATGCTGTTTACTTATCCAGTTTAATAGTCTATGCCTTTTATTGGGAAATTGAGTTCATTGATATTAAGAAAAATTATGGATAGGTGACTTTTGTTTCCTGTAATATTTGTTGTTAGAGGTAGACTTATGTTTGTGTGCTTTTCTTCTTTTGGTTTCCTTGTGTGATTATTATTATTATTATTTTTTTTTGCTTTTTCTTGAGTTTAATTTCCTTCCTTGTGTTGGATTTTTCCATATACCATCCTTTGTAGGGCTAAATTTGTGGACAGAAATTATGTAAATTTGGTTTTGTCCTGGAATATCTTGGTTTCTCCATCTATGATGATTGAGAGTTTTTTTGGATATAGTAACCTGGGCTGGCATTTGTGTTCTCTTAGGGTCTGTATGACATCTGTCAAGTATCTTCTAGCTTTTATAGACTCTGTTGAGAAGTCTGGTATAATTCTGAATGGTCTGCCAGCATATGTTACTTGTCCTTTTTCCCTTAAAGCTTTTAGGATTCTTTCTTTGTTTCAAATATTAGGTGTCTTCATTATTTTGTGTCGGGAGGAGTTTCTTTTCTGGTCCAATTTATTTGGACTGCTATAGACTTCCTGTATGCTCATGGTCATCTCATTCTTAAGGGCAGGGAAGTTTTCTTCTATGATTTTGCCTTTTAGTTGATATTCTCTGTCCTCTTCTACATCTATTATTCTTAGGTTTGGTCTTCTCACTGTGTCTTGAAGCTCCTGGACTTTTTGGGTTAGGAGCATTTTGGTTTTTGCATTTTCTCTGTTTTGTCTATGTTTTCTATGTTGTCACCTGCCCCTGAGATCCTCTCTTCCATCTCTTGTAGTCTATTGGTAATACTTGCATCTGTGACTCCTGATTTCTTTTTTGGTTTTCCATCTCCAGGGTTGTCTCTTTTTGTGTTTCCTTTATTGTTTTTATTTCTGTTTTCAGTTCCTTAAGCTGTTTGGTTGTTTTTTTTTTTTTTTTTTTAAGTGATTTTTTTTTTGTTCTCCTGTAATTGTTTAAGGGAGTTTTTTGTGTGTGTCTCTAAGATCTCCATCATCATCATGAAGTATGTTTTAAATTCTAAGTCTTGTTTTTCTGGTGTGTTTGGCAATCCAGTACTTGATGTGGTGGGAGAGCTGGGTTCTGATGTTGCTAGTTTGTCTTGGTTTCCATTGTTAGGTTCCTTCACTTTCCTCTTGACATCTTGTTATCTGTGATTATAGGTGATCTTGTTGTCTCTGAGTTGAGCCTTTCTCTCCTGTGGATCTGAGGGCCCATGGACTCAGAAAGAAAAATGCTTCTGGGTGTTTAGCTCTTTGTAGGCAGGCAGTTGAGTTCTGATCACAGTGACTCTGTTCTGTCTCCATGAGCCCAGGTGGGAGAGCTTCTGTGAGGCTATTCTGGGAGCTCAGCTGTGTGCAGGCGGGTCCTGAGTCTTGATGGTGGTCACCCTGCCCTCTCACTGGGCTGGAGAGGACCCAGGCCCTGAGTGTACCATGCTAATTGGCCTCCAGGGGCTCCAGAATATCCCTCCTGGGACAGCCTGAAGGGTGTGTGGCAAGCTCTCTGTGGGCTCAGTCAGAAGAGTACTTGCAAGGCTGTTCTGGGGTCTCAGCAGTCTGCAGGCATGTCCCAAGACTTGATGGCAGTCAACCTGGCTTTCTCAAGTGGGCTCAGGTGGGAGAGCACTTGCAAGACTGCTCTGCGGGCTCAGCCCTGCGCAGGCGAGTACTGAGTCTTCTGTTTCAGGTTTTAAAATGTAGAAAATCCTTCTGCTTAGGAAAGAAAGCATTCCTGCTGCTCTTCAGAGCACCCCAGGACCTGTGGGTGGTGGGCCAGTAGTCCTCATGCAACTGGGCCAAGTCTGGCCCTAGGCCGGAAGTGTGCACCCCCAGGCAGTTCCACTGCTTCAACTGCTAGAGTTCTGTGCAGTCTCTCCCAGGGAAAAACATAGGCAGAAGAAGTTGACTTGCCCTTCTGCTTAGGATGGAAAGTGTTCCAGCAACTCTTCAGAGCACCCACAGACCTGTGCATGGCTTGGCTGCCCATCCAGATGCAATTCGGCCAGGCCTGGCCTTCAGCCAGAAGTGTGCCTAAAATTGTTCTTAGTATTACAGATTTCGTTCATCATTCTAATCACTAATTTAGTTTCCATTAAACACATACTATATTCAAGATACCTGGGACACACTGGAAACAAATGATTCATAAATTAGCCACTACTTACATTATGAAAATCTATATCTCAATAAGTTATGTAGATGTGGAATGTGTGCCTGTGATCAGAATGCATTCAACAAAGCATGGTTTTAAGTATCTTGTAAACACAGAAGAACAGACCCTGATAAAAATAAACACATATGTAAGATGGTAATAGCCATATTGAGCAATAAACATGTTATAATTGTCAATGAGAGCAGCTCTTGAGAATGGATATCAATCCTTCAATTGCATTCAATAAAATGGTCCCATATGTAGAGAAGAAAGTAAGATTAAAATGAATTTAAATGTTGGAAAATAAAAGGACATCTCCCTTTTTAGGCCACAATTCCTCACTTGGATACTAGAAATAAAATATTTTTGTATTTCGTACCATGAGTTATTTGTTCTCACTTCTAAGTAGGACTGAGATATCCACATTTTGTCCTTCCTTCTTTTTGAGCTTCATAAGGTCTGTGAATTGTTTCTTGGGTATTAAGAGCTTTCTAGGGCTAGTATATGCTTATCAGTGACTGTATACTATGTGTGTTCTTTTGTGACTGGGTTACCTCACTCAGATGATATTTTTTAGTTCCATCCATTTGCCTAGGAATTTCATGAAGTCATTATGTAATTATTTTCTCTTATGGATAACTAAATCTAGAGCCCTTCCTACTGATGTACCTTAAGAATTCTATGCAGTAACTTACCCTTATGCATTCAAGTCAACGACTGAGCATTGTATTTATAGCTTTGGAATATCAAGTATTTTTCTTTCTAACTCAAGAAAGATTCCTGAATTCAGGGGCTTATTTTTCTCATGCACAAAATGATAATAAGTATATTTTGTTCTTTACTGAGAACTACTATGTGATTAGGCTTGTGGTTTTTTTTTTTTTTTTTGTTTTGTTTTGTTTGTTTGTTTCATAAGGGACATGTAGCTTCCTCAAGAGGAGTTTGCTATCTGAAAGTGGTAATGTTTAAGATCTTTTTTAATAGAGGGAAGGTGGTGACATCCCAGGGTTGGGCACTAAGGATAGATCAGTGTTTCTCAACCTTCCTAATGCTGCAATACTTTAATCCAGTTCCTAATGTTGTAGTGATCCCAAATTATGAAATTATTTTATTGATACTTCATAACTGTAATTTTCCTATTGCTGTGGATCATATTGTAAGTATCTGATATATGACCATTAGAGGGGTTGCAATTCATGAACTGACAACCACTAGAATAGAAAGAAAAGTGTCATATTCCATGATTTTCTGAGGCAAGTCATAGACTACTTTGCCACATTCCTGTAACATTTTACAGCATAATTTCATTTAAAAAAAGAGTATCTATTCAGCACTGTGTTGTGATAGACTATAAGTGGCCCATCTAACATTGCTTTTTATGGACTATATGAATATGAAGCACAAGTCATTATTCTGATATACAATTTAGAATGTGAAGCACAAACTCTCATTGAAACCCAGGTTTTCATTGACGCCATCATTGACATTTTGGCATTTGCACTGGAAACTCAGACTTAATTTGACTACCTTTAGAAGCTCTTACATGAACTAATTGTATGGCAATTAGTCTATCAGCCTGAAAACACAATGAATAATGTTGCTCACAGTCTTTATCAAAAGCAGTGTGTGCTTTGGGAGTATTTGAATTTAATTACAGACACTGCCTCAGCTAAAAGTGACTGACTTACAGACATGTAAAATAGCAAGGCACAAGAAAGGTACAATGCCTTCTAATGAATTTATGAATGCATACATTTCTAATTTAAATAGATGAATAATCAATTTTATCATTTATTAATTGGTAGTTTAAGATAATGCATGCGAGAGGACAAGGAGAACAGACAAAGAAAGGTGAATAAGAAATTGGTTAAGGGAGGCGAGATATAGTACATGTGTGTCTACTTCTGTACCAAAGATTTGGTCAGACATTGATAGATGCTAAATGATACCCTTGAGTGTACATTTAAATACTCCTCTCCATTCTAGCCCTAGAGCTGCATTGTTTTAGCTTTAAGTGATGGACAGCTGTGTGACACATAGTTCTTTCCCTATGATCAAGTTATTCAGTTTTAATATCGAATTTTGGTTCATCTGCTGTGGCATCTTTGAGAATACTATATTGTGATTAGCTTTAATTGGCCATAAGAAGATAAAGAGAAGTTCCTGACATATTCTCATGTCTTTCCTATTAATAATTTCAGGGATCTAATAGCAAGAGTTTTAGAACCTTGGTTAACTTGTGAATGTGGCAACATTTGGGCTATGATGCTATTTACTCCATACACCACCATTAGAACAAAGATTAGATATGAAAATATTAATGAAGAGTAAGGATATTGATTATATGCAACTTAAAAATATTTAAAATTTTTGACTTCAGAGTCATAGAAATCCAAATAATAAGTCACTAAACATTTGCAAATTTTCATGTTAATCAGTTCTATGGTTATTATATATTTTAGTCACTTACATAAGTAGTCACATTCTAATTACATAAATAAACAAGACATGGTAATAAGATACATCTCAGAATTCAATTATTAGAAACTTAAGTCAGGAATGTTATTCAAAACTGAGATCTCCAGGTTCTGGTCATCTACTTAATATGTCTTGAAAAATGTACAGGATTTTTCTTTCAATAAGTACCCAAATAATTCCAGTGTGGGTAATAATATAAAACTGAAATGAGAGCCATTGGTTTTGATTATTCCAGAAATTTTTATTCCTTCAACTTAGAGATGCACCCATGAATGACAATAATCACTTATGAAATGTTAGTTATATAAAAGTTAAGTCCCTTTAATCATCAGTACCAGGAGGCAGTCTGCTAGAATCTTCATGTAGACATGTGATTAAAAACTTCCATTCTGACACCTAGTGGTTGTGAATCTTGAAAAAATAAATAATTGCAAACTTCCACAGTCAGTGTTCTCACCTGTAAAATAGAGCAGCATAAAACCACTGGGAAGAATAATTAGAAAGCAGTGGAGCAGAGTTGGCTTCACATTAGGAAGATCAGTGAATTAAATGAAAAAGGGAAACTTCAAAGAATCTCTAGTCACCAGGGATAGCTGGGGCAAACTGCAATAGGGCTGCTGTCATCTTCTTTTTGCTGGCCAAAAATCCAAGTCTTCTATTAAGCTTTGGTCCTTACATCATGGTTTAGGACAGGGTGGCTGGAAGAGGGAAAGCTTACTGACTTAATTGCAAATGATCATTTCATTTGCAATTATATTATGAATAATAATTTATAAGACACAAGAGAAACAAAAGCAACACAGTGATGGTTGAGAACAGATAATGATAAATACCTCAGACTGCTTTCTAAAGAGAATGCATACTTTGGTGCAGATTTTTTTTCAAAATGAATACAATGATAATTTTAGTGTGTATTCTCTTTTCCCCCTTCCGGAATTATGGTTAGGACTGAGAGGTGACATAATTAAGAACCTAGCTAGCCGTGGTTGTGGAAATCTATGTTCACTTCAATTATGTAACTTAAGTAGTTGAGTAAAGAGAATCAGTAGGAAAGCAGTGGTGAGTTTAAGACAACCATAATGGAGAGGAAAGAGCAATCTGTCTTGAAGGATCCATTATCTTTAATGCTTTGGACAATCTCAAAGAAATTAGCTTGTTTTAAATGGCTCGTTTCAATGATTCTCCTTTGTGTTCTAAAACCTTTACAAATTAAACAATAATGCTAGCTTTGGTTTCCAAATTTAATGTTTTATTGATTTTTGTTTCACTCACAAAGTGCATGCCATTGAGGACAGTAACTTATAGCATTACCACAATTTACTGTTATGGTGTCTACCAGATTAAATTGACTAATCTGTCTTTTAGGGAGGGAGGTGTCAGCATTGTGCTTCCTAAATTCTAGATCAGTCCACACATTCCGCATTTATGTTCTAGCCTGCTTTGTCTACCTCTTCACCTGTCTTTTAAAATAATGATATAGTTTTGAACCGCTCATTGAGACATTTAACCACTAGGGTCTTTTAATTATTTAAAATCCTGACTAGCAGAGCAGTTTCAGAGTTGGAGGAGAAAAAAACCTTCATGCATGAAAGCTGAACTAAAACACCTAATGACCTTTCTCTTTCTGTTACATATCCTGATAAATTTATAGTTCAATTAACAAGCCCAAGTAGCAAGCTTACAGCTATTGATGGCACAGAGTCTGTAGGCAGCAAACTTATGAAAAAGTGATTATAACATTAAACTTGAATCAAAGCATGTGCATACAAGGATAAACAATGAAATAGAACTATATCTCCTCTTCAATAGGAACATCTACCAAATGGACCTTTAAAATGCAAGCACCATGAACAACTATGGGGAAATCACAGGGTTCTGTGGTTATGGAATGAATATTCAATATACATCAGTCACCTAGCTCCAATTAGTGAGATGAGATGACAAGAAGCTATTTAGAATGCCTATTTCCTAAATAATCTGGTTTTAGCATTATTCCATGGAAAATCCAAAGACATGTAAAAATAATCATTATATTTTTAGTTTCTGTTGTAATTTATTGAGAATAATATATGTCCCACGTTGTACTTTTACATTCTATTTATATAATGTACTTTATTCATGTGAAAACTTTCAATATTCCCTCAGCTGCAGGGATTCTGAAGGATGCATGAGAAAATTCAAAGAGTCAAATGTTATAAACGTTATATATCTAAGGTTCAGAGTACACCTCATTTTTGAGATATGGTCTTGATATATAGTTTGAAGAGGTCTTCACTCATTTTGTAAACCAGCAGTGGTCTTCCATTTTTTGACTTGCAAATCATTTCATTATAGGTGTATGCCATGTTGCTTGACTTCTGTGCCTGGATTTGGACAGAGGATACTACTTCCAACCTTGAAAGCCAAACTAATATAGGGAGCTTCATGGTTTGGAATGAGAATGTGTCTAGTTCTTTGCTCTAGGGTGGGATTTAGCCTGGTCTGTGCTTGCAGAGGGTTTTGTGACAGCTATCACAATGAATTCATATACAGCTTTCCTGCTGAGTACTGAAGATAATGGTTTCATGTAGTTATATTCTACTTTTGGCTCTTATACTCTTTAAGCCTCCTCTTCTACAATGATCTCTTCGCTTTGAAAAAGGGAATATGATACATTTTTCCCTTTAGGTCTAAGCATTCAACATTCTCTTATTCTTTGTAGTTTTGTCTATGCTGAATAGGTATTAAATACATATTTTAGGATATAAATCCTGTCTGTTTTCTAAATTACTTTCAAGGATGAAATCTTCAGAGTAGAAACAGTAGAATATTTCTAAAAATAGCATACAACAAATTAAACTCACAGTATACTATGTATAAAAATATAATTCTCAAAATTAAGTTTTGTTGCAAATGCTGGTACTGATGAGGAGCAAAGGGAATACTCCTTTATAGCTAGTAGGAGCACAAACTTGTATAACCAATTTTGAAATTGATTAGAGAGTTTTTCAGAAAATTTGGTATACTTATATCTCAAGACCCAATTCTAATTCTCTTGGGCATATACCTGAAAAGGACACTTGCTCAACTATGTTCATAGCAGCTTTATTTTTAGTAGGAAACTGGAAACAAACTATATGTTCCTTGGTGGAAGAATAAATAAATAAACCGTGGTTCATTTACACAATAAAATACTGTTCAGCTATTAAAAACAAGGGCATGAGGAAGTTTTTAGGAAAATGGATAGAACAAGAAAACATCATCCTGAGTGAGCTAATTGAGACCCACAATGACACATTTAACATGTACTAACTTATGAGTAGATATTAGTAAAATTGGTAGGCTAATTAATATAAGTATATGAAGCTTTTGGTATGTAGGTTATTTTTATATAATTTTTGTCTAGATAACAGTATTAGTGGTAGAAGTCAAGTTGTTAAAAATAAACAGTTGGATATAAAAGGTGTCTTTAGAAAACATAAATAAAAATTTTAACTTTTTTCCATCAATTTGTCAGAATAGTGACAGATTAATACGACTTACTAAGAAGCACTGAATGGTTATATTAGTTCAGGTTTTAATTTGTGTAGTTTTTGATAGCCAGGTTAATGGAAGGAGTATAAGTGACAGAGAATGGTTTTCAGCATCGTAGAAGATTGAGATTTTGTATGTAGTCAGTTTGGTGTGTGTTAGAAACTTTGACTAATAGAGCTATTTCTACTGCTGCTTCATATGCTGCAAAGATGATAATAATAATGGGGGTTGGCACTAAAATTATGGCATTAGAATTTAAAGTGTTTATTAAAGTTATAATAAATAAGGAAAGTATTTTACCTTCTAGACAAAGGAGGGTATATATTAGATGGGAGCAAAAATCTAAGGGTACACAATAGTGACAGAATAAAAGCCTGCATTAGGGTAAGAAAGGCAGATATCATTATTGGTAATTATGAATATAATCATGAGTCAAAATCAATAATTTTACTTAAAATAATTACCAATTATTTCTGTTCATTCTATGCTGAGTTAAATGGAGGGCCAAAGGGAGGATGCTCAGAAGGGAAAATAAAATAGACATTGGAGATGGATAAAGGAGGGAACTGGCTGGGCGAAGAGGGGATGGAGAGGAGAAAAGTAGGGATCAAGTGTGAGGAGGGGCTGAGGAAGAGAGAACTGGAAAAGAGAACAGAAATTGGTGGTGGGACATCTCTTGGACAAGCCAGAAACCTAAGACAAGGGAAACATTTACGAATCTATGAGGGTCACCTTGACTAAGACACCAAACAAAAGAGAATACAGAACTTAAAATGGCCAGTTTTTGTGTCCAGGTTTGCCTTCCAATAGAGAAATGGGAACAACAAAGAAGCCACAAATCCTTTGACTGCAAATATGTCCTGTTTACATGATATGCTGAGATAAAGATAGAGCTGATATTAAGAAATGGCCATTCAATGACTGGCCCAATTTGAGACAGGCCATGAGATGGACCAATCCCTAACATTGTTGATGACATTTAAATTTATTTGCAGGACAGTAGCCTAGCCTAACTGTCACCTGAGAGGCATCAACCAGCAACTGATGGAAATGGAAGCACAGACACAGAGCTGAGCATTAGGAAGAGCTCAAGTATCTTGTTTAAGAGGTTGGGGGATGATCCTTAGAGGTTCACTGGAGACTGAGCTACCAACGAAAGTGTGCATGCATGGAATGGACTTAGATCTACTTTCTCTCTCTCTCTCTCTCTCTCTCTCTCTCTCTCTCTCTGTATATATATATATATATATATATATATATATATATATATATATATCTGTATATCTGTATATCTGTAAATCTGTATATCTGTATATCTGTAAATCTGTATATCTGTATATCTGTATATATGTACATCTGTATATCTGTATATATGTATATCTGTATATCTGTATATATGTATATATGTAAATATGTATATATGTATATATACATATATGTATATAGGTATATATGTATATATACATATATGTATATATACATATATGTATATATGTATGCATATATATACACACACATACATATACATGTGTGTGTGTGTGTGTGTGTGTGTGTGTGTGTGTGTGACTGATGTGCAACTTGGTCTTCATGTGTAACCCAAAGAAGCTGGAGCAGGGGCTGTCTCTGACTCTTTTGCCAGCTTTTCAATCCCTTTCCCAGAACTGAGCTGCCTTGTCAAGCCTTAATAGGAGAAGAAACACCTAGTCCTACAGCAACTTAATATGTGATGAAGGGTAGGTACCCATGATATATCCCTTTTTCTTTAACAAGAAAGAGAGAGGGATTAGGGAGAGGAAAGGTTACAGTGGGGGACTGGGAAGGTGGACTGGGAAGAGAGCAGAAGGGAGAATATGTGATCAAGTAAAAGTAATTTAACTAATGAATGAAACAAAGTAAGCTGTGCTGTCATCAGCTAAGTTTGAGGTGACATCCATTCACTTCACCTTGGCCAAGATTGGGACTTTGTTTTATTTCTGTGTAAAGCCCTTGCATACTGATCTTTGTTATCAACTTATACCTTCCAAATTACTTGATACATATTTTCTAAATGGGTACTTCTCTATTAAAGTGATCAACTCCACATCCTACTTTTGGACTTCTTTAATTTGGTTGCCATGGAAGGTGTAGGCAAAATTTAGGTTGTTTCTTTCTGTTTCCAATAACTTAATTAAAAAAAAAAAACAAAAAGAAAAAAAAAACCTCTACGGGTGTTTCTTTTGATTATCTCTTAGTTAATTTCAGATCCTTCAAACTACCAGCGAAGATAAATCAGAACACCTCCATATCACATGACCCATTTATGTCTTATCCTTCATCTCTCTTCAGATTTCTCACAGTTGACCTGCTTCATTCCTAGAATTAAAAGTTGTCTCCAGAAAGGTTTAAAGACTGGTGAGTGGGAGACTGGGCAGCAAGGGAACAGAGAGATCTCTGCCGAGTGCACAGGGAAAGCGCACCCCCGCCCTGCCTGATCCAGGGACCAGGAGCACAGCATGGAAACCTCTGCTTCCACCCGGCGACTTTGGGGCACAAAACAGGACTCAGCACACCTGACACCTGGACCAGCAGTTCCCAAAGGTTTAAAGACTGGGGAATAGGATATCTGGGCAGCCAGAGAGCAGAGAGATCTCTGCTGAGTGCACACAGAAAGGGCGCCCCAGCCCTGCCTGATGCAGGGACCAGGAACACAGCATTGGAACCTTTGTTTCTAAGCCGGCAATTTTGGGGTGCAGAAAAGGACTCTGCCCATCTGCCACCTGGACCAGTGAAGATCCAGGGACACAGACCAGATAAAAGGGAAAGGCGAGAACATATCACTGACAACAAGATGGCAAAAGGAAAGCAAAAAAGTATATCCCAAGGAAACCAAGACAACCTGGCAACACCAGAAACGAGCTCTAACATAACAGCAAACATTGGCATGCCAAACACTCTAGAAAAAGAAGACACAGACCTAAAATCATACCTCAAGACGCTGATAGAGACACTTAAACAAGAACGGGAGGAAAAGCAATAAGAATCAGAAGCTTTTAAAGAGGAAACAAGAAAAACACTCAAACACTCAAAGAACTCAAAGAACTATAGGAAAACAGAACCCAAGAGATGAAGGAATGGAAGAAGAAATTTAAAATGGAAATTGACACAATAAAGGAAACACTAAAAGAGATAACCCTAGAGGTAGAAGACTTAAAAAAAAATTAGGAGTCTCAGAAGCAAGCATTTCCAATAGACTACAAGAGATGGAAGAGAGAATCTTGGGGGCAGAAGACAACATTGTAAACATAGACAAAACAGCCAGAGAAGATGCAAAAAACAAAAAGCTCCTAACACAAAATGTCCAGGTTATCCAGGACACAATTAGAAGACCGAACCTAAGGATAATAGGAATAGAAGAGGGAGAAGAGTATCAACTAGGACGCACAGTAAATATCTTCAACAAAATCGTAGAAGAAAACTTCCCTACCCTTAAGAATGAGATGACCACGAGCATAAAAGAAGCCTTCAGAACTCCAAATAGGTTGGACCAGAAAAGAAATACCTCCCGACACATAATAGTAAAAACATCAAGTGCCCAATGCAAAGAAAGAATACTAAAAGCAGTAAGGGAAAAAGGTCAGGTAACATAAAGGCAGACCAATCAGACTCACAACCGATTTCTCAACAGAGACTATGAAAGTTAGAAGAGCCTGGACAGACATCATGCACACCCTAAGAGAACACAAGTGCCAGCCCAAGCTGCTATACCCAGCAAAACTATCAATCACCATAGATGGAGAGATGAAGATATTTCAAGACAAATCAAAATTTACACAATATCTGACAACAAACCCAGCACTACAACGAATTATAAGTGGAAAACCCAATACAATGAGGAAAAATACAGCCTAGTAAAAACAAGAAAATTCCTAAGCAAGAAAACCAAAAGAAGAAAAAGACACAGACACAACTCAAACTACAAAAGCAACAATATCAGGTGAGAGAAACAACTATTCCTTGATATCTATTAATATAAATGGACTCAACTGCCAGTAAAGAGACATGGGCTATCAGACTGGATACATGAACAAAATCCAGCATTTTGCTACATACAGGAAACTCATCTCAGAGACAAAGACAGACACTATCTCAGAGTAAAAGGGTGGGAAAAAAACTTCCAACAAACAGCCATAAGAAGCAAGCTGGAGTGGCTATTCTAATATCGAATAAAGAAAATTTCCAACTGAAAGTTATCAAAAAGGATAAGGAAGGACCATTTTACTCATTACTTGGGAAATTTGTCAGGAGGAACTCTCAATCCTTAACATATATGCTCCAAATAAAAAAGCACCCACATTCATAAAAGAAACCATACTAAAGCTCAAAAAATACATTTCACCCCACACAATAATAGTGGGAGACTTTAATACCCCACTCTCTCCAATGGACAGATCATGGAAACAGAAACTGAACAAGGACAATGTAAAACTGGCAGATACTTTGAACCAACTAGAATTAATAGATATCTACAGAACATATCATCCTAAAGTAAAAGAATATAACTCCTTCTCAGCACCCCATGGCACCTTCTTGAAAATTGACCACATATTTGGACACAGAACGAGTCTCAATCGATATAAAAAGATTGAAATACTCCTATGCATCCTCTCAGATCACCATGGTCTACAGCTGGTCTTTAACAACAACAAAGGCAACAAAAAGCCCACATACACATGGTAACTAGACAATGCTCTGTTAAAAAATAGCAGAGTCAAAAAAGAAATAAAGAAAAAAATTAAGGATTTTGTACAATTCAAAGAAAATGAAAACACAGCATACCAAACCTATGGGATGCAATGAAAGCAGTACTGAGAGGAAAACTCACAGCCTTAAGTGCTTCCAAAAAGAAACTGGAGAGAGAATACATCAACAACTTGACAGCACAGCTAAAAGCCCTAGAACAAAAGGAAGCAGATACACCCAAGAAGGGTAGACAGCAAGAAATAATAAAAATTAGGGCAGAAATAGACCAAATAGAAACAAAAAAGAACCATTGAATGTAATCAACAAAACCAAGAGCTGGTTATTTGAGATGGTCAACAATATTTATAAACCCAAGCCAGACTAACTAGAGGGCAAAGAGAGAGTATACAAATTAACAAAATCAGAAAGGAAAGTGGAGACATAACAACAGAAATTGAGGAAATTTAAGAAATCATCAGATCCTAATACAAAAGCCTATACTCCACAAAGTTGGAAAATTTGGAGGAAATGGATTAATTCCTAGACAGACACAAGATCCTAAAGTTAAACCAGGACCAAGTAAACCATCTAAATAATCTCATAACACCTGAAGAAATAGGAGACCTCATCAAAAGACTCCCAACCAAAAAAAGCCCATGTCCAGACAGATTCAATGCAGAATTTTATCAGATTTTTATTGAGGACATAACACCAATACTTTCCAAACTATACCACAAGATAGAATCAGATGGAATCCTACCTAACTCATTTTTTTGAGGCTACAATAACCCTCCTTCCTAAACCACAAAAAGACCCTACAAGGAAAGAGAACTTCAGACCAATCTTACTTGTGAACATTGATGCAAAAATTCTCAATAAAAACCTTGCAAACATGATCCAGGAACACATCAAAACAATCATTCACCATGACAAAGTAGGCTTCATCCCTGGGATGAACGGATGGTTTAATATAAGGAAATCCATTAATGTAATCCACCATACAAACAAACTCAAAGAACAAAATCACATGGTCATCTAACTAGATGCTGAGAAAGCATTTAACAAAATTCAACAACCCTTCATGTTAAAAGTCCTGAAAAGAAATGGAATCCAAGGTCCATACCTAAACATAACAAAATCAAAATACAGCAAACCAACGGCCAATATCAAACTTAAGGGTGGGAAACTTGAAGCAATCCCACTAATATCAGGGAGTCGACAAGGCTGCCCACTCTCCCCCTACCTATTCAACATAGTATTGGAAGTCCTGGATGGAGCAATTAGACAGCAAAAAGAGATCAAGGGGATACAAACGAGAAAGGAATAGGTAAAAACATCACTCTTTGCAGATGACATGATAGTGTACTTAAGTGACCCCAAAAATTCCACCAGAGAACTCTGACAGCTGATAAACATGTTCAGCAAAATGGCTGGATACAAAATTAAGTCAAACAAATCAGTAGCCTTCCTGTACTCAAAGGACAAACATGTGGAGAAAGAAATTCGGGAAAATGTACCCTTCACAATTGTTACAAAAACTATGAAATACCTTGGTGTGACTCTAACTAAGCAAGTGAAGGACCTGTATGACAAGAACTTCAAACCTCTAAAGAAAGAAATTGAGGAGGATATCAGAAAATGGAAAGATCTCCCATGCTCATGGATTGGAAAATTCAACATCTTAAAAATGGCCACCCTACCAAAAGCAATCTACAGATTCAATGCAATCCCCATCAAAATTCCAACCCAGTTCTTCATGGAATTGGAAAGATCAATGTGCAATTTCATATGGAATAACAAAAGACCTAGAATAGCGAAATCCATCCTCAACAACAAAAAAACATCTGCATCTGTGGGAATCACTATCCCTGACCTCAAGCTATATTACAAGGCAATTGTGCTGAAAACTGCATGGTACTGGTACAGAAATAGGCATGTGGATCAATGGAATAGAATAGAAGATCCAGAAATGGGCCCTCATGTATATGGTCACCTGATTTTTGACAAAGGAGCGGTAAACATTCAATGAAAAAAGGACAGCCTATTCAACAAATGGTGCTGGTCCAACTGGCACTCAGCATGCAAAAGAATGAAAATAGACCCTTTCTTATCTCCTTGTACAAAGCTCAAGTGTAAGTGGCTCAAAGATCTCCACATTAAACCAGATAAACTGAAACTATTAGATGAGAAAGTAGGGAAAACCTTAGAACACATAGGCACAGGAGAAAATTTCCTTAACAAAACACCAATGGCTCAAGCTCTAAGGTCAAAGATTAACAAATGGGACTTAATGAGATTGCAAAGTTTCTGTAAGGCTAAGGACATTGTCACGAAAACAAAACGGCAGCCAATAGAATGGGAAAACATCTTTACCATCTCCACATCAGATAGAGGCCTAATATCCAAGGTATACAAATAACTCAAAAAGCTAGACACCAGAGAATCAAACAACCCTATTAAAAATGGGGTACAGAGCTAAACAAAATGTTGTCAATTGACGAAAATTGAATGGCTGAGTAATATCTGAGGAAGTGCTCGACATCTTTAGCCATCAGGGGAATGTAAATCAAAACAACCTTAGATTCCACCTCATACCAGTCAGATTGGCCAAGATACAAAACTCAGATGACAGCAGATGCTGGCAAGGTTGTGGAGAAAGAGGAATACTTGTCCACTGTTGGTGGGGTTGTAAACTGATACAACCATTCTGAAAATCATTCTGGCGATACATCACAAAATTGGACATAATACTACCTAAAGACCCAGCTATTCCACTTTTGGGCATATACCCCAGAGACACTTTATTATACAACAAAGGTACATGCACCACAATGTTCATAGCAGTTCTATTTATAATAGCCAGAAGCTGGAAAGAACCCAGATGTCCTTCAGAAGATGAATGGATACAAAAATTGTGGTAGATTTACACAATGGAATACTACTCAGCCACCAGAAACAATGACTTAACCAAATTCTTAAGAAAATGGCTGCATCTAGAGAATATCATCCTGAGTGAGATAACCCAGTTACAAAAGAGCTGACATAATATGCAGTCACTGATACTGGGATGCTAACCCCAGATGCTCGGACTGCCCCAGAAACAACTTACAACTGTGTGAAGTTCAAGAATAAAAAGAAAAATAAAAAAACCAAAACAAACAAAAAAAAAAGTCATGCTCAATACTTACACACCAAGAACACATTGACAAATTCTGGATTATACCTTGTTTTACATCTACTTTTTGCTCAGTGTAAATAAAAAAAAAAAAAAGCCAAGCACTTACACAATTGTATCTGTATACACGGGATAGCAAAAATATTTTTAACAATAAAAAAACTTCCCGGGAATATCCATCTCTTACCTCAAGCTGTATTATGGATCAATTGTTATAAAAACTGCATGGTATTGGTACTGGACAGGCAGGTAGATCAACGGAATAGAATTGAAGACCCTGAAATGCACCCACACAACTATGGTCATTTGATCTTTGTAAAAGGAGCTAAAAACATTAAAGGGAAAAAAGGACAGCCTCTTCACTAAATTGTGCTGGTTCAACTGGTTGTCAGTATGTAGAAGAATGCAAATTGATCCATCCTTATCTCCTTGAACAATGTTTAAGTCCAAGTGGATCAAAGACCTCCACAAAAATAGTTACACTGAAACAAATAGAACAGAATGTGAGAAAAGTTCAGAACACATAGGCACAGGGAAAATTTCCTGAACAGTACACCAATGGCTTATGTTTTAAAATCATGAATCAACAAAAAGGACCTCATGAAATTGCAAAGCTTCTGTAAGGCAAAGGGCACTGTCAGAAGGACAAAATGGCAGCCAACACATTAGGAAATAACCTTTACAAATTATACAACTGATATAGGTCTCATATTCAATATATACAAAGAACTAAAGAAGATAGACTCTAGAGATTCAAATAATTCTATTAAAAACAGGGTAAAAGCTAAACAAATATTTCTCAACTTAGGAATATCAAATACCTGAGAAGCACCTAAAAAAATGCTCAACATCCCTTGTCATCAGGGAAATGCAAATCAAAACAACCCTAAGATTCCTCCTCACTCCTGTTTGAATGAGTAATATCAAGAACTTGGGAGACAGAAATGCTGGCAAGCATGTGGAGAAAGAGGAACACTGCTACATTGTTGGTGGTGTGTAAGCTGGTACAACTACTCTGAAAATTAGTCTGGCAGTTCCTCAGAAACATTCTATTTCCTGAGGACCCAGCTTTACCACTCCGGGGCTTATACCCAAAAGAAACTCCAACATCAAACAAGGACATATGTTCCACCATGTTCTTAGCAGTGTTATTTATAATAGCCAGAAGCAGGAAAGAACCCAGATATCTTTCAACAGAGCAATGGCTACAGAAATTGTGGTACATTTTCACAATGGTATACTACACAGCCATTAAAAACAATGACTTCATGAAACTCCTAGCAAATGGATGGAACTTGAAGCTGTCATCCTGAGTAATGTAACCCAGTCACAAAAGAACATTCATTGTATGTACTCACATATAAGCTGACACTAGACCCCAAGGCTCAGAATACCCATGAAACAATTTATAGAACTTATAAAACTTAAGAGAAGGAAAGCCAGAAGGCGTATGCTTCAGTCATTCTTAAAAGGGAGAACAAAACACTCATGGGAAAAATAATGGGACAAATAGAGGAGTGGAGATGGAGAAAATATCATCCAAAGATGGCCTCACTTGAGAATCTATTCCATATGCAGCCACTAAATCCAGGCAGTATTGCTGATGCCAAGTAGTGCTTCCTGGTAGAAATCATAGATGGATGCCTCCTCAAAGACTCTGCCAGAGTCATAATGATACAGATGATGAAGCTTGCAGCTAACCATCAGACTGAGCACGGGGCCACCAATGAAAGAGCAGGAGAAATGACTGAAGTAGCTGAAAAGTTTTGCAACCCCATCAGAAGAACAAAATTATCAACTAACCAAACTGACCACACCTCCCAGGGACTAAAACACCAGCCAATGAGTTCATATGAAGACACCATTGGCTCCAGGTGCATATGCAGCAGAGAATATAATTCTCTGGCATCAATAAGAAGAGAGGACTTTGGTTCATCAAGGAATTGTTTTTCATGTGTAGGGGAATGCATTGATGGGGGAGAGGCTGTTTCTGAGAGGGAACTCCTTCATTGAGGTAACAGGAGAGGGAGGGGTGTGATTGGGAAAGGAAATAACATCTACTATGTAAACAGAGAGCATATAAAATAAAAAGGAAAAAAATAGTTTTGAAAAACTTAAAGTAAAACGAACATAAAGATGGTTTTGTGTGGAAGTAGGTATAAATCAATGAAGATTTGGGGAAGGGATAATAAATACCATCAAAACAAGCTGTATGGAACTTTCAAACTAATAAAAATAAATGTAAAAAAACTATTTGCATTATATACAAATACAAAGCCTAGGAAGAAACCATACTGACAATTGAATCTACTTTCTAAGTATAATTCTGAGGAATAAAGTCCAAATTTATCTTCTGAAACTAAATGCTTCCCTGTGCAGAGATATCATAACCAATGCAGAAAGCCAATGTGTTCCATGCCTTTAAAGCATTGTCTATAAAGCTCTGGCATAAAATAATGAGAAAAGTCACTATTAGATTATATTTTTCTCTATTTGAATGCTCAAAGTCTATTTGATCAAAATAACTTGGAGAACCCTGACATTATGTTTGTCTTCAAGCTATCAGATTAAGAGTGACATGTGCTTATTTTCAATTGCCTGCAACTTGAACTCAGAGATTATGACATTGAACACTGAGAGAGAAAATAAATTCAACTTTAGGTTTCACTGCTTTATTTTCCTGAAATTTGCCCACGGAGAAACAAACTTTGTCTTTAAAAACCCCTGTTATAAAATTTAAATCATAACCCTAGCATCTGTTTCAAACTGTTATGGGTTAGTTAATTAAAAGAGCATAGAAAGACTATTCATATGACAAATACTAACTCTGCAGTGTTTCTAGTTTTATGTTCATGTGTTTTGTGGACACCCTTTTTTATACATTTAAATTAAAAATTTGTGGCACTGGTGGTGGTAGTTGTTTTTTGCATTCATCTGAAACATGAAATGATGAAGTTTTATGAGTTCAGCAAATTTAACAGCTTCAACAGTCTCTGGAAAAAACAGTTGTTGCCTTAGACCCTGTTACAATAGTTCTGGTGAGCTGGCATTTTCTTCATCATGGGATGAGGTCATGCAGTTGAGGGTGGAAAGGTACAAAGAACTTGACATACCAAGCAGCATGCACTGATTCATCCTTTGAAGAAGCCCGAGGTTCTGATTTCCTTCTTTACTCCCATACACAGCTTGACATATGGGGACTAAATAAATCTCAGGAAAACATGTCAAAGTATTTCATTAGAAGCCTATAAGCATTAGTGCTACTAAAATGTTGAAATCTTTAAATGATTTTAAGGTCATGGTTAAAATATGAAAATTAATTTTTGTTTAAGTTGAACTTTGTAAACTAATTCAAGCTAAATTTTTGAACATTAGGTCTCTGATACTTTTAATCTATTTGATGATCTTCACAAGAGAGTTACTTATTTTCAATTTTGTTGACAAAGGTCTAAATAGTACAGGAAAGAATTTGCATTTGTTTGTTTATTCTTACTTTAGTTCGTTTATGGGTATGTGTGCCTGGGTGTTTGTATACACATGTTTCAGTTGCAGGCAGTGGTGAGTCACCATGTAGCCTGAGAGCTGTACCTGCCTCTTTCTAAAAAGCAGTAAGTATTCTTACCCTCTGAGACACCTCTACAGCTCTTGCTTCCCTTGTTTGTAAGGCTTATTACTGAATGCATATGTATATGCTAAGGAGTTGAGAGAAGAATGAATAGATGACATTGCAATTACATTTAATGTGACAGTCGAGAGAAGTATCACATACTTGGATGAAAGACAAGCATCTAAAGGGACACAATATTCTACAACATTCAACATTAGCATGAGATTTTTGCCCAGGGGCCAGGAAATTTGATAGTTGACTAAAACCACAGAAAATAACTAAGTGGTCAAATCTTTATTCTCTTCAACCAGGCCTCGACCCTTTGGGGATAGATGTCATTTATCACATTTCCACAAACCATAGTATTCCCCATCAATTCTACTTGCAATTGCCCTTGTTAATTTCCCAAAAAGTCATATGCTTTTTCCGTTGTGCTCCCTGTCTTCTTTCCTTTCTCTAAATTATGTATGTAAGTTTCAAATTCTACCCACCTTGTCGAATTACTTATACAGTCTCATTTTGGGAAACTAGGATGGTACAAGAAACTGCTGTTTTCATCTCTTCAATTAGCTTTTCATATATACAAGTTCTGTGTCTGTGTGGTCTATATCCAGAGTTCAATAAAGTACCAATAGGAAACAGTGAAAGTAAAACTAGCATGGACTTTGTGTCACAGTGGTAAAGCACTCTTAAAGTAAAAGAATGCAAGTTGATTTCTAGTAAACCAACATCTTTTGAGCATATACATTCTTACTGCCATTATTCACAAAATAAAACCCTCAATTAAATGATTCTGCAATATTTTCAGATTATAGTTGTATTATATGTGATATAAAAATTACTTCAAATAAACATTGTGGCATTTTATATAAACAACTCCGCAGACTTGGCATCTATGGGAGAGCTTTGGGTCAAGAGACAAGGACAGCATTTTTCTGCCAGAAACATCACACCATACAGACAGTAGGCAAACAAAAGAAAAGCAGAGAGAGAGAGAGAGAGAGAGAGAGAGAGAGAGAGAGAGAGAGAGAGAGAGAGAGAGAGAGAGAGAGAGAGAGAAAGAGAGAGAGAGGTTTACTGTGATTTGTATAGGAGGGTATAGACACTGGTTTAGCTACTCCAAATTGCTATAGTTCCCACAAGAGCCCGAGTCCAAGTCACACATAGTGTGACCTCTGAATAAAGAGGAGACTCCATATATTTTTCTCTTGGACTCCATAGCTTTAATCTACTTCTTTTATGATACATCCATTCCAGTTACATTACCTGCATCTTTTCTAAGTAATATTCTTTACATCTACAGAGAGAAGACAGGCAAGTGATTACTTTTCTCTATATACTCTAAATCCCCATATACAGTGAAAGTATAGTTTACTGTTGCTCTGTCTGTTATATTCAAAACTTTCTTAGAAAAAGAAAGATGGGCTGGTGAGATGGATCAGTGGTTAAGAATACTTTCTGTTTTGAAAGAGGACCCAGTTTAGGTTCCCACACCTCAACACACAGCTGTCAATATCTTCAGTTACATGAGTTCCTATGCCTACTTTTGGCCACCACAGCCACCACACAACAGTGTGCTACAACAAAAATACTTACACACATCAACTAAAGTAAATAAATGTTTATTATATTAAGAAAATAAAACAAAAATAGAACGAAATAAAACTAAAGACCACATGTTCATGCAATAAGCCATTCCATCAGAAATAATTCTATTTGGCAGGGAGAGAATTACAATGAAGAACATATATAATTATGTAAATATTAATACCAAAAAACATCATCAGACTTTCATATTAACTCATTTTATGTTCCTCAATTTCTCCCTTTATAAATTTATTTGTTTATTTATTGGTGTGGTTTCTCCTGTGATGTGAAGACTTTCTCAGAGTTCTTATATCTAGAGGTGTTGTCTTGTTTGGAATTATTATCAATGACTCTGGGTTGCTTTGGTTAAGCCATAAACAAGAACATTTAGATTTGTTTACATTTTCTTCTAAGGCAATTTGACTGTTCTTGGTTCATTTCTACTGAATTGTTCTTGTTTCTCCTCTGACAAGAAATTTAGCACAATGCCACTCAAGTCCTAAGACTTATATGTGGTTGATAGTCTTCTCTGTCATTAAATTCTGAATACACCATGATGAACAGGGAATTTTAACTTTGATACAGTACTGAGATCAAGCACATGAAGCTAGCAGAGTTGCCTTGATATGTATAGACTCTGTCTCCACCCATTTATAATAGATCATGGTGAAGGTAAAGAACCAATGGTTGGAATTTTGAACAAATTCAGTATGTCTTTGGAAAGGAATAATGAATAGATCATGGAAATGTGCTATCATTGATAAGAAGAAGGCCAGCTCAATGAGGTTTGTGACTCTGACTTATAGAAAAATCAATCAGCAGGATACTCTGACATTTTTCAAGGTAGTTTTTCTTTTCTATTATGCTAAAAAAATTGAGGAGACTGAAATTTTACCAGGGTAAAGTTTTTAATTAGATTTTCTGGTACAAGAGTGGGATAGAGAAAATAAAGCAAGAAAAAGAGATAATTATATTAAGAACTCTAAATCAGATACATAGTGGATATTTAAAATTCAAGGAACATGAAAATTGTAAATTTTAAAGGAAGATGTTATATAGCCATATATAGAATTGAAATAATGTCTGCAGGGAAAGAAGGAGACACTTGACCGGGGAATCAATGAAAATTTACAAGCCTTAGGAAGATCCTGAAATTTACAAGATTACATGTACCCCTCAATGTTATATAAACCATAATAATTTTGTGAACCACTGCTTCTTATAAGGTAGACTTTACAGATATACAGATTTATTTTTGAAAAGTGAATATATTAAACATATATTTTATTCATAAGGAGTGAAGGCGAGGGTAGGGAATATATATATATATATATATATATATATATATATATATATATATATATATATATATGAAACTTTGCTATTGGCCATTGTAACTTTCAAAACCTAAGTGAGATCTTATGTCAAACTAAAGTCATAGTTATTTTTCCTGGTTTATAGATGATGGAACTGCTTCAACCTCAAAAGAATGTACAAATAAAGAAGTCAAATGATAAAATAAATAGAATTTTAATTACCTTATAAGCACAAACAATTTAAATATTCTCTGCTTGAATACCTTTTATGCCCCCAACACTCTTACTTTCTTTCTAGGGAAAGTTTTTTCCAGCCAAAGTCACAGGGGACATATTTGGATTTGCACAGGTACAGGTTGTTCATGTCACTGAGAGAGACTGTGTATTCTAGGGGAACTGAAGTTTCTCAATGAAAGGGTCTTAGAAAAGCTACCAGCAGGACACAGGCTTTGGAATGATGGTTTAGGAAATGTTTTAGAAAAAGAGGATGTCAACCAGACTACAGAAGATTCTAACTCAAATAGCACATAGTCTATAGCTGTGTGTATAGTCAAGTTTCAGACCTGACTTTGAATTAAACTGTTTCAACCAGTTCTCGGACAAAATTTCAAAGTATGGAATATCGAGTCATGATTGACACATGCAAGAGCTGAAATAATAGTCCATGTTATTCTTTATTTTTTTGACAATTTCATTTCAATTAATTACTAAGTATCATACTAATGGATTATAGCCAGAAAAGTTTATGTGTGTATAGAGTGTATGGTGATCAAAAGAAGTGTTTAACTTGCCCATGTATTTAATTTTTGGACATGGATGTAGCTTACCTATATTATAAAAAGAAAACATAATTATTAATTTATGATTACATCACATTCACAAACCTCCAATACCGATTCAGTCTGTTTTTCCTGTATGCTGGCAAGAACAGAAGTTTGAGTTAACTGTATCTCATTTTATATAACCTACTTTCCTTTTTTTTCTTTCATTTAGTCTGGCTTCAAACTTGTGACTCTCCTGTGTTCATCAGCAAATCCTACCAGTATAAGCCAACATAACTGGCTGCATTTTTATTTAATTAGCTAATTAATTAACTAATTAACGCATATGTGTTTTGTCTGCAAGTATTTTGTGCACTGCATGTGTGCCTGTGGAAGCCAAAAGAAGGAGTCAGATCCCTTAGAACTGGAGTTATAGACAGTTTTGTACTGCATTCAGGTACTGAGAATTGAACTCAGGTCCTCTGGTAGAGCAGCCAATGCTTTAACTATTAAGGCTTCTCTTTAGCTCTAGCCCACTTTTAAACTATATATTCTTGTTCCTTTCCATACTCTAAGGAATTATAAAGACCATTGGATAATTGTCGGTGTGACAAAAATCAAAGTCAAGTAGCACAAGTTTGTAAATCAATGATTGTCATAAAACATGCAACATTCAGACAAATTTTATACCCTGTGCCAACAAAACATCTTAAAATTCAATAGAAAAACATTCAAAGGAGAACTAGTACATTTCTGAGGAAGTGAGAGGATGCTGGAGGAGTTGAAAGTGGAAGATGGGAAGAGAAATGATATGAACACACTTTTCACTTTACCAGGAACTAGACAATATTTCATGGACATTTTTTATGAGAAAAGTTTAATAAAATATAAAATGTGGGACTGTATTTTTTCACAAATGTCTTTGTGGCTGTGCATATGCTGTTGAATTTTAATGCCTCTAGCACAATTTCACAATAGGAATGTATATCTGTAGGTAGTTCTGAACACAGAGTAGAAGTAATATATTAAAATATTTTATAAGGTTTTCTTCCTAGCATAACAGAGAAACATCCAAAGTAGCACTAATAATTCTTCAGCCCTCAATATTGAAATTTGTATATACTGTTATATACACATATCCCTGCTCATTAATCTAAGAATAATAAGTAAAATATAGATGTAGGGACTTTAAATGAAGAACTCTGAATTTAGGTTCAAGTCTATACCAAGGTTTGTGGCCTGACACTTTTATACATCTACTTGTTTGTTTAATTATTTTTGTTCTTTTAATTATTATTTTCAATTGAATTTTTTTCATTAAATTTATTTTGATTGTGTTTCTCTCCCCAAATTTATCTCACATCTTCCCCCACCTTCATGTCCACCCACCTCCATGTCCTGTTCCTCTCTCTTTAAAGCAAAGAACCAGATAAAGCAGTAAATGCACAAAAATCTCACAGACAGGAAAATGAAGACAGAAAATAAACAAAGACTAATCAGACAAAAATGCCAAAATTCAAGGTTTGTAAAAATCCTATGGAGTTCATTTGTTGTTGTTGTTGTTGTTGGCTAAAACACCATCCTTGAAGCATAATTATACCTAGTCAGATTATGTTGGAGAAAGTGTTTTTTTTTTTTTTTTTTTTTTTCTTTCCCTTGGCCAAAGAGTATCAGTTGCAAATACCTTCTTGGTTAGAGGTGAGAGCCTGGTTCCATTTGTCACTCTCACTGCCGGGGACCCCATCTGGCTTGAATCCGTGTAGGCCTTATTCATGCTGCCCCAGTCTCTTTGTGTTCAAATGGTCATCAATCTTGTGTCAGAAGAACGTTTACACAAAGCCAACCCACACCTTTGAATTTTACAGTTCTTCTGCCTCGTCTTCTACGTAGACTCTTGAGCCTTAAAGAGAGGAGTTCGATAAAGACATCCTTTTAGAACCGAGTGCTTCGAAGTCTCTCACTGTGTGCACATTGTCCGGTTTCAGTTGTCTGTGTTAATTTTCATATAGTACACTAAGGAGCTTCTCTGCTGTGGGCTAAGCAAGGAACTGATCTAGGAGCATAGTAGTATGGTATTATAATTTATTTTATTGTTATGTCCATATACCATAGTAATAGTAATACACTTTCCCATAGGCCTATGACCTATCTAATCTCAGATATTTGTCCACTTTAGCAGTGTCAGTTATGAACTCTATCTCATGGAGTGGTCCTTAAATCCAATCAGAAAATGTTTGCTTACTTCCATAATATTTGTGTCATATTATACTTGAACATCCATCAGGCAGGTCACTGTTGTGGACCTCAGGGTTTGTGTCTGTGGGATCTTGATTATTAACTTTTCTCTTCCAACAACATGACGAGTAGCTTACAATATCATGTATAATAGTCAGTAGGGTCAAAGCTTCTAGTTAGGCACCAGTGTGATTTTTTTGTGTTCAATTACATCTATAAGTGTTGCCTTCAGTACCATTACCTTACCATAGGTTGTAATGAGAAAACAATAGCCTTGGCAATCAGGTGTGATGTTTGAGGGTTGCTGTGGTGCTCCTTAAGCCTATGATTAGACAAGATGTAACCCATTCATTTTTGGCACTGGAAGTTTTACTTGGTGGCATTAAAATGTCTACTTGGGCACTGTCTCTCTATTGCTTAATTACTTTATTCATATTTGTTTCATATATTGTACCAATTTTAAGAAGTGTATACAGTAGTAGGTTTTCATAGAACTTTTCAAATAGCCTTCAGTATTTGTTATTCCTACACGTTTCCTCTTTTACCCTCATTCACTCTATGGCCCCTCCCCATAAAAATATATTCTATTTACACTTCCTTGGGAGGTCTTTTCCTTTTGCCTGATCTCCTAAATCCCCTGTCCTGTGTTGTATGATACATATTGAAGCCAGAAAAACTTGAATATTTACAATATTTATCTTCTTGGTTTTGAGTTACTGCATTCAGAATAATTTATTTCTAGCTCCAATCATTTAACTGTGAATTTCATAAGTTCACATTTCTTAACATCTGAATACTATTAGCTTATGTAATGTCAAATGTTTTCATTATATACTCATTAGTTGATGGATACCTGAGATGTTTCCAGTTTTTGGCTATTATGAATAGAACGGCAATAATCATGGATGCTCAAGTGTTTCTGAAGCAGTCTGTAAAACAGGATATATTTTTCAATCTCTCCAAGATTGAGTTTGTATTTTAATCATTATAATTACATCATCAGAGTTAATAATGTCAAAGAATACTTTCTTTAGTGGGTTTTGTAGAGATTTATTACATAATATATTAAGATATATAGCACAGATTAATAATATAAATATCAAATTATCTTAGCTAAGAATTATGTTACCCTTTAAAATGCCCAGAAGCTTTGGAGTAATATTAGAACCAATTAAAAGCAACAAATATATATTTTCTAAATGGTTCAGATATTACCAATAATTCCAATAGTTATTCCAGGAACACATTATAAATAAAGAAAAGAAGGAAAAAGATAAATGCTGGCATCAATGTGAGAAGAGAATTTCGTTCCAGAGAGAGCATGTGGTCCCAGTGCAGAGAATGACAAGGCAATGGGGTGGAGAGGTGGACAAGTAGGTAGTGTACCTTAGGAAATGCAACTGGAGGGGCAGGGAGATGGGAACAGGGAAAACATCTCAAATGTAAATACAGAGTATCTAATTTTAAAAAAGATAAAAAAGAAAAAGATAAATGCATGTGAGTGTAAACACACAAACACAATACACATATATGTGTGTATCTATATAAATTATTAATAATAATTTAAATAAACACAATTATCTTATCATAAACACACACATATATGTATGTATGTATGTGTGTGTGTGTGTGTGTGTGTGCTTACAATATGACTAGGTTAATTTAAGCAACCAGCACTGTAGGCAACTTTTGCTGCAGCTTTATGAATATAAATATCCCTTATATAGGAGTATTGTTAGGAAAATAGGTTGCAATGAATATGTCATCATCAGGATACACACCATAAATTCATCAGTTTTGCTTATTTTATTGCTTATGTATTTTCAGACATTATAACTTTGTCTGATTATAGACAAATGACCAGCAAATTTTCAACTGAACACAGAAATATAAGCTTATTTGTAAGCTGTTTAATGACAAAATATAAAACAGGATGTGGAGTATGGCAATTCTAGCTACATAAAATTAAATTCACAATTTATAAAGTTAATTGCATGTTATAGAAAATGCCAGCCTATACTTTAAATTATCGAATAAACAATTAGTCACCCTAAATTGAAGACCCAAGGGAAGTAAAGTCAAAACTGCAATAGATCTTTAATAGCTGGAATGTCTTATGCTAAGCAAAGTATCATGACAATTTTTTCTAATAAATAAAGAGAATACAATTTATCATTTTAATAATGTTGTTATGATTATTCATATAGTTTTGCTAGGGTATGTTACAAGTAATTTCCATACTTGTGACAATTATACCACACATTTATCAGATATATCCTGTTTACCTGAAATCTTTATCAGTGACTTTTCAATGGAGAAAATAAAGTATTTTTATGTTGTTTTATTTAACATTTTAGAGCTCAAAATTCAGTTAGGTTAGCTTTTTGACGAACTTATTTTTTATTAAAATTATAAGAATGTTATTGTAGCATACTGCAGTAATACATTTATTTCATATACCAATATGGTATATCCAGTGAGTAGGGTTTTCTATTGCTCATACTCATATTCTTTGTTAATCTTTCCTTAGAAAAGCTTGGCTTGCTCCTTGTATTTATCTGCTCAAGTAGAATTGTGTGAGGATAGGTACTTGCAGTGTAGTTATTCAACAGTTTTGTCTAGGTTTTTTGGTTTTGTTTGTTTTTCATTTGCACAGAGAATTAATGATGTTCTTACTTAATCATTATAGGTATTAAAATTAATGAAGCTAAATATTTAAAAATGAAGATTTGAAAGGAAGTAAAGGAAATGAGAGATAATATTACTGAAGTCTTTATGTTTGATAGTCATGAGTATATTTTGCTGAGAAAAGTTTGTAATGGATAAGTGCTTCAGTTCTTGCCAAATGTCAAGATCTACCTAAACAACTATTCGCTGCCCTTCATTCACTTGAAATAATTGGATGAACTATTCAATGATCTGAATGATCACCTTGACTTCATTTGCATTTAATGCAGTCATTAAAACATTTGCACTTCATATTATTTTTATAATTTGTCCTATTTATTTAGTGTAACTAATTATACTTAAACTCTGAATATACTATTCTGACTAAATTTAAGACCCATCTAGTATTTCTTTAGGATTTATGATTAAAAGTTAAACCAGTGTGCCTTTAGTGCTCTAATCGAGAGAAGGCAACAGATTTTAAGCAATGTGACTTCTGAAGCTTGTTTATAAAAGTAAAACTACCTTCACCCAGACACTTTGATACATTTACCACTATCTCGCTCAACTCACCCTAGAGTTCCCACTCCATCATCCACTGAATATCATGTATTCTTATTTTTCATAACTCAGTAAGTCCATTTAGTGCTACATCTTTGTTCAGTGGGGCATAAACAATGCAGCAGTGGTCACATCCCAAAAAGAGAGTAATTTTTATTTCTTCCTTCCCAGTCTGTCAAACAGTAAAAGGAATAGTACCTTAGGGGTTCCTCCTTAGTCATGTTTGAATTTTGACAACCTTAATCGTGTGTAAGTCTTTTGAATTTTAACCTAAATGCTGAGGTCATGCATGCAACAGTCATATGTCCACAGTTTCCATTCTACACCTCTCCTTCTAGCTTCATGTACTTATTGTCTATTCCACCATCTTCATGGTTCCTTGAATCTGGAATGGTGGAAGGATGATAGAGATAACTCTCCACAGGTGACTACTCAGTAATTTATACTTAGTCCTTTGTCCAGTTTTGAGTCTTTGCAGTAGCCACTACCCACAACTAAATAAGAATTCTCTGACCTAAGACTATCAAAATGTTAATGCTATAAACATAAATAATTGCTTAAAATGCAGATTCACAGAATGCCAGTTTCCCCTATAAGGATCTATTCAAGTTTTGAAAACATTTGCAGTACCAGGCATGAAATCATTTCCTTGGAACAGGCCTTATATCTACATGGAGAGATTAGTTACTCCAATAAACATCATGCCACCCTTGCAGCCTGGGCACATCTTCAAGCAAGTCATTCTTCTTTTTTTTTAATTATTTTATTAGATATTCTCTGTATTTACATTTCAAACATTATTCCCTTTCCCCATTCCCATCCCCATTCCCCTCAATTTGTCTCCACAAAGGTTCACCCTCTCCCAATCACACTCTCCATCTCAGTGCCTTGGCATTCCCCTACACTGAGAAAATGCACCCTCACTGGACCAAAGGCCTCTTTCCATGAGGATGCCAGACAATGTGTTCCTGTGCTCCATGTGTAACTAGAGTCATGGGTCTCTCATTGTAAGCTTAATGGTTTGAGTTGTGAAAGGCTTGGTAGGTTAATAATGTTTTTCTTCCTATGAGGTTGCAAACCCTTTCAGCTCCTAAAGTCATTTTAGCACCTTCAATGGGGTCCCTGTGCTCAGTCTGATGGTTAGCTGCAAGCATGCTCAGCTGTATCTGTATGAATCTGGCAGAGCCTCTGAAGAGGCATCAATATCTGGCTCCTGCCAGTAAGTACTTCTTGGCATAAGCAATAGTGCTTAGGTTTAGTGGCTGCATATGGGATGGGATCTCCAGGTGAGACAGTACCTGAATGATCTCTTCTTCAATCATCATTACTCTATTTGACCTTGTATTTCCTCCAGTGAGTGTTTTGTTCTGTGTTCTAAGAATGATCGAGGCATCAACATTCTGGCCTTCCTTCCTTTAGAGCTACAAAAGGTGTGTCAAAAGTTTCTTAGGTATTCAGAGCTTTCTGAGGCTAGTATCTGCTTATTATTGAGTGCATACCACGCATGTTCTTTTATCACTAAGTTACCACAATCAGGATGATATTTTATAGTTTCAGATATTTCTCTAGAGATTTCATAAAGTCATTGTTTCTAATATCTGAGTAGTACTCCATTGTGTAAATGCACCACAATTACTGTATACATTCCTCTGTTGAAGGACATCTGGGTACTTTCCAGCTTATGGCTATTTTAAATAAGGTACCTATGAACATGGCAAAGCATGTGTTCTTGTAATATGTTGGAGTGACTTTTTGGGTATATGCCCAGGAGTGAAATAGCTGGGTCTTCAGTTAGTACTATGTCCAATTTTCTGAGGGACCATCAGATTATTTTGTGCCAGGTTGCAATCCCAAAAAAGGTGGAGTGTATCTCTTTTTCTGTATCCTCACCAGCATCTGCTGTCACCTGAGTTTTTGATCTTAGCCATTGTAACTGGTATGAGGTGGAATCTCAGGATTGTTTTTATTTGCATTTCCCTGATGACTAGGGATGTTGAGCATTTCTTTAATTACTTCTCAGCCATTTGGTATTCCTGAGTTGAGGATTTTTATGTAACTCTGTACCCCATTTTAATAGGGTTATTTGATTGTATGGAGCCTAACTTCTTGAGTTCTTTGTATATATCAGATATTAGCTTTGTATAAGATGTAGGATTGGTAAAGATTCTTTCTCAATCTGTAGGCTGAAGTTTTGTCCTATTGACAGTGCCCTTTGCCTTACAGAAGCTTTGCAATTTCATGAGGTCCCATTTGTTGATTCTTGATCTTAGGATTCTCCAGAGCAATTAGAGAGCAAAAGAAAGTCAATGGAATACAAATTACACAGATAGAAGTAAATATATTACTATTTGCAGAGGATATGTTAGTATACTTAAGTGCCCCAAAATCAGAGAACTTCTATAGATGATAAACAACTTCAGCAAAGTGGATAGTTATAAATTGAACTCAAACAAATCAGTAGCTTTCCTCTACTCAAAGCATAAACATGCTGAGAAAGAAATTAGGGAAAAGACACCCTTCAAAATGGTCACAACAATATGAAATACCTTGGCATGACCCTAACTAAGCAAGTGAAAGATCTCTATGATAAGAACTTCAAATCTTTGAAGAAGGAAATCGAAGAAGATCTCAGAAGATGAAAATATCTCAAATGCTCTTGGATTGCAAGGATCAACACACTAAAAGTGTCTATCTTACCAAAAGCAGTCTACAGATATAATGCAATTCCCATCAAAATTCCAACTCAATTCTTCATAGAGTTAGAAAGAGCAATTTGCAAATTCATTTGGAATAACAAACAACCCAGGATAGTGCAAACTATTCTCAACAATAAAAGAACTCCCAGGTGAATCACTGTCTCTGGCCTCAAGCTATATTACAGATCAAGTGTGATAAAAACCACATGGTTTTGGTACAGAGATAGGCAGGTAGATCAGTGGAACAGAATTGTAAAGCCAGAAATGAACCCACACACCTATGCTGACTTTATCCTTGACAAAAGATCTAAAAACATTCAATGGGAAAAGGACAGCCTCTTCATTATATGGTGTTGGCTCAAATGGCAATCAGCATGCAAAAGAATGCAAATCGATTCATTCTTATTTCTTTGTACAAAGTTCAAGTACAAGTGGATCAATGACCTCCACATAAAAACAGGTACACTGAAACTAATAGAAGAGAAAGTGGGGAAGGGCTTAGAACACATAGGCACAGGGAAAATTTCCTGCACAGAACACCAATGCTTATGCAAGTCAGCCTTCTAGCATGCAGAGACCAGAGATGGGTTAGACTACAGGTGCCTTTTCTTCCCCAGCACAGTCACAAAAACTTGGACTTTTCTTACTTGATACCTGCTTTTGAAATCTAACCTGATCGTATTTTAAGCAAATCCAGATAATTGAGATCATGTATAGAAGGTTTGACCACTAGCACCAAGTAAGGACTCTGGCACCGCAAGAGCTGAGGGAGATATGTAAGTGAGCCTATGAGGATTATAATGTAATTGATTTGATTTATCAGCAGAAACAGAGTGAAGCAGGGCTAACCAATACCACTGAGCCATGTTCAAGTAGGAATAAAATAGTTTTGTTATTATTTGTAGCCATCAGTTTGATTTAGTAAGAATTGTGATATACTAACTTCAATTAAATAATGTGTATGCTTTTAATGTTTCTCAATTTCCTGTATCCTTATAGATAAACTGCAAAATAAATCAAATGGAAGAAGCCTGTTAATTACTTTTATTGAAAATTTCCTAACACAGTTAGTAGCCCAGAGACCACTGATGGGCAATTCTTACACCTGGCAGTTTGCTATATCTAAGGAGTTTGATTTACATATTTGAGCACGACTATAGATATCCTACTGCAAATGCTTTGCATACATATATAAAAAAGCAAAAATTAAGTGAATTATTAAAATTCTCACAAGATTATTAAATCTAGATGTTTAAGACAAGAGCATACCTCTACTTTTCAGTATCAGAAAGACTATTTTTCTCTATAAATATATACTACTTATTTTAATATTTTATATTTCAGTAAAATATTAACAGTTACTTGATTACCAGATCTCCTCATTTTATTGTAATAATTTTTGCATAAAATTAGTTACTTTAAAATTTCAAATTATTTTTTTTTCTGCAGCAATTGCCTATCTTTCTAGAAATTATCTGGTACATTCATTATAGAAAGTTTATTTTTGTTTTGAGATCAGAGTTCTTCACTACATAATTGCTGTGGTGTATTCTCCACAAAGACAGAAACTGCTTATTTTCAGTAATTGGTATACTAATGAGTGTGTAGACTCTTTGCAATGACACAAGAACAAAAACAGAACACTGAAAATAGCCAGACACAGTAAAGGCCGTAACCCTGGCAATTATACCCTCAAATGATTCAATATTATTGTCAGGGTATCATGGTTCTGTTAACCTAATGAGTAGTTAAATTCATCTTTTTGGGGGTATTTGTCAGACTTATTTAGGCTAGTTACAGAGTCATTTATTTCTTGAATTTTTTTGTCTCTCCAAAATTATTTGAGTTGGTAGTCTATGGCTCTATTACTATAACCTTTGAAAATATTTTATCTTTTGCCACAGGTTCTTTTCATCTCCTTTTGTTTTATATTCTTTACTAAGACGGGTTTTTAGATTTATTTAACTTTATCATTGTTAATTCTTTGTTCACAATTTACATTTCTTTTACTCCAACTTATTTTGTTATGTAATAAGCTGTCTTGTTTCTCTAGTCAAGAATAGTTTATTTATTATAACACACATTGTATTTGATGTTTCTATAGAGTTTTTCACTTTTACTTCCTGTTTTCTGGATAATTGTTTAAAAGATTATTTTATTATGTTTAATTATCCATATTACAGAGACATTTTTACAGATTAAAGAGACCAAGTGTCATAGCATCCAGTGAAACAATGATTGCATATGGCGTAGCTAATAGATGATGTTTTACTTTATTGTTGGCAAAAATATCATGAAATTTTTGATCAAATGGAATCTTATTTTGAATTCATACGAACAATTCATCCGTGATGCCTTAAACTTGCTCATTTCAAATGATTTCTTCATTTCCTCTTTGATATTTGCATTTCTTTATTCACTATAACATATTTTCATTTGTAGTATACAGATTGACATGAGCCAGTGTTGTAGAAATATCATTTGGGGTTTAGATAATTTAGTTGCCAAATAAGTAACTCAAAACTTTTATAATAAGCCTTAAAGTACTAGAGATGGAAATATATCAGCCCTCTATGCTATTTTGTCTACTTCCCTGTTAATAACCCCAAGGTATCACTTGATATGTTCAGCCTGGGCTGCTTTTACTTGAAAGGCCATCTCTCAGGGTCACATGTTCACAAGCTGTGCTATACTATGGTGACTTCTTTATTCTTCTTCCTCTCTATCCTTGTGCCATCCCTGCCTGAGATCCTAAGCCCCAGAATGTTTAGGGCTTCTGCCAAGTTATAAGTTGTAGTAATCAAGAAGTTACACATTTCAATTTTCTTACCATGTTTTCTATTTGGCCCATTCTCTCTTCACCAAAAACAAAGTACTTCAAATTGTAAGGACACACATTTCTCAATTCATTATAATCTCCTGGCTAAAAATCCCATCTTCATTAACCTTTCTATTCTCGGACTCCACTCTGTATCTGCTTTCCAACATCACCCACAGTGCTTCCTTTTCCTACAATGAGTAGATCAATTTTCTGATGTGTAATGCACTGTTATAATATGTAATACTCCTCACTGATACTGCTCTTTTAAGGTCATTCACTATTTCCCTCTTATAACACCCAAGTCATTTGGAAAAAGGAAGTCCATCATTTGCCTAAGGATATGCCCTTGTGGCTGTGCTGAAGTCTAGCTTCCATAGGTCAGATCCTGAGGGATATGCGTAGTGGACACTAATCACTCAGCAGACTTTTTTCTGAGGGACAGAAAACTTAATTTTCTAGGCCAGCAAAACAAAAGGAGAAAAACAACACAGCATGTGGTGCTTGCACACACACAAACACAGATACATTTACTTTATAGATGAAGAGATGTTCCATCTTTGTTAGGTGGTTTCCTATAGCTTATACCCCAGCAAAATCGCTCAAGAAGTATAGAAGTTACAATGTGATTACATTATATTTTTTGTTAAGTGAATGATTAAAATAAGTACAAGTGAAAAACAGCATGTTTGCCAATACCTTTACATCATTAAATATTTTATGTATTTCAAGTGAAAAAAAAAAACAAATGATACCCAAAGGACCTATGTACATTCATGTTAAAACAACCTATATAGATTAGCAAAATATAAGCAAGCAAGGTATTTTTCCCAGCTGGTGCCTTTACTGACAGGCTGCCATTTGTGGTTACAAAGAAAGGATCAATCTTTTTTTTAATTTTAAAAAGTAATCTTATAAAAATTCTTAAAGAAATCACAAATCTAAACTTTTATATAAAAATTATCAGTAATTCCTACTTTAAATCCTCAGGGTGAATACCTACTCACTAATAATTTTCTTATTAAATCATATTAGGAATCTGGGGGAAAATATGTACAAGAAATTTATCATCACCTTGATTACCACCCCATCTTTAGCAAGAAAGATACATCAGCTACTGCTGGGTAAACTGCGACTAATGTTCTCTGAGCTCAATTAGAAAGATCGTGACTTTCTTAATTTTAAATCATTCTCGAAGATGTTTTACATCAAAGCCACTATCAAAACCATTTTAACCTAAGTATGCTAACACTCAACATCTCTAATTTTTTTCTAAGGGTGATTGTAGAATCCAACATCAATAATTGGAAAGTTCAATCACTATTATGGTAAGTGTCAATGACACTGCCCAGTGAGAGTTTGGAAACCATCTTAGAATTTTCAAACAACTCATAGATTATGAGAGATGGCCATAATGGAAACACGCAGAATGAAACTCTATAACATGATGAGTCCTCAGGACACACAGTCCTCTGGGCTTTTCCTTCGTAAGGCTGTGTTAAAGTATGGGTTGTACTTCATAAGTTCTAAAACTGTAATTCCTCTCACACATCCCATAAAAGTCTTGAAAAGTAATGTAACCCTTCTTTTTGTGGAAAGCTAAGAATAGGAAAAGGAAAACTGTCACTGTTGGGTGAGAATCATACAAAAATTTTCAGTTCACAAGTTAGATCACAACGATAAAGAAGACAAATCATCAGACAGGTCAGTGTTCCTTTGACCACATTTGACAGCAGATGGAGAGGTTTAAGATTAAGTTCAAAGACATCAAGGCTGTGTGGGTGTCATTATAAAAGAAGGAAAATACCCAAAATGGTAATGAGAAATAGAAACTAGGTATTCTTTGTTCTATGACTTGTCCCCAAATTTCACAAGTAGAACAGACACCAGTCACTAGCCTACTTCACTTTATAATTCTTTATTTTCTGCCATTCAAGCCTTCAAATCTCCTACTGTGTTTTATAGTATACAATTAGATATTTCAAATTTATTAAGCTTTAAAAACCTATTTCTCAAGATAGAAATTTTATTGTTTTAGATTCAAGTGATATTCAAGATAGAAATTTGTTTGTAATGACTCATAAGCTATATGTTAGGGTATGTATTTAGAGTATGTTTTTGAAATGTTTTATTCCATCTATCTGTCTGTCTGTCTGTCTGTCTGTCTATTTATCCATCTATCTATAATTTACTCACTGAGCCACCATCCTGGCTTTAAAGTATACTTTTAGGTAGCTACATTTGTCTGGGTACTACATGATGAGAATTTTTCTAGATGACAGGTTGAAAACCTTCATGTCATGCTAGTGAGTTAGAGGTTTATTTTTTCCAGATATGTCATTGCCATCAGAGCTTTGGATGACTGTGCCCTTCACAGAATTCTCAAAGTTCAAGGATATGTGTCTTGTAAACTGTCTCATTTCAGTTATGTGAGGAGTGAAGACAACTTTACCTCATCATGAAAATGAGTTTACACTGGATACTTTCTGAAAAGAGTGGTACTGAATAATTGATGTGCAACAGTTTCCAGTGATTAGAGCAACAATACATACAAGGTTTGCTGAAGTAAAAAAACAAATAAAATAAACAAGGAGTAAAGTTAAAATGAATTCTCCTAGACAATGAGTTATACAGTTTAAAGAGCAGGTTGATAATAATGTCCCTCTAAATATCAGAATAAAAAGTGCAGAGGTAGGTATAAGACTGAGGCATTGTGTCACAGAACTAAAGCATAACAGGAGAAAACAGAATGACCTTTAAAGAAAATAGTTCTGAGGATAGAAAGTCCCCTGTCACTATTAGTATAGCACAGTGTGTGTCTGTGTGTGTGCACGAGCACACGTGTGTGTATGTGTGTGTGTGTGTATGTGTGTGTGTGTGTGTGTGTGTGTGTGTGTGTGTGTGAAGGGGAAGGCAGCATATGTGTATTTGAGGGGTTATCTTAAAACACCATGAAGGCTCCTGAGAGCTGGGGTGTCTTCTGTAATGAGAACTAGCTCCTTACTGGAGCTTTATTAAAGAGAATTACTAATGTCATTGAAGATAAATCAATGGTGAGCGAAAGAGAGGCATTTACTACACCATGTGTGGTAGCACAGGACTTGAATTTCAGCAGTCAAATGTCAGATGCTGGAATAACCTGAGTCCAAGGATAATCCACACCATATATTGAGCCTCTGCCTCAACAAACAAAGCTATAAAACAACACATTCAATGAATTCACATGAGTTTAAAAACCATATCTTTTAATATTTATTATTTTTTTACTTCTTCATTTTTACATAATGCTAACTGTTCCCTCCCACAATCTTTCCCCCTTTCCCCTCCCCTTCTTCTCCACAGATGTGAGTGTCCCTGGGTATTATCCCCACCTCATAATCACATCAAGTCTCTGCAAGGCTAGGCACATCCTCTTCTGCTGAGGCTAGGCAATGTAACTAAGTTAGAACATATTCTATGTACACACAGAAGCTTTTGAGATAGTGTCCATTCCAATTGTTCAGGACCTAACTGAAGAGCAAGCTACACATCTGCTATATATGCACACAAAGGCCTAGGTTCAGCCAGTGTATTGTCTTTGTTGCTGGCTCAATCTCTGAGAGATTCAAGTATCCAGGTTAGTTGACTGTTGGTCTTCCTGTGGAATTCCTATTAGCTCCAGGGCCCACATTCATTTCTCCTATTCTTCCAAGAGGTGGCCTCTTTAGGTCCCATATCCCTATTGCTATGTGTCTCAGCTAAGGTCACCCCCATTGATTTTTGAGATCCTTCCCAATTCCAGATCTTTGTACATCTTGAAGACTTCCTCACCCCACCCCAAGCTGAAGATTTCTATTCATTCTCATGACCATCTGGCCATCTCTCCTGTTCTCACCACACGTGAACATGAACTTCCCTGCACCCTTCTCATCTCCTTTCCTACCCAGTTCTCTCTCTCTTTGTCTTATGACTATTTTATTCCCCTTTATAAGTAAGAGCCAAGCATTCTGAGTAGGGCCTTCCTTCTTGTTTAGCTTCTTTGGTCTGTTGAGTGTAGCATGGATATCCTGTAATTCATGGCCATACCCACTTATAAGTTAGTACATACATGTCTGTAATTTTGTAACTGGATTACCTCACTCAGGATGATATTCTCAAGTTTGATCCAGTTGCCTACAAAATTTATGATGTCTTTTATTTTAATTGCTGAATAGTATTCCATTATGTAGGTGTACCACATTTTTTTTTCAGTTGAGGGACATCTAGGTTGTTTCCCTTTTCTGGCTATTATGAATAAAGGTGCTATAAACAAAGTTGAGCTAGTGTCTGTGTGGTATGGTGGAATATTTTGGGTATATTTTCAGGAGTGGCACATCTGAGTCTTGAGCTTATATTATTCTGATTTTTCTGAGAAACCATCAAATTGTTTTCCAAAGTGGTTGTATATGTTGACATTTTCATGTGCAATGGAGGAGTAAAACAGGTATTCTAGCTGACAGGTACTCTTTGAACTGTATTCATCAAGGAAGTATGTCAGAAGAATGACAATTGGAGATGAGTTTCTTGAATTTCTTAAAACATTATTTCACTTAAATGAAACAAACATAGTAGTACTATAATAAGAACTCTAGTTCTAATATCCACAAATCTGCCAGTCTGTATTTAAGACAAGATATTTTAGTAGCTCATCATCATCACAGGTGAGATTCACTTCCTCATTTGAGTAGAAATTGAAACAACAAATCCAACACATTTTTAAACACACATGTCCTTTTTTTCTTAGCATTTAGTTCTTCTCTTTGAAAGAGAACTCTCCACTTCTCAGCTTTGATTTTACTTTTTTATTATTTTCCATGATTTATGATAAAACTTCTTGATCAGCATTCCTGTAACGCTGCTGCATGTTTCTCATGAGCTCTCTCTCTCTCTCTCTCTCTCTCTCTCTCTCTCTCTCTCTCTCTCTCTCTCTCTCTCTCTCTCTCTCTCTCTCCCTCTCTCTGTCCAGCATATAAACTTACCTGCTTTTCTCTAATTTCATTATTGCCTGGTGTTGTTTTCAGTGTCTTTGCCTGGTATTGCAATCATACTGCACTTTGCCTTGAGTTGATAATTTCATAGCAATTCAGTCACACCTAGGCGCTGACCAGATTCAACTCCACCACTCTTTTTTCTATGTTTATATCTTCGATGTGGCTATTAAATATCGTTCTTTGCCTCACAATTAACTATTTAAAGCTACAATGTTTCTTCTACAGAGAATTTTTAAATGTTTACCTATTTTACAGAAGAAAGATCTCAGTGACAAATTCAGTGTGTTTTCTTTTATACTTTGAAGATTCAAACTTTGGAATATAAAGTTCATGTTTTTATTGGAACACAAATGCCCTTTTAGTCTAGCATAGTGTCTTAAAGACATATAATCCTTTCTCAGAAATGTAAATGGCTTATAGTCTAAAATGTGATACAAAACTAAATATAAGACAAACTATTTAAGAATTTAGACTATTAGGTCCAAACTATGATGGGATAAGATGTGTCTTGGTCCATTTGTCATTTTTGATGTTGTCTTTTTATCAATAATTTCAATTAGAATAGTGTAGATTTATTTCAATGTTCTAACTTTTTAAAGAAGTACATATTTTACCATAAAGGTGTTAAAGTGTCTTATTTATAGTTCAAATACAACAAAAGTTTTACATGTAATATTTTCAAGACATTTGCTCGAAATAAACAGGATTGTAGTGCTTTGGGGTTTGTGATTGTTGATTTAAAATTTTCAACCCTATTGGATTCAAAATCAACATAAGAACACATGTTTGCTTCTCTCTATGACGGTCTTTGCAGAGGTACTCAACTAAAGAGGAAAGATCCATTCTGAGCTTGGGGATCATCATTATGTCAAAGAGATTTCAGGACAAAAGAAAAAATTAAGTGACATGTCTTTTGTTAGAGTTATTACAACTGTGATGAAACGCCATGACCGAAATCATACTTGAAGAAAAGGTTTATTTTTTTTTTTTTGACATATTCAAAATCATAGTCCACTGAGAGAATCATAGACATGAACCATCTCAAACCAGAAGAGAGGAAACTGGAGGTAGGAGCTGATGAAGAAGCCATGGAAAATGCTGCTTGTACAGGTTTGTTCCTGTGGCTTGCTCAGCCCATTTTCCTATAAGACTAGAACCATTAGCTCAGAGGTATCCCAACCCATAATAGGCTGGGACATCCCACATTGATAACTTATTAGAAACTATCCATAAGGCTAGAGTTGTATATAGATACGTTCTCAATTAAGGTTCCCTATTCTCGAGCTAAAAAAAAGGACTGAAGGAGCTTAAAGGGGTTGAAACTTCATAGGAAGTACAACATTATCAACATACCAAACCCACCACAACTCTCATGGACTAAAACACCAACCATTGGGCACACATTGAGAGACCTATGGCTCCAGGTACATATGTAGCTGAAGATAGCAGTGTCTGGCATCAATTTGAGAAGAGGCCTGAGGTCCAGGGAGGGCATGGTTTTCCAATGTAGGGAAATGCCAAGGAATGGGGGGGAGGGGGAAGTGACTAGGATCTAGTGCACCTTTGTGAAGACTAGTGGAGCAGGAGGTGGGATGGGAGTGGGGTGCAGGAAGGAGATAACTTTTCAAATGTAAATATAGAGAATATTTATTTGAAAAAACATTAAAAACATTACCTCTTCTCAGATGACACTAGCTTGTGTCAAAGTGACACAAAAACAGATAATACATGAAGTAAGCACCAATGTTATTGATCTCGGACTATGGATGCAGTTTGACTGGCAGCCTGTGTTCTTGCTGGGGTGCCTTGACCATCATGAGTAACAGTTCTGGCACACTTTGACCCAAAATAAAACTTTTTGTTCTTTCATCAGATATATTGTCAAAGCAATGAAGAAAAAGTAATATAAGGCTTTTCAAAAATTGGGGGCAACTTTTATTTTTTTCTTTGTGCAAATTTCTCTGTTACTACAAACTTAAGTGGAAATTTCTGGCATCTTTGAAAACTCAGTGTGTCCTATAATTCTTTTTTCTGGAAACTGTCTTTTAAGAGGTTTTTCTGAAATATTAGACATGTGATAGAATGTTTTGCTGAAGTAAACACATGTTATGTGATGATTTTACTAGGTGCAAAAGCACAGTCTGACACCAGAAAGAGGATTACCTGCTCTATGATGCAGAGATCTGATGAATGAACCAAATGAATGACACAGTCTGTTATATGCCACCATCCTCACCTGCCAATCACGAGCACTTGAATGGGTTTCCAAGTTAGAGGGCACATTCACTTGATGCATGTTTACACTCCCTATGACCCAGATTGCATCAGTTTAATCATGACTAATGTAGCATCTTGTCATAGTTGTGATTCCAGCAAAACAAAATGTCATATATGTGACTAATGTGATCCTGTAACACTGATAAAGAACAATTTAAATGAAGACCTTAGATTTTTTTTTGTAACTATTTTCTATCAGAATTTGCATGTTGGAGGCTGTAACTGAAGATAAATGATGACATGATCTTATTTTATGTGAAGCCCTTGTGGTTAAATAGCATAATGATATGTTGAAACAGAACACATTATCACACATTTTTTCTCCTTTCACACAGGGTTTCTGGGAGACTCTGAGAGGCCAGAGTCTATAGTATAATGATATATACACAAAGATTTAGTTGCTCCACAATTAGCATAAATCCAAGGTGACACTGGAAAAGGTTGAGCCTTCAGGAACCTTCTCAGGCTTATTAAAAACTTAGAGAGCTATTATGAATCCCCTCTAAATAAATGGGCTCTGCCTTGTACTAGAACCTAGACTCATTCAAATTGTCAACAAAAAGTACACATGCAGGCAGTTTAATAGTGAAGCACTGTGGTCACCTACTAACAAGAACAACTACCTTTGTAACTGCTTTAAATTATAGATTTCAAATACCACTGGATTAACAAATATTTCTGGAACTCTGTATTCTCTATGTGAAAGCATTTTTATTTTTATTGTACTGAGTCAGTTGATTATATGGAGTTTGAATCTTTAGATCTCAAGTATATTTAGATGGTTGAATTCAGGATAACAAAAACAACACTGCTAATCAACATAAAAATGAATAAGTCTGAAAAGCCATGTGCTTGAAGAAGTGGCTCAATCTCATAAGCACACTGAATGTAGCCTATTATGCATGTTGATAAAATTGTCTCCTGCTCTGTGGTTGATTCTCTTTGAAGGACCAGAATTCAAAGTCTTTTAGTCCTTGAGACATCACACAGCACTGTGCAACAAGTGCCAAGATACAGCAGTTAAAACTAAAAAAAAATTAATGAGAAATGTAGTAAAATAAAGCTATCATAAGAATTAGATATCAATATAATATGTATTAAGAAAAGCTGGTCTGGACGCATGGTTTTATTTTTATTTTTTAAACGACTTTATTTTATAAAACAAAGATAAATATACAGAGTTTAAACATTTTTTGCTTAAAATTATACATTTTTGTCAGTACTGTTTTTTCAGACATTGAAATAATTTTTACATAAAACCATTGAATATATTTTTTTAGTCAGTAATTGATTTTTTTCAAGGGCTTGACAGTATGCATTGAAAACTTAATAGTTACAATAAGCGTAAAGTACATGCAAAACAAAACGCAACATGGAAATAGTCAAGGTCTTCTTGTTTTGTAAATATATGTATATATTTTTTTGTTTTCTTTATTTCTTGGACTTCATACAGTGTGTGAGTTGTTTCTGGGGGAGTGCAAGCCTCTGGGGTTAGCATCCAACTATCAGTGACTGCATATTATGTCTGTTCTTTTGTGACTGGGTTATCTCACTCAGGATGATATTCTTTAGATGCAGCCATTTTCTTAAGAATTTGGTTAAGTCATTGTTTCTGGTGGCTGAGTAGTATTCCATTGTGTATATGTACCACAATTTTTGTATCTATTCATCTTCTGAAGGACATCTGGGTTCCTTCCAGCTTCTGGCTATTATAAATAGAGCCGCTATGAACATTGTGGTGCATATATCTTTGTTGTGTATTAATGTGACTCTGGGGTATATGCCCAGAAGTGGAATAGCTGGGTCTTAAGGTAGTACTATATCCAATTTTCTGAGGTATCTCCAGACAGATTTCGAGAGTGGTTGTATTAGCTTGCAACCCCACCAACAGTGGAGAAGTGTTCCTCTTTCTCCGCAGCCTCGCCAGCATCTGCTGTCATCTGAGTTTTGGATCTTGGCCAATCTGACTGGTGTGAGGTGGTATCTCAGGGTTGTTTTGATTTGAATTTCCCTGATGGCTAAGGATGTCGAGCACTTCCTCAGGTGTTTCTCAGCCATTCGGTGTTCCTCAACTGAAAACGTTTTGTTTAGCTCTGTACCCCATTTTTTAATAGGGTTATTTGATTCTCTGGTGTCTAGCTTTTTGAGTTCCTTGTACACCTTGGATATTAGGCCTTTATCTGATGTGGTGTTGGTAAAGATCTTTTCCCATTCTGTTGGTTGCCGTTTTGTTTTCTTGACAATGTCCTTACCCTTACAGAAACTTTGCAATCTCATTAAGTCCCATTTGTTAATCTTTGTCCTTAGAGCGTGAGCCATTGGTTTTTTGTTCAGGAAATTTTCTCCTGTACCTATGTGTTCTAAGGTTTTCCCTACTTTCTCATCTAATAGTTTCAGTGTATCTGGTTTAATGTGGAGATCTTTGATCCACTTACACTTGAGCTTTGTACAAGGAGATAAGAACGGGTATATTTTTATTCTTTTGCATGCTGAGTGCCATTTGGACCAGCATCATTTGTTGAAAAGGCTATCCTTTTTCTATTGAATGTTTACTGCTCCTTTGTCAAAAATCAGGTGACCATATACATGAGGGCTCATTTCTGGATCTTCTATTCTATTCCATTGATCCACATGCCTATTTCTGTACCAGAACCATGCAGTTTTCAGCACAATTGCCTTGTAATATAGCTTGATGTCAGGGATAGTGATTAGCGCAGATGTTTTTTTGTTGTTGAGGATGGATTTCGCTATTCTAGGTCTTTTGTTATTCCATATGAAATTGCACATTGATCTTTCCAATTCCATGAAGAACTGGGTTGGAATTTTGATGGGGATTGCATTGAATCTGTAGATTGCTTTTGGTAGGATGGCCATTTTTAAGATGTTGATCTTTCCAATCCATGAGCATGGGAGATCTTTCCATTTTCTGAGATCCTCCTCAATTTCTTTCTTTAGAGGTTTGAAGTTCTTGTCATACAGGTCCTTCACTTCCTTAGTTAGAGTCACACCAAGGTATTTCATAGTTTTTGTAACGATTGTGAAGGGTACGTTTTTCGTAATTTCTTTCTCCACGTTTGTCCTTTGAGTACAGGAAGGTTACTGATTTGTTTGAGTTAATTTCTTATCCAGCCACTTTGCTGTACTTGTTTATCAGCTGTAGGAGTTCTCTGGTGGAATTTTTGGGGTCACTCACGTACACTATCATGTCATTGGCAAAGAGTGATGTTTTTATCTCTTCCTTTCCGATTTGTATCCCCTTGATCTCCTTTTGCTGTCTAATTGCTCCAGCCAGGACTTCCAGTACTATGTTCAATAGGTAGGGGAAGAGTGGGCAGCCTTGTCGAGTCCCTGATTTTAGTTTGATTGCTTCAAGTTTCTCGCCATTAAGTTTGATGTTGGCTGTTGGTTTGCTGTATATTGCTTTTATTGTGTTTAAGTATGGGCCTTTGATTCCTGTTCTTTCCAGGACTTTTAACATGAAGGGGTGTTGGATTTTGTCGAATGCTTTCTCAGCATCTAGTGAGATGATCATGTGATTTTGGTCTTTGAGTTTGTTTATATGGTGGATTATGTTGATGGATTTCCTTATATTAAACCATCCCTACATCTCAGGGATGAAGCCTACTTGGTTATGATGAATGATCGTTTTGATGTGTTCTTGAATTCGGTTTGCAAGGATTTTTTTTGAGTATTTTTGCATCGATGTTCATAAGTGAGATTGGTCTGAAGTTTTCTTTCCTTGTAGGGTCTTTGTGTGGTTTAGGTATGAGGGTTATTGTAGCCTCAAAAAATGAGTTGGGTAATATTCTATCTGATTCTATCTTTTGGAATAGTTTGGCAAGTATTGGTGTTATATCCTCAATAAAAGTCTGATAAAATTCTGCACTGAACCCGTCTGGACCTGGGCTTTTTTGGTTGAGAGGGTTTGGATGACTTCTTCTATTTCTTTAGGTGTTATAGGGTTATTTAGATGGTTTACTTGGTCTTGGATTAACTTTGGGACCTTGTATCTGTCTAGGCATTCATCCATTTTCTCCAGATTTTCCAATTTTGTGGAGTATAAGTGTTTGTAGTAGGATCTGATGATTTCTTGAATTTCCTTTGTTTCAGTTGTTATGTCCCCACTTTCCTTTCTTATTTTGTTAATTTGGATACTCTCTCTTTGCCCTCTAGTTAGTCTGGTTAGGGGTTTATCAATCTTGTTGATTTTCTCAAAGAACCAACTCTTGGTTTTGTTGATTTTTTCAATGGTTCTTTTTGTTTGTATTTGGTCTATCTCTGCCCTAATTTTGAATATTTCTTGCCGTCTACTATTTTTGGGTATATCTGCTTCCTTTTGTTCTAGGGCTTTTAGCTGTGCTGTGAGGTTGCTGATGTGAGCTCTCTCCAGTTTCTTTTTGGAAGCACTTAGGGCTATGAGTTTTCCTCTCAATACTGCTTTCATTGCATCCCATAGGTTTGGGTATGTTGTGTTTTTGTTTTCGTTGAATTCTAGAAAATCCTTAATTTCTTTCTTTATTTCTTCTTTGACTCTGCTATCCTTTAACTGAGCATTGTTTAGTTTCCATGTGTATGTGGGCTTTTTGTTGTCTTTGTTGTTGTTAAAGACCAGCCGTAGACCATGGTGATCTGAGAGGATGCATGGGAGTATTTCACTCTTCTTATATCGATGGAGGTTCGTTCTGTGTGCAATTATGTGGTCAATTTTTGAGAAGGTGACATGGGGTGGTGAGAAGAAGGTGTATTCTTTTACTTTGGGATAGTATTTTCTGTATATATCTATTAATTCTAGTTGGTTCAAAGTCTCTGCTAGTTTGGCAGTGTCCTTGTTCAGTTTCTGTTTCTCTGATCTGTCCATTGGTGAGAGTGGGGTATTAAAGTCTCCCACTATTATTGTGTGGGGTGAAATGTATTTTTTGAGCTTTAGTAGGGTTTCTTTTATGAATGTGGGTGATTTTTTTATTTGGAGCATATATGTTAAGGATTGTGAGTTCCTCCTGACAGATTTACCCGGTAATGAGTAAAAAGTGTCCTTCCTCATCTTTTTTGATAACTTTTGGTTGGAAATTTACTTTATTCGATATTAGAATAGCCACTCCATCTTGCTTCTTGAAGTTGTTTGCTTGGAAGTTTTTTTCCCACCCTTTTACTCTGAGGTAGTGTCTGTCTTTGTCTCTGAGATGAGTTTCCTGTATGCAGCAAAAGGCTGGATTTTGTTTAAGTATCCAGTCTGATAGCCTATGTCTCTTTATTGGGGAGTTGAGACCATTTATGTTAACAGTTATCAAGGAATAGTTGTTTCTGTTTCCTGCCATTATTGCTTTTTTGGGTTGAGTTGTGTCTGTGTTTTTTCTTCTTTTAGTTTTCTTGTTTAGGAGTTTTCTTGTTCTTACTAGGCTGTATTTTCCCTCATTGTATTGGGTTTTTCACCTATAATTCGTTGTAGTGCTGGGTTTGTGGTCAGATATTGTGTGAATTTTGATTTGTCTTGCAATATCTTCGTCTCTCCATCGATGGTGATTGATAGTTTTGCTGGGTATAGCAGCTTGGGCTGGCACTTGTGCTCTCTTAAGGAGTGCATGATGTCTGTCCAGGATCTTCTAGCTTTCATAGTCTCTGTTGAGAAATCGGGTGTGAGTCTGATTGGTCTGCCTTTATATGTTACCTGACCTTTTTCCCTTACTGCTTTTAGTATTCTTTCTTTACTTTGGGCACTTGATGTTTTTATTATTATGTGTCGGGAGGTATTTCTTTGTTGGTCCAACCTATTTGGAGTTCTGAAGGCTTCTTTTATGCTCCTGGTCATCTCATTCTTGAGGGTAGGGAAGTTTTCTTCTATGATTTTGTTGAAGATATTTACTGTGCCCCTTAGTTGATACTCTTCTCCCTCTTCTATTCCTATTATCCTTAGGTTCGGTCTTCTCATTGTGTCTTGGATTTCCTGGACATTTTGTGTTAGGAGCTTTTTGTTTTTTGCATCTTCTCTGTCTGTTTTGTCTATGTTTGCAATGTTGTCTTCTGTCCCCGAGATTCTCTCTTCAATCTCTTGTAATCTATTGGAAATGCTTGCTTCTGTGACTCCTGATTTCTTTTTTTAGTGTTCTGACTCTAGGGTTATCTCTTTTAGTGTTTTCTTTATTGTGTCAATCTCTTTTTTAATTTCCCTCTTCCATTCCTTTATTTCTTTGGTTCTGTTTTCCTCTAGTTCTTTGAGTTCTTTGAGTGTTTTTCTTGTTTCTTCTTTAAAAGCTTCTGAATCTTTTTGCTTTTCTTCCCTTTCTTGTTTAAGTAACCCTATCAGCGTCTTGAGGCATGATTTCAGGTCTGTGTTTTCTTTTTCTGTAGTGTTTGGAGTTCCGATGTTTGCTGTTATGGGAGAACTGGGCTCTGGTGTTGCTAGATTGTCGTGGTTCCCTTGGGATATATTCTTTCTCTTTCCTCTTGCCATTTTGTTGTCAGTGATATGTTCTTACCTTTCCCTTGTATCTGGTCTGTGTCCTCGGTTCTCCACTGGTTTAGGTGTTAGATGGGTTGAGCCCTGTTTTTATGCCTCAGAGTCATCGGGTGTGAGCAGAAGTTCCAAAGTTCTGTTTCTGTTTGCTGGATCAGGCATGGCAGGGCAGGGCAAGGCAGGGGGTGCACTTTCCTTGTGTACTCCACAGAGATCTTTCTGCTCCCCTGTAGCCCAGGTCTCCCACCCACCATTTGCTCAGCCTCTATGAGCCGCCGATCCGGGTGGCAGGTAGGCCAGGCTCCGCTCGGCTTCTGGAAGTCGCTTCCGGGTGGAAACAGAAGTTCTAATTTTCTGTTCCCAATCGCTGTATCAGGCAAGGCGGGGCAGGGCAAGTTACAGTGTGCACTTTTCCTGTGCACTTCGAAGAGATCTCTCTGCTTTCCTGCAGTCTTGGTCTCCCACTCACCAGTTGCTCAGCCTCTATGAGCCTCAGTTCCGCCTGGCAGGTAGGACAGGCTCCGCTCTGCATCCGGGAGTCGCAAGTTGCTCAGCCTCTATGAGCTGCTGTTCCGCCTGGCAGGTAGGCCAGGCTCTGCTCTGCGTCCGGAAGTCACCTCTGGGTGGAAACAGAAGTTCTAATTTTCTGTTCCCAATCGCAGTTGCTCAGCCTCTATGAGCCGCCGTTCCGCCTGGCAGGTAGGCCAGGCTCCGCTCTGGACGCATGGTTTTAACCGGAAAAAAAAAAAAAATATGTTCTAGGTATATATAGAAGCAAAGTCACCTATTTTCTTACTAGATGTTTGATACTAGAAACTTTACACCAATTCAATTGGGCATATTATTATAAAATTTCTTTCTTATTTTCATAGTTGTGGATTTATCAGCATATTATTTTTTGTGATAAGTAAATGCACCATGTTTCCAAGATACTTGGTTGGAATTAATTTTTCTGTATTTATCCGTATGAAGACAGTGGCTATATTTTTATTAGTAAAACATTCTAATGTGTTTTCCTTTTGACAGTAATAGATTATGCACATAGAATGACCAATGAAAAACATTTTCATCTCTTTGTACATAGTAGAAAAATTTCAACTTCTCAGACAACGTGGAATGCTTCCAGGAAGGAAATTAATCTTTTCTTTGCCAATTAAGATTTTTGTTTTAGCTGAAGCTGGACAGTATTGGAATTATTGTTGGTCTTTCTGGAATTACATTTCTAGCACTCTAGATGCTCATCCTTTTTAGTGACATGATGCTTGTACAAGTTTGGTTGATAATAGTGGTTTGTGCCACAATAAATACAAGCTAAGGAGAGTTTATCAGACTGACTTCCATTCTTTATAGAACAGAATGAATCATCATCTATTAAAAAGATAGCAAAGTAGTTGAGAAGGAAACTTTTATTAAGTTTTTTTTTCTTTCTTAACTCACAAGGATAGCAAAAACCACACTGGTTAAAAATTGTCTACCCCTCCACTCTCTCTCTCCCATTTTTCCATCTCCCCCCTCGCCCTCTCTCTCTTCTCCTTTTCTTGACCACGACCCATGTCCCATTGTTCTATTAAACCTCTCCACATAGAAAGAAAAATTGTCTACCCAAAGAAAATGTTAAAACAAACTTATGGGCCTGTTCTTATTCAAAGTCCTGTAAACTTTAACCAGTTGCTGCATTTATGAAATTAGTAGTGTTCAAAGTAAAATGATTATGAAAGAATATAGAGAAAAATGCATATCAGAATAATCAACATAATTGTTTCCTCAAACACTTGCCTTGAGTTATACCCTTTAGATTAAAATTGATTATTGTTCAGTACACAAATGGGTTAAAATCTTCTTACAATAACGTGAAGTGTCATAAGAAAACAGACTATATGAAACAGAACACACACTGAGTCCTGACACAAAGGTGAATGAAAGACAGGAAGATGCTGGGAATCTACGATTAGAGAACGTAGTGGCATTGGAGTTGGATTCTAAGGAGCAGAATGGGTATTGGCAGAAGGAAGTGGAAGGAGAACTCTGAGCATTTATAATTGTATTCAAGGAGATGAAAAGGCTTTGAGAGCATAGTGGACAATCATGTCTAGAAGGAATACATAACTCCACTGTCTATAGAAAACAATCTGATTACTTATCTGCAGGTTGAACCAGCACAGGTTTCATCTAAAGAGAATGGGCATAACTTTCTGCCAGCATTTGCCATATCAGGTGATTGCTTTATTTTATTAAAAAAATAGGTTAAAAATTTTTTTGTTTTATTTTATTTTATTTTTATAAAATTTACTATTGTTTTTTATTTCTTCACTCAGAAGAAAAGTTTAGTGATAGTAGCTAGCCAGCATAAATCTACTTTCAAACGTATGCCTGATATCAGCTACATGCACAGTGAACTCCAGTATTAAGCAGCAACTAAAGGTTCAGTTCCTGATTGAAAATAGAAGAGTGGGGATATGAAGAGACATTTCTCTTGACCTCTTTTTAAATGCTTTCTTTTATTAATTGTTTGAATAATTTTACACATTGGTTGTATTTTGTTCATATTCATCCTCATCCATGTCTGTCCAGCCAGCACCCTTCCCCATTCCCTACCCATGCAACTTTGCTCCATCATTTTTCTTAAACTAGTCTAGTCCCACTAGTGCTGCCTGTATACTCATCTGGCAGCTATCAATAACCAATAAATCCTTGGCTAGGCCTGGTCCTTTGTGCATTCCTCCTTTTTTCCATCCTGGGATTTAGTTTATCATGTGCTTGCACAGGTCAATCATATGCTGTCGTGGCTGTTGAGTTTGTATATACAACTTTCATGTTGTATAAAGAAAGCAATTTCTTTGTATTTGCTCCTTGCCTCTGAATCTAGGTTTTCATCCCCCTTTCCTGCAATAGTTCCTGAGACTTGGGGGGAGGAGTATAATATAGGGTTCCATTTACAGCTGAGACAACTCGCACACAACACATTTAAAATGAAGGAGTTTACCTGGTGCTTACATAGAGCCCTCAACACTATGTTCTAGTGTCCTTCACTCTAGTAGGCACTCTGCTGGTTGTTGAAATAAAAACGAGGTCATAAAACCAGTCACAAAACCTATGACCTATAATCAGTCCTTCCTGAAAGATCAGCTGGAATAATATTAATGGAGAACTCGTTGGAGTTGCCAACCAATGTCTGATTTGACTTAAGTCTCATTCCACAAGACAGTACCCATGCAAGAACCAGAGACTAGCTAGCCCAGAGATTTATGGTAAAACCAAAGAATACTGGACAAAAAGTCCTCTGATATTTTCCTATACTCATCGATCAGTGCCTTATCCAGTCATTATCTGACAAGCTTTCTCTGGCAACAGGTGTGAATAGGTACAGAAAACCACAGATAGTCTTTATGCAGAGAGGAAGTTCTTTGAAAACACAGCTCTAATGTATAATATTGCTGATTAATAGGACAAACATAATAAATAATTTTGTTTATAAAATGAAAGAAAAAGGGGCTGGAGAGATGGCTCAGTATTAAAGAGCACTGACTGCTCTTCCAGAGGTCCTGAGTTCAATTCCCAGCAACCACATGGTGGCTCACAACCATCTGTAATGAGATCTGATGCCCTCTTCTGGTGTGTCTGAAGACAGCTGCAGTGTATTCATATAAATAAAATAAATAAATCTTTAAAAAAATAAAATGAAAAGAAATTCATAAATCCTTATTCTAAAACATGATACCATGTATTGGAGATAATGGGTATTCTGCACATTGGCATAGGGTCATTTTGTATCCAAATAGCAATGATACATACTAAAGATATAGTAAAGATTCTGCTCAATTTCCTATTTGTTGTTATATTAATCAACTGCCTTTAGTGTTGTATGACCTTAAGTAAATATAGTATGTTGTAAAGATGCACTGGGGCAAATAAAACTGCTACCTAAGATCATTTAGTTTTTACCTTGTCAAAGATAAAGACTTTTCATGAAAAGGCATGACAAGTATTCTATGATATATACATACATCCTCAAATGTCCTTATGCATTGATGTTCATGTTATTTTCCCATATGATTGTGGTAGTAAATAATAATTCACTTGATTTAGGTCAACAGCAAAGGAAGATACACAAAACTATTGGTAACTCCATTGGCCTTTAAAATGTAGTACTGGTGAAAATAAATTTGAATCAAAGAATGCTACAATGATTTTAAATAAAAGTTAAAAGTGTCAAGGGGTGGGTTTTCTATATTGGTAATCCTAATGAGGTCTGAAATTTTTTTTGAAAAGTTTTCCCAATAGCATGTCATTTGTGTGGAAATTTGAAGCTCAGAGTCAAAGAAAGGTGGTTTGATGCCTAAGGAAGAACCAAGGCTAAATGCACTTAAGCAGAAATTTAAGCATAAAAGAAACATCATCAGCTTAGCCTTGGGAAATGGAAGTTTAGCAGAATCTGGACAATGGTCTGGATGAGAGCAAAAGTGGAGACAGAACACCACTCAGGGACTAAATCTAGTCAGGAGACAGAGCTCTACAAGTTACTGTTATTACTCATATATTCAGGAAACACTTATGGAGGTTCAACTTTCCTGGAACTAGCCAGGCAATTAGAGAATGATAAAGTAATGTTGCGGAAAGGGTGCTGCTTTTAATTACAATTACATTAAAGAGACAAGAAACAACCAAATATCCAATAGTTCAGTATCTATAAATTTTAGTTAAAATTAAAAAGGGCAATAGGGCGGCATAAGACAGACCTAAAAATAACAAAATTGAGGATACTCATTTACAAAGGTGATAATTAAATTTGGTACGCTGGATCAGTAATGTGTGATTAATTGTAAATATGCAGGGATTAGTTAAACATTTGCAGGAGGAGTTAGAAAAAGGTCTGAAGGAGCTGAAGGAGTTTTTTAACCCCATAAGAACAACAGTATCAAACAAACCTCCAAGAGCTGCCAAAGTCTAAACCACCTACCAAAGAACATACATGGAGGGACAGATGGCTCCAGTCTCATATGTAGCAGAGGATATCCTTAATAGACATCAATGAGAGAAGATGCCTTTGGTCCTGTGAAGGCTCAATGCCCCAGTGTAAAGAAATGGCAGGGCAGGGAGATGGGAGAAAGTAGGTGGGTGGAGGAACACTCTCATTGAGACTGGAGGATAGGTGGTGGGATAAGAGGATTTCTGAGGGGAAACCAGTATAGGGGATAACCTTTCAAGTACAAGTAAAGAAAGTAGTCAATTAGCAAATAAATACTAGTAATAATAAAATAACAGTTTGGCTTAATAAAAGAATAGAAATGAATTCAATTGGAACCTTATTTTCAGGATTGTACATGATGAAGATGATAATTTTCTACAATATTCAACTCTCTGAGCACATGGAATGATCATTAACTTCTAATCTAGTGTTCAGATGCCCAACTGTAAGTCAATACACATGGACTTGGAAATGTACAATTTCTCTTTGCTAAAAAATATTAATTGGTAATATATAGTATTCAAATCATATTCTGAATTTAAGAATGGTATACACAATACTGCTATTAACTGTCTTGAGTAAATATAAAATAAACACTAAGATGAAACTTGAGAAATTGAAAACAGTGGCAGATATTATAATGTGTGAAAATGTACTCTTACAGATGTTTGTAGGAAGAGAAAAGATCAAGGATTTTTGAAGAAAAATGTGTAGCTGACATATAAAGTCCAAATATTTGTACTATTTATTGTTCTGCACATTTTACAACTATCTCATGTCAGTCAGAAAGGTAAAGGACTAATAATTACCTTGAAACTCTGTGATCTTAATTCTAGAGTGTTTTCCTTAATATTTGCACTTCTTGATGTTTTGTTAGCAATAGTTCATATTTGCTACTTACAAGTCAATTTGCCTATGCAAATTATTAAGGTGTATTAGGCATGTTGTTAATTTGAATGAAAACATAAGCTTTTTTTTGTATGTTTTCATTGGAATATTCTGGCCCTTAGGACAGGTCATGCATGAAGGTAACGCATTATATTGTAGAGAAATAAAATGAACAAAGAAATTATCTTCTCACTTGATGGATAGCCAAGGATTATACATCAGACCCAAAACTGTATTGTTCACCAATGACTCAACCATTTAAAGATCTGCCAGATGTCTAATACTGGTGTTTACAGAGCCATGATATCATAGAGTAAGTTTTTTTTTCATATAGTAAAATCCTGTCTTATTCAGCATAGTTAATCATTTGATCCATTTCCATGTGTCAGATGCTTGCATTTAATTTGGCTGTAGCTCAAGAAGTTTGGTGAAGGAAATTTATGGTTAACTCAGTTGTCTTACGATTTTTGCGTTTGATGTGAATGAAATTTTAATAGAAGTGTGTGAGTTTTAACTGGAAGAAAAATAGTTTGTTGATGAAGTCTATTCTCAAAGTGTAATAAAACAAGTCATTAATCAATCAAAAAACAGAATACAAGCAAAAACAGTCCCCACAGAAGACAATAATTATGTTATATATGCAAAGGTAACATGGAAGCCAGAGTCCCAAGACAGGGACAGTTTAGCCTTTTAATCTGTGGACTCTTTATAAACACTATTAATTCAGGGAAATTATGTTAAGCTCATTCAATTTTAAGACATCCTTGACAAAATAATAATAATAAGTACTCATTGGAGATTTCTTTTAAAACTCTATGTGCAGTTAAATTGGTAAATCTGCACAACATTTAACATCTGGTATTCCTGTTACTACCATTATCTTCCATGATGTCAAAGGCAGATTTTACTTCTTTATTTTACAAATGAACCAACCAAGGCACATACATCTTCATGAATTTACTTGTAGTTGACTATCCTCAAAAAAGATTTAAGATGATACCAGCATTTGAAGTATGATTTCAGGTTGGTTTTACTAAGATGATGCAAACTTTCCATTCTCTTATATTCTGTCAAATGCCAGCATCTAAGTTCATTTTTATGATTTATAAGCAGAAGTACTGTGTGGAATATCTCCAAAGACTGTTTAAGGGTTCTTACAGGGAGGAAATAAGTCACTATGCTTTTCATGTTTATTTTTGTTGTTGACCAAATACAATGGTCACTATGTTTCATATGCCTATTTTAGGGTATGAAACAATCTTACTCATGAGACTCACATGCTCAGACAGGAGTGGAGAGAAGATGACCAGTTTTTTTTTTTTTTTTACAATAAATTCACGAATCCTCTGTTTCAGCTTTAGAGTATAAACTTCCTGATTTTTAAATGAGAGAATATATTCAATGTTAAATTTACTAATATCCATATTTTTGTTTTATATGAAGGCCAACTTACTAACTCACATGTTATTTTCACAAGTGTAGATATTAGCACTGACATTATAAAAACATTAGTATCAGTAGAGCTTGCTTTTCCTTTTATATTTTACTTTTGCACCATTTCAAAACAATTATTTAAATTTAATTATATTTTGAAAACATTCTTCTCTTCATGCAAGTCATTCCAGACCCCTTCCCAATTCCTACCCACAAAATTTTTAGTTCTTCATCCAAAATAAAAAGCAAATAAAACAACACATTCCAAACCAAGAAAAGAAAAAAGAAACAACATTCAACAAAACAAACTAAAATGACAAGAAAAGATCAAATAAAAAAAAAGAACAGGCAAACCAAACGGCAACAGGAAAACAAAATGGCAACCAACAGAATGGGAAAAGATCTTTACCAACACCACATCAGATAGAGGCCTAATATCCAAGGTGTAAAAGGAACTCAAAAAGCTAGACACCAGAGAATCAAATAACCCTATTAAAAAATGGGGTACAGAGCTAAACAAAACGTTCTCAGTTGAGGAACACCGAATGGCCGAGAAACACCTGAGGAAGTGCTTGACATCCTTAGCCATCAGGGAAATGCAAATCAAAACAACCCTGAGATACCACCTCACACCAGTCAGATTGGCCAAGATCCAAAACTCAGATGACAGCAAATGCTGGCGAGGCTGCAGAGAAAGAGGAACACTTCTCCACTGTTGGTGGGGTTGCAAGCTAATACAACCACTCTGGAAATCTGTCTGGCGATACCACAGAAAATTGGATATAGTACTACCTGATGACCCAGCTATTCCACTTCTGGGCATATACCCCAGAGACACTTTAATACACAACAAAGATATATGCACCACAATGTTTATAGCAGCTCTATTTATAATAGCCATAAGCTGGAAGGAACCCAGATGTCCTTCAGAAGATGAATGGATACAAAAATTGTGGTACATATACACAATGGAATACTACCCAGCCACCAGAAACAATGACTTAACCAAATTCTTAAGAAAATGGCTGCACCTAGAGAATATCATCCTGAGTGAGATAACCCAGTCACAAAAGAACAGTCATAATATGCAGTCACTGATAGTGGGATGCTAACCCCAGAGGCTTGCACTCCCCCAGAAACAACTCACAGACTGTATGAAGTCCAAGAAATAAAGAAAACAAAAAAATATACATATATTTACAAAACAAGAAGACTTTGACTATTTCCATGTTGCGTTTTGTTTTGCATGTACTTTACACTTATTGTAACTATTAGGTTTTCAATGCATACTCTCAAGCCCTTGAAAAAAATCAAGTACTGACTAAAAAAATATATTCACATGGTTTTATGTAAAAATTATTTCAATGTCTCAAATAACAGTACTGACAAAAATGTATAATTTTAAGCAAAAAAAAAAGAACAGGCAAAACTATAACACACACAACAGAAGAACAAACAAACAAACAAACAAACAAAAAACAAACACGTGATGTCTATTGCATACTAGTCAAACACCTGTGACCATGGATCCTTCCTGGTGTAGTTGATATGACCGGTGTCATTTTATTTGTGAAGACTTTTTTCTCTTCTAGTTGGTATAAATGGCCGGTCCATTTTTAACATTTGCCCTAGTGGCTAGGTTTTCATTCACTTATTCAATTTTTAATGATAATAAAATGTAATAAAATAAAACAGATATTACATTGAAGTTGGAGAGGAGCCAAAGATAAAGCACAAGATTCTGAGACCCACTAGTAAATTTCATAAACTCACTAAAGTCTAAGCTTAACATGTCAGCACAGGACCTGCTGTAATCCCATGCAAGACCTGTGAACTTTACTTCAGAGTCTGTGAGATCGTAAGAACTCTGCTCATGTTGATTTAGAGGGCCTTCTTTTCTTGGTCTTCTTTATTTTCTCTGGCTCTTACACTGTTTTTTGCCTCAACTTTTATGGGGTTCCCTGATCTGTGAGAGAAGGGAGAGATTTGATGGAGAAATACCATTTAGGGCTGAGCGTTCCATGGTTTCCAACTTTCTTCATAATGTCTCGTTGTGGATGACTGTTTGTCCCCATCTGATGCAGAAGGAAGCTTCTCCAATGCTGACTGAGAAAAACACTGACCTATGAGTATTACAGAATATCATCAGGAGTCATTCCTATAATGTTTTTGTTTAGTTAGTAGTTTTTGGTTTTATTTTAGTTCCCTAGAATATCTAATCTATTGTTCTTGGCCACCCAAGCAGTGTTCTGTCTCAGAGAGTGGGCATTGTGGGCATTGTGTCAAATTAGTCATGTGTTTGTTATTCCCACAAACTTTATCCCATATTGCTCTACTATGGCTTTATGGACAATGAAAAAAAATTAAACTTTAATTTATTGAATGCTAATTTAAATGTTTGTCTATTTTTATGTGCAAGCCAAATATTCTAAAAGGAAAAAAAATCTTACGGTAAAATAATTTTCAATCCTGTGTGCTCTCAATTCATCTTTTGTCCTAATAATAATTTCTATTAGGTTTATATACTAAAGGTAAATATGAAGTTTTATTCATAGTCCAAAAACAGTAGGATAATTTATTATTTCAAGTTTAGTGAAACAAATAGGGAGACAAACCAAATAAATAATTTTCTCTCTGGACTTTTATAGTGTTTTGATCTTGAGAAAATTACTCATGATAATGTTCTCAGTGATACAAGAGAGTCTTGAGAAAGCATAATGTCACTCTAAGGTCCAAGCCAAATGGAGTCATAGTGATGCGAGTCGGAAGTGGACATGAGCATCCACATCTAACCAAGAACCTATCTCCAACTGACATCTGTTTGCAAAGGAAAGAATCATTTACTCAAATAGAGTCTCACTGGGTCACACATAAGGCTGTGCCTGTGCCTGGCAGGAGAAAGCCAACATAAACCAAACTCAATGTTATTTTAGTAGACATTTTTTTGTGTAGTGTGTGTGTGTGTGTGTGTGTGTGTGTGTGTGTTTGTGTGTTGAGAGGGGGGGAATGTTTTCGTTTTTAGATTTGTTTGTCTGTCTTTTCTATTGGGATTTCCTGTGTCTCTGTTTTTATTATTTGTTTTATGTTTGCTTGCAAAGAGAGAGAAATCAAAGGTGTGGACTTGGGTGGGTAGAAAGGTGAAAATATCTAAAGTGAACTGAGATGGGAAAACTATGATAAGAATATATTATATAAAAATTTATAAAAATAAAAACTGTAAAATATTATATGAGAAGTTTTACAGCATATAACTATTAGATTTTGAAAAACTCTGAGAGATTATCAAGTGGTAGTAATAATTATCCAGTCTCTTTATTAACTAACCTTTGATTTAAACATACTAATGGAGGAAATAAACTTGATTTTAATAGTTTTGTTCTGTAGTTTTTATTTATTTATTTATTTTTATTAAACAAACTTATTTTAAAAACAGAAATAAATGTACAGATTTTAAAATAATTTTAAATAAAACTATATAAATATATTTTTAGTCAGTACTTGACTGTTTTAAAGGTAAGAAACTGAAAAAATAAGAGACTTATAAATGTTTACGGACATGGTAAACTAAATATTTTTAAAAACATATTTGAAAGATGAATTTGGATGGTAAAATTTTTTAAAAATCTAGACTGCTGGATAGCAGATGTTCAGAAAATATTAGCTATTTTGAAGGTTAATAATTGTGAGGTTTGTAAAAGAGGAAAAAAATGTTTGAATGGAGAAAAGGTGAATGACAGATTTGCAAGAGTTGGTATTTCATGGACATAAAGATGTGGCAAGAACTTTCTCCCATTTGAGGCAGTTCAACATCAATAAAGGATGCAGGAGGGTTTGTCCTTGTTCTGTCAGTAACTGGTCATGTGTGTGATGATGTGTTTCATTTATTGAACATTGGATTTTTTTTTGATACTCAGGAGAGCACTCTACTGAAGTTCATCTCTCTAATGTTTTAGACCTTCCAAAACTTTGATTTAATGACCTCACTCCATTGTTACACATTACTTCTAACACCAAGAACAGAAATAACAGAAAGAAAATAAAACAAAAAAAAAAAAAAAAAAAAAAAAACCTCACAGGCAAAACAGAAAATGCACAAACTTCAAGAGATAGAATACACATTTATATTATAAATACTCTATTCATTGTTAAGCACATTTACTTGGTGACTTTTTGTATTTTTTCCAGACCACTGCTCTTTTTAATTCACTGAAATCATCATTGTAAGTGGGAGAAAATTGTTTTCTTTGACTCAAATCCAGTAAATGAGAAACAGCATTATGTATCAAAAGCACAAGACCCCAGCTGAAACTGGAATTCTAAAAGTCCCAAAACTGTGTTTCCTCCTTTGATACTTCTGAAAAGTACTTTCAAAAGTTTAGTTCTTTGGATTTTCATCCAGTGAATTAATGACAGAGAATTGTGTAATTATCTCCTCTTTAGAAAAATTACAACATGATGCAGTACATGCAGGACAGGCGTTAATAGCACTTCATTTCATGGTTCTCTGACACAAATACAAAACATGTCAGGGTTTGTAGAAAGAAAAGTTGTAGCAAAAAAATGCTAAACTTGGGGGGGGGGGTGAAGTAGTGCCACTGCTTAAAGATTAGGGCACTGTGTAGCCGTTGTTTTCCTTTGATTCTTATTAAAACATCTGAAATGGACCAATTTTTCACTAAAGCCAAACCAACTTTATTTTATGGACAAACTCTGTAAACTAAAACGAAGTGTATTGACTGAAAACAGGGCAGGGACTCTTGAGTTGCATTCTTGGTAGTTATAAAAACTGAATTGATAGCAATTAGAGGAAAATGTGAAAATCTGTAAAAAGAGCCATGCTCACAAAACTTTGATGTATAAGTTGGTAAAATATGGTGTTTTATCACTCTTTGTGCATTTTTAATAATTGTTTTTTTCAAAGTAATGTTGTTTTTGGACATGAAGCTAGAATTAGCTTCTGTAATTTTTCACGTAGTAGAAAGTGATGTGTGTTGTTATACAGGAAAATGAAATTTTTAAGTTATATAACTTGTATTATGGTGTCCAAAGCATGTGGTTTGGAGATATGTTGGATTATTTAAATGATACAGAATGGCAGAACAAGTTTCTTTTTATATGCTCACTATCTTTTGGGAAAGTGGACTAAACTCTTGATTAAATTACTGATGGTGAAAACTCATTTCCAGTAATATGTTACCAAACTTCCATTTAGCAGAATCTAAGAAGTACACATGTATTTTGGAGTGGTTATAACTGGTGACCTGTGTCCAAGTTATTTTGGAAACTGATGCTTTTGTCATTACTTTGAATGTTTTCACCATGAGTCAAAGAATATCTTATTTTAAGAATGCTTAAGTTTACTTAAAAAATGGGGGTGTAGCATGATTCTCATGTACATGATCTTTCAACCATCATAAGACCATTTCCAAGATTGGAGCATGAACTGATATTGATTCTTACTATCCTCCCATTTGATGACCTCCCTCCCTCCCTCCCTCCCTGTCTCTCTCTCTCTCTCTCTCTCTCTCTCTCTCTCTCTCTCTCTCTCTCTCTCTCTCTCTCTCTGTGTGTGTGTGTGTGTGTGTGTTTATGTGTGTGTATATATGTCTATGTCTATGATACAAAAACTTAGGATATGTACATGTGCATGGTGACTTGAGTTTGACAATGAACTCAGATCTTTATCCTTCAAGCCTAGCAATGACAGTGCTTCATCCCTACTGTCTACTAGCTCCTTAAGGTTTTTGCTCCTATGTAACTAGAACTTTATATCCATTTACCAAATTTCATACCTACCAGTCCGCTCTCCTTATCTCCCCAGACCCTGATAGCATTCTGTTGACAATTTCTTTAACACAAGCATTTCAGAGTTCACATATGTGTGAACTCATGTGACAACTCTTATTGCTGTGTCTTGCTTATTTCACTTAGCATGATGATCTGAAGTGTTCAAAACAGAGCTCAAAAGTTGATTACTTGTTTAACATGTTCAAAACCATAGGCACACTTCTCAATCCTGCTAAAAATTAAACAGACCCAAATAACAAAAGTATAATAAAACTAAGTTTCATCCACATTGTGATGAATAGTAGGATTTCATACTCTTTTATAGAATAGTATTTCATTGTATATATGAATCAGTTTGTTATTATCTATTAGTTCTGTTAATTCTGTTGTATACTGTCATTAGTAATACAATATAAGTTAAATTTCAAGTAAATCTTTGACATTACCTCACTCAAGGATAAAGTAGAAGATAGAAAGACATTTTGTAAGGCAATGAAAATGAGGATCAATGGGGACTTCATATATTTCTGTTGGGCAAGTGGTACTCAACACAACCAGGTAATTACTTATAATATACAAACCTATTGATTGAGACAATCTTCTTCTTTTTCTTCTTCTTTTTTTACTTCTTCTCAATATTACAGAAGCTATATGAGAACTAAAAATGTATTCTCAGAGTTTTAATAATGTTCAGCATTTTGTACAACTCAAATGTCTACTGAAAGAAGAACAGATTTAAAAAAGCTGCTCACTGAGATAAAAGAATATTGTATAGGGAGAATATGTGGGCAGTTGATACATGCATTAACCCAATTAAAAATCCAAAAAACTTATTTTCTAATTGAGAAAGCACACACACACACACACACACACACACAGAAAGAGAGAGAGAGAGAGAGAGAGAGAGAGAGAGAGAGAGAGAGAGAGAGAGAGAGAGAGAGAGAGGGAGGGAGAGATGCATATATTTTAAGAAAAACAAAGAAAATGATGACATAGAGAAGATGGATATTTACTCTCCAGGGTCACTGGGAAAATTTCTGGAATTTGGTAAGGGAATATATAAGCATATATTTTGCCAAAATTCATTTACCTGTACACTTAATATGTCCATATTTGCATTTAATATGTATCTCTGGAAATAAAGAAAATACTAGCACTGGACTTTATATTTTAAAAATTATTCAGCAAGGAGTGAGACTACAAGTAGAAGAGGTAAGAATTCAAGTGAGAACAGACAAGTTATGAACTCAGTTTACTACAATCGTGATCAATATAACTTCTTTATTATAAAGCTTACTGAACTAAGTAATAATCTGTAGGTTTTGTAAAATGAATGTATGTCAAGACAAAAATTATTATTTTTCTTTTTTTCATGTTTTGATGATGAGTATAAAAATACTTTGCTTCTTTTATATATAACTATTTAAAGGCTTAAAGACAATACTGTTCTTTCTGGAAGGCTACTCCTGAGCCTTCATCAATAATATACCAAAATACAAAATAAATGTTGGACTTATTTGGGATTCAATGATGAAATGTTGACTGTAATTGGATTCAAACATCCAGATTTCTTGAGACTAGAGACACTTTCTGGTCTTCATTTGTCAAAAGGTCACATTGGCCCAAGAGATAGATAAGGACATAAAGTACTAAGTGCACAAGTAATAATCTGAATTAAGTCCCAGTACTCATAATGGAAGGAGAGAACTCATTCACAGAAATGTATGGCTTTACACCTGCATCATGCTAGGCTTATATTGCTAAACATACAAGTACACAGACACACAACAACCACAATATCCATATATTAAAAGTAAACATTTTTAAAGCAAGAAAATAGAAATATATCTCAGAGAGTTTTAGATTCTAATGACAAGGAACTTTCCAATATTTCTTAGTATGTTTTCTATCAAACATATCTTTACCAGATATCTCAAATCCTAGCGGAAATTTTAGTAAAAGGAAATCTGTATTAGGGAAGAGCATACCAATTGCCTTTTTAGTTTCATCAGTCATCCCTGAAAAGGTACATACAACTGGCATTTCACCAAGCAATAACACTGGGTAAAAATATGTTGGCTATGAATGTAAAGGAGAGTGGGAAGAAGTATATGAAAAGGTTTGATAGAAGAAAGAGAAAGGATAAATAATGTAATTATACTAGAATCTCAAAAATATTTGAAAAATGTTAAAAGAGCTGAAAATTCACTAAATGTTCCCATTTAGTAAAGAAAAATAGTTCAACCATAAAATGCATTCTCTTTTCTAAGTGCTATCCACTGAGATTAGTCTTCTGGAGAAAAAATATGATATTGTAATATCTGCAGCATGAATCATAAGTGCCAGCAGTAGCCATTCTGATGATGGAAATTTACTAGATGTGTGAGAGTGCTTCACTGACAATAGAGAGGACACACTATTAAAATACTTGCAGAAGTGCATCAAAGATCTCCACATTAAACCTGGTACGCTGAAACCATTAGAAGAGAAAATAGGGAAATCCTTAGAACACATAGGCACAGGATAAAATTTCCTGAACAGAACACCAATGACTCATGCTCTAAGGTCAAATATCGACAAATGGGAGTTAATGAAATTGCAAAGTTTCTGTAAGGCTAAGGACACTGTCAAGAAAACAAAACGGCAGCCAACAGATTGGGAAAAGATCTTTACCAACCCCACATCTGATAAAGCCCTAATATCCAAGTTATACAAAGAACTCAAGAAGATAGGCACCAGAGAATCAAACAGTATATTAAAAAATGGGGTACATATCTAAACAAAAAATTCTCAATTGAGGAATATTGAATGGCTGAGAAGCATCCAAAGAAGAGCTTGACATCCATAGTCATCAGGGAAATGCAAATCAAAACAACCCTGAGATTCCACCTCACACCAGTCAGAATGGCTAAGATCAAAAGCTCAGATGACAGCAGATGCTGGCAAAGATGTGGAGAAAGAGAAACACTTCTCCACTGTTGGTAGGGTTGTAAACTGGTACAACTACTCTGGAAATCAGTCTGGCGATTTCTCAGAAAATTGGACATGGTACTACCTGAAGAACCAGTTATTCCACTTCTGGGCATATACTCCAGAGATGCTCCAACATACAACAAGGACACATGCACCACAATGTACATAGCAGCCCTATTTATAATAGCCAGAAGCTGGAAGGAACCCAGATGTCCTTCAGAAGATGAATGGATACAAAAATTGTGGTACATATACACAATGGAATACTACTCAGCCACCAGAAACAATGACAAAAATGAAAAAAAAAGTTGAATGTTAAATCTGCATTGATCACCTAATTATAAGAGAAGTTGGTTCATTCCTTAAAAAAAATTTAGGTGAGGTTGAAGGGAAGTTACCATTGGATTTGCAATCCTGGCTTTTGTTGGATGGATGGGTTACAGAAAGTAATTTCAGCTCAAATTCTGCTCAGTCTATGTCCTCACTGAAACCTAGAAAGACTTACGTAAGGTAATAAGTTTAGGCTTTGTATCTCCGAGATGTAAAATTTTCTAATCTGTTCCTATAAACAGTTCTCTATTTTGGAAATACAAAAAAAAAAAAAAAAAAAAAAAAAATCCCACATTTTTCCCTTCTGTCTAAGTGTACTGAATTGACCAACGCAGAGGTTGTTGAAAGGTTTCAAATCAGTGTGCTGTACTCAGATCATTTGGTTAGATGTCTATCCAAAACTAGTCACTATAAAAACCAGAAAATGTTAATAAGCTGTTAAATGAATAAGGTGTAAGCATATTTGGATTGAGCTATCAAGTACTTGAGTGTTGTTAGTTACAAGACATCTGAGACGGCAATTTGTTGTCAAGTTGACTACATCTGAAACAAACTGCAATCCAGAAATGGAGATCACATCTGTGATCCAGCTCTTGAGTCTGGAAGACATGGGCTTTGGTCCAGATCTCAAAGCAGGAAAACACAACTTGAGTCTGGGCCATGCCTTCTGCTGGAAACCTATATAAGAACAATGGAGGAAAGAAGGTTTTGTTCTTTGATTGCTTGCCCTTGCCTTGCTAGCACAACCAGTCCTTCACTGATTCCTTCATTTTCTGTTCACAGCTTGATATTGTTGGACTAGACAGACTGCAGCCTGTAGGACATTCCATAAACCCCATATACATGGACATACTGATACAGTAACTTCTGTGACTCTAGAGGACCCTAACTGATACAAAGCCTAACAGGGAAAGTTTAAAATATGCTCCAGTATGAGAAGGATTTAAAGAGACCAAAGGTAAATGCCAACTGTATTGGACAGGATTCATCAACCTTGGAACATGAGAGATATATCTCAGCTCTGCTTTCTCTGGCACCCCACAGTCCTTGTATCAAAAACAACTTGAAAGGGTTAGCGATCTTGATATACAATCACAATGACGTGTCATCCCACCATCCTGGTAACAAGCCAGAGATGGTCTCATGGACACCTGCAATCTGAGCACTGAAACAGGCAAAGAGCTGTAGTTTGCTGGCTGCCTGCATAGCCAAAAAAAAAAAAAAAAAAAAAAAAAAAAAAAAAAAAAATGCAAATCCTGTGTTTAGGAGGAAACTCTGTCTCAATGACTAAGGTGAAGAAAGATAGAAGGGAACAGCAGACACCCTCTTGGACTTCTACATGCACACACACATATACACACACACAAACACACAAATAAATCTTTTTTTTTTAATTGAACAGCTTTATTTTTAAAAAATCAAAGATAAATGTACAGATTTTAGAGATTTTTGCATAAAAGTATGTGAATATATTTTTGTCAGTACTTGATTTTTTTTTAGAGGTTTGATAGTGTGCATTGAAATCTTACTAGTTAGAATTAGCATGAAATACATGAAAAACAAGTTGTAACCTGGAAATAGTAAAAGTTTTCTTGGTATGTAAAGATTAAGCATAATGGTTTTTCATTACTTTTTTTGGTATTAGGTTGTCAATAAATGTCTGATAGAATTCTGCAATGAAAAAAAAATTGTGGTACATTTACACAATGGAGTACTACTCAGCTCTCAGAAACATTGACTTTATGAAATTCTTAAGAAAATGGATGCATCTAGAGAATATCATCCTGAGTGAGATAACCCAATCTCAAAGAACAGACTTAATATGCAGTCACTGATAATTGGATACTAACCCATAAAGCTCTAAAAACCTGAGAAACAACTTACAGACTATATGAAGTTCAAGAAAAACAAAGGCCAAAAAAAATGAAAAATCATTATGTTGAATCTTTTTTTTAACAACTTTATTTTACAAAACAAAGATAGATGTACTGATTTTAAGCATTGTTTGCATAAAATTATATAATACATTTTTGTCAGTACTTTTTTCAATTTTAAAACAATTTTTACATAAAACTGTATGAATATATTTTTAGTCAGTACTTGATTTTTTTAAAGGTTTGATAGTATGCATTGAAAACTTAATATATTGAATCTTTACACACCAAGAAAACTATTTCCAGGTTACATCTTGTTTTACATATACTTTATGCTCATTGTAACTAGTAAGATTTTAATGCATACTATAAAACCTTCAGTTACTGATAATGGGATACTAACCCCAGAAAGCTCTAAACAACCTAGAAACAACTCACAGACTGTGTCAAATTTCAAGAAAAAAAAAGAATATATTTTAATTAAAATAGAACTGTATCATATCCACATTTCCTTCCTACATTCTTCCCAATTTCTCTCCAATACCCTCAAACTAATATCCTCTCTTCCTATATTATTGTTACATATATACATATGTGTATGTATATGTACCCACAAATACTTAATTACAACCTTCAAAAATGTATTTGTATACTTCTATGCAAAAATTTACATTTATCTTTGTTTCTTAAAGCTTTTCAATAAAAATATCAAGTACTGAAAAAATGTATTAATATACTTTTATGCAAAAATGCTTTTAAAATCTACATTTATCTCTGTTTTTCAAAATAAAGTTGTTAAATTAAAAAATATAAATAAATAAATAAATAGATAGATAGATAAATAAATAAATAAATAAATAAATAAAATACTTGCAAAACAGAACAAAACTAGCTAGACTCAGCAACTCTCTAAGGCAACCACTTCTAATGGGGCACCACTTTCTCAATCAATAAATCCAGGTCCTTTTTTTGTGATGTTGGCAGGTATATAACTAGGAATATAAAAGAAATTTTCAGTTGCTTCCAGAAGGTTAAAATTTATTAGTAATGTTGAATAAGAATGATAAAATCATATATAAATAAATAAATGTCTACCAATACTTCTCTCATGAGTGACCTCTTTTATACACATTTGCATCATTTACTTGATAACTGCTCATATTCTTATTGCCTATGTTATTTGACACAATCATGATCAGTAACTTAAGATTTCAGTTGGAAGTGTCATTATAATATGTTCGAAATATGATTTAGCAGTTAGAAAAATTAAGTAATTGTGTGTGTGTGTGTGTGTGTGTGTGTGTGTGTGTGAAAATACAATTCACATAGAGGTTATGTCACAGGAGAAATGAGCTGACTGCTTGAAAATGTGAAACATACTAATAACACATTGTGCATAAATTACAGTTAGGAAACAAATATATAAAGACAGATATCTAGGGCTGGAGAGATGATTCAGGATCATGTTCTGATTTTTCAAGGACTCCAGTTGTTTTCCCATTGCCAATGTCACACAAACACACCCTCTGTCTGTCACCCTGAAGATATGATAGTTGTTGACTTCTGTCAGTAGCAGGATCTCCAAACACAGACACACACAAACAAACGAACACACAATTAAAAATAAAATGCATATTAGTGGGATTAAGATTTTCAAGCTCCCTTCTCTATATATGGACTTTCTTAGGTTTCTGTTATTTTTCTTATATTAGCCATGTTAATTTGATATAGATGGTCTGAGAGACAAAGAGAACACTATCAACCCAGAACATTATAACTATTTATATACGCCTATCATGTCAGACTAGAGGACAACAGAGCCCAAACTCATGAAAGTATTATAAACACCCCTAAGCTTTTAACTAATCAGTTCTTTGAAAAAACTCAGAGGTTCATCTTGTATTAATCCAATATATTTTTATAGTCTACACTTGATCTTAGCCAAAAGGCTGAGAAGCAATTACTTTTATATTCTACTCACCCATTAAAAAACTTGAGTCACCAATTATTTAACTAAGCCATTGTACATACTATAAAAGTAAAATAAAACTCACTCAATTTCCCCAAATGTGAAATTTCCTCTTCTTAACTCCCTTAAATATAGCAGAATCCACTCAATAAAAGAGGATTTGCTCATCATGAAACCTAACTTCTTCAGGCCTATGAATATACTGTTTCATTCCTCTGAGATTCTTTTATGCCAATTTCTATTTTTACTTACATAAAATTAATTTTAATTTATTAACCTGCTAATCCATTTACTTAATTTTTATTGCTGTTATTTCTGACATAAACAAACCAGAATGATTATTCCTGCTCATTTGGATTTCATTTGCAGGTTTTATATTATTTATCTATATTTTATTTACCAAATGTGTATGAAATTGGTGCATCTCAGACATTGTCACAAACTATGAGACAGCTCTGGATTTCATATTATGCTCTAGCAGTTTCATAACTATATTCAACTGTAACATGTTGTGTGTGATGAAATTTAAAATGTGAGGGGTCTTATTCTTTTTATTGCCAGATGAAGTAGAGACGTCTGTTTGATGCTGGCATCTGAAAGCTAATTGGAACAATCCAGACCTGTTGCTCTCCACTGACAGTGATCTAGTTTACCAGCATTGTACAGCAGATAGATAGCAAGAAGTGCCACAAAAAGTATCTTAATCTCTATTTCAGTTTCATCATTGATAAGTGATGTGTCATAACCATTTGGAGAACACTACTCAGCATTTGGAGTATGTAAATCAGTCACTGATATAGACAGCCCACTTTGACATATTTTAGTATCATCTCCATATTACTGACAAGGTGACTAGGTAAGTAGCTACCTTCCCAAACCCTCTTTCTCTCCCTTCCTCCATTCCGATATGATAGCATTTGAAATACTCTTCAAAAAGAACTGTACATTTTTCAAGTAATTGTTCTATAGAACTTATAGAATGAATATACATGTAGAATATACTGGAATGGCTTATAAGCTGCAGTACAAATAACCCAACAATGGCTGGCTATAAATGGGAAGTCCAAGAACCTAGTAGTTGCTTAGTCCCATGAGGCTGGGTGTTTCAGTTGTTTTTCTATATAAGCTGGGAAGGTGGCTACAATAGATAAGCTGGGCAGTTAGGTGCAAGCAAGAGAAGAGGAATGAACTGTTTCTTCTTCCAGCCTCAAGTGCTGGATCAAAGCTTGTGTCTTCCAGCCTTCAGATCTGGGTCACAAATCTGTCCTGTCATCTTCTGGGTTGTAGTATATTCCAGGTATAGTCTGGTTCATTATCATAAATAGGTACCACAGCAAGATAATAGCTTTGAGGTACATACAGTGTACAGATGGACATCAACAACTGATGTGGTCCTCCTTAATTCTGTTCATTATTTTCTATTAAGTCTTCAATAAACACTACTTTTAATAAATTTAATTTAGTGAATGATTATTTACTTAAAGGCAAATGTATAGACTCCATTACATTGTAGTTATTTTGATTCAATTTTAGGTACACTCATCTCTCTTTTTAATGTGTGTGTGTGTGTGTGTGTGTGTGTGTGTGTGTTGGTGCCTGAGGAGGCCAGAAGATGGAGTTGGACTTCTGAAGCTAGAATTACAGATAGCTCATCTGGTCTTCTGAGACAGAACCAACCTCACTTAATTGCCAAACCACCTCTCTAACCATGACATCATGGCTTATCTAATCTAATGTAGGTGATATTTTTATGAATAAATCAAAATTTGAAAAATAGCAAATACATTCTTAGGATTTGCTTTAGAATGATTAACAATATATTTTCACTGTTGCTTCTCTATACTCTAAAGCTAGTGAGAGAGAGAGAGCTTTGACTTAACTATTATAAGATTTAGCTGTAAAGCATAGTCTTTTCTCCAATGCCATATTATAGAAGCACCCTAATAAAATGGCAAATATCATTCTAATGATGTACTTCTCATCTTTTCCCCTGTGCGAACAATATTCAGGGGCTCTGTTTGAAATAATCAATAGAAAACAAATTGCTTGACATAAGAGAGTAAAGGAAATGTGGAAGGATTTTTCCTTAAAAAGGTGAAAATGGTTTTAGAAGCTTGTATCTCTCTCAAATGAAGATTCTTCACACCAAACATGATGTGAGGGTACAAGGGTAATCTATTACCTTCAGGAATTCAGGCCGTAAACTTTTAGGACAGATTTAATCTTCTGCCAGCTATTGGGGAATGATAAAAAATTCAAAACCCTTCTTATTAATTACAATTTTGAAAACTCCCTTGTGAGTACTCCTTCTATTTTTGGTCATGGGCCTTTGGGAAAATGAAGCAACTTGAGACTTATTACTTAAGGATGCAGTGCAGAAAAGGACCACAGAGATAATATGAAATAGAGTAGAGCAAGGATCAATAATTTAGTAGGGAAAGAAAACCATGATGGAATAGAGAATTTATCATAAAATATGTGATTTATACTGCAAACTTCAACACAAATACTTAACAGAAGTTTCAGTGTTGATTGAAAGACAAGAGTGTAGATCAGTAATTAGTTAATTTAATTAAGTAATTAAGATAGAGCTCCATCACACATTGTTATGAAGTAGAGAACAATCAAGAAGCATTTGTGAAGTGTGAATGATAAAAATAAAAATCTGGACTACAATATGTGACTTTTAGGTGATCACACAGCACTTAGAAAAGGAACAATCTGAACTATCTGGTCCTAGAATGTGTTCACTGGTTGCTACTGGAGCTGCTGATGTCTGCATTACTCAGTGGAAATTGCCCCTCATCTACTAGATTGTTCTTCTAAACTATATTTAAAATTTACTTTCTCACTGTTTCTCCTATGACCTTCATGTCAATCACTAGAATCTGAACTCCTCTCATGATTGTAAGCTGTTTTCTCTTTGTGTGTACATGGTTATCAGATTATTTTATTCATACTTAAAATACTATATATTAAAATTTAACATTGTAGTCCATGAATTGTGTATACATTTCATTATATTATACTTAGTTCTTAATTTTGGTTATTATGTGTGCAGGCATGTGTATTCTTGCCAATGCAGGCTTGTGTAGAGACCAGAGGTTGATTTTAAGATGTCTGTTTTGATTGCTTTTACATGTGGGTGAGATGGGGTTTCTTACTACAGTAGCGTTCTGTGTTTCGTCTTGACTTGATAGCCAGTAAACCTTGGGACCCTTGTCTACTCTGTTCTCCCAGTGATGGTTTTAGAACAATGTACAGCCAGTTTGTGCATACACCAATGTATTCAAGTCTCATGTGTATTGAGACTCAAATTCAAGTCTTCATGTTTTCATAAGTAAGTACTTACCCACTGAACCATTTGTTCCACCTTCACTCTGTCTTTTAAAAAATTATAATCTGTATATTTATCTAAGTTTCCAAAGGGGCTAAAGGCATTAGTAACTTTTAAGATAACAGAAGACATAGCCTATAGGGTGAAGATATGTATATATAACACACAATAGAGATCACTTGAGAATTTTAGAGAAAGGGGTTCTATCAAGATGTCTTCAGCTGCTATTTTCTCACTATGTGTCTTAGAGCTCTTCGTGAGATAAAGCTCTGTAGGGAAATTCAGTCTTCACTACGTGTCTGTTGTCATCATAAATAATTTTATAATTTTATAAGTTCTCTTAGTACATATTACTGCCAGGCATTGAACAATATCTGTATTAACTGATATGTTATGTACTATAGTTCTCATCCACTTTAATAGTATCACACATTTTTCATGTGGAAACACTGGGGCTCAGCTATTCATGCAAATCACTATCAAGGAGATGGTGAACTCATCTGAATATAGGTTATTCACTTCCAGCTATGTAGTATGCATTTCAGTTACCATATAAGGCTCTGACTTCCTAATCAAGCATTATGGATGCACTTTCACTTATGAATGTACATTCCTTTATGACACAAAGTGATGCTTTGTGTCAGTTTAGTTGAACTTATGCTACTCTCGTCTGGAATGGGTGAAGCAATTACAATTAAGACAGTTCCCACACAGTCAGAGAGTGGTACTCATTCTTCTCCCTGGCCATTCCAGTAAGACTAGTAGCTGCTATTGCTGCTAAAGGGCTGATACTGTCAGCCCTGGTTTTGGACCCTGAATTGGCAGTTGGTTTACATCAGGGGAGAGAGATGGTAGATGAGATTGGGAAGCCAGGACTATAGCAACCCATTCGGGCCCGAAATTGAGTAGGAGTAATGCAACATACCTGAACGCCACAGTCCTTTCTTCAACATAGCTTCTTCCTGTTTAGAGAACTAAAAATTGATATTTCTTTTAGTAGCCCTTAAAAACAAACATAAACCATTTGTTAGACAAAAATTATATTGCCCAATGGGAAGAAAACAACTCATGAGAATGTCCATTATTATTCATCAAATATTTAGTATTTGATAACAAACATAAATATGAAGTATTACTTGTATAAACATATGTGTATATATTTGTTTGTGTTTCTAAATATGTGTCTACAAATTCTAGCATCCTAAATTATGTTATCTCCTTTCCTAGAATCTCCTGTTATATTCTAGCTTCCTCATGTCTGAGATGATACAGATTATTTAGAAGTAAAGATCTTAAATTACTGCTTAATCATAGACAATAATCATTACAAATTAAAAAAAAAATTGTTCTGGTCACATATATTTAATATGGTGACTCCAGTGTTCTATTATTCACTAAGAAATATATTTACGACATACAGCCAGCTGGCTTCCAGCCTCGGTCATTCATGTAAATTTAATAACAATATTGTAACTGTGTTATAAAGTTTATAATGCATAACCTTTTAGTAGACTCATATAGAAGCAGATAAAGGATTATAATTGTGCAGAGGGGGCATTAGGTAGGCTGACTGCAATGAATTTATGGAATGCCTGGTTTATACCCTGCAGCATTATTTTGCTAGCTTTTGACGTGTGCACCTCAGTGAGGTGACTTCTTCCACCAGGTATGTGTAAGATACATTGACAACACTGCACAATAGTTGTGTGACTCCATTACAAACATCCCTGCTTCTGGCCCTGACATTTTACAGTGCTAAAAAGGTGAATAGGCAACCTCCAATTAACCTCTGAGTTGTATAAACATTATCACCTACAGCATTTGCCCTTGCAGCACCACTGAATTTGATTTCACCAAATTTCCTGGTAATCATATATATTGACCTTGAAAAAACATAGTTCTTTCAGACTTTTCTTTAAAGTGAGGCAATCACCCAATCCCCTCATATAAATTTAGGATGTTTTTGCCTATGTTAGCCTCTGAAGATAGCTTGCTAAAGAGTTGGGAAGGTTTTAAAAACCTCAACTTGGCATTGTTCATTTGGGAAAATTGATTCTAACTTTTTTTTCTTGAGATTTTTGTACACTAGACAATCAAATGCAAAAGCTGAACAAAGATAAATGTTCTATTTGTGGTAAGGCTATGTGAAAATGGAAGGTTTTTAATCACTGCAAAGACCTACCATGTCATCCTCTTCATTTCTCCGCAAGCATAGGGTTGCTCCCTCTGGTATAATCTTTATAGTTTTCCTGTCCAGAACAGACTTAAATGAGACCAGATGTTGGCTGTCCAGTAATGTTTGTGTCATTTCTCTGTTGGAAAACTAGCATTCTCTTTTTCTAACTTTACAGAAATTCCCACTTCTTTCTAAAATAACAACAAAAATTAAAACTGAATTTAATTTTATTTCACCATGGTGGCTTGCTAACATTAATTATGCTCTGTACAATTAGTAAATGTGACCATTCAGACAACACCTTACTGCCTTCAATTTTGTAATCTAAAAGTTTAAAGGATGACCAATATTTTAAATTATATAAAACTCATTAAATGTTTTCACAGTTATTCTATAAAAGTTTTATTTCACAGAAATCAAGTTGTGAAAATGTTGGACTTGAATGTTTTTGTGCATAACGTTATTGTATGGTAAGCCTCATAACCAGCTATCATCTTATTAATTTATAACATGCTGCTTCAATACATGACTGGAACCATAACGCTGATTGGAAAGTTACTGCAAATAGTAAATTGTGTCTAAAAATGAGAAAAGTGTAAATTGGCAATGTGATTCTTGACTTCTTTTAAGTTAGTTTATGTATTATGTAGCGAACACATAATTTATAACGATGCACACAGCAAGCAAATTACATCCTAATTTATCAGGAAACAACTTCAAGTATGCTTAAATTTATTAAATATATGTAAATGAGTGTACCTGTGTGTATATATGTGTACCACATCCATCACCCATGACCATGGGGTTCAAAATATTCTGTTATGTCCCCTGTAACTGAAGTCAGGGATGGTTGTGAACTGAGAATTGAAACAGAGACCTCTGAAAGAACAACATTTGATCTTAATTGCTAAACTATCTGTCCATCCCCTCAAATAGTGACTAAGAACAATGGTTTCAGAGAAAATTAAATTCGTCAAACAAGACAAATAAGTATCTAAACAATATACAAAGTTGGATAAGTAGCACTTTCTAACAAAATATGTTTAACACAGGACAATGAGTATTTTTATTTCTATAGATGTCATGAGAAAATACTACAAAGTATATACCTCACATAACAAATGGTTCATTTGTTACATTTCTAGAGACCAGAACCCCAAGTCTCTCTTAAGGTTGGTGTGGTGTCTTACAAGACCTTGCAGGGAACAGTTACTACCATGTCTTCATGAAGCCTTACTTTTTTGGTGAATACATTGGTGGTGCCTTTGTTTATTCCCAGTTTCATCTTATTGACAAGATATAAGGTACATGAAGCCTAATCTAAGGACTTTATTTTATGTTTATTTAGATCTTTATTATTTGTGCAAGAAAAAAAATCCCACATTCTAATAATCTGAGAGTGGGAAATGCAGAATATGGATTTTGGTAGGCCATGATCTATATATAACTCTGCCATGAATCCAGGCTCAAGTCAGGCTTGCCAATAGATTTTGGCATAATGGATGGCTCTTCTAAGCTAAACTTTTCTGTGAGGTTTTTAACTGATTAATGAAATACTGAAATGATTATGGTTGCTTTGAATTAACTAGGATTGATTTCTACTGTGTAAAATCATACCTGTACACTGAAGTCATAGAGAAAACAGACAAGTAATGTTCTCTGGCTTATCCTATGAACTAATACTTGATACTTACATACTATGTATAATGCCTGGATACTCACAGCACTGAGCCTTAAATGACTGAAAGAAATTCAGAGTAGTTGAAGAAATCAATTTATTGGGAAGCTTCAGGGAACTCGGAGTTAATGGAAAGCTATACAGAAAAGACAGAAGGAAGAGTTTTCAGATAGAGAAGCAGAGAGAAGAGGCAAAATGCCATACATACAGTTGAAAGGACTTAGAAAAAGTGCTGAGAATACAATCATGCAAATGCAAACACCAGGACCTACATTGCTATTCTTAGTCTCATATCACTTGCAGAAACCTTTCCTCAGTGGTCCAGGAATGGAAAGGAAGACACTGAAAATTGTCTTTGTGTTAGATGAGTTTTTTGTGATTGGTCCTCAACTGGCCACCATGCACAATGGAGCTGAAAAGACTATTCAGTGGGGTACAGCAATATTTGAGAGTCAGAACAGGAACTAGGAAGGCAAATCATGACAGCACTCTTTGTGCTGAACCATTAAAAGCACCGAGTTGAACAGCTGTTGCTGATTTCCCAATAATTACCAGTTATGTTTCAGACCCAATGAAAATTTCCCAAGAGGCTTTGGAAAGGAAAGGTCAACCCTGCCTGTGATAGTTGGAATATGGTTTGGTAGCCGACTGTACATGTGTAAAGACCTTGAAAGATGCCTAGGGTCTGAATCATCAGTCCAGGTGACACAGCAGGATGCAGGGAGGGAACCATGGCTGCGAGGACGTGAACATGAGCATGATGGATGTTGAGAAGAGAAGGCAGCTTGGAGATGCAAACTCCTTCTGGCAAGTTCTACCAGATCAGGGAGACTATTTCCAGGGGGAACTGCATAGAAAAACTCTTCTGTTTCCGCAAGGAGGGTTTTGATTTATTGGCCAACAGAAACTCACTGAAGGTTCTTTAGTCGTCATTTCCCAGTGGCCCAACATCTTTTGTTTGAAATTTCAAGACAGCCCAGCAGAAGTTGTTCAGGGTCCTGGGAATCTCAGCTGTCATCAATTTTGCTTTTAGCTACTGTTAATAAGTTCTCTTATAGCTAATATTTCTTCTTTAAAAGTCTTGCTTCCTTTACTTTTTTCTGAATTTTAATACAATATTATGTTTCCTATTTTTTTTAATTTAGAAATACTTAAAAGTTAACTATATCATATTGTAGAAAATAAAATTATTTTGACTTTTGTCTAAATAGGGTTTTTCTGGTGTGCATACTGCTTTTACTCTAAAACAGAAAACGAAATGAACCACCACCAACAACAAAACAAAAACAAAAGCAAAAATCAAACAAAGAAACAACAACAAAACAACAACAAAACACCTCATGAAAAAGTAATTAAAATTGGTTAAATTTGTTTGGCCATATCACCTCTTAAATACTGCCAAAGAACAGATTTGTGAAATTTATGCTGGGTGTATTTTTTCTTTGCAAATATCATGCTAATATGAGTCCAAAAAGCTCAGAATACCAAAGTAACAATTTGTATTTGACAGACCTTACAAAGCTCAAAAGGAAGGAAGGCAAAAATGTGGATGCCTCAATCCCTTATTAGACTGGAGAAAAAAAAGACACACAGGAGGAAATACAGGGACAAAGAGAGGAGCAGGGATTGGAAAAAAGGTCACCCAGAAACTGCTTTACCTGGGGATCCATCTCATATGCAGCCACTAAACCCAAGCACTATTGCTGATACCAAAAAGTGCTTACTGGAAAAAGTCTGATATTGAGGCCTCCTCAGAGGCTCTGCCAGAGCCATACTGATACAGATGAGGAGGCATGCAGCTAACCATCGAACTGACCTCGAAGACCCCAATGGAGGAGCTAGAAAAAGGACTGAAAGAGCTGAAAAGGTTTGCAACCCCATGGGAAAAACAATATTATCAAACAACCAAACCCTCCATAACTCCCAGCAACTAAAACACCAAACATGGAGAGACCCTTGACTCCAGTTGCACATGTAGCAGAGGATAGCATTTTCTGGCATCAACGGGAAGAGAGACCTTTTGTCCAGTGAAGGCTCATTTTCCCAGTGTAGGGGAATGGGTGAGATGGGAATGGGTGGTTGGGAAAGGAAGCACCTTTATGGAAGTAAGGGGAAGGGAATGTTGAATACTAGTGGGGAAAGGAGATAACATTTGAAGTGTAAATACAGAGATATCAAATAAAAATGAAAATATATAAATAGTAGCAAAAAATAATTTATTTTAAATAGACCTGACTTTACATAATGTTCTTGTGAATATGTTTATTGTATAGCATACAAGTCCTGTGCATGCAGTGGTCATGCAGATATGTTCTGTGCAGAGGCCAGAAGAAGGTGTCAGATGCCCTGTTCTTATATTTTTGAAGCTTTTATTCAGGGCTTTTTTTTGGCTTTGTTTTGTTTTGTGTTTTTTTTTTTTTTTTTTTTTTTTTTTTTTTTTTTTTTTTTTTGCTTAGGGTGTCAGCTAACAAATCCCATTTATCCTCCAGTTTCTGTCAACAACAGAGCCAGGGTTCCAGGTACTTGGGCTTTTATGTGTGTGCTGAGGATAAAAAATCAGGCTCTCGAGTCTAACAAAGTGAGCTTTTTGATTGAGCCAGTTCTATAGTGTTTATGGAACTTTTCATGCTTTATCGATATGGGTTTTGATAAATATAGCTGTTTCAGATCATGTGAAACTCAACATAGACACATTAATTTTAAATTTGGCAACTTGTTCTTGCCATATTCAGATAAATGGTCAGAATAAATTAATGATTACTTTTATAAATCCTGCCCTCTATCTATACTCTACCTGGACCCTGCACATATTTTTTGATATATGTTACTCAAGTAGAGTAATAATTCTCATATTAAATGTATTAAATTTGTATTAAGGGTAAGACATTTCATCTCTGCTGAGTAAAAAAAATCATGACTTTGATATAATACATTCAGTTTAACAAAAACAATTTAAAGAAAGGTTCTTGATCATTGTTAAGACATTGTATTATCATAGTATAGTTATATTTCTTCTCATCAGTAAACAATAGAATCTTATAGTCTGTGTGGTTTCTTTAACCCCTCATTACCCGCATATTATTAGGTGTACAATAAAGTTTGTATGCTCTTTTTGTTTCACTCATAAGAACTAACTGATTTTAAGGAATTATAAAGGAAATTATCAATTTTCGATGAAACATAAAAGGACAAAATTTGTACATATTTATTGATCAAGTTCCATAATGAGTAATACACTTAGAGAGACACCAATACCACATTACTATGACATTATCAATGTGGATCTCATATTTCTCTCTGTTCACTCTGTAGTAGAGACTATAAAAGACTCACCAACACTTTTATTGACATACATGGATTGTGGTTATGTTGGGACTTTGCCAATCTTATCTCTAATTTATTTAGCATGTCACTTAAACTCCCATTTCTCAATACAGTGTATATAAATATCTAAGCCACACTTCATTTTACATATATTGCAAATCTTTAAGGAATACAGAATTGCTCTATCCTTTTTGAATGGTTGCAATCAAGGCATTGATAGTTATTTTAGGGACATATATTTATTCAGAGCATACTGTTTTAAAACAATAATGTAACTGAGCCATATTTTCAATAGAGGTCCTACTTGACAAGTTTCTGCTCTATTGATTTTATATCGCTCTTGTGTGATGCGAAATTACTCGATAGCTTTTACACCTGCGGGAATTTTTACTAAGATGTTACATTAAAACATTTTTTAAAAAGTCCAAACACAGCAAAGTGAGATTAGAAGTGAACCAAATAAACAACAACAAAACAATTTCTTTAAAAATCAATGACAATTTATTTTTACATATTTCATATTTTTGGACTTGTCTTTATGCTTTTCTTATAATTAAGACCATTTGACTAAATCTACCCTCATTTTCTCTACCAATATATACAATACAATATGTACATAGATACATATATACATACACATACATGCACACACATACACACACACAAACATACATGCACATAGCTTTTTTTATAATTTCAGTTTCGGTAAACATCGTAAACAGTTTTCTTTTCTTTTAATTGAACAACTTTATTTAAAAAAAAAAACAAAGGTAAAAGTACAAATTTTAAGCACTTTTCCATAAAAGTATACGAATACATTTTTGTCAGTACTTGGTTTTTTTAAAGGTTTGATAGTGTACATTAAGATCTTACTAGTTACAAGGAGCATAAAGTACATGTAAGAAAAGATGTAAACAGATTTTTTATGTGACTTCTCATATACTCAATATGAGAAATAATTAATTTTTTTAAAAATGAAAGTGAATGATTATATTATAGAAATAGGGAAGAGTAGGAAAGGAGTGAATTTCAGCCATGCTATTTAAGTTTTTTTACATACAACATAAGTGCCAATTGTGGAAAAATCACTCATTGACAACTTTGATCCTCAACACCAGAGTGGAAATTCCAAGCCAGAATACTTCAATTAGCATTATAATAAGTGAAACTTTCTGATTGCTATTTGTTCTCTCTGAATATTTGTCTGGATCACAAAGCTCAAATGCAAGAAATCCTCCTTCCATTTTAGATTCGATTATGACTCATTTTTTTTTTTTACTTTATTTTAAAGAAAAAAGATAAATGTACAAATTTTCAGCATTTTTTCATAAAAGTATACGAATACATTTTTAGGTTGTAATTAAGTATTTGTAGGTACATATACATACACATATGTATATATGTAACAATAATATAGGAAAAGAGGCTATTAATTTGAGGAAAGAGGAGAGAACCTAAGTAGGGGTATAGGGAGGAAAGGGGAATGTGATACAGTTCTATTTTAATTAAAATATATTCTTTTTTTTCTTGAACTTCAGATAGTCTGTGACTTGTTTTTGGGATGTTCAGAGCTTTCTGGGGTTAGTGTCCCATTATCAGTGACTGCATATTATGTCTGTTCTTTTGTGACTGGGTTATTTCACTTAGGATGATATTCTCTAGATGCATTCATTTTATTAAGAATTTCATTAAGTCATTGTTTCTGATAGCTGAGTATTACTCCATTGTGTAAATATACCACAATTTTTGTATCCATTCATCTACTGAAGGACATCAAGGTTCATTCCAGCTTCTGGCTATTATAAATAGAGCTCCAATGAACATTGTGGTGCATGTATCTTTGTTGTATTTTGGAGAGTCTCTGGGGTAAATGCCCAGAAGTGGAATAACTGGTTCTTCAGGTAATATTATGTCCATTTTTTCTGAGGAACTGCCAGATTGATTTCCAGAGTGGTTGTATCAGTTTACAACCCCACTAGCAGTGGAGAAGTGATCTTTCTACACATTCTTGCCAGCATCTGTTGTCATCTGAGTTTTGTATCTTGGCCAATCTGACTGGTGTGAGGTGGAATCTCAGGTTTGTATTGATTTCCATTTCCCTGATGGCTAAGGATGTCAAGCAATTCCTTCGATGTTTCTCAGACATTCGATATTCCTTGATTGAGAAATTTTGTTTAAGTCTGTACCCCATTTTTCAATAGGGTTGTTTAATTCTCTGGTGTCTAGCTTTTTGAGTTCTTTGTATACCTTGGATGTTAGGCCTCTATCTGATGTGGGGTTAGTAAAGATCTTTTCCCACTCTGTCCTCTGCCGTTTTGTTTTCTTGACAGTGTCTTTAGCCTTACAGAAACTTTGCAATCTCATTAAGTCCAATTTGTCAATCTTTGACCTTAGAGCTTGAACCATTGGTGTTCTGTTCAGGAAATTTTCTTGTACCTATGAGTTCTAAAGTTTTCCCTACTTTCTTATCTAATAGATTCAGTGTACCTGGTTTGATATGGAGATCTTTGATCCACTTACACTTGAACTTTGTACAAGGAGATAAGAAACAGTCTATTTTTATTCTTCTGCATGCTGAGTGCAAGTTGGACCAACACCATATATTGAATAGGCTGTCTTTTTTCCATTGAATGTTTACAGCTCATTTGTCAAAATCAGGTGACCATATATCTGAGGGCTCATTTCTGGATCTTCTATTCTATTCCATTGATCTACTTGCCTATTTTTGTACCAGTACCATGCAGTTTTCAGCACAATTGCCTTGCAATATAGCTTTAGGTCAGGGATAGTGATGCCTGCAGATGTTTTTTTTTTTTGTTGTTGAGGATGGATTTTGCTATTCTAGGTCTTTTGTTATTCCAGATGAAATTGCACATTGCTCTTTCCAACTCATGAAGAACTGGGCTGAAATTTTGATGGGGATTACATTGAATCTGTAAATTGCTTTTGGTAAGATGGCGATTTTTAAAATGGTGATCTTTCCAATCCATGAGCATGGGAGATGTTTCCATTTTCAGAAATCTTCCTCGATTTCCTTCTTTAGAGGTTTGAAGTTCTTGTCATACAGGCCCTTCACTTGCTTAGTTAGAGTTATACGAAGGTATTTCATAGTTTTTTGTGATTATTGTGAAAGGTATCTTTTCCCTAATTTCTTTCTCCACATGTTTGTCCTTTGAGTATAGGAAGGCTACTGATTTGTTTGAGTTAATTTTATATCCTTCCACTTGGCTGAACTTGTTTATCAGGTGTAAGAATTCTCTGGTAGAAGTTGTGGGGACTTAAGTACACTATCATGTCATCTGCAAATAGTGATGTTTTTACTTCTTCCTTTCCAATTTGTATCCCTTTGATTTCCTTTTGCTGTCAAATTGCTCCGGCCAGGACTTCCAGTTGAATAGGTAGGGGGATATTGGGCAGCCTTTTCGAGTCCCTGTTTCCAGGATACAGGAGAGCAGCAGCACAAAGATGTTATAATAACATACAAAGAATTGTGCAAGCTCAAGACAGACCATATTCTTCCACAGAGAGGTAAGGTGGATATTAAGTCCTACTTCAAGCCTACAAGCTATTGACAATTGGTAGCTGCTAGTATGAATCGAGTTAGTTTTCTTTAGAAGTTTAGTTCATACTAAGTATGCCATGTTCTAGTAGAAGACCACATATTAAAGAAACAATAAGTCAGACAAGATAAGTTAAAAAAAATGGACACAATGTTATGTAGGTTGGAAAGTTATGATGAGTGGATATGAAAGGCCTCGTAGGGAGTGGTTAAGATGATCAAAACACATCAGATAATATTTTCAGACAAACAAATAAAATGACTATTATATGTGTAAAAATGAATATAAGGAAGCATTAGAATATCAAAAATAAAGAGCTCAGAAATACAAACAAAAGCTGTAGATAAATGTTCAAGCACACACAAATCTTTGATATTACATTCCTTTACTTTGGCACACAGGTATCCCTGATTAAATGCTAACTTTAAATTGATTGTAATTTAGAAAGTGTGTATTTGTATCTATGCATCTTTAAAGAGAACATTTAATTATATATGTACAGACACACACATACACACACACACACACACACACACACACACACACACACACACACACCATGGACACCTAACACAAACAAGCACACATAAAGTAGGAGGATGAGAGAAAGGCTCTATAAAAGCTGAGATAGACTAGAAAATATTTTTTTAACATTTCTTTGATTTGTAAACAAGACTGATGTGCTATCTATAATGTGTAGTTGTTTGAGAAAGGTGATTTGCCTCTAATTAATTTTTAATTATGTATAGTACTTGGTATGAGTATTTTTTAGCATTACAAAATATTTTCAAACTTACCACTGATTCTACTTGAGTGCCTAGTTAATTCTGCCTTATGACTGTGATGTGTTATAATAAATGTAATAAATTAACTATGAATCATGCTATCAACAGGTAGCTCCCACATACTGAATTTCCCAATTATTTCAGGCATAGTACCACGTATTTCCTATAAGATAACCATTATCAATTGTTGGAATGATATTTTTGGACACTTTTAATGATATTAGTTAGCCTTCTAATTTGTTAAAATTAAAATACTATGACCTAGAGCAAAAGGTACGATAGTGATGTGGAACATCCCAAAGAAAGAGGACCTCTGGAAAAGAAGAGGCACATCCTAGAGAATCTACCAAGCAGATGTGAAAGAAGAAGCAAGTGCTGGAACTGAGAAGTAACAAGTCAGATAAAATACATTAGAGTAAAAAATGGTTTAATAAATCATAAAATCTAGTTGGGAACAAGAGTAAGCAAAAGCCTTAAAGAATTTATAATATGTCTCCATGCCATTATTCAAATCTAGGTGGGCATAGGAAGGCCTATGGTTATAATCTATGGTTTCCATGTGGAAGAACAATGGTTTATTTAATTGTGTTCAGAGAGAGAGAAAAAAAAGGAAACAAAAACAAAGTAAGAGGCATCAGCCAGCCATGTCCTTCAAATGAGATGCAGTCTCTAATTTTGTTATTAGTAAACCATAGTACTGTAGTCGGCTAACTACCTTCCCTTTATCACTCAGTCTAATACTTTGCTAATTTTTTACTTTTAGTTTTATACTTGTTTCCCATAGATGGTAATATGTAGTAAATAATTGAGGTGTCTCAAAATGGCCCTTATTGTTTTGATCTTAGAGAATTCTATACAAGAGCATTGTGAGTCAGGAAAATAATTAAAAGTAGAAATATGAAGAGGTTTCATAGCATATACATTGAAATAATTTATAACATTTGCACAAATGCATATCCTCCACGGTAGAAAAATTACAGAAGTAATAAATCTTATATCTGAGAACATAAAATATATGACCTACATCTTTTAATTCACACTTGATTGCTCTTGAGTTATTAATAGTAATTTTGGTTTCAGTGATTCTTTGTCTTACATATATATTTCATTTAGTCTTACTGTGGCATGAACTTAGTTTCTATACTAAAGTTTTCTCATGGTACTTTTAAATTCCAGTTTGTTTAGCACAAGTCTTCTGTTTTGTAACCAATGGTGATGATTAAACAGGAGTGTAAAAGATTTAAAACAGAATCATAAGAGAAACTGTATTAAACTGATTAAGAATGACTAAAAACTAATACCAATCAATTCTCTTTTCTTACAGCCAGTGTGAAGCACATGCTGACATTTTCAGAAGCAGAAAACAACTGCTCTCCAAAGCTGTGTCAGACACTATACTAACTGAAACACAACAGCTAGCCAAGTGACAGGTAATTACTTACAATGTTATAAAATTTTTAAATGTTACTTAGAATGCAAATGAATACAACAACAAAGCTACTAGAACTCTCTATTTATGTTTACTTATCTTTGTAATTGAACCACATGCTATTAACCAATGAATGTTAAAATGTTCTCATCCTAGTTGCCATCAATTTGCTTTAAATTATGCCTATATTTGAATTTTTTTTTTCAGTTGTGAAGTGTGAAAGCCATAGAGGTTTTGGGTAACTGGTAAGCTAACACTGACATTGCATAAACCACAAGAGATACTGATTTAGCACCAAATAATATGTCACTGTTACTTCTATTCTCTTATGAGGTCAAAAAAAGCAGGTAGGAATATTTGGACAATGAACATGTAAAAGTAGCTTAGTTTCTATAAGTACCAATGGAAGCAAACACAAAATAGTAGGCAAGAGTTTCATTGTTTGAACCCCTGTGGTCCACAGAATGACTAGTATTTCTTCCTCCAAATATCTTTTCCTACAATGAACTCATTTGTAGAGACAGGTAAGCCTGTCGTGGAAAATGGGACACCCATTTAAGGTTCTCTCTCTTTTGTTACAAGAAATTGGAATCACTAAGGCTGGTTTAAATTTTATCTTATACATTTGAATGCATTTCAATATACTCAAAATAACTGATAACTGTTCATTTGTAATCTATAATGTGAAAAAGGTATCAAAGCATCTAAAAATACCTTTCTTTTCATTGCTAGAACCCCTCACCCCACAATTACATTGTCTATGGGACTTGTAAATGATTTCTCAAAACATCAAGGTTGAGTACTTCTTCTTCAAAGTTCCAATTTTTACAAAAGGTAAAATTAATATTTTAAATTAAGAGACCTTAGGGTCACCATTATTCATTGAGTAGGAATGACTGAAGGGAAGTACAAGGTAAGTTGCAGAAAAGGAGCTAGGGTGCTATAGTAGACCCACTTCAGTTCTATTTGTATTTCAGAAGTACCGATTTGGTTCTTTTATTCTCAATGATTCCTTTCAATATGTAAAATGGTGAAGAGTAATTTGACACTCAGGAGATAATCAGAGAAAATAACACATCTGTGTATGCCTGGATAGCAGAGGCAATTATTAATAGATTGTAGAAGAATCACAATTAAGCACTCTGCAGGACCAGAAAGCTAGAATTAGCTGTTTTGGACAGATGAAAAGGTGGATAGCTGAGATCATAAACTCCTTTTCAGATGCTGCCCATATGACCATTTGGATCATGAAGTTCTCTTCAGATACTGCCCATATGCCCATGTGAGCTTCAGGTATTTATGGCCTGGCAAAAGAGCATGGTGTTAGAAAAAATGATGGCTGCTAATTTTATTCTTGTCACCTAATTTTTTTTACTTTCTTACTTCCAGATAAAAACTTTATTCTTTGAATGAAGAATAACAGTTTTGCTTGTATAGAAATAGAAGCAGAAATGAAAGCAAAAAATATACTAGAATAAAATTGTACCAAAATGATTGAGAATCTCACAAAACCAAAATGTATTTTCTTCTTTTCACTCTTTGAAAACATTGGTTTGTTGTTATTGTTAAGATTCTCAGTGTGACAACTTTTCTTATTCCTGGAGTGGTTGTCATCCTCTCTTATTGGTAATATTTTAAAGGAAGTTTGTATGAAATTCTAAAATTAAGAATTTAAATGTTTCAGATTGTGATTTAGTGTTTATTTTCATTAGTAAAGAGATAGAAAATTACCAGGGTGGTTTTGCATGTGTTTATTTCCAGTACTTGACATACCAATGCAGGAATAATTCTGAGTTCAAAGCCAATCTGGCTTATAGAATGAGTCCTAGACTAGCCAGTGCTCCATAGAAAGACCCATTCTCAAACAAACCAAACCAAACAAACCCCTTCCAAAATAGTAACAATTAAGAGCCACAAAAATATTTTAGTTTAAAATAAGAAAAAATATCAAAAGTGTAACTCAAAATGGTTTCATAGTTGGAGAATATGGATGTTATGTAAAAAAATTCCATCTCATAAATTTTTAAAATCAAACAACTTACGAGCCCCCAAACAACAACAAAATCGCATGGTTCTGATGTAATTTTTGTCTGGGAGGCTAACTGCAGAGGCTCATCTTTTCTAGATCTTTCTGTATCCTGACTAGTTGGATAAACTCTGCTCTTCTGGCCCATATTCTTCTCCAACATGACTGATTCAAGCTGGCTCCTCTAGGCTTTTGACTGAATTGTTCTGCTTGGCTTCAAACTATCTCCGGCTGTCTGTTTTAATCTTCTGGCTCCTTCACATTTTTCAACTCATTGTGTCTTTACCTGCAGCCTGTCTGTAAAAATGTCCTACTAAAGCTGACTCCTCTCTCTCTCCTTGAACTGCTCCTGAGTAACCTTTCTTTCTAGGTCTGTCTCATGAGTTGGGCATAACTTAGCTTTGACTCATTCTGTCAAATATTTCTTTACATCTAACTTTAACTTCACTGTTTGGTATTAAAGTGGATACTAAGGGTGTGTCTGTATTACTTTCAAATCACACAGACCTAGAAGATCTTTGGATTAGATCTCTTGCCAGAGCAGCCATGTTGAATTAAACTTTCTCTACAAACCAGGTAGATTATAGGCTACATGGGAATGAAACATGAAGTAAAAGTTTTTGGTTGTGTCATGTGATTCAGGCACACTTGGTAACATTCAGACTCATATGATTCAGTCTTGCTGTGGCAAGCCCCTTGAGAAGACACATGATGTTTAGAAAGAGTATAAGTAGGGCTCAAAAATTGGTGAGCTATGCAACTCTTTTTTGGTCTCCAGTCTTTCCTGATCTTCACTTCATTTAGAGAGACACAGTAGAAAACTCCTGCCATTCCAGCTGGTTCTGCTCACTTACTCTGAGGCTTAACGCTCATTTGGTAGAGGCCTGACAATTTCTGAAAGATCATGCCACCAATGTTTGTTTGTTTGTTTGTTTGTTTATTATGATGACACTTTTGAACTAGACTGTTGGTAACCTGCCACTACTGAACTGAACTGCTGGAATCCTGAAAAGCAGATTAGACTTGCCCCAAAGAACTGCTTCTAACCAGGTCTATATCCCCTGGTCCTATTTGCCATTGTTCTTATCCTACTTTTAGATGGTGGGCTAGAAGTGGGGTCAAAGAATTTGAGAATCCTTATTAAAAGTTTTGAACAATCCAAGACTAAAAAAACTAATTTTTTTTCTACTTCTTTTTTTTAAACGACTTTATTTTACAAAACAAAGATAAATGTATAGATTTTAAACATTTTTTGCTTAAAATTATACATTTTTGTCAGTACTGTTTTTTCAGACATTAAAATAATTTTTACATAAAACCATGTGAATATATTTTTTAGTCAGTACTTGATTTTTTTTCAAGGGCTTCACAGTATGCATTGAAAACCTAATAGTTACAATAAGCGTAGGGTACATGCAAGACAAAATGCAACATGGAAATAGTCAAAGTCTTCTTGTTTTGTAAATATATATATATATATATATATATATATATATATATATATATATATATATATATATATTGTTTTCTTTATTTCTTGGACTTCATACAGTCTGTGAGTTGTTTCTGGGGGAGGGCAAGCCTCTGGGGTTAGCATCCCACTATCAGTGACTGCATATTATATCTTTTCTTTGTGACTGGGTTATCTCACTCAGGATGATATTCTCTAGATGCAGCCATTTTCTTAAGAATTTGGTTAAGTCATTGTTTCTGGTGGCTGAGTAGTATTCCATTGTGTATATGTACCACAATTTTTGTATCCATTCATCTTCTGAAGGACATCTGGGTTCCTTCCAGCTTCTGGCTATTATAAATAGAGCCGCTATGAACATTGTGGTGCATATATCTTTGTTGTGTATTAAAGTGTCTCTGGGGTATATGCCCAGAAGTGGAATAGCTGGGTCTTCAGGTAGTACTATATCCAATTTTCTGAGGTAAGGCCAGACAGATTTCCAGAGTGGCTGTATTAGCTTGCAACCCCACCAATAGTGGAGAAGTGTTCCTCTTTCTCCGCAGCCTCGCCAGCATCTGCTGTCATCTGAGTTTTGGATCTTGGCCAATCTGACTGGTGTGAGGTGGAATCTCAGGGTTGTTTTGATTTGCATTTCCCTGATGGCTAATGATGTGGAGCACTTTCTCAGATGTTTCTCGGCCATTCGGTGTTTCTCAACTGAAAACGTTTGGTTTAGCTCTCTACCCCATTTTTAATAGGGTTCTTTGATTCTCTGGTGTCTAGCTTTTTGAGTTCCTTGTACACCTTGGATATTAGGCCTCTATCTGATGTGGTGTTGGTAAAGATCTTTTCCCATTCTGTTGGTTGCCGTTTTGTTTTCTTGACAAAAAAAAAAAAAAAAAAAAACTAATTCTGATTTTGAGAGTTTGTTTCATTTACTAATCTATCCTTAAGCTGTAGCTTTTAGGTACCTACACTATTGTCAGAACAAAGCACAAATCATTTCTAGCCTACTCAATGTGAGTGCATAGTCAGTGTGAGGACAATGACCATTGTTATCACTTATACAAATGCTTGAGTGTTCTTTGATGATGAACCCTCTTCTGTATTCATGATACTATTCTGGGTAAACATTAGTACTGATGCAGGTCAAACACTGTAGAAAAACAGTTGTACAGTAAAAGCATGACAATAAATTAGGGTATATGTACTCATGCATCTGAGAATGAAATAAATCACCATGAATACAATAACTTATGGAAATAGCTAAGAATGAAGAGATCTGGTATAATTTCTGATAATTTTAGCCAATCATAGGAGAAAAATGATGATGGGAACATGCAGGGGAAGTTGTTCACATAATGATCAACTGTGAAGCAACAAGACTGGAAGTAACAAAGACTAGACATAGATTTCAAAAGCCCATCTGGAGTGACCAACGTGCTCCAGCTAGAATTTAGTTCACAATAGTTCTACATCCACCAAAAGTATACCAGCAAGTAAGGAACAGTTGTTCCCATAATAAGACAATAAAGAACAATTTTTAACCCTCACAATGTTGTGGAAAAGAGAAATGGCCTTGTGGTTTTTGGTTATGTAATTCTGCTTAAATTCAGCCAGTAAACATTATTCAAGATAGTAAGTTTTCCCTATCAAAAGAGACCAAACACAGGTTCTATGCCATCAGAGCAGTATAAATAAGTTAAAAAGAAAATTATTTTTGTATTTATGCTCTAACTATAAGAAAAATAAGGCTCAAATGGGGATGGACTTGGGATGGGGATAAACCTGTTTCTCTCCCCATAGTGGACACAATGAATTCATCTCCCTTTTCCTTTTCCCTAAGAACATAAATCCGGAATGGACTCCATGCCACTAAGAGTAGTCTGTATAACTACAGCTTTCTATCAGACACCATTAATTCACTCTGTATATCACTTGGGCTATTAGAAGTTTCTGCCTTTTGTCTATTGCAAATATGCTTTTGTCTATGAAGAGTTTTTAAAACTTTACAGGCAAGTGAATGGAACTAAAAAATAGCCTGAGTGATATAACGCAGAGCCAAAAAGCCCATACATGGTATGTGCTCACTGATAAATAGGTATTATCCATAAAGTACAGAATATCCATGGTATCCAGAGATACAATGAAGCTAAACAAAATTGATGAATCAAGCAAGGAAGCTTGAACCTCACTTAAAAGGGGGAATAAAATAGTGATAGGTGGGAGAGGAAGGGAGCAAAATGAGTGTGAGAGGAGATGGAGAGGGGGTGGGAGGTCAGGAACAGGTATGGGAAGAGACAGGAGAGAGGGACAGATGGCCAAGAAGGAATGGAAATCTGCAGCTGCCAGTGGTAGAAGGTTAGAGGAATCTCCAGGAAGTGGGAGAGACCTGGGATATGAGGGCTCCCCAGAGTCAATGTGAGTGACCTTAGCAAAGATACATAACATTGGGGATATGAAACCTGAGGAGGCCAACTCCTGTAGCCAGGCAGGATCCTGAGTAAAGGGATAAGGCCACCAACACACTCACAAAATTTTTGACCCAAAATGTGCCTTGTCTAAATGGAATATGGGGACAAATATGAAGCAGGGACTGAGCAAATGGCCAAGAAATAACTATTCCAACTTGAGACTCAACCCATGGGCAAGCACCAAACCATGATTAATGATACTCTGTTATCCTTACAGAGAGAATCCTAGCATATCTGTCCTCTGAAAGACTCCACCCAGCAACTGACTGAAACAGATACAGATTCCCAGAGTCAAATATTGGACTGAAGAGGTTAGGGACTCTCATGAAAGTGTTGGGGGAAAGGATGGAAGGTCCTGAGGTTCCTGAAGGGACTTCACAGAAAGAGCAACAAAGTCAAATAGCCTGGGCCCCTGGGGGCCCTCAGAGATTCAGCCACCAACCCAAGAGCATACACAGGCTTGACTGATGCCCACAGTACACACACATATTGCAGATTTGTAGCTCAGTCTCTTTGTGGGTCCCCCAACAACTGGAATGCGGGATCTCCCTAAATCTGTTGCTTGTCTGTGACATCCTTTCTGGATCAGAGCTACCCTGTCTGGCCTCAGTGGGAGAGGGTGTACTTAACCTTACCAAAACTTCATGTACCATGGTGAGGGGATATCCAAGGGTCCCCCAGTTTTCTGAAGGAGGGGACGGTCAGTGTGAGGAAGGATTCTACAAGAGGAGGACCATGAAGGGGGTAGTGATTGGGACGTTAAAACAAATAGATACATATTATAGACAGAGTTAATAAAAAAATTCCCTGTTCCTGGTTATGAACTATCATAAAATCTTATAATTCTCTCAGTCACCTCCTTTTTCTTATTTAATATTTTTCTTACTCTCTGAATGAAGTTTAATTTCCTTAAGTAAAATGGCCATGCCTAGTTAGTTCATTATTATATTCTTCGACATATTAATTAATAATTTCTTGTAATGCTTTGGCTCAGGAAATGACATTTGAAGTCTATCTCGGTAGTAAATAATTTGTCTGTTGCCACACAGATTTACTAATGGTCTTGAAATATGAGCATACTTTACACCAGCCTTTCCTTTTGGCTTACCTTAAATGAGGTAAATAGAGATAGTTCTCATCCTTATTTTCATAAATATTATTTTTTCTCCTTAATATAATTTTGTAGAGAATTTCATACACATGTACCATATTTTCTGTATTTTGAAATATTTCCACTCATCTCTCTTGTTCAAATTTACCCATATCTTCCCATTCCCTTTCAAAATCAAGACATCTTTGATAACTTCTTTCCTTCTCTCCCTCCCTCCCTCCTTTCCTCCCTTTCTCCCTTTCTCCCTTCCTCCCCCTACCTCTCTGTGTGTTCCTGACTCAATTTAGTGTTGCCTATATGTAGATGTATTTACTGCTGACCATTTGTGATTAGACAACCCAGGGAATTGATTCTCCCTCTTAGAAGTAATTGATTGTATTGATTGTCTGTAGTGCCTCTTCCAAGGGTAGAAATATTTTTACTTTTTTCCCAATCTACACTAGTGACTGGTGTTTTCATTATATAGGATTTGGTTAGTCAGTCATACATTTGAGATGTTCTTGGTATAACCTACTTAGATAAAGAAGAAACTATCTTGCAGCAGAAACCATAGCACTCTTTCTGCTCCCTCTTCTACTATTTTCCCAGAGCCTCAGTTGAAGCAGTTGCTTTGTAGATGTATCATTTTGTCATGGGCTCCCCATTATTACCTACATTATATCTACTGTGAATTTTTGTAGCAGAGAAGTCTTTTCTTTTGACCACCTCTAAAACATAGGGCAAGCCCTCATTGCTGAGCACACCATGGCCTTTAGAAAACTACTGAAGGCTAGTGAGGTCTTGGACCCTAGAGAATAAGCTACTGTTGCCACTTTGATAAACCATGGTAGATTCTAACTACATTCTCAATATTTATTCCTTAAATTCTGAAGTGTAACTCTTAGATTTCATTAAGGAAATTTCAGATTTTTCCAAAAGCAAGTCATCTTCTTCTGTTTTTGAAGTTCTGTGCAACTTCAGTTTCTCCAACACTTTTCCTGTTGCTGTAAAATAGTTTCACAGTTATTCCTGACCCTACCATGATGGTAACACATCATAGTCCATACATCCTCTGTAATCATTTGAGATAAATTTATGCCAAGAGCTCTCTCAAAGGTATTTGTGTTTTAAAGAGCTTATGTTGTAAAAGTGTAAGAAATTTTAATTGAATATGTAGTTTTCAATCAGATAATAAGTTCACTGGCTGACATTTAAGTACAGGATGTTCTTGTTTCCTCCTTTACCAAATTCCCCATTGAGTGCCCATTCAGAAGGTTATCCCAGTCTTTACTATGCTATGGTTCACTTCACAGTGTCCTTTAAAATTACATTATAGGGGAAAGAAAGGGAAACTAAGATAACTTGGCAGGCAACCCCTCTATGGGAACATATATCTTTGGACCTACTGGAAAATTGGTCTTCCTTCGTAGATATAAAATTAATAATGAAGATTTAAGGGAGAGCAGCTAAATTTACTAAAAATATGATATCGCTGTCTAAATGCTCAAATGGCAATAATGGAGGTGCTTTCATGTAAAGTATGTTGATATTGAAATGTTTAAGCTGTGGAATGTGCCTAAAATAGATATTGAGACATATACCCATCTCTCTTATCATTACTTTATGATTGATTTGGATGGAAAACAAATCTCTAAGTAAAGATAATATTTTTAAAACAATAGTCGTTCTTTGTTATGTTAGTACTGCCTGTAAAATGTATGCCAAGTTATATAAAAAGAGTATCCTCAGGAAATAATTACTATGATATAAAGAGTGTGTTTATATATGAATTGAAGGCAAATGAATCATCTCATTAAAATATTTCTTTTAACTTACCTTATATTTTCAATCCATTTTCAAAAATATTAGAAAATATACAAATATATTTTGAATATATGTTTAAAAATACAGACCTACGAGTGAGAGTAAGAACAAAATATGGAAAAAAGTACTAAAGCAGTGTTCATTGTGATAAATAACATACTAAAGGACTTCAGGATGCAGAGCGGAGCCTGGCCCATCTGCCACACAGAACAGTGGCTCATAGAGGCTGAACAACTGGTGGGTTGGAGACCTAGGCTGCTGGGGAGTGGAGGGATCTCTGCGGAGTGCACACAGAAAGTGCACCCTCTGCCTTGACCTGCCCTGGCCTGCCCAATCCAGTGACCGGGAACAGATCTTAGGAACTTCTGTTTCCACCCGGAGGCTACTCCAGGACATAGAGCGGAGCCTGGCCCATCTGCCAGCAGCTTGTAGAGGCTGAGCAACTGTGACCGGGAACAGATCTTAGGAACTTCTGTTTCCACCCAGAGGCGACTTCAGGACACAGAGAGGAGCCTGGCCCTTCTGCCACCCAGAACGGCAGCTCGTAGAGGCTGAGCAAGTGGTGAGTGGGAGACCTAGGCTGCTGGGGAGCAGAGGGATCTCTGCGGAGTGCACACGGAAAGTGCACCCCTACCTTGACCTGCCCAGTCCTGCCAGATCCAGCGACCAAGAACAGATCTTTGGAACTTCTGTTCCCACACAGCGACTCTGTGACATAGAACAGGGCTCGACCCCTCTGCCACCTGGACCAGTGGAGATCCAGGGACACAGACCAGATGCAAGGGAAAGGCAAGAACATATCACTGACAACAAAATGGCAAGAGGAAAGCGAAAGAGTATATCCCAAGGAAACCAAGACAACCTGGCAACACCAGAACCCAGCTCTCCAATAACAGCAAACATCGGAATTCCAAACACTCCAGAAAAGAAAGACACAGACCTGAAATCATACCTCAAGGTGCTGATAGAGATACTTAAAAAAGAACAGGTGGAAAAGCAAAAAGATTCAGAAGCTTTTAAAGCGGAAAAAAAAAAAAAACACTCAAAGAACTCAAAGAACTAGAGGAAAACAGAATCAAAGAGATGAAGAAATTGAAGAGGGAATTTAAAATGGAAATTGACACAATAAATAAAACACTAAAAGAGATAACCCTAGAGGTAGAACACCTAAAAAAGAAATCAGGAATCACAGAAGCAAGCATTTTCAATAGATTACAAGAGATGGAAGAGAGAATCTCGGGGGCAGAAGACAACATTGTAAACATAGACAAAACAGCCAGAGAAGAAGCAAAAAAAAAAAAAAAAAGATCCTAACCCAAAGTGTCCAGGAAATCCAGGACACAATGAGAAGACCGAACCTAAGGATAAAAGGAATAGAAGAGAGAGAAGAGTATCAACTAAGAGGCACAGTAAATATCTTCAACAAAATCGTAGAAGAAAACTTTCCTACCCTCAAGAATGAGATGACCACGAGCATAAAAGAAGCCTTCAGAACTCCAAATAGGTTGGACCATAAAAGAAATACTTCCCGACTCCTAATAGTAAAAACATCAAGTGCCCAATGCAAAGAAAGAATACTAAAAGCAGTAAGGGAAAAAGGTCAGGTAACATATGAAGGCAGGCCAATCAGACTCACACCTGATTTCTCAACAGAGACTATGAAAGCTAGAAGAGCCTGGAGAGACATCATGCACACCCTAAGAGAACACAAGTGCCATTCCAAGCTGCTATACCCAGCAAAACTATCAATCACCATAGATGAAGAGATGGAGATATTTCAAGACAAATCAAAATTTACACAATATCTGACCACAAACCCAGCACTACAACAAATTATAAGTGGAAAACCCAATACAATGAGGGAAATTACAGCCTAGTAAAAACAAGAAAACTCCTAAACAAGAAAACTAAAGAAAGAAAAAGACACAGACACAACTCAACCCACAAAAGCAATAATGGCAGGAAACAGAAACAAATATTCCTTGATATCTATTAACATAAATGGACTCAACTCCCCAATAAAGAGACATAGGCTATCAGACTGGATACATAAACAAAATCCAGCCTTTTGCTGCATACAGGAAACTCATCTCAGAGACAAAGACAGACACTGTCTCAGAGTTAAAGGGTGGTAAAAAAATCTTCCAAGCAAACAGCTCCTAGAAGCAAGCTGGAGTGGCTATTCTAATATCAAATAAAGTAAATTTCCAAACAAAAGTTATGAAAAAAGATAAGGAAGGACACTTTTTACTCATTACCGGGGAAATCTGTCAGGAGAAACTCTCAATCCTTAACATATATGCTCCAAATAAAAAAACACCCACATTCATAAAAGAAATCCTACTAAAGCTCAAAAAATACATTTCACCCCACACAATAATAGTGGGAGAATTTAATACCCCAATCTCACCAATGGACAGATCATGGAAACAGAAACTGAACAAGGACACTGCAAAACTAGCAGAGACATTGAATCAACTAGAATGAATAGATAAATACAGAACATATTATCCTAAAGTAAAAGAATACACCTTCTTCTCAGCACCCCATGGCACCTTCTCGAAAATTGACCACATAATTGGACACAGAGAGAGCCTCAATCAATATAAGAAGATTGAAATACTCCAATGCATCCTTTCAGATCACCATGGTCTACCGCTGGTCTTTAACAACAACAAAGACAACAAAAAGCCCACATACACATGGAAACTAAACAATGCTCTGTTAAACAATAGCAGGGTCAAAGAAGAAATTAAAAAAGGAATTAAGGATTTTCTCGAATTCAATGAAAATGAAAACAGAACATACCCAAACCGATGGGATCCAATGAAAGCAGTACTGAGAGGAAAACTTATAGCCCTAAGTGCTTTCAAAAAGAAACTGGAGAGAGCTTACATCAGCAACCTGACAGCACAGCTAAAAGCCCTAGAACAGAAGGAAGCAGATATACCTAAAAAGAGTAGACAACAAGAAATAATCAAAATTAGGGCAGAAATAGACCAAATAGAATCAAAAAGAACCATTGAAAAATTCAACAAAACCAAGACTTGGTTCTATTAGAAAATCAACAAGATTGATAAACCCCTAGCAAGATTAACTAGAGGGCAAAGAGAGAGTATACAAATTAACAAAATCAGAAAGGAAAGTGGGAACATAACAACTGAAACTGAGGAAATTTAAGAAATCATCAGATCCTACTACAAAAAATTATACTCCACAAATTGGAAAATCTGGAGGAAATGGATGAATTCCTAGACAGATACAAGATCCCAAAGTTAAACCAGGACCAAGTAAACCATCTAAATAACCCTATAACACCTAAAGAAATAGAAGAAGTCATCAAAAGTCTCCCAACCAAAAAAAGCCCAGGTCCAGACGGGTTCAGTGCAGAATTCTATCAGACATTTATTGGAAATATAACACCAATACTCTCCAAGCTATTCCAAAAGATAGAATCAGGTGGAATACTACCTAACTCATTTTTTGAGGCTACAATTACCCTCGTACCTAAACCACACAAAGACCCTTCAAGGAAGGAGAACTTCAGACCAATCTCACTTATGAACATTGATGCAAAAATACTCAACAAAATCCTTGCAAACTGAATCCAAGAACACATTAAAATGATCATTCATCATGACCAAGTAGGCTTCATCCCTGGGATGCAGGGATGGTTTAATATAAGGAAATCCTTCAATATAATCCACCATATAAACAAATTCAAAGATCAAAATCACATGGTCATCTCACTAGATGCTGAGTAAGCATTTGACAAAATCCAACACCCCTTCATGTTAAAAGTCCTGGAAAAAACAGGAATCCAAGGTCCATACCTAAACATAATAAAAGCAATATACAGCAAACCAACAGCCAACATCAAACTTAATGGCGAGAAACTTGAAGCAATCCCACTAAAATCAGGGACTCGACAAGGCTGCCCACTCTCCGCCTACCTATTCAACATAGTACTGGAAGTCCTGGCTGGAACAATTAGACAGCAAAAACAGATCAAGGGGATACAAATCGGAAAGGAAGAGATGAAAACATCACTCTTTGCCGATGACATGATAGTGTACTTGAGTGACCCCAAAAATTCCACCAGAGAACTCCTACAGCTGATAAACAAGTTCAGCAATGTGGTTGCATACAAAATTAACTCGAACAAATCAGTACCCTTCCTCTACTCAAAGGACAACCATGTGGAGAAAGATATTAGGGAAAAGGTACCCTTCACAATCGTCACAAAAACTATGAAATACCTTGGTGTGACTTTAACTAAGCAAGTGAAGGAACTGTATGACAAAAACTTCAAACCTCTAAAGAAAGAAATTGAGGAGAATCTCAGACAATGAAAAGATCTCCCATGCTCATGGATTGGAAAGATCAACATCTTAAAAATGGCCATCCTACCAAAAGCAATCTACAGATTCAATGCAATCCCCATCAAAATTCCAACCCAGTTCTTCATGGAATTGGAAAGATCAATGTGCAATTTTATATGGAATAACAAAAGACCTAGAATAGCGAAATCCATCCTCAACAACAAAAAAACATCAGCGGGAATCACTATCCCTGACCTCAAGCTATATTAAAAGGCAATTGTGTTGAAAACTGCATGGTACTGGTACAGAAATAGGCATGTGGATCAATGGAATAGAATAGAAGATCCAGAAATGAGCCCTCATGTATATGGTCACCTGATTTTTGACAAAGAAGCAATAAACATTCAATGGAGAAAGGACAGCCTCTTCAACAAATGGTGCTGGTCCAACTGGCACTCAGCATGCAAAAGAATGAAAATAGACCATTTCTTATCTCCTTGTACAAAGCTCAAGTGTAAGTGGATCTAAAATCTCCACATTAAACCAGATACACTAAAATTATTAGATGAGAAAGTAGGGAAAACCTTAGAAGACATAGGCACAGGAGAAAATTTCCTGAACAAAACACCAATGACTCAAGCTCTAAGGACAAAGATTAACAAATGGGACTTAATGAGATTGCAAATTTTCTGTAAGACTAAGGAAATTGTCAAGAAAACATAAAGGCAACCAACAGAATGGGAAAAGATCTTTCCCAAGACCACATCAAATAGAGGCCTAATATCCAATGTATACAAGGAACTCAAAAAGCTAGACACCAGAGAATCAAAGAACCCTATTAAAAAATGGGGTACAGAGCTAAACAAAACGTTCTCAGTTGAGGAACACCGAATGGCCGAGAAACATCTGTGGAAGTGCTCCACATCCTTAGCCATCAGGGAAATGCAAATCAAAACAACCCTGAGATTCCACCTCACACCAGTTAGATTGGCCAAGATCCAAAACTCAGATGACAGCAGATGCTGGCGAGGCTGCGGAGAAAGAGGAACACTTCTCCACTGTTGGTGGGGTTGCAAACTAATACAACCACTCTGGAAATAAGTTTGGCGATACCTAAGAAAATTGGATATAGTACTACCTGAAGACCCAGCTATTCCACTTCTGGGCATATACCCCAGAGACACTTTAATACACAACAAAGATATATGCACCACAATGTTCATAGAGGCTCTATTTATAATAGCCAGAAGTTGGAAAGAACCCAGATGTTCTTCAGAAGATGAATGGATACAAAAATTGTGGTACATTTACACAATGGAATACTACTCAGCCACCAGAAACAATGACTTAACCAAATTCTTAAGAAAATGGCTGCATCTAGAGAAGATCATCCTGAGTGAGATAACCCAGTCACAAAAAAACAGACATAATATGCAGTCACTGATAGTGGGATGCTAACCCCAGAGGCTTGCCCTCCCCCAGAAACAACTCACAGACTGTATGAAGTCCAAGATATAAAGAAAACAAAAAAAATATATTTACAAAACAAGAAGACTTTGACTATTTCCATGTTGTGTTTTGTTTTGCATGTACTTTATGCTCATTGTAACTATTAGGTTTTCAATGCATACTGTCAAGCTCTTGAAAAAATCAAGTACTGACTTAAAAATATATTCACATAGTTTTATGTAAAAATTATTTTAATATCTGAAAAAACAGTACTGACAAAAATGTATAATTTTAAGCAAAAATGTTTAAAATCTGTACATTTATCTTTGCTTTGTAAAATAAAGTAGTTTAAAAAAATAAGATTTCCTCAGTGGGGAAACCTGTGTTCTAAAAAAGAAAAGAAAACAAATAACATACTAAAAATCTATTCATTTTAGGTTTATAATTCCATTTTTAGTTCTTTTCCTTATTTCAACTAGGTGATATGATACTCCATTGAAAATCTCTAAACAATAATCCTTTTGGTTATTTTGAATTATGAAGGAACTGAGGTGCCAATAAGTTCAAATCTGATATGTGGTTGTAAACCACCAAAGGAGTTTGTAAAGGAAAGAACACAAAATAAAGCAGAGATACTGAGAGATAACTAGTTTTAACTGAGCTTTGACTTGAGGTTGTAAGTGAACTTAGCATTGCTCATGGTCACCATGAATCACTCTTTCAAAACCTACGTGAAGTATGTGACACTTTGATCACCTGAAGTGCAAATTAGATACAGATACAGATAGAGAGAGAGACAGAGAGAGAGAGAGAGAGAGAGAGAGAGAGAGACAGACAGACAGACAGACAGACAGACAGACAGACAGACATACAGTCAGAGGGAGAAACATACACATCACACAAACAATTCTATATTTTTCTAAGTCTCTGGTTACAATCTCTCTCTCTCTCTCTCTCTCTCTCTCTCTCTCTCTCTCTCTCTCTCTCTCTCTCTCTCTCTCTCTCCCTCTCTCCATTTAATTTGCACTTCAGGTGACCAAAGAGTGATAGATATTATTTCCGTATTTTCAGATATCCAGGGAATCCTAATTTCATATTATTTGTTTATCTCTCTCCACATTGAATATGAAAGAATCATTTCCATTTTTACTATCTTCTGAGAAAAATAAAGATAAAACTTATGTGGTGGTTATTCTACCTCTTAAAACTTCAAAAGATCACTTGTTCAACATGAAGTGATTAGTAAACTCTAATTCACATTTGGTTGTCAGTAATCATTTAAGAAAATTATATTTTTAGAAATTGTGATACATTTAAACAATGGAGTACTACTCAGCTATTAGATGCAATGACTTTATGAAATTCCTAGGCAAATGGATGGAAGTAGAGACTATCACTCAAGGTATACACTCACTCGTAAGTGGATGCTAGCCCAGAAACTCAGAATACCCATGAAACAATTCAATAACCTTATGAAGCTCAAAAAGAAGGAAGGCCAGAATGTTGATGCCTGAGTCCTTCTTAGAAGGGAGAATAAAACCCTCATGGGAGGAAATAAATAGACAAATAAAGGAACATGGATTGAAGAAATTTTCTACAGAGACTGCTTCATCAGGCAATCCATCCCATATGCAGCCACTAAACCCAAACACTATTGCTGATGCCAAGAAGTTATTACTGGCAGGAACCTCATATAGATGCCTCCTCAGAGGCTCTGCCAGAGTCATACTGATACAGGGGAGGATGCTTGAGGCTAACCAGCAGAATCTACATGGGGACCCCAATGTAGGAGCTAGAGATAGGACTGAAGGAGCTGACAGGATTTGAATCCCCAGGGAAGAACAACATTATCAACCAACTAAACCCTACAGAACTCCCAGGGACTAAACACAAACCAATTAGTACACATGGAGAGACCCATGGCCCCAGTTGCATATGTAGCAGAGGATTGCATTGTCTGGCATCAATGGGAGAAGAGGCCTTCTCTCCATTGAAGACTTTTTCCTAGTGTAGGGGAATGTCAAGGAGCTGAGTTACAGAGGATGGTTGGGAGAGGGAGCACCTTCATGGAAGCATGGGGAGTGAAAGGAGGGATGGGAGTGGGAAAAGGGAGATAACATTTGAAATGTAAATACATAGAATATACAATAAAAAAACAAAAACAAACAAAACAAAAACTAAAAAGAAAATTTGACAAAAATTCACCCATTTAAGGTTATTTTTTTTTTCTGATTTGGTTGAATTTGTTAGCACATTCTTTTTTCTTCTTCTTCTTACAACTTTATTTTTTTAAAAAGAAGGCTACATATACAGATTTTTAAAGGCATTTTGGCATAACACTATATGAATATTTTTGTCAGTACTTAATTCTTTTAGAGGTTTGATAGCATGCATAGAAATCCCACTAGTTGCCATAAGCATAAAGTACATGTAGGACAGAACGTAACATGGAAACAGATTCTTAACACATATCAAATGGCTCACAGATTCTTTTTTCTTTCAAAGGAGGTTGAATGATAATAACCTATCAAAGTTTTATTTCTCATTTAATTTTTTACCAATATTAATTTAATGGATAATTTAATCCATTAAATTGTCACAATGCTCTAGAATTATATTTTGGCAGACAATCAAACTACTTGCTAATTCGATGAATTCTATGAATATTTATTTTGTTTAATTTGTTATATATCTTTATGTGAAATTATTCTTTTCTCATATTTAGATTATAACGTTTCTCTTTTAAGAGGTGATTATAAAAATCAATTAAATATAGATTAATAACTTTGTAAGTTCTGACCATTGGCTTGTGTCATATGGTCTGCCCTCCTTCTGGGGACTAATTTTAAGATGTTCATCCACCTTCAGAATTTTCCCTGTAATTTCTAATCCTGAAGTAATAAATACTCTCTTCCTAACCCTTATGGAAGGTTTGTTAGTGCTAGTCTTTAATATTCTTTACTTAACATCAGTGAGATGTACAAATGTCTAACTTGTTTTGCTTTTGGTGTTCTTTGGGGAGAAATACATAAATGATAAAATAAGTAGAAGCCTTTGATCCTAAACCTCTTCTTTTAATTACAATAAGCATATCATTAATTAAAAAAATTCTATGTTTTTGTGTTCCCAACTGAGTGTGCTTAGAATTTACACTGCTTCCCCTAATCATAATCTTCATGCTAGCCTTTAATTTCTGATTGTATGTTTTTTAAACTATAGTTTTATAAAACCTTAAACCACAATATTAATTTCTTGGTAAAATAAGCTTAAATTATTTATACGAAGGGAAGATGGTATTTTTATCTCTCATGATAAAATAAACTCACAAATATACCATTAGCAAATTTAAATAAATACAAATATAAATCCAAAGTAATTACATTTTAAAAGACTTCTATGAAATGCATTTAAGTCAGTGTTAATTTATAGAGGAAGGTTGTTTCCATCATACTGAATTCCTAAGGACTGAGGGATCACTGATATATTCCATCTGTATGTTTACATTTCCTTAGGTCAGCCATTTCTATGGTACCTAATTCATAGCCTGCTTTAAATGTTCTGCTGGCATACAGTTCTGTTATGTATTTAATAAAACATATGATATATTCCTGTCTTCTCAGAGTGATCCCTCCTCAACTTCATGGGGGGCTAGCTCAGTTTTCTGTTCATATCCAGCCTTCTCATTTTATTATAATACAGTTATGGAGATTATAAAAACTATTCTGAAAATATGAGAAGATTCTCCAGCCTAATAGATACTATGATACTGATATAAAAGACTTATTCATAACACTGTAATGTTATGACAGTCTATTTGAAAACTGAATTTATTCTGTTTTCCAATGTGCAATTTTTAGCTTTCTTTCACTTACCTGAAATAGACTGATGAACCAGAACTAGATATATGGAGTGATTTTTGGCTTTTAATGTTTTTGGTTTACTTGGATTTGAATTATTGCTCAACCAATACACTAATCTCTATTGAAGTGACTGCCTGTCAGATACTGTGTGCTCCAAACTGGCCCACATATGATAAACAGTATAGAAATAGGATTGCCTGCTAAGTGTGCCTGAATTCTCTCACCCAGGTGAAATGTTCTCTCAGACATATGTTTATTTTATGGTTGAGAGTGAGAACAAGGACTTAGTGGTCATCCAAGCAAATCTGCCTACTTAAGAAAATTCAGCTCTTAGTAGAGAATGTAGTTCCTTCCTAGGAGGAAATAAATTTCAATCACTGTATCCCCAAAGCATATTTACTAGAATCCCTCATGCTAATTGATAATTGTTCAGATTTATGTGTTATTTGGCTTTGCCCTTACAGCTCTGGTTCAATGTACATGTAAGGCATCCTTTTGTAGGCAGTATTTGATTCTAGGCCATTTAGAATGTCTTAGGATTTTTTAAATTAATCCCTCCAGTCCACTTTTATGATTTCAAAGAAGAAATTTTCAAATATGCAATAAATATTTTGCTTTATTTTTTGCCATCAGGAAGAGAATAAGAATAAAAATATTTTGTCACAATAAACAAATCAGTGAGTCCCAATGAGTTCACAAATCGGGTAGCAGTTGCTATTTACAAAGTCCTTAGATATACACAGATCATTAAAAAGGTAGGTTTTAAATATGTTTATTTAATCTATTGATTGATTGATTGAGGCAGTGGCACAGCAGTCTAGTCTAACATGTTCCATTTGTAGCATAAATATCAGCTAAACAGTATTGGCAAAAATTGTAAATAAAGAAGAAATTTTTGGTAACATATAATGCCAGGAGTTATAGCACATAAGACCTATTCACCTGTTAATGAATACATTAGAGCAGGATTTTAAAGTTAAATATTTTCTCATTTTGTGGCAATGTCTTATACCAGACCAAACTTAATAGCCAAGCAAACAAATTACCAAGTTTCTAGATTTATTTCAGAAATTTAGTGGGGGGAGTGTCTGTTTTGTTTTGTTTATAGTTTGGTTTGTTTGGGGCATTGTTTGTTTGTTTGGTTGGGTTTTTGGTTTTGTTTGTTAAACACAGGGATTCACTGACACACACACACACACACACACACACACACACACACACACACACACATACATGTTATTGAACCATCCATCATTTCCCAGAGGGACAATCACTTGCACATACATATTGCTGAACCACTAAAAATTATGTGGTTCAGTCACATGCTGATTGTTGAGGTGGGGACATGTGTCTCATTTTTCATCTTTATATCAGAACTGTAACTTGGTAAAATATAGATGTATTTATACCTTAACAACTTAGGTTAATACTATCTTACCATGTACAATGACATCTAAACGAATCATAAAATAACTCATGGTAACATAATTAGTCCCAATTTAGTGGGACCATGGTGTAAAATAGATATAATTACCTACAAAAAAAAGATATATATCAGTAAAGATTCTTTGGATGGGTGGCTGAGGCATCATCCTTAAATCAGTGATGTTGTTGAATAGCTGAAATCCTTGTTTTCCTTAGACTATGGTAATACAACAACAACAACTGATTGTCTAAGCCTGCTCAGAAGAATAAGTAAATTGGGAAGGATTCTAAGAAATACTGTAGATCTTTTAAACTACTTTTGTGTTGTGCCAAAAGCAACCTTTAGAAGCAAGAGTTCACTGTGGCTCATGGTCTGAGAGAATACAATCTTTCATGTTGCGTCCAAGACAGCTTGGTCGCATTGCTAAAAAGGACTAGTTCTGAACCACTTATCTAAACCTGGGAATAATTTGAAACAATATCTAATAATGAAAACTCTCCAAGTTTAATAGCTGGATCTCAATAGTGCTATTTATAAAACTCTTTATAAATGGAAAAAGTAGTTTTGTCTTTGTCACTTTAAGAAAGAAAATGTGTGATATGAATACATACACTATTTGAACTCCTGGACTAAGATTTGGCTAAGTGAATCTCTAGCATGCATTTGATTACAGTGACTTTTTTGTGAAGGAAAAATAGAAACATAACATTAAAGTATTTTTATTTGACCTCGTTGAAGTAAAGAATGAAGTCCTGGAATGTAGAATTTTACTTGTATTGTAATTGTTTGAATTTTAATCCTATTGTTCATTGGCTATTTTTCTATTGCTGTGAGAAAACACCATGACCAACACAACTTCGTAATTTCTTTATTACGGACTTTATTTTTACTCTCCTATCATAGGTGAAAGATAGATAAAATTCAGTATTATTGAATAGTTGCTGTATCAAATTATTTGTGGGTACTTTTTAAAGAAGACATTTGATAGATCTGATGAATATTATCACCTACCCAAGTTAAACACCCATCAAGGGAGAGAACATGAACAATTACTCAACTCACTATTCATATTCAAATCAAATAAAAATATTTTGTTTTCTTTTGTATCAAGTGCTAAAACTTAGTTTTATATTCTGTGTTATGAACAATATATAAGAGGGTCTCAGTCTGAGTCCCTGGGAATTCACTGTTTGGCTTACACATATTTCCACAAGCTTAAAATTATCTTCAATTCACTTCTCAAATTTGTAAATGCCAAGTTCTTGAATTAGACATGAATGGAAATGTTGAGCAGAGCTCTCAATGTCTGGGTGTAGAATGCCAAGAAATTTGTATATGGGGTATTTTGCCTACTTGTATTACAGTGCAAATGCACCAGAGAGTTAGGTTCAGAACTAAAAAAAATACTCCAATCCCTTTCAGCTATTATCTTGTGGACTTTTGATTCTAGCATGATTTATTACTATCTCTGTGTACAGTAAAATGTATCTACTTTGAGAGGAGACAAATTCTCTGGCTGCAATCATCTTTTTTTCTTTTTCAAATTGAAGTTCCCCAGCTGATGGACTGTCATCCTTGTGAAAGTGGACCAATGTGTCTGCTGCAGTGAGACTCTACTACTTCCTCCATCAACACCCTTTGCTCCTTTCTCAGGCCTGCTCGCTGATGTTGACTTATATCAAATCTAGCATCTCTTGATAAAACTTTGGGAGAAAAGAAAACTGCCCCATTAAGTACCACACTGTACAGCTCCAGTTTCAGATAAGATGAATGTTCTACCAAGTTAGTTCGGCAGTAAGGAGATAGCAACATCCATCTTCTACCCTGATGATTCTAATGACCCCTTGGCTAAAAGCTAAGCTGGCTGAGATTCAATCCCATTTAATATTTGCAATAAAGAAATGGAAAAGTGGAATTGTGGACTGTGTTCTCTCATATGTAAAAGGAAATTTTTTCACTCATTTATATATTAAGAAAAAACTAAGAAATGAAAATGTAAACAAATTCAAAGCATGCACTGGTGAGCTGCAAGCTAAAAACAAATGCTTAATTTAAATGTCAGTCAACTGTCAAATTACTATGATATTGATTGGTATCTATAATGGGTAGTGCATGTCATGAAAATAAATCATATTCCCAATTGCTATAATAACTGTAGCCCTTTAAAAATGAAGCTAGATGATTAAACTATAGAAAGAATAAGGACTAGAGATATATCTCAGTGGTCAAGCACTCTCAATATGCATAGAGCATGGAATTCACTTTTCTAATAATACAGTGATAAGATGGAAAAATAAATAAAATTAGAAGTGATGAAAGTATTGAAATCCTGCTTGAAACAGATTAAACACAATGCGCTCCCTAACTTGCAAGTACACCTGAGCGTGTAAATTTTAGTGGATTTCCTGTATTCACAACTTGCTTCCTATTGTGCACATTGCCTAGTTCAGTCTGTTATGGCTTTTGTGTGACAATCATTCAGATTAGTTCTTAGCTTTGTTGATTGGAGAATGGGAGTATGTAACAGACGTATGACAAATGAATGCAGTCATAATAATACACAGCTTTCTTTGTCATACTTGGCTCTTGGAATTTTGCATCATTCTGAGACTTGAATTAGAATTGTGCTTTTTAATTCATAACGTGATTTATTTGTATTTCATAAACCTTTATTAGAACAAAGAATATATAAGTGCTGACTTTAATATTTATTGTTTTCATCATATATAGACAAAACATCCAAAATTGGTTTTAGGCATAAATTAATAATGCAGTTAATATTCAGTGGCCACATGCCTATGCTTTCACTGACCCTACAAAATTTATTTTTTGCTTGCATTATTAATACAGACTCTTCTTTATAAAAATGTGCCAGTTTGTCATAATCAAATATTCACACCCACTTTCCCCTATGATTATTCTGCATGACAAAGGGATGTTTCTCTTTAAGGACATATTCTTACAAAGATTTCCACTAGGATTGCCAGAATTAGTGAGGTGCCACTTTGAAGTTCCTCAAGCAGTAACAATTTAGACATCTGTTGATAACAAATTAGAGCCACCCAAACACAGGCCTCTAAACAGAAACTTTGAATATCTAGAAACATTTAGTCTCTATAAGCAAGCACCAGGGAACATGCAAGGGGGGCAGGGATATTTTAAGAGCTGGAGGATAAAGGCATCTCCTATGAGACAATTTCTTGGAAACAACAACCACAGCCACAACGACAACAAGCACAACAACCACCACCACCACCCCCCAAAAAAAGGTTCAGAAGTGGAAGGGAGAAAAAATAATGGGTTGGTAGATCTTCAAGGAGTTATGAGGAAAATAGGGTTTGGGTATGATCAAGATTTGTTGCATGAAAATTCCAAATAGTTAATACAAATTCTTTAGCACACATCGTCAATTTATAGGACACATAAGGAAAAATATAAATGACATCATTGCATTAATGTCTGCAAAATCCATTTGGTAAAAATTCTATAAAACCAAAACAAAATATCATTTTTGGAAGAGTTAAAAACTATGTGGGGGAAAAAAGAATGGAGTGAAGATCCAAATGGACTTAAGAAAGGGGAGGTCATGAAAATAAGATAAAATTCGCTATACAAAATATTTCTAATTTAAATGTGTTGGCTTCAGACTTTTTAAAAATACATTTAGAGGGTATTTTGAGATATTAATTCCATGAAAATCATACACTGAAATTTGACCTTTTACAGGCTTTGTGTTATACTGGGAATTAGCAACAAGCTCTACTTAAAGTTGGACAATGGACTATGAGGTGTAACAAACAACATGTTGTGTTGTTATTTCTGTCTTAAAATATTTGTTGAGATTTTTGTCTTAAAGTAGTTCAAACTCCAGTTAGTTTATTGGACAGTAACTCAATTGTAAGCCAGTGGGAATTATAATTACTAAAGTGAGGTGATGAGTAAAATAGCTTAGAGGATTTTTATAATTTATTTTCTTTCTTACTAATTTGGGATAGAGGAGTTGGATAGTTCAAGACAGTGTTTCTGTGTAGCTTTCGCTGTCCTGGAACTCACACTGTAAACCAGGTTGGCCTTGAACTCAGAGATTTGTCTGTCTCTGTCTCCCTGGCTATGTTTTTATTATTTTTATTTTTATATTATTTTATTTTTCCATAACCAAGGCAACTTCTAGAAAGAAGGATTTATTTTACTTATGGTTCCAAAGAGACATGGATCTGTCATTCTGGAGAGACTTGGTAACAAAAAAGGAGGCATAGTTGCTGGACTAATAGCTGAAGCCTCACATCTGGAACCAAAAACAGGAAGCAGAGGAAGAATTGGATGTCACAAAGGTTTTTAAATTCACAGATCCCACATCCAGTGGCACATATATTTCTTCAAGGACATACTTCCCCACATCTACCCAGTCAGTGTCAGAAGCTGAGGACTAACTATTCATATGCCTGAGACTACGGGGCATTATTTATCATATTCATAGGTATAAGGTACATACTATTTAGAGATCAATTACCCTGAGTCTCTTAGTCTTTGCACATTAACCCATTAAGGATCACTGTATGAATTGTTATATATTACAAGGAGAAAGTTCTCTGATGAGGGATGAGAAATCTCAGCTCTAGCAAAACATCAAAAAGTGTTGTCTCAATGCTATGTCCATTTAGTATAGAAATAGTAGTAGATTTGCTCTTAGAGCCTGTGACCTACTTAGCTACATGTTCTTTTCCCTAATAAGATGCTAATTATAAGTTTCAGGTCTTTGAAATCAGCATTAAATCCAGTAAGAAGGTAATTGCTTACTCGAGGACTTTTGTGTCACTAAGATCTTAAAGATATAACCAAATGATCATCTCATTAGTGACAAGCAAGGCCTCTGAGAAAATCTGGCATATCTTCATAAGTAAAGTCCTAAAACAATCTAGGTATATAGGAGACATATATCAATGTAATGTAGACAAGAAACAGCAAGCCCACAGCCAACATCTTCCTAAAGGGTGAAAAACTTGAAGCATTTACATTAAAATCAGGAACAAAGAAAGGCTATCTACTCTCTGTCTTCTTGTTCAGGATATCTCTGGAGGTCTTAGGTAGAGCAAAGGGACAAGTTAACAAAATACACTGGATATAAATATGAAAAAAAAATCAAAGTGTCCTTACTTGGGGCTGAAAGGATTATAAGCCTAAATGATCCTAAAGATTCTACCAGAAATCTTCTAAGACTGATATACAGATTCAACAAAGTAAAGTGATTCAAAATTAACACATGAAAATTAGTAGCCACCCTATACACAAATGATAAGTATGCAGAGAAAAATCATGGAAATAATTATATTCACAATGGCTTCAGCATTGTTGGAATAAATGTAAACAATTCAGTGACATGCACAATAAAAATGTTAGGTCAATGACAAAAAAAGGAACTTGGAGAAGAGATCAGATTATAAATCTCTTATAGTTATGTGTGGGCTTCATTATTATTACAAAAATACCTATCCCACTAAAGTAATTTACAGATCAGGGAAGTACTCATAAACTTCAAAACAGTGCTTTAAGGTAGATTTATTTTATTTTATTTTATTTAAAGTACAGTGTTTTTGGCCTCGGTAATTAATTATATAATTACTCTAGTTTTATACTTCATAAAATAGCATCTTCAAATTTGAAAAGTACAATGTGTTATTGATATTCGTCAATGCAACTGAATCTAGTGATTAGAATAATTAAAGAGAAGAAATGATAAAGGGAACAGAAGATAAAGAACCTCAATACAGGTGAGCACACACACGCATGCACATGCACACACACAAACATATATATACACACACACACACACACATTTTGAATTGCAACCTCTGGGTCGAAAAAGCATTATTTCCAAAATATCAGCATATCCTCACCTGGGAACTAGTTAGCAATACATTTCTGGAAGTTCATGGTATATTAGTCAGTCTCTGGTTTTGGGGCTAAACAATCTCCATTTTAATGAGCTCTCCAGGTACCTTCCAGGTTCTCAGACACAATGGTGTGAGAACTGCACACAGTTGCATATCTTGTAACAGAAAGATGCCAGATAAACTAGGAGAAGAGAGTGTGCGTGCCTGTGAAGGTGAAGAAATGTGTGGCAACCCTCTCAAGCAGATACACATTACTCACTGATTCTTCTAATTGTAATTTACATAATTGGTTTGAGGTGCCAAGATAGTGAATTTTTATTTTCAACTAGCAATGGCAAATTATTGTTTGTATCTTTTTGATATAGCAATATTTGCATGCATAAAATATTATATAAGTGAAATAATGCAGGTTCTTAGTACAGTTGTCTTGAAATAAGTAGACTACATACTACTTGGGAAAAAAAGTTCATTTCATATAGGTTCCTGTACGGTGTTACATTTGGACTAAAAAGTGACTGTTAAGTGATTTACCCTCTTCTTATAGTAATTTTTTAAAAAATGTTTCTTGTTAGTCTGATTATGTTTTTCTTTGTTTTTTTTTTCTTCAAGCCCCATGGCTGAATCTAGATCAGCCTTTCTCAATCCTGTGTGTCTTGACCCCTTTGGGGGTGGAACAACCCTTTCACAGGGGTAACCTTAGGCCATTGGGAAACACGTGTACTTATATTATGATTTGTGACAGTAGCAGAATTATAGTTATGAAGTAACATTGGACATAATTTCATGTCTGGTGTTTACCACAACATGAGGAACTGTAGTAAAGAGTCACAGCATTACAAATTTGAGAGCCACTGTGTTAGAGGTCTGAACACAGCCTTCTGTTTTATAGATGTGAGAAAACATGAATATGCAAAGGACTGGGATAGACTGGGCCAGACCAAATAGTAGATCAAAGTAAATCTAAGGCAGAAGAAATGAACAGAATATAATAGACTCAAATGTAATTTTGTTAACAAAAGAACATTGGCACCCACAGTGTTTTCAAACTTAAGTCTCTGTAGCTAAATAACCTCAGATAAATCTTTGCAGCACATTTGATTTATTTATAAAATGAGAAGGTATGAGAACATGGGCCTTCAATAATGTTTTGTCTGGGAAACTCTCAGGCCCATGGTATAGGAGTTTGTTTTCATCCTCTCATGTTACTGAGGACAAAGCAGGTAAAATTATCATTAATATGAACAGAGAAGAAAATATTTTTGAATAATTGCATAAGCTCGAATCTTGTTCCCTTGCTTATTCTACAACATTTTTTTCTGTAGCACGACAGTTCTTACACACAGCAAATAAACTGGAAAATTCAGGGACTTCTATTTGTCTAGAGCTTACAGATATAATATAACAATAACTCAAATAATCTATAAGGCAACTGGGAGATAACTATCATTATATAGTCTCAGTCAATCTTTTAAACATTTTTATTTTAATTGTTTTTTAGATAGGGTCTTGGTTTTGCTGAGCAGACTAATCTCAAGATTGTTGACTGAACACTTCTCTGACTTGAGACTCCACAGTAGGTAAAACTAGAGGTATGTGTATATTTGTTAAACTGAATCATTAATATAACTTAAATTTGCCTTATTTTCTTTATTTCCACTGATGTGTCCCCATCTCAGACTCTAATACTAAACACTCACCCTGTTCTTTTGCTATGAAGAGATCCTGATAGTAAAATTCAGAGAGGTTTAAGGACACTGTGAGCCATTGATATTCTGTGAGAGTAAGACTGTTATGGGACTTCATTCCCAGAAGTGGGCAGTGCTCTCCTCTTATTCATGGGGCCAGATTGAGAGCAGGTGGTTGTAATCTGCAGCACTTTTATCCAAATGCCTTTCTGTGTATTGCAAACTTTGCTTTCTGAAGTTCAATGACAAGGTACCCTGAGTACCCATCAGTATGCAGAGACACGGTGCACCTGCCCACAGTAAACGCAAATCCCTCTTCAAAAGATGGAAAAATGAGTCCTCTGCAAAACAGGACGTGTCTTCCCTGGCTTTGTCGCTCATCATTTCAAGGGCTGTGTTTTTCTGGGAGGAAAATCTTGTTTTCTTTTGTTTTTAAATTTGTCACTGAGCCAAACTGTGAAGATGCGCAGGTGTGAGGACTTAGATGGCAGTGATTGACCTGCCCACCCGCAAAGAATTCTAACAAGAAAATTAAAGCAGTTGCCAATGTTTGCCAGCTTGATTGCTCTATCCTTCCTTAATTCATCATCTCTGAGAGGCTGAATACAGCACACAGAGATTCTTCCCATTTCTCCCCTCTAACATTCTAGGAAATTTTATTATATCCATGGCTGAATTAATATACTTAGATCAGGCAAAGTAATTGAATTGATTTGTTTTAATTGTTTGGAAAATATTTTGCCAGATAGGCTTCAGTGGAGTGTAGACAACATAACCCACACAACATTCATACTATGTAATCCTTAGGTTCCCTTCTAAATACCAAAGGACTACATTTATCTTGCTAATTTTTACATAGTTGTTTGTTTACTACAAAATTCCACAATAAATTTGGTGTATATTCCAAACCTAATAGCTTTTAACTTCACAATTATTAAGACAGATTAGGGAAGCATGACCTCAGAAGACAAATAGATACCTAAGAATATGTCATAGAGGGAATTAAATATGGCCCAAGTCATATAATGTGAATGAAAATGGTGATGCCATTATAGTCAAATACTGTGAATGTAAAATGTGTGTTTGATAGTGGCCATAGTCTTACAATACATGTATGAGAACAGGCTGGTAAGGAAATTGAAAGTGCTAAATGGTATATGATGAGAGTTAGTAGTAGTTGACTGTCATCTGTTGGTTCCCAATGACTGGCATGTAATTTTTTTATCAGTCTTTACAATCCCAGAAAACTAATGAAGATGATACTAGAGAATAGCTTCAGGTAGAAAAAAGAACATAAAAGACAGAGATTGTAATGCTAAAGTATAACACATAGTTATGCTTAATATTGCTTAATTGAGAATGTAATTTAGAAATGTTCCAAAAATAATTTTGTTATTTTTCAAAGAAACTCATTTATAACTTGGAATTTAAAATGTTATAAGAACTGAAATATTTAAAATCCATGTACAATATATACATGGGATTTTTATTCTGCAATAGATTTTGAATATTTTTCATTTCTAATGTTCATGCCATTCCATATAAATCTATTTTAATTTTATGTAATCATTTATGTAGAGTTCTATACTTATATTAAAATTGATTATTTCTAAATGTATTCTCTTACTTTATAAATATTTTGTTTTATTAAGTGGAAACTTTAAAAACACTTATATATATTAATCCATAACTCATGAGCATGTTGTAAAACAACTTTCATGAATGACAGATGGTCGAAGAACAGTATGTGCTTGTATATACTCCATTATGATATAATGATTAAGAGTGCCTTCAAAAGAAACAAAGAAACAAAAGACAAAAAACAAAAAGTCAGTATTCACAGTATATTCAGTTCTACCAGATGAAAATTCAAAGAACTTCTATTATGCATATGATTTTGGCCCATCTATAAGAAAAACAATATAATGAAATCTACACTCAATGTTTTTCTTTAAACTTATTTTGTAGTATTAGAGTGTAATCTAGAGTTTAGTCTATCCACAGGATTTCAGTTTTTCTTCCACAGATAATCATTTCACATACAATAATATTTTATTCCCACAAGCACCAGCAATGAAAAGAATCCATTAATCAAAGTCATATAAAATGGACTTGATTGATTTCTGATGCTCTTAAGACATAGTTTAGTAAAAACTTCAGTTTCAGATGTTAGTATAAATTTTCATCTCTGGAGTTTGATGAGCAAGGTATGGATTTTATTGCATGATATATCCTTCAGTATAACATTTATTCTTTGAATGTGAGAGAAGAAAAAGCTGTAACCATGGATGATAGGTAGAGTCAAATTTTAAATCACTGAGATAGTGATTGCACAATGCTGGCCACTGATTACTCTCTAGTCTAAGTGTGGAATGGAAATAACTGATCAGAAATTTTGGACAGTTGTAATAATGCAATAATGGTGGGCCAATTTTGTCTGAATGAAATTGTTGGTTGTTTTTAGAATGCTGGGGATTGAGCCCCAGACCATGCATATTCTAGGCAAACTCTCACAATTTAGAAGTTATACATTTGAAGGTATAAATATAAAGTCAAAGCCCATCTTTTTCCTGCTCATCATTGTTATTCATATCAACACAATTCCTGAGTAAAAGAAAAAATACATCATCTCAAAATTTTAGAGCATAACTTTTGCCTATACATATTTTCCTTTGTTTTAGATTGATTTGGTTTTCAAAAGAGGGAGTCATGTAGGCTAAGGTAGTAGGCTGGAGCTCTTTGTATGGTCAATGTTGGCCTTGATTCCTGAACATTCTCCCTTTGTCGCATAGGTTCTGAGGTTACAGATATGTGCCACCTGTCCTATGCTGCCTGACATATTTTTTTAAGATCAAATATTCAGATTAAATTTTGTCAATAAATTTTGATCAATACTATATCAGTAACATTTTTACATATTTTTGTTGTTTTCTCCTTGAGACTGGCTTTCATGTTTTAGATCTGGTTGCTTGCCACGATCTTACTAGGCAGATCAAGTTGATCCTAAAGTTAAAAGGTTCTTTTTGCCTTTACCTCACCTTAAAAGTTTTAGAATTAAAATTGTTTGACATCCTGTTTGTCTAATCCACATTATTTTTCATGTAGATTCATGAGTAATTTCCCCGGAAAAGACTCTTCATATAACAGGATTTGCATTTTGCATAAATTAAAATTTTTAATTTATATATTACTAGACAATATTATCAAGAAAGCAATTCAGGAAATACAATAATATTGTGTGTTTGCTTCATATATTTTACAAAAACACAGGTAGAAAAAAACACGTTTAGATTTTAGGTCTGATATGCAGACTTTAAATATGTGACTTTCTCTGATGTGTATAAGAAGAGGTAGATTTACATTCTTGTTCTTGATACCCATCAGATAGCTCTCTGATGAATTGCACATTGTATCCCCAGTTTCAGTGACCCTACAAACAGAGGTATTGAATTAGTATTTGGCTAATAAGACTTATCCACATGGACAATTTTGGGTGATCTGGAAACCATTACATATCTATGAAATGTTTCTACACACACACACACACACACACACACACACACACACACACACACGTACAGCCTCCTGTTTCTTACAAAACAACTTTTTATTCCAAATAATAAATCCACTTCAGCCAATTTATTCAACACTATCCAATGTAAGATTTTCTTTCCTCAGAAAATCTAGCTCTACTGTATTTTGCTATCATTATTTTTACTAATTGCAATAAGGATCATAAAATGTGAAGAACAGATGAAAATCAAAGATTAAATAAGAAAAACAAACAGCAGTTCAGGATATCATAAATTCTTAATAACTAAATCTATATTTGGAAGTCTTGAATACTAAATTCTCTGATGTTTAGAACATCCAAATGGTTCAGAAGTCTGTGTTAGAAGCCTGGAGTTGAATTGTAAAGTTGAATTGCTGATCAACCAGCTATAACTCTAAATTTCAGATGTACAAGGAAAAAGGTATATTTAGTTTGTAACTGCCTGTTTTTAAACTTTTATTTAAAGCCTTATGTGTTTTCAAAATCATTTCTATAATGACTAATTTTATATAATGTATGTAGAACTGGTAAAAATATTGATCTAGAAATAAATTACTTTTACTGTCATTTGACAATTAAAGATATAATACTGGAAATGAAGTAAATCATAATTTAAATTTTACTCTGATCTTTATTTTGATAGATTTTGCATATATGATACTTATTTTGTAGCATCTAGAATGTGTAAAACTTCACAGTATAGAGTAGATTTTGATGATCTTCTTACATTACTCTTGGGGTCAGTCTGGTTCTATTTCTCATTAGATACCTAATTTTGGGTACATTTCTTTAACTTTCTTGGCACTTGGCATAGTAGTCTACCAAGTATAGACTTGGACCAAGTCCATGGCTGTAAAATTTTATGGTGCCCCAAAGGACATGATTGATGACATTCTGTTGGTTGAATTCAATTGGTGCCTAAGGATATTTTGAGTTTCCAGGAACAGAACTTTATGCTCATTTTCAGGATAATTTATGTCTCTGAAATTCAGTTTTCACTAGAGATGATAAGAACATAGTCTGGTTGTGTAGTAGCTCTGTACAATGGATTTTCTAATTTACAAAATCAATAAGTAAGCCTTACATGTAGATAAATATGCACGATTCATCGTTGCACTTAATTTTTCTTTAAGTTATATATTATTGTTGAAAATACTTTCTTATTTATTTATTTATTCTTTTTACAGCCTGCTCACTGCCTCCTCCTTGTCAATCCCTCCCACAATCTTTCTCCTACCTCTCTCTCCTTTTCCTATGAGAAAGTGGGGAACCCCTGGGTATACACCCACCCTGGCATATCAAGTCTGTGCAAGACTAGAAAAGTATTCTTCAACTGAGACCAGACAAGGTAGTCCAGCTAGAAGAATATATCCCACTGATCTGCAACAGCTTTTGAGATAGCCTCTGCTTCAGTAGTTCAGAACCACGTGAAGACCAATTTGCACATCTGATACATATGTGTGGGGAGGCCTTGTTCCAGGCCTGGTATATTCTTTGGTTGATGGTTCAGTCTCTGAGAGCCCCAGTGCTCCAGGTTAGTAGAATCTGTTGCTCTTTCAGTGTAATTTCTATCCAGTCCAGGGACCCATAATCCTATCTTCTATTCTTACAAAAGAGTTCTCAAACTCCATCTAGTGTTTGGCTGTGGGTATCTGCATCTGTCTGAGTCAACTGCCTGGTGGAACATCTCAGAAAACAGCCATGCTAAACTTCTATCTGCAAGCATAAAGTATCATTAATAGTGGCAAGGATCGGTACTTGCCCATGGGATGAGTCTGAAGTTGGGCCAATTATTGTTTGACTGTTCCTACAGTTTCTACTTCATCCCCCTTCACTGAATTTCTTGTAGACAGGATAAACTTTTGGTCATAATGTGTGTGTGTAGGTTGGTGTCCCTATTACTTCATTGTGATTCCTGCCAGGCTATAAGAGGAGAATTTCTCAGGTTCCATATCCCCAGTGCTTTGAGTCACAGCTAAGAACACCCCTATTGATTCATGGGTACCTCACTAATCTCAAGTCTTTGTTTTGTCCTGAAGATACCACCTACCTCTTCATCCCGGAAAGTTGAAGATTTCCATGCCTCCCTCCTGTCCCTTCCCACACCTGATTCTGAATTTCCAGTTCCCCTTCCCATTTCTCTGTACAGACACTTCCCTCTCTCCATCTGGCTCATGACTATTTTATCCCCCCTTCTAAGTGAGATTCAAGCTTCCTTGCTTGTGTTTTTCTTCCTTAGGTTCTCTGTGTCTGTAGAGTATGGCATGGGTATCCTGTAATTTATGGCTAATATCTACTTACAAGTGAGTGCATGCAGTGTATGTCCTTTTGGGACTGGGTTACCTCACTCAGGTTGATATTCTCAAGATCAAACTAATTTGCCTGGAAAATTCAGGATGCCTTTGTCTTTAATACATGACCATTACTACACTGTATAGATATACCACTGACTTTATCTATTCTTCAGTTAAGGGGTATAGGTTGTTTCCAGTTTCTGACTAGTGCGGATAAAGCTGCTATTAACATAGTTGAGAAAGTGTCTTTGTGAGATGCTACAGCATCTTTGGGGTATATGAACAGGAATGGTATAGCTCAATTTTGAGGTAGAACCATTTCCACTTTTCTGAGAAATTTTCAAATTAATTTCCAAAGTGGTTGTACAAGTTGGCATTCCCACCAGCAATTGAGGAGGGTTTCTCTTGCTCCACGTCCTTGCTGGCATATGCTATCTCTTGAGTTTTTGACTTTAGATGTTCTGATGGGTATAAGATGAAACCTTATAGTCATTTTGCTTTGCATTTCCTTAATGACTGCAGACTTTGAACATTTCTTTGAGTACTTTTCATGGCCATTTGATAGTTTTCTATTGAGAATTCTCCATTTAGCTATGTACCCAATTTTTAAATTGGGTTATTTGGGTTCTTGATATCTAACTTCTTAAGTATTTTATAATTTTTGTAGATTAGCCATCTGTCAAATATAGGGTTGATGAATATACTTTCCCAATCTGTAGGCTGTCATTTTGTCCTATTGACAGTGTCCTTTGTCTTCAGAAGCTTTATGTTTCATGAGTTCTATTTATCAACTGTTGACCTTAAAGACTGTGCTATTGGTGTTGTCTTCATAAAACTGTCTCCTAAACCAATGCATTCAAGGCTATTTTCCACTTTCTCTTCTGTTTCCATGAGTATGCAGGCTTTCTAGTGCTTATGTAGTTGTTGAACTCAATCTTTTATCCATGGTGGTCTGATAAGGTTCAAGATGTTATTTCAGTTTTCATGTTATCTGTTTAGGCTTGCTTTGTTGGGTACCTAAAACATGGTATGTTCTTTTGTGTTTGGGTATAATATTCTGTCTGTTAGGTTCATTTGATTCATACTTTCTCTTAGCTTCATTATTTATGTGTTTAGTTTTTGTCTGTGTGACCTTTCAATTGGCGAGAGTGTGGTGGTGAAGTCTTCCACTTTTATTTTGCGGGGTAATATGTTTAGCCGTAGTAATGTTTCTTTCACAAATGTGGGTGCCCTTTTGTTTGGGGGATAGTTGCTCAGAACTGAGATATCATATTGGTGGATTTTTCCATTGATGCATATGAAGAGCCTTTCCATATCTCTTGTGATTAATTTTGCTTGAAAGTATATTTCCTAGATATTAGAATTGCTATCTTACTTGATTTTGGGCTCTGCTTGCTTGGAAAAATATTTCCAGCCTTTTATTATGAGGTAATGTCTATCTGTATTGCTGAGGAATATTTCTTGCAAGTAGCAGAATGACAGAACCTGTTTTCACATCCATTCTGTTAGCCTATATCTTTTTATTGGGAATTGAGTCTACTGATGTTGTGAAATATTAATGACAGTGATTTTTATTTCCTACTATTTTTATGTCAGTGTGTATATGTATTCCTATGTGTGTGTGTGTTTGTGTGTGTGTGTGTGTGTGTGTGTGTGTGTGTGTGGTATGTATGTGTATGTTTCTTTGTTTTTTGCTGATATAAAATACTTATTTTCTGCTTTTTTTGTTTTTGGATGTAGTTATACTCCTTTGGTTGGAGTTTTTATTCTAGTATTTTTTGTAGGGCTGTAATTGTGGATAGGTGTTGTTTAAATTTGAATTTGTCTCAAAATACCTTGGTTTTTCAAGTACAGTGATTGAGAGTTTTTCTGAGTATAGTATTCTAGTACACTGTGTTGGCATTTATGTTTTCATTTCTCTCTTATTTTTTTTAGAGGTTGGAAGATATGTATCCAGGTTCTTCTAGCTTTTGGAATCTCTGTTAAGAAGTCAGATGTAATTTGGTCAGGTCTCCCTTTTATATTACCTGAGCTTTTCCCCTTGCTTCTTTTAATATTTTTATTTGTTCTGAAGATTTTATGTTTTGATTATTATTTGGCTAGATGATTTTTTTTCTAGTCTATTAGGTTGGGGCAGTTTTCTTCTATGGTTTTGTTGAAAATATTTTATGGGTCTAGAAGCTGGAATTCATCTCCTTCTATTCTTATTATGCTTAGCTTAGGTCTTTCAAATTTTTCTGGACATCAGGAATAGTTTTAAATTAATTATGCATTTGACTGATATATCAATTTCTTCTATTGCATTTTCTATGCCCAAGACTCTCTCTTCCACCCCTGTTTTATTTTGGTGATGCTTGCATTTGTTCTTCCAGTTCACATTCCAGCCTCCAGGATTCCCTCCATGTGCATTTTCCTTATTGCTTCTATTTCTGCTCCCAGGTGTTGTACAGTTTTATTCATTTCCTTCACCTGTTTAATTGCATTTATCTTTAAGAAATTTACTTTTGTTTTTTTTTAAATACTTCTACCTGTTTGATTATATTTTCCTGTATTTTTTAAAGGGATTTATTCATTTCCTGCTTAAAGGGCTCTACTCTGTAAGACTGAATTTAAGGTCATTTTCTTGTGCTCTGGTTATGTTAGGATACCAGGGCTTGTAGCAGGGTAGCTGGGCTCTGAACGTGCCATATTGCCCTGGCTTTTGTTGATTGTATTTGTTCAGGATGTTCCTAGATGTTCCTCTTGTAGTAGGTAGGCATTAGAAGGGGGTTAACCTCAGAGGCCCTGTTCTGGCCAGCTTCTGATGTGCATCCTTGGGTTGTATGTTTACAGATCTACATTGTCTATATGCTTCAAGAGCCACAGTTTTGGTAAAGGTGTGTGTAGGGAGGTAGCCAGAGAATGAAAGTCCTCTGGACCTGCTCAGAGCAGCTCGGCTGGTTACGGAGGATGCAGCAAGCAGAGGGCTCCTTAAGTTATGTTTCTGACATTGTTTCAAACTAATAGTTATGATATAGTCCACATTACTTTCCATGAGAATTAAGAAGCATTGATTCTGAAATAAAATTTCTATTATGCACTCATATAAATAAATGACAACTGTAGACATTTAAGTTCAGTTTTCTATTTTCAGACGAAAATAATGCTAAAGACGTCTATACTATAGCTTGAATAGAGATCTGGACAATCCGGAGAATAAGCTTCCCCACACAGAGAAAGGCTCAGTAGTCTTTCTGGTGATTTATTAATTTCTTTGACGGTATAAGAACTCTTATGTCATATACAAACATATGCATACAGTTCACAGCAATCCTGACCCTTTAGTCAAACAGTCATTTAGCTTGATGTATTTTTTAGTTTAGGAAACACCTTTTTTTTCTTACGACTTTATTTTTAAAAAGCAGAGATACATGTACAGATTATTAAAAGCATTTTAGTATAAATATATATGAATATATTATTGGAAGTACATGATTTTTTAAAGGTTTTGTAGTATGCATTGAAAATTTACTATTTACAAAGATCTTAAAGTATATGTAAAACAAAACATAACATGGAAATAGTCAAAGTTTTCTTGGTGTGTAAATATTAAACATAATGACTTTTAACTACCAAAAATTTCCACAAAGCTATCTTCTTAGCTCTTGAGTTATTAATGATTTAAACTCTGGGTGTACCCCATATTGAGAGGGTGTATACACTTATTTTTTTTTCTAAGAAGGACTGAGGCTTCCACTTTTTGGCCTCCCCCCACCCCTTTTTTGAGCTTCATATGGTCTGTGAGTTGTTTTTCAGGTGTTCTGAGCTTTCTGGGGTTAGTATCTAATTATCAGTGACTGCATATTATGTCTGTTCTTTTCTGACTGTGTTATCTCACTCAGGATGATATTCTCTAGATGCATCCATTTTCCTAAGAATTTCATAAAGTCATTGTTTCTGATAGCTGAGTAGTACTTCATTGTGTAAGTACACCACAATTTTTATATCCATTCATCTACTGAAGGACATCTGGGTTCTTTACAGCTTCTGGCTATTATAAATAGGGCTGCTATGAACATGGTAGAACATGTATCCTTATTGTATGTTGGAACATCTTTGGGGTATATTCCCAGAAGAGAAATAACTGGGTCTTCAGGTAGTACTATGTCTAATTTTCTGAGGAACTGCCAGACTGATTTCCTAGGAAACACCTTTGATCTCCCTATATACTGTATATTTTAAAGCCCAAACATTCAGCTTTGGAATAAATCTTTATATTTTAATGGTTCATGATATACTATCTATCTATCTATCTATCTATCTATCTATCTATCTATCTATCTATCTACTTATTTTCTGTTCTTAGAAACAACAAGAACAACAAAACAGGATGGCTTTGCACATAAAGAAGCTTACCCTAACATCCTAAAATCGGAGTTTTTTTTTCACAGGAGCCCCAAAGTATTAAGAATAAGCAGTTTTTCACAAGTTGTGTTCTAAGCTTGACATGTGTTCTGTGGCATATGCATACACACAGACAAACACACACACACACACACACACACCACAAACACATACACCCATACACAAACACACACAAAATTTAAAAATTAATGAAAAAATATAAGGTTACATTTGATATATAAGTTCTTCAAAGTTCCTTGTAAAGAATGTTACCAAAGAAATCACAAATTTGCAACTCTTCCTTTTGGTTTTGTTGTTTTATTTTACAGTATTTTAAGAGGGATGATTAAGTTCAAATTACTTTACTACACTTCCACTGAAAATCATTCATGATCATCAATAGGAAATGGCCGATACTTATTTTCTAACACTGGGAAAGCTCTCTAGGTGTATATTAGAACCAAATGGGCAACAAATAAAAAGCTCATAATGTTTTATTCAGAGAAGTTCATGTTTTCTTTGGGTCCTCACTTTAAGTGGGATTAGAGCCAGAGCTAAGATAGAAAATAGCTACCCCATAGCCACTGAAATCAAACTGATGCTGGGTTTGTTTGTACTTTTTAATGGACATGCAGAAGGATGCAGGTGATACTACAGTGTTTACATCAAACCCTGTGAGCCATATGTGCTAGAGGAAATGGCAGATTTTCTGTGTGTCAGCACTCTAATCCCATCCAGCCTGTCAACACTCCAAATTTCAACAAATCACACCATTTAAAATACAGTAGGGTGACAGACTGAATATTTGTTTCATTGTAATGAGAAAAATGACTCAGAGCAAAGATTCAGAAACAGAATGCTCACCCAAATGAAGGACTTTTGAAACTACAGTGGCTTTGTTCACAGATGTACAGTTATTATGGTTTTTCCCCTTCTTTCTGCAGAGCAGGTTCACAGGAAATGGCACTTGCTGGGATTCTCTATTTCCTGACACAGTGCAGTTCTGTTTTTCCTTCCTTGCCTGAAACCAAGCAGTTCCCAAGTTTGCCTAAATTCTGTCAGATACCTTTATAAGCAATATAACCTTTATTAATTTAAACTTGTCAAATATATCCCCATATGTGCCCAAGCAGGTATGTCCTGTACAAATTAGGTATATGTTGTATTTTATCACTATATTGTGCTCTTATACTTAAGAAAACATTCTGAAAATTTGTCTCAAAATCTGTGGGAATTACAGTAATAGTTCTACCAAGATGACAGAATAAACATCCTAAAATCTCCTTATGCCCTCAAATATACAAAGATTGCATGAATAACAATGATAAAGCTCAATCTTTTCCTGAGTTCACACAAGACAATAATGATGTATTATGTCTCCAGACACTGGTCTTTTCTTAGTTGCAAATGGTTCTTCCATAGCTTAGAAGATGTGAGTGGAATAGAACACTACAACTTATGTCTTGCAAAGACTTTACATTTCTGATAAATTTGGTAGCAGGCAACTTGGTCTCAAAATGTTAGCCCAACCTAACAAGTATTAGGTCCTAAGTGCAGCCTTTGGAGGGGGTGGAGAGTAAGGGGGGAGTAGGAAGAGGGGAGGAGAGGGTGCTATAAGAATGATCCAGAACCTCAGAAAACATATCAGGCTGAGAACTATTCTCCTGATAATGAATAGATTCCACCAGTGAATCAGTTTGCATATGAACATCCCATATGAGAAAAAACTATATGAATTTTTCCTTTGAAGACTGGCAGGCTTTCAGCCATATGGTCTGGATGCAGAAGGGAATTACTTGCTGCAGAAGGGAATCTTACCAATAAGGATTAGCTATGGAAGATTCCAATGGCACATTCTGTTTCCTATCAGGAATAAAGGAAAACCTTCTCACTGAATAGCATCCCTGTTCCAGGACACCATGGTTCCTACAAATAAAGTTCAGATCTGGCCAAGGAATAAATCAGTGCATACACACAGAATCAATGCATACCAGACTTCAACACTGAGGAATTTACAGACACAAAATCTATTAATTTACATAAAATTTTTAATTTGTAATTTTCTTTTAGACATTTAATTTATGAGTAAATTACCACAAAATAGGGCTCATCTACACAGGAATCTAACACTTGAACTAAACATATCTGGTATAAAATTGCTGTGAGAAAAATCTTCTAATTCATTAATTTCTTCTTTAACATTTTTGTTGTAGTTTGATTTATAAGAATTGTTACTGTAAGCTCAGTTATTTTTTATATATTCTTTAATGGCTGGTATATTTCTACATCAACCACAATATTATCAGTTCTGCTGCACAGTGTTTAATATCCAGTGAATTATTTGTAGATAGCCTAAAGCCTTTCTCACTTATATAACTTATTTAGATAATTTTTCTCTTAGCACATAATTTCAGGTAAAACTGTAATTTTCAAGTAAAGATAAGTGATACTTGCCACTCACGAGAAAATTACTACTTATGAGAAAATTACTACTTAAAGAAAATCACTGCTTAAAAACATTACTTTCCATGTTTCATATTTAATAATCGATACAGACAACTCAGGGTGCTTGGAATTGGCTTTGTCTGGTTTCAGCTGGATCCAGTGGATATTGGTCCTGGGAAATCTATTTTAGTTGCATTAATGATATTTTAAAAATATTTTTATTTTTTAATCTTAAAGTTATTTTCCTATTCTTCTGCAGCTTTATACTTAACCATCACCATATCAAAAGCAGAGTCTGAGATTTTGTTCTCTGATCTCTAGAAAGGAACATAAAGAATAACTACAGTATGTCTTCTTGTTCATGTAACATTATCTATATTTTTCAAACAAGCATAATGAACTTGAACTAGCTATCCACTGGAGAACACTGCTCCAACATTGATTCAAGGGAATAGATAGGTTTTAGTAACTATGCTTGATATTCAGAACCTCAGTGTAGCACTGAGCCTTTCTCTGGGCCAGCTTGTAAGCAATAAACTATATTCTAGGGTGGCATAATTCAGATGTCAAGAGCGGTTATCCAGAAGGTGAACCACAAAATCCTAAAAGCAAAATCAGTATCTTTAGAGTCTATATGGACTTTGAGGGATTAGCTATTTGTTGTTGTTTTTGGCAGTGATGATGTCCAGGTGCTAAGTGTTACAACCTGAATGGTACTTCCATCATGGAGTCAGTTGTATGAAAGTCTGGGTGTCTTTACAAAAAAAAAAAAATGATTAATTTGGGAGTCAGCATCTTTATAATGAAAACTAAAGCATTTGTCCAGAGATGCTGAGAAGGCCTTTGGTTGATCCAAGGCACTGGGTCCTCAGATTAAAATGTGCACCCTGGTCATTGTATACAGCTCTTTCTAAACTCATCTCTTTAAAGTGAAAATGGATGAATTTCTGTCAGTGCAGCCAATTATGGACTTCTTGAAGTGTGATATACAGATATGCCTCCTGGAAACTAGAGACTGTATAGATCTCAGGATGATATTCGACAGGAAAGAGAGAAAAAGAGAGAGTGGGAGAGGGAGGGAGGAAGGGAATGGGAGAGGGAGGGAGGGAGGGAGAGAGAAAGAGTGAAAGACAGAGACAGACAGAGAGAGAGTGAGAGACAGAGACAGACAGAGAGAGAGAGAGAGAGAGAGAGAGAGAGAGAGAGAGAGAGAGAGAGAACACAAAAGAACAAGCAGGGTACTCTGTACGTGTGAAAGGTTTAGATGTGAAAAGTGTTCATGGATTCTTTACACTCTATATCAGCCCATCTGTCACATTATCATAAATTAAGGGTAGTGTTCAGGTATCTGATACCTTCTATCTGAAACTGAATATTGAGGAAAGCCATGCATTGATATTATTTGAATTAGTCTATGGCTTTCTCTGTAAATAGCATTAGCTAATAGCTGTAAGCTTATTGAAAGAATAAAACTACTTGTTGCATTTTTAACATGTCATCCACGGTGCATATTCTTAAATTCCTTATATGTCCATATTTTCTATTTCTGGGATCCTTGGTTTCAAACACACAAGTAGCAAAGAACTATTATCTACTTTCCCAATGGAAAGGAGAAGTCCTTAAATAAAGTTTAAGGTGCAAGCACAACCCACCTACAGATTTTACACAGATGTAGAAGCTGGAGTTAGCAGAAAAGTAAAGTCAGCACTCAGGTTTCCTGAGCTGCTTTGTAAAACCCAAAGGAGCACTGGAGAAGAGGCTGAATTTGAGGGGCCATTGAGCACAGAGCACTTTTCCAATTACAGAAACACCTGCACTCTGTGGCTTTATGCTGATCTGCTGTGAATATTTTACAGAGTGTTTAATAGTCCTTCAAATTCTGGAATTCAGCAGTGAAAGACAGTTAGGATGTAGGAGACTTCTAATTTGGGCAAATATGATACAGGACCCAGAGTGTAGTATCTTTGACCCGTAGAGTCCAAAAACCAACGATAGACACTGATGAACAAGCCTTCCATATTGCCTCAGCTTTGTTTCCTTTTGCTTAGTGAGAAAAGATTGTTGGAAAAAAGGATGAGTCAGCACTTCAGTGGTAAAACTATTTACAAGGACAAGAAAGGCTGCTGCAGGCTCGTAAAAATCTTGCGGCAGATATATTATTCTTTCTCTTATGAAAGTCTGGGATCAGGTAGGGCTATTCATTTTCAAGCATCCTTTTGAACATCCATTGCTCCAAATAAACATGGTTTTTTTCTGCCAGAGGATGTGAACACTAATTACTGTAATTATTTCTGTTTACCCTCAAAGAAATTCTGTAGCCAAACTGGAACTTGAGAACTGTTTGGATTGTAACCACCCTCCTCTGTTAACCAACAGTAAAAGATGGATATAAAGTTTATCTGTATTTATACAGCAGTTTCAAAGAAGCACAGTTTTAAAGTGCAGATACAGCATTATTTTTTTTTCAAATCCTGCCAGCTATGTTTTCAAAATTGCCTTTGGACTAAAACATTACAGGAGGGCATAATGCAAAACTCTAAAGGTAATACTGCATTTGGAAATCTTCTCCAGTATTACTATGGCTATGAAGGAAAATATCTAAGCCTGGAACTTTCTTAGGGAAAGGCAAAATGAAAAGCACACCACTGTGGTAATTGTTTTCATAGTCAACAACAACAACAACAAAAAGACCCAATAAGCCCCTTCACATAATTTGCTAGATACAATTTAAACTCACTGACAACCATTATTACTGATTATTAACTTTGATATTAAAATAAATGATCCCATGCTAAATAGGTGCCATTTTAGTTTAATTCTGACTTTGGTTATTTTCTTCTATAATTTCAGTAAAAATGGCAATATTTACATTTATTAGAAAGTAAAATTGATGCTTATCCTTAGAGTGTTGTTTTAAGATTCACTTAGCACAGAGGGATCAATCATTCTTTATACCAATAAACCATTAATGTCAAAGCAAGGCTATGAAAAGTACATTTGATTTAAAAATAAAAAAGTATCATGACATTAGGGTAAATTTACTATAGAGGATATTAGATATCACTTGAAGAATCAAACTAATAGCAAGTCACATTATCAACCCTGGTTTTTCCATAAATAGCTATGTATAGATGAATGAAGTTCTTTTCTCTGCTTTAATTATTCTTTTGAAATATAAAGTATGGGTCGCTGTCTGATTAGTGTTTGCAGAAAGCCTACCTATTTTTATGTTGAAGCAGAATTTTTATTACTCAAGTTTTTTGAAAATAAATTAGAGTTTGGCAAATTTGTTTGAAAGTCCTTTAGCTGTGGACTGAGACTTCATAAGTTTGGTTAGGAAATGATAAAGCAGGAAAGGCAGAAAATGTTTGAGCCAAAATATAATGTAATCTACAATGAAACAGTCTCATCTAGAACTGACTGTATAAACAGGAGCAGAGCAATGACAAAGTCACTGGACCTGTTATTGTGGAAGGGTAAAATCTGAGTCTTTCCTTAGAAAAATACTTACAGGTAACTAACAGAGAAGAAGAATTAGCCTATCCCAGAAAAAGATATTATTGATTTCCAATGCAGTGTGGTCAGCCTTGAAACCATATATAAACAAACAATAAAAATGGACTCACAATATTTTAATTATATATATTCATACACATACATATACACATACAAACTCATATAACAATAATAGTTAGAAGGGCTTTGAGAGAAATAGTTGGGAATGTGTGTCTGTGTAGGTATGCATATGTATATGTGTGTATGTATGCATGTGTGTATAAAGAAGAGTTATTAAAATGGCTTACAGGCTAGACTCCAGTTAGTTCAACAATAAACAATGGATGTCTACCAACACCAGCTTCAAGAATCCATTAGTTATTCAGATCATGAGGTTAGATGTCTCAGCTGCTCTTCATTATATCCCAAAGAAGTAGGGTCCAATTCCACCAAAGGAATAAACACAATAGCAAGACTTAGAGTAAGCAGGCAAAGAAGAGAAAGCTTCCTTCTTCCATTTTACAGGCTTCCAGGAAAAGGTGTAGTCCATATTAAGGTTGCTTCTGCTCAACTCAGAAAAGCAGGATCCAAGGTAAGTCTTCCCACCTCAACAATCTGCCCTCTGAAAGACTCAACAAGCAGCTGAAAGAGTCAGATACAGGTATTTGCACTCAACTAATCAACAGGAGCTGCTGGCCCCTGTGATAAAATTAGGGGAAAGCTGGGGGAAGCTGAGGAGGAGGAAAACCCTGAAAACAGAACTGCAGTCTAAATTAACCTGGACACTAAAGATCTCTCAGACACTGGATATCCAACCAGGCAGCATACACCAGCTGATAATAGGTTCCCCAACACATACACAGCAGAGGACTCTCAGGTCTGGGGTCAGTAAGAGTACTTTACGCTCATTGTAACTACTAGGTTTTCAATGTATACTGTCAAGCCTTTGAAAAAATCAAGTACTGACTAAAAAATATATTCATATAGTTTTATGTAAAAATTATTTTAAAATCTGAAAAAACAGTACTGACAAAAATGTATAATTTTAAGCAAAAATGTTTAAAATCTGTACATTTATCTTTGTTTTGTAAAATAAAGTTGTTTAAAAAAAAAGAGAGAGAGAGAAGATGCAACTAACTCTCAAGAGACTGGAGGCCCCAGGAAATTTAGAGCTCTGGCTGGTGGGTGGGGTCTGGGCATTTTTATGGAGATGGGTGGTAGGGGTAGGGTGGGGAAGAGATATGGGATGTGGCACAATAAGGTGATGACTGGGAGGGAAATAAATTTTTGTGTAAAAATAAAAACATGAATAAAAAGAAAAAATGTTAAGAAAAACAAAATGAATCTTTCCACTCTAAATGATTTAATTAAGAAAAAAAATTTCCCACAGGTTTGCCCAGCCAAATCTTTTAGATTTTTCAGATGTAGTCAAGTTGACAATCAACTATATACATCACATTTATCTTGGGTGAGTCTTTGCAAGCTCTTTCAAGAATGGACCATATTATGCCTGTCAGACAGTGGAACACAACAAAAAATTATGTCTAAAGCTAATGGTAATAAGTATAAAAACTTTTTAAGAAGTATAATGATGATAATGGTGACTTTCCTTTACTTCACCCTAAGCAAACTTCATTAGTTCTTGGTAGATCTTGTGTAAAATTAGAGGCTTTAACAGTAAGCCTGTGTTATTCCCAGTAACTGTAAAGTTATCAAAAGTGTCTTAGTTTAGTATTTGCTAGTTAAAAAATCCTTATTTAAAAAGATAATTAAGCTTTATTGGTGGCAAACACTGTTTTCAAAACAAAGAATATAGGATGTAGTTAATTTTTAGACCCACTGTGAGTTATCATTGTCTAGGAGACCACAAGAGTATGTTCCAGCAGGGAGATAGTTTCATGAAGATTTTATAATTATAGAACAAGGAACATCACAAATTTAGTGTTTTGTTTTCTTTTGCTTTGTTTGTTTTGTTTTTTTCTTTCCCAAATACGTGGCTGAAAGCATCTGGCTTTTCATAGCAAAATCTCTGCTAAAAGTCTTAGATGCTATCTCTGTTAGTAGAAGTTAGTGGCCTACTAATATATTGTAAGACCTTTCACACAATAAGAGAAAGGCTAGTAGGTCGCTATAGAGGTGGACAATGAATGATTCTTGCAGATAGTAAAGAATAATTAGAATAATTTGACTCTAGATCTCCAGTATCCCAATACTGCAAGATGTTGAGGTTCTTTTCTGTCTATCAGCCTTGTAGAAACTTTAACACAGGTATGGCTTTATTTCTGGAAACTTAAATTTACAATACTCAGCAGGAAATGCATGATTATTATTCTCATGAAGCAAAACAAGGGCGTTCATGGATTCCTGTAGCAATGTAATATCTGTCATCACAACAGAATCTAAAATGTTTTATTTTTTTCTAAGAATATTATCAGTCCATGGGGCTCGGTTTCAGACATGGCTCTAAGTGGTAAACAGAGAAATCAAGCCTATCAACAGTGTTCATAGGTATCCCATGAGCCTGTGGGGAGTTTACTCATCATGGTGGAATAAAAGACAATGATATACAAAAGATATTTAAAGTTATTTTCAAGATTCATACACTGATTAGGTCCAAGACACTCTGCAAATAACTTGCCCAGGATCAACTATGCATTACAGCCAACACAGGTTACATTTACCATATCCACTGAAAACATTAATCCACATATTTTGTTTGTGTTTTGTGGGTAGTGTGTATGTGTATATATGTGTGTGTGTATGTATGTGCATTTTGTTTTATAATAGTTTTCAAGTATCTGATTTGTTAAAACATTACAGCAGTTTTGAAAGCCTTTCATCTCTTGCCTAATATAGATCAAGAATTGATAGAAACTTTCTTGGTTCAATTAAGTCCTGAATTAGCTTAGGCTACTAAATTAGGACTCTATTTCCACAAATACAGCAGAGCACAAGGATGATTTAGACAGTATTTTTTTCTTTCATTTTTTGTGATGTCAAGGAACATTGTGTCTCCTTATCATTAGAACTGACAAAGACAGATATATGATAATCTTGGAATCTTCTTATTCAGACATTTCATAATCAGAAAGGCATCTTTAGCTCATGGACTGATGTCAGGATGCAATCAGACTCCACTCAATAGAGTGTCTCCAGGCACGTTTTGAGTTGAACTTAAATGACTCAGCCTTTGCATGACATTTTTCACAGTAGAGTGTAAAGAAAAACAATATTTTATTGTGTTATATTGTTGATTCTGGGTCAGAGATGGTGCTTTCCAGTAAAGGCCATGGTGCAGTTTCATCATTTCATTTGTGACAGTGGACAAAGGATAAACGAGCAGACGATGATAACCAAGATGCCTTAATAGTTAAACATGAGAATATTAATGCAAGTAGTCAGGTTAAAGTAGACAATGACTTGTGCTTTGGTAACTGAAACTTCCCTTCTATATTAGAAGATATTATACGCTAACATTTCCCTTTAAGCTGAATGGCTGTGGGACTGGATGTCCAAAGCCTGTCACTAAATGCTTATAAATTCTTTTATAGAGGAACACAATAACAGTGACTCTCTTTAATTCACAAGAAGTATGAGATCATGGACAGCTATTTGTTTTTTTTCCAAAACAACTTGACATTCTTTCAGATTTGATCTAACTGGGTTAACCAAGTGGACTAGAAATATTGCTGATGTGCACAGAACTCTTATAGTTCTGACTTGCCCTTATGAACTCGATATCAACCAGACTAAAGAAGGGAGGATTTTAGATGAAGCATTTTGCAAGTTTCCAATTTTGAAGCTATTATCTCCATAATGCAAGGGATAAACCAGACAGAATTCTGAAATTGGCTGAAAAAAAAAAAGAAGTCTGTCTCTTGGAAATATGGAATCATTTTTGGACCATGTCTTAGGATGTTGAAACTGGAAAGGTTTATTTGATATGTGATATATTTAGTTAAAGTTGAGGTCAAATGATAGGCATTTTACAGACAAGTCCTGGAAACAGTTCAGAGATTCTGGGTCTAAAATATCTAGATACTGAACTAAGTTCTGAACTTTGTAAAATAACAGAGAGCACAAGGTTTTCACCTAAATATTACCTATGGAAAGCAAAATATCCAGTTCAAAGCAGATTGTAATCCATAGCCTGTAGATGGAGAAGGCATGCAAGCAGGAAAAACCATAGTCTATATCAAAGGCATGTATAATAAAATCTGAAGAAATCAAAGTGACAAGTTACAAGAATGGGCTTAAAAATGTGTTTTTGTTTGTAGTTAGAAGATATAATATTTTACATCAAAATATGTTAAAATGGGGTAAATGCTCAGAAGTGGAATAACTGGGTCTTCAGGTAGTACTATGTCCATTTTTCTGAGGAACCGCCAGACTGATTTCCAGAGAACACACAGCAAAGATACATGCACCACAATGTTCATAGCAGCTCTATTTATAATAGCCAGAAGCTGGAAAGAACCCTAATGTCCTTCAGTAGATGAATGGATACAAAAATCGTGGTACAGTTACAAAATGGAGTACTACTCAGCTATCAGAAACAATGACTTAACAAAATTTTTAAGAAAATGGATGCATCTAGAGAATATCATCCTGAGTGAGATAACCCAGTTACAAAAGAACAGACATAATATGCAGTCACTGATAATGGGATAATAACCCCAGAAAGCTCTGAACACCCCAGAAACAACTCACAGACTGTGTGAAGCTCAAAAAAAGAATATATTTTAATTAAAATAGAACTGTATCACATCCCCCTTTCCTCCCTACAGTCCTTCCTAGTCTCTCTCCTATCCCCTCAAATTAATAGCTTCTTTTCCTATATTATTGTTACATATATATATATGTGTGTGTGTGTGTGTGTGTGTGTGTGTGTGTATGTACCCACAAATATTTAATTACAACCTTAAAAATGTATCCAAAATAAATAAAAAAAGAAATATGTTAAAATGACTTCTCATTTTAAACAATATTTTGCACATATTTTTTCTGAACACTGGTCATAAATAATACAAATTTTATTATCTATGAAATTCCTGTTTTTAATTTAGATATTTATTTCTTCTCTAAATAATCTAAAATTTGTTCTTTCCATGATACCAGACTAAGTGAGTTCTTATGTGAAGATGCTTAGACAACAGGCTAAGTAAAATGTGGTTCTTTGTAACTGACTTAGGAATTTTAGGAAAGCCAAGGGCTACCATACTAGGGAAGAGTTTACAGGGATCCTTTTAGAACAGAATAGGAATTTTAAGGATGTAACCAGGTTACTTGTTAATAATAACAATTAGAGGATAAACTTGCATCTACACTTCATTGAGTGGCACAGACCTTGTACCCACTGTGCTAAGGAAGAGTGAAGCTTATCCAAACACATAGTGTTCTCTTTGCCAGCACAACTTTCTTTCATCCTGTCACCAGATTTATAGACTAATCACTTAAGACCAAAATGACATTTGGCTCACCAAATTGGAGACATTCTTATTCTCTTTCACCTTCAAGTTAAGTACTCCAGAGAAATACCAGAAAACTTCATTATTTTATGTTTTGAGTAAGGAAATGCCTCATGGTAAGAGTAAAAAGGCATTCATTGAGTTGACTGCCTAAGACTTTGGTCCAGTATTCTCACTGGCTAGAGAACAGAAGCATAAACAGGTATTCCAACTCACTCAATGTGGAGATTTATATGAATATAATCTAAGGCTTTTCAGCTCTTGCTTTAATTTCATTACAAGGAGGCTACTTACAGCTCATGTGGTCTACTATTAAATTGCTTGAATGGAAAATGAAGTCTTTAATTAAGTCATTATTGATGAAATATCGTTAAAGGGGGATATAGGAAAGTATGATTTTTCTTTGTCATTTTTTTTCAGATCTTAATTAAGTCACAAGCTTGCCTCTTGAAATCATGGCTAAATGTTTGTAACTGAAATTCTGGCATGCTGTTGCACAATAGGGTACCATCTCCAATTTTGGGCATTAAAATTAGGGTCTTCAGCATGCTAAATCTATAGACCCATTACTAGATATGTATACCCAAAAGCTAGAGATGAACAAGAGAAGGTTAATAAATACAATAACAATTAATATAAAAGGATTTTAATTATTAATTTAACGGAGACCTAAGAGGGATATAGAGATTTTTGAAATAAGTAAAGGAGAGGGGGGAAGTTGCTATTATAATATCAAAAATACATTACAAAAAGAAAAGATAAATATCTGAAGAGATAAATATGTGTAACCTGATTGTGTACACATATTGAAGTTCATAAAATTTTATGTTCTATTTTGATGTTTATGTTTATATGAATATGATAAGTGAAAAGGGGACATGAGATCTAACTTGTTCTCCACATCCTTCTTGCCATCAGTAGAAGTTAGACTTTTTAACAACACAGAATCTCATTCTTCATTTGTCACTGGACAAGTTACTTAACTTCTGTTCCTGTAAAAAGTAATGGACACATGAAATGAGACAACTACATGAATATTTTCAGGACAATTTAAGGTTGAATAAATAAATAAATATGAGAAAGACAAATGATTACTCAAAAATATATGACAGAATGAGCCGATGCCATTCTAGGGCTCCATGACTCAAGAAAAATCTGAGAGTAAGACAGCTCTTCTCTAATTTCTCATAGATGTTTGTGAAAAGAAATTAACCCTCCATATTCACCTACCTCCAAAGCAGAGAAACCAGTAACACAGAGTCTTCTCTCAGAACTGTTTGGTAAGTTCACAGAATTCACAGCTGTATTCTGTCCATCTCCTGGGTTAATAGCCCTGCGACTTAACTTATTCTTTAGTCTTCAGTAACAGAAGCACTCACTTTGCTTCTAAAAATCACTATATTTCACAAGTACAAGTATAATATACTCAGTTAATTTGACTTTTGAATAAATAAAGAAAAAATATATCTCACATAATGATAAGTATTTGACACAATTGACAGAAAATGAACTCAAGATTTAATACAGGGAAATGTGCAATCAATTAAACAATAATTATTGCCACTTAATTTTTAATGCATGTATTACAAAGACATAACTGTAAATTAAGTTGCTGAAAATTATGTTAGACTCTTTCAAGATAATTTTGTGTTATCCCTCATGAAAAAAATATATTCCAAATCTTTAAAACACAAAACTCTCACTATAAGACCTCAGCTGGTAAATACAATTTTCATTTTCTTTTTTTAAGTTATGATGCTAGCTTGTTTCTGACACTGAAAGTAAAAATAAAGAAGTAGGGAATTGGCTTTTTTATCAGCGATCTTCAGCTGAAGAAACATAGTTGCTTATCTGCTGCTAAGCTAAGTGATGGGACCAGAGAGCAGGCTGAATGATTCATTATTAGCTGCACACAAGAGTTTGCTTTTCCTGATTTAAAGAAAATATCAGCAAGTGCTTTAGATGGTACCCTATATGTTAAAATCTGCTAAGATGAATAAGAAGTGATATGAGCTAAAGTATTAAAGGTTTAAGATGGACTACAGTTAGTTTGATGACATATTTGGAACAGATTACAGAAGTGTCATCAATAATGTATACAAATAAGTTAAAGTCTCCCATTAATCTAGTTTTGAACATTTCTGTAATGAAATTATAATAATGTGTAGTATCAAGAGAAAAAACAATTCTTCAGGAAATATAAATAAAATATTGTAAAATATCCTGAATTAAAGGCTGGAGAAATCACTGTAAGATGTTTGATGTAAAATCTAAGTCAAAAAATTAAATATATGGGGATAGAGAGATGGTACTTGCGAATCTTTTAGAGGACCAGAGCTTGATTCCTAGCAGTCACATGCCAGCTCACAGACATGTATAAGTGCAACTCAAGAGAGCTTAGGACCTTTTGTGGAATCTGTAATCTGTGATAACCAGGAGTGCATATAGTACACATACATTCATTCACAACAAAAAAATCACATACATAAAACAAAATAAATTAACCTTTAAAAATGTAAATACAAAAACAAATCATTTCAAATATAGAATTCAAATCTTAACAACACTGGACTGAGCACAGGTATCCCAGTGGAGGATCCAGAGAAAGGACTAAATGAGCTGAACAGGTTTGCAACCCCATAGGAAGAACAACAATATCAACCAACAAACTTCCCGCCCCAGATGGACACAAGGCTCCATAGGCATATGTAGCAGTCTATGGCATTGCCTGGCATCAAGAGGAGGGAAAGTCCTTGGTCCTGTGGAGGCCAGAGCAATGCGGTGGGAATGAGTGGGTAGGAGTGGGAGCATCTTCATAGAAGGAGGAGGGAAGGAAAAGAGGGATGGGAGAGGGGGTAAAGGGGATAACATTTAAAATGTTAATACACAGAATATCCAATAAAACATCTTAACAACAAAACATGAGATCGTTTTTTCATTTCTAGACAATGATAATACTTTATAGACTATCACTCAAAAATATTATTTTATATATGTACCCCTATGTAAATTTTCTAAAGCATTGCAATCAATATCATTAATGATTTGTGAATAAAGTAATTTTTTATGAACCAGAGCAAACCCAAACAAACAAAAATAAACTCAAAAAGTCATCTTAAGTAATATTACTCAAAAGTTTCTAGTAAAAATATAGCATTACTTATAAATAAGTGAATAAATTATACCTGTCTGGATTATATAAAAACTAAATATTAAAAAAAAATCATTCTTATGCATATATTCTATACTCTGGGGAAACAAATAGTGAGACTAAAACACTCTTCTTTTTCAAAATCTATACCCTCTAAGATGAAAACATGGAGACATAAGAGTCAACAAATACCTAATAAAAATTTATTGGCTGAAACTGTAAGAACTTTATAAAATGAGGCCAGGCAATTTACAAACAGAACCTTGGCATTTAAAGAATTATAGTAGTTTTGATGCCTATTTTAGTTATAAAAACTTTTCTGTGTATAATTTGAAGCAGTTCTGGCCAACAAATACAAGTAGTTACATCTTTTATGAAAAAGGGAACTATAGTCCATATAATAAAAACATCACTGTAAGTCATATGTAAGAAAATTTGTTAGACACTTTTCTTGTAACCATGGTAGAAACTTTTACATATATTTTTTTCAACCTGATGCATAATACTTGTCTATATCTATATGATGAAATAGGATATTTCAGCACATGTATATAAGGTATATTCATAAAAATCTGATCATTTAATATCTTAGTAGTATACATTTATGATTCTTTTGTGTTTGTAGCCTTCAAACTATTTTTCTGCTTTCAAAAACAAACAAATAGCCCCAGTTGTGGTAGAAATATTGGACTTTTTCATTCCTACCTGTTTAGTACCAAGATGATGTATGGGATAATTAGACCACTAAAATGATTCAGAGAACATCTATAAGAAGAAGTGGAAAAAGGGTAAAGAAGAGGGCTATAAAAGGGTGGTCTCTGGATATCCATGCTGTTACTGACATGTACTCACAGCAACTGTGGTTATGCGCATAAAACTTCCAAAAGAGAAGGAGTTAAGAATTCTAGGAATCTAGAATAGAACCTAGGATAGAATAAAACATAGCTATTAAAAAATAAAAAAGAAAGTCAATTAAATGATTTCTAATGATATTTTGTTTTACTTCTAAGCCAGAGCCCATCATAATTCCCATCAAAACTGATTCATCCAACAACTGATGGCAGCAAACATAGAGACCCACAGCCAAATATTAGGCAATGCTTGGGAAATCCTGTAGAGAACAGGGAGAGAGAATTTCATTAGCTTGTGGGTTCAGGGACACTATAAAAAGATACCCACAGAATCTACTAACCAGGGCTCATAAGTGTTCACAGAAACTGAACTGTCAATCACTGAGTCTGGATGGTAGAGGTATGACCTATGTCCTCTACATACATAGTATGGTGATGTAACTTGCTGTTTTGTGGAATACATAACAATGCAAATAGAGCCTGTTTCTGACTCCTTTGACCCCTTCCTTCTTAATAGGTTGCCTCATCTACCTTTCATATGAGAGGATGTGCCTGATGTTATTGAAGACTCATATGTTTGGTTGATACGTTTGGGAAGCATGCCCATTTCTGAAGGGAAATAGAGGAGGAGTGGGTCTGGGGAAGAGGAGAGAAGGGAAGGAACCTGAAGATGAGATGTAATATGTAAAATAATCATAATGTAATTACTTTTATATTATAATATAATTTATTGTTATTATAAATTAATTCTAGTTTTGGAAATGTGTGTGTGTCCTAATGTCCCAAACCTAGCTGAGAATCTAAAACGTTTTTTTAAGCTGACATTTTTTTCAATTTTATTGGATATTCTCTGTATTTACATTTCAAATGTTATACCCTTTTTCCCTACTCCCCTCCCTCTTCCCCATCAACTTGCTTCCATGAATTTGCTCCCTCTCCCAATCACCCTCTCCACCTCAGTGCCTTGGCTGGTTGATGATATTTTTCTTCTCGTGATGTTACAATCCCTTTCAGCTTCTTCAGTCCTTTCTCTAGCTCTTTCATTGGGGACCCTGTGTTCAGTCTGATATTTAGCTGCAAGCATCCTCATCTGTATCTGTATGACTCTGAGAGAGCCTCTGAGGAGACATCCATATCCAGTTCCTTCTTGTAAACACTTCTTGGCATCAGCCAAGTGTTTGTGTTTGGTGGCTGCATATGGGGTGGTTCTGCATATGAGCCAGTCTTTGTAGAGTTTTATTCAATCCCTGCTCACCTATTTGACCTTGTATTTCCTCCCATGCGTGTTTTGTTCTTCCTTCTAAAAAGGACTGAGACATCCAAATTCTGGTCTTTCTTCTTTTTGAGCTTCATAAGTTCTGTGAATGGTTTCTTGGGTATTCTCGGGTTTTGGGGCTAGTACCTGCTTATAACTAAGTATATAGCATAAGTGCTCTTTTGTGACTGGGTTACCTCAGTCAGGATGATAGTCTCTAGTTCTGTCCATTTGCCTAGGAATTTCATTAACTGATTGTTTTTGATGACTGAGTAGTACTCCATTGTGTATATGTAGCACAATTTCTGTATCATTTCCTCTGTTGAAGGACATCTGAGTTCTTTCTAGCTTCTGGCTATTATAAATAAAACTTCTATGAACATGATGGAACATGTGTCCTTGTTAGATGTTGGATCTTCTTTTAGGTATATGCCCAGAAGTGTAGTAGCTGCGTTCTCAGGTAGTACTACTAAGTCCGATTTTCTGAGGAACTGCCAGACTGATTTTCAGAGTGGTTGTACCAGTTTACAACCCCACCAACAGTGGAGGAGTGTTCTTCTTTCTTCACATCCTGGCTGTCACTTGAGATTTTCATCTTAGCTATTCTGACTGATGTGAGGTGTAATCATAGGGTTGTTTTGATTTGCATTTCCCTGATGACTAGGGATGTTGAGCATTTCTTTAGGTGCTTCTCAGTCTTTCGAAAGGGAGAATTCCTTTTATTGTGGGGGAGTAGCCATTGATAAGTTACTCATGCCCTAGTAGAAAACCACAATACATGCATATTTGGATATCACTAACTGGATTTAGTGGATTTTAGATAAAGTTATGAAATTAAAAGAAAGATAGGAGGAAGATATATGTTCTTGAGCCAGATAAGATGAAATGGGGCAGTAGGACATGGACATGACCATGATACATTATATAAATGTTTAAAATTTTCAATAAATATAAATAAATACTATAAAAATATAAATACATATAATAGATTATGAATTGCATGCTGTGCTCTAAGTCAGTAGTATGTTTTTCTCCTGTCATTCAAACTGTACTTCCTTTATCTTCTCCCCAGGAAACTTAAGCCCATGAAAATCTAGAAATAAAAGGCATAAAATGAAGTAGATCACAGTACCTGCAAATATTTTCAATGCTTCCAACAAAAAATCATTCAGCTTGAAATCTCTGCTAGCATTTTTTCTAAATGTACCCAATTATGCTATATATGGGCCAAATGTTTAAATCACTAACCAAACCAACTTTTCTCATTCTATTTATAAGCTAGGTTGACCACAAAATTTATAAGCAAAATGATCTGTCCATAAATTTATTTATTTAAAATAATATCTTTATGTTATTCTTAATAGAATGTGCCTGTGGAACACTAAGTACTGTAATGTTTTTCCACTATACCTGTCCTGTATTTATGCATTTTCTGGTGAGAGGGAGCATAATTCTCTTGCTTGTGTGGCAATTTACCTAATCACTGTGACAACTTTTTAACCCCAGACTAAGTGATTTCTAAAAAATAGTTTCTGTTTAGTGTTGCTTCTATGAATATTCTTTTTAGAACAGACCAACACAAAGTTGGAGGGCAGGAAGAGACTGGGTAAATATAGAATTTTCTATTAATTAAATAAAAAGTACCCTGATTAAAATCAATAATAACAAAGATAATTTGTAAGATAATTTTAAAATTTTACAAAGAAAATATTAAATTTTTATCAAATCATATATGCAAAATACAAATTTTCTCCTATGGGGTGGCAAACCTCTTCACATTCTTCATTCCTCTCTCTAGCTCTTTTGCTGGGGTCCCTCAGTGCCCAGTCCAATCACTGCAAGCATTCTCATCTGCATCATTAAGGCTCTTGCAGAGCCTCCCAAGAGACATCCACACCAGGCTCCTTGCATCAAGCATTTCTGGAATCTACATAGTCACTGGGCTAAGTGGCTGCATATAGGATGAATCCCAGGTGGGGCATTCTCTAGATGACCTTTTTTTTTTTTTATTCTCTGCTCCACTTTTTGTCCCTGTATCTCCTCCCATGAATATTTTGTTTTTTCTTCTAAGGACTGTGTACAACTATTACCACTTGCAAATATTCTAAATGACTATGTTTTCTCAAAGTTAATTAGCTTGGGTAGTCTATAGAACTAAATTAGTCTTCAACTCCATCAAAAATCTGAGAATGGCCAAATATCTAAAAGGAAGCCTAACACGTTTTCCAGAACTGAGACAGATTGTAGAGACACATATCCACCACTAGTCTCCTGTTAGCAACAGATATATAGCTCTTCCTAGAAAGCCAAGGGCAACAGAGATATTCTGTTGTTGACCTCACGTGCCTATAAAAGTCATCTTCCAATTCATTCTGCCATGAGGGACAATGAGTACAAGTGTACACATGCAGTGTAAAGATGAGGCTCGAGGGATAATTAACTTCTGGTCATACTCCTTGAGCTTAAACTTATGAACCTTTCTAAGAAGTTGATCCAGTTTGTCAAGCAATTAACATTTATTGCACTAGCTACAGAGGTGAACTCAGTGATCTATGACATCAAGTTTTTTAAGATTAAATTACTGTATAGAAAGATGATGGCTTCATTTTTAATCTACTACAAAACTTGTAAATTATTGTTGTTACTTATAAAACTAAGAGGAATAACATGAGAAATACATATAGCAACTAGCTCCTATCAAAGCACATTGTAAAAAGATAAAAGGGTGTGCTCATCACCAAGTTTTAGTGATTCTAGAACCCACACTGACATCGTCTAAAATATTTCTACATACCAAGAGTATTGTGAAGAGGGTTAAGTATAAAAGTTAAACAAACAAATTAAGAAGATTCATGCCCATCAATAAATATAAATGGTCAACATAAAATAAACTCAATAAAGGATTTGGCAGACTTTTTGTTTTATATAGTTTTTTTGGGCACATTTTTGTTTATATAAACTTCTAAGGATTTTTTTTTTCTTTTTTGGATTTTCTCTGTTTATACATTACAAATGTTATCCCCTTTCTACCAATCCCATTCTCCCTCCTGTTCCCTTGCTTCTGTAAAAATGCTCCCTACCCAAACACCATCTCTACCTCAGTGTTTTAGGATTCTCCTACATTGGGAAAACCAGCCTTCACTGGAACAAAGGATTCTTCTCCCACTGGTGCTAGAAAATACTATTCCTTGCTATATATGCAACTGTAGCCCTGGGTCTCTCCATGTGTACTCAATGGTTGGTGTTTAAGTCCCTGAGACCTCTGGTTGATTTGGATGGTTCATAATGTTTTTCTTCCCATGGGTTGCGAACCCTTTCAGCTCGTTCAGTCCTTTATCTAGCTTCTTCACTGGGGTCCGGGTGTTCAGTCCAGTGGTTAGCTGCAAGCATCTTCAAATATATCTGTTTGACCTTGGCAGAGCCTCTGTTGGAGCATCCATATCGGCTCCTGCCAATAAACACTTCTTGGCATCAGCAATAATGCTTGGGTTTGATGGCTGCAAATGGAGTGGATCCCCAGGTGTGGCAGTCTCTGAATGGTCTTTTCTCTAATCCCTGCTCCTCTATTTGTCCTTGTATATTCTCTCATGAGTGTTTTGTTGTCCCTTCTAAGGACTGAGGAATCCCAATCTGGTCATCCTTCTTTTTGATCTTTGTAAGGGCTGTGAATTTTTTCTTGAATATTCTAAGTTTTTTGGGCCTAGAATCAGTGAGTGAATACTATGTGTGTTCTTTTGTGCCTAGGTTACCTCACTTAGGATGATAGCTTCTCGTGCCATCTAGTTGATGGGGATTGCATTGAATCTGTAGATTGCTTTAAGAAAGATGGCTGTTTTTACTGTATTAATCCTGCCAATCCATGAGCATAGAGATCTTTCCATCTTCTGAGATCTTCAATTTCCTTCTTAGAGACTTGAAATTATTCTCATTTGCTTGGCTAGGGTCATACCAAGGTATTTTATATTATTTATAACTACTTTGATGGGTGTCAATTTCCCAATATTTTTCTCAGCCAGTTTATCCTTTGAGTAGAGGAAGGTTACTGATTTGTTTGATTTAATTTTATATCTAGCCACTTTGCCAAAGTTGTTTATTAGCTGTAGAAGTTCTCTGGTGGAATTTGGGAAGTAACTTAAGTATATTATTATATCATCTGCAAAATGTGATATTTTGACTTCTTCTGTTTCAATTTGTATCCCTTTGACTTCTTTCTGCTGTCTAATTGATCTGGCTAAGACTTCCAGTACTATATTGAATAAGTATGGGGAAGTGGACAGCCTTGTTTTGACCCTGAATTTTATAGGGATTGCTTCAAGCTTTTCACCATTTAGTTTGATATTGGCTACTGGTTTGCTCTATATTGCTTTTAGTATTTTTAGGTATGGGCTTGAATTCCTGATCTTTCCAAGATTTTTAACATGATGGGGTGTTGAATTTTCTCAAATGTCCTACTGATCTTTTTTCTATATATTATGTTTATTAAATCTTTTGGTAATTTTCAAGTGTTTTTATTTGTTTGTATATGTATGCATTTGAACATACATACACCACCCTTTTGCTTTCTAACAAGAGAGAAAACAAATGGTGTGTATTTGGACTGGTAAGAGGTGAAAGTCATCTAGAAAGAGTAGGGGAAAGGAAACTGCTCATATATTTTATAATTTTCCAACTGAAAATCTTTTACAAACTTGGAATTACACACCTGCTCTTTCCTATCACTCCAGGTGTGGCAGACTCATTTGAAATGGGTAAGTTGTGAATCTGTGAATAAACAGTGAACAGAACTTCACATATTAATAGATTTAGACAAGATGAGATGCTGCTAAGTTATATGATGTCACACTAGATGTAATAGGGAAATCATGTCAAATTGCACACTAAGATTTCAGTTTGTTTCAAAGCCTCCGAATATTGAAAGTGCTAAAAAGCTAAAAGAGCACATTGCTTTGGTCTCCCCACCACTTCTCACAGAACCAGGCCAGTGTGAAAACTCTGATTGTCCACCACTTCTGTTAGTAAAGAACTTCAGTAATGCATTATTTATACTTATCTTGTTGGCAATATGTTCCTGGATCTTTATACTGTCCATAAGAGTCTACAAACTGGATGGAGTCTTTCAACTCATCTACTAAAACTTTAATTTCATGGTCCTAGGTTGCCATACCTCAATTATAAGTTATATATTTTCCTTGTGAGTAGACTCTTGATACAAAAAACATTTGATTAATTTTTCTTTTCATATAAAACACCCTACATTTATATTGATAAGCACCAACTTTAAATTTCTCTGTACCATACTGAGTCAAAAATGCAATCTCACTTCTTTTATTTTCTATATTATTTGCTACCTAAACTGTGCAACTTTCACCTGGCTTCTTCAGTCTTGAAGTGCTGACGGTATGCTTCATTTCCCTGTGCTATTAAATTAAAAAGAAAAATTAAACAGCACAAACATATAAGGAGAGGTGAGGTTTTGTTTCATTTTTCTTGTGACTTGCAATGTGTGTCAGTTATTAAATACTTAGGAAGTACATGGGAGACAGTGTGTTTATTAAAAGTATGGATGGCCACATGCTTTCTCATACTACAAAACCTAAAGGAAGATGACTGAGGATATACACCGAGCTAAATATACAATGTGAATTGTAATTCCAAAGTGTGTTCTGGAAGATGATCTCTGTAAGCCAATGGGCCCATCTGCACTAGCATTTTTCTGACATGGAGCGCTGCTCAGTAGTATCCTTTTTTCACAGATGATGTCATCCTCCCGAGCAGTAGGGCCTTATTCCTATTTTACACCTAAGCTTAAGTGCATTGGCAATAAAACAACGCAAACGGTCTGAAAATGAAATAGTTCTTGAAACCTTCATGACTTCTCTAAATCCCATATGTCACCCCTGTCTCCAAATGGATGTCCACACCCCACACACCCCACCAGACCTCTAAACTCCCTGGGGCCACGAGTCCCTTGGCAGTTAGGTACATCTTGTCTGACTGAACCCAGACCCAAGGGGCCTTAGCTGCATATGTGTTGGGGGCCTCATATCAGCTGGTGTGTGCTGCCTGGTTGGTGGCCCAGTGTCTAAGAGATCTGCAGTGTTCAAGTTAAGTGAGACTGCTGGGCCTCCTCCAGGGTTGCCTTCCTCCTCAGCTTCCTCCAGCTTTTTCCTAATTCAACCACATGGTTCAGCAGCTTCTGTTAATTGGTTGGGTACAAATATGTTCATCTGCCTCCTTCAGCTGCTTGTTCGGTCTTTTGGGGGGCAGTCATGATAGGTCCCTTTTTGTGAGCTCTCCAAAGCCTCAGCAATAGTGTCAGGCATTGGTTCCTCCCCTTGGGCTATAGCCCTTTTTGGACCTGTCTGTGGACCTTCTTTTCCTCAGCTTTGTCTTAATTTCCATCCCTGCAATTCTTTCAGACAGGAACAATTATGGGTCAGAGTTTTGACTGTGGGATAGCAACCCCATTCCTCTCTTGACGCCCTGGCTTTCTGGTGCAGGTGGGATCTACACGTATCCCTCTTCCCATTGTAGGGCATTTCATCTATGGTCCCTTCCTTTGAGTCTTGAGACTCATAGGTCTTTAGTAAATTCTGGAGGGTCCTCAAAACCTCCTACCTCCTGAGGTATCCTCTTTTTATTCTTTCTAAATGCCTCAATACTTTCCCCCTACCCAATATCAGATCATGTTCCACTCTCCCCGTGCCCATTTTCTCCTCCCTTGTGGTTGATCTTTTCTGCCTGCCAATGGGACTGAGGCATCCTCAATTGGGTCCTTCATCTTGTTGACCGTTTTTAGTTCTGTAGACTGTACTCGAAGTGCTAGCTAAGAAAATAAGTCCACAAGCAGAGTTCAAGGGGATACAAATTGGCAAAGAAGAAATAAAAGTATAACTATTTGCAGATGATGTCACAGTATAGAGAAGTGACTCCAATAATTCCAGCAGAGATCTTCTTCAGCTGATTAAAACAAAACAACAATAACAAAAAACTTTCAGCAATGTGGCAAGAGATAATATTAAACCAAATAAATAGTAATCTTATGTTGTAAAGGCTGAGAAAGAAATTAGAGAAACAACTCTCTTCACAATAGGCACAAATAATATAAAAACTCTTGGGGTAACTCTAAAAAAACAAGTGAAATGTTGGGATGGCAACAATTCCAAATATGTCAATAAAAAAAATTAAGAAGAACTCAGAAAATGAAGAAATCTTCCAAGCTTGGACTGGCAGAATCAACGTAGTAAAAATGGCCATCTTACCAAATGTGATCTTCAGCAGAACCCCAACACAATTCTTCAAAAACACACAAAAATAAATTCTCAAATTTATCTGGAAAGGAAAAAAAGCCAAGAATAGCAAAAACAATTTTTATCAATAAAAGAATTGCGGGGAGAATCACTATCCCGGACCACAAGCTCCACTACAGAGAAAATGTGATAAAAATTAAAAGGTATTGGTAGAGAAACAAACAGGATGATTGATGAAATAGAATTAAAGACCTAGAAGTAAAACCACACATAATCTCATAACTGATCTTTGACAAAGAAATAAAAAATATACAATGAGGAATCGTGAGACTGATTTCCAGAGTGGTTGTATCAGTTTATAACCCCACCAACAGTGGAGAAGTATACCTGAAGATCCAGCTATTCCACTTCTGGGCATATACCCCAGAGACACTCCAATATACAACAAAGATGCATGCACCACAATTTTCATAGCAGCTCTATTTATAATAGCCTGAACGTGGAAAGAACCTAGATGTCCTTCAGTAGATGAATGGATACAAAAATTTTGGTACATTTACACAATGGAGTACTACTCAGCTATCAGAAACAATGACTTAACAAAATTCTTAAGTAAATGGATGCATCTAGAGAATATCATCCTGAGTGAGATAACCCAGTCACAAAAGAACAGACATAATATACAGTCACTGATAATGGGATACTAACCCCAGAAAGCTCTGAACACTCCAGAAACAACTCACAGACTGTGTAAAGTTCAAGGAAAAAAAAAGAAAAAAAAAAAGAAAATGAAAAACCATTATGATTAACCTTTACATACCAAGAAAACTTTGACTATATCCAGATTATATCTTGTTTTACATGTACTTTATGCTCATTGTAACTAGTAAGATTTTAATGCATAATATCAAACCTTTAAAAAAACCCTAGTGCTGACAAAAATGTATTCATATATTTTTATGCAAAAATGCTTAAAATCTGTACATTTATCTTTTGTAAAAATAAAGTTGTTCAATTTAAAAAAATAATAATAAAAGAAAAAAGACCCAGACTATATATATATATATATATATATATATATATATATATATATATATATATATATATATAATGAAAAAAGTAAGCATCTTCAATAAATGGTGCTGGTCTAACTGGCTGGCTGTATGTAGAAAAATAAAAATAGATCTATATTTGTCATCTTGCACAAAGCTCAAGTCTATGTGTTTCAAGGACCTAAACATAAAACCAGATATATTCAATTTAATGGAAGAGTAAGTGGAAAAGAGCCTTGAACAGATATGCACAAGGGTAATTTATTAAACAGAACTCCAATGGCTTATACTCTAAGATAGAGAATTGAAGGATAGGAATCTCATGAAACTAGAAAGCTTGTGTAAGGCAAAGGACATAGTCAATAGAACAAATCAGCCACCTACAAATTTAAAAAAAAAAAAAAAACAATCTTCATTAATGCCATATCTGAGTAGACAGCAAGAAATAATCAAACATAGGGCAGAAATAGACCAAATAGAAACAAAAAGAACCATTCAAAGAATCAACAAAACCAAAAGCTGGTTCTTTGAGAAAATTAAAAAGATTGATAAAACTTGGCCAGACTAACTAGAGGACAAAGAGAGAGTATACAAATTAACAAAATCAGAAACGAAAGTGGTGACATAATAACTAAAACTGAGGAAAGTCCAGAAATCATCAGAACCTACTATAAAAGCCTATACTAAACAAACCTGGAAAATCTGGAAGAAATGGATGAATTCCTAGACAGATACAAGATCCTAAAGTTAAATCAGGACCAGAAAAACCACCTAAATAATCCGATAACAATTAAAGAAATAGAAGAAGTCATCAAAAGCCTCCCAACCAAAAAAAAAAAAAAAAAAAAAAAAAAAAAAAAAAAAAAGCCCAGGTCCAAATGGGTTCAGTGCAGAATTTTATCAGACATGTATTAACAACCTAATACCAATACTCTCCAAACTATTCCACAAAATAGGATCAGATGGAACACTACCTAACTCATTTTTCAAGGCCACAATAACCCTTGTTCCTAAACCACACAAAGACCACACTAAGACTCTACAAAAATAGAACTTCAGACAAATTTCACTTATGAACATTGATGCAAAAATACTCAGTAAAATCATTGCAAATCAAATCCAAGAACACATCAAAACAATCATTCACCATGATCATGTAGGCTTTATCCCTTGGATGCTTTGATGGTTTAACATACGGAAATCCATAAATATAATCCCCCATATAAACAAACTCAATGAACAAAATCACATGGTCATCTCACTAGATGCTGAGAAAGCATTTGAAAAAATTCTATACCCTTGTATGTTAAAAGTACTGGAAAGAACAGAAATCCAAGGCCCATACCTAAACATAATACAAGCAATATACAGCAAACCAATAGCCAACATAAAACTTAACGGGGGGAAACTTGAAGCAATGCTACTAAAATCAGGGACTTGACAAAGCTGCCCACTCTCCTTCTACCTATTCAACATAGTATTGGAATTACTGGCCAGAGCAATTAGACAGCAAAAGAAAATCAAAGGGATACAAATTGGAAAGGAAGAAGTAAAAATATCACTATTTGCAGAAGACATGATAGTGTACTTAAATGACCCCAAAAATTCCACCAGGGAACACCTACAGCTAATAAACAAGTTCAACAAAGTGTCTGGATATAAAATTAACTCAAATAAATCTGTAGCATTCCTCTACTCAAAGGACAAACATGTGGAGAAAGAAATAACGGAAAAGATACCCTTCACAATAGTCACAAACAATATGAAATACCTTTGTGTGACTCTAACTAAGCAACTGAAGGACCTGTATAACCAGAACTTCAAACCTATAAAGAAGGAAATCAAGGAAGATTTCAGAAACTGGAAAGATCTCCCATGCTCATGGATTGGAAAGTTCAACATTGTAAAAATTGCCATCTTACTATTAGCAATCTACAGATTCAATGCAATCCCCATCAAAATACCAACCCAATTCTTCATAGAGTTGGAAAGAGCAATGTGCAATTTCATCTGGAATAACAAAAGACCTAGAACAGCAAAGTTCATCTTCAACAGCTAGAAAACATCTGTGGGAATCACTATCCCTGACCTCAAGCTATATTACAAGGCAATTGTGCTAAAAAACTGAATGGTACTGGTACAGAGACAGGCAAGTGGATCAATGGAATTGAATAGATGACCCCAAGATGAGCCTTCACATGTATGGTCACCTGATTTTTGAAAAAGGAGCTGTAAACATTAAATGGAAAAAGGACAGCCTATTTAACAAATGGTGTTGGTCCACCTGACATTCTGAATGCAGAAGAATGAAAATAGACCCTTTCTTATCTTCTTGTACAAAGCTCAAGTGCAAGTAGATCAAAGATCTACATTAAACCAGGTACACTACAACTATTAGATGATAAAGTAGGGAAAACCTTAGAACACATAGGCACAGGAAAATATTTCCTGAACAGAGCATCAATGGCTCTTGCTCTAAGGTCAAAGATTGACAAATTGGACTTAATGAGATTCCAACATTTCTGTAAGGCTAAGAACACTGTCAAGAAAACAAAATGGCAGCCAACAGAGTGGGAAAAGATCTTTACCACCTGCACATCAGATAGAGGCCTAATATTCAAGGTATACAAAGAACTCAAGAAGCTAGATTCGAGAGAACCAAACAACCCTATTTAAAAAATAGGGTACAGAACTAAACAAAAGGTTCTCATTGGAAGAGTATCTAATGGCTTAAAAGTATCTAAAGAAGTGCTGGACATCACTAACCATCAAGGTATTGCAAATCAAAACAGCCCCGAGATTCCTCCTCACACCATTCAGATTGGCCAAGATCAAAAATTCAGATGACAACAGATGCTTGTGAGGATGTGGAGAAAGAGGAACACTTCTCCACTGTTGGTGGGGTTGTAAACTGCTGCAACCACTCTGGAAATCAATCTGGTGATTCCTCAGAAAATTGGACACAGGACTAGCAAGATCTTAATGCACACTATCAAACCTGTAAAATAAAAAATCAACAAATCATAAGGTATATGTATTTATTTTTTTGTGAAATGATGTGTAAATATCTAATAGGTCCATTTAGTTGGTAGTAATAGTTAGGTCTAGCATATCAGATTAGTTTTTGTCTGCATGATGTGTTTATTGGTGAGGGTGGGCATTCTCACTTTTTATGTGAGAGCCAACATGTGATGTAAATTTTAGTCATGTTTCTTTTATGAACTTGTTTGCACTTGTATTTGATGCATAGATATTAATAATTGTAATGCCCTCTTAAAATGGGGTGTAGAATTAAACCAAGAATTCACATAAAGGAATCTCAAATGGCTGAGAAACACCTAAAGAAATATTCAAATTCCTTTGTGATCAGAGAAATACAAATCTAAATGACTCCGTGATTATACTTTACACCAATAAGAATGACTAAGATCAAACTCTCAGGTGGTAGCACATTTGGTGAGAATGTGGAGAAAATGGAACACTCCTTTTTTGGTGGGTTGCAAACTGACACAACCACTCTGGAAATCAATCTGGAATTTCCTCAGAAACTTTGTAATAGATCTAGCTGAAGCCACAACAATACGACTTTTGGGAATGTACCCAAAAAAGTGCCCTACCCTGCCACTGGCTGATATGTTTCATTATGTTCACAGCAGCCTTATTTGTGATATCCAGAATATGGAAACAACCAAGATTTCCCAAGACAGATGAATGGATACAGAAAATGTACACAGTTGAATACTACTCAGCTATTAAGAACAAATACATCCTGAGTTATACAGGCAAATGGGTGGAACTAGAAAATATCATCATGAGTAAGGTAACTCAAACCCAAAAAGGACTTACACTGTATGTACTCACAAATAAGTGGATATTAGCCATGAAAAAGAGTACAAATGACCCATTATCTTCATTTTCAGCTGAGCTTTAACAATAGTTAGCCATCAATTCATCTGAGTAACATTGACTTTCTAATTTTCTACAATTGACTCTTTTTCTTTGCTATTTCTTTTCTATTGGTTGACAATAGGTATATGTTCAATGAAGATAAGGAAGGCCAACCCACAGAAGCTTTTTCAAACAAATTAGTTCAATATGGAATATTGGACAGGCTGGTGCTTTTCTTATCCCCTTAACTGGAATTCAGTGGAAATTGTTCTTTTACCATTACCATTTCCTTTATCACACTTTGAGGCTACATCCTTTCCTCTAATGTCACATGTTCATAGTCTTTCTGTGGTGTGAATAACAAATGTAAATCTCCATATTTTGCAATCTTTTATTTCACTGCAGTGTATCCTCTGTCTGACCAAGTCACTTTGTGTAAAAATTTCATTCTTGGTCTTTGCACAGAAGCAATGTTCCACCTGTGATATCTTTTCTGCATTCAGTTCTCTGTTCAAACACCTCTCCAGTGGTGTTTTTTTTTTTTTTTTTTGTTTTTTTTTTTGTTTTTTTTTTTTTTGTTCCTATCACCCATATGTGTGTGACTTACTCGTATGCTGCAGGTGCCATTTAAAAAGTTTTACTTTATCAGACTGGAGAGTTTGAGTAGTTTAGTTAGAGACCCATGTCTAGTGCATTACATGGTATACAGTAGTGATGGGCAGAGCCAGGCAGAAGGAGATGGAACCCAGCAGTACTTGAAACCTTCTATGTCCTGAGCTACTTTGAGGAACTCAGAGTAGTTATTTTCTCCTCACTGGAGAGAAGAATTTATTTTAGTCCACTGTTTAATGTCAGAGGGGCAGGCAGAATATATTATTAAAAAATATAGACTACTAAGTTCATATCTTCTTTTCTAAAAGTCATGATGGTAATTTAAGTTTGGAGGAACAGAAAATATTAGTGTATCAAAAACTTTAAGAATAATTACGTTGTTAAGTTTTCTTCATATAACATCTAATTATCATGAATTATAAGAGTCTATTAAACAAATGTATATTTGAACCAAGTAGACAAAGACTATAACTAAAAACGAAGCATTGTATCATAAAAATATTTCTAGTACATGGAGACATTTAAAATTACATGTATCTGCTTATTATTCTATTATTTTAACTTGTTTTTTACTGAAAATAGATTATTTTTCTATAAACTATATTCTTATAACCGTATCAATCTATCTATGCCTCCAAGTTACTCCTTTCCCTCTCTTTCCTTCTATCCCCTCACCTGAGGATCCACTCCCTTTACCATTAAAAAAGAACTGACTTCTAAGAGATAATAACAAATCATAGTAAAATAAAACAAAATAATATAAAACAAAGCCCATCTCATAAAAGTTGTGCAAAACAAACCAACAGAAGTAAAAGAGCCCAGGAAGAAGACTGAAGAATCAGAGACCCACTTTTGCACACACTAAAAATTCACATTGAAATTTTAAACTGAAGTCTCTAATATACAGGCAGAAGTCCTAGTGGGCAGAAACCTGTGAAGGCCTTGTAATTGCTGATTTAGTCTGTTAATTTGTATTAACTTTCTTTGGTTGGTTTCGAGGGCCTTGTTCTCCTAATGTTCTCAACACCCTCTGACTCTTTCCATCGCCTTTTCCCCAGGGTTCCAGGAGATGTGACAGGAGGAATTTAATAGTTATATAATTATTTTATTTACTTTTTGCATTTATCTTATTTTTTATTAGATACTCTCGGTATTTACATTTGAAATGATATTCCCCTTTCCCTACTCCACTTCCATCTCTCCTCCCTCTCCACTTGTCTCCACAATGGTGCACTTGCTTCTGATCACCCTCTCCACCTCAGTGCCTTGGCATATTATCTGAGATATTCTTGGTTTTTGTTTTGATACAGTGTCTCTATCTATCTACTTGACTGTCATCAACTTGCTTTTTAGATCAGGCTAGGTTTGAATTCCCCTATCTCTAACTCTCAAGTTTAAGGATTAAAGGCATGTACAACTACTTCCAGACACACTATCTCTTCTTACTATCAGCATATTCTTCATTAGACTATGCTATACTACTGTAAATCTCACAGTTTAATATGCCTTTTATATGTTAAATTATATGCAACAGTCAAATGACAATGATCTTGATTTTACATGATGGCTCAATGCCAAAGACTACAGATTTATTAGAGACAAAATTCACAAAAGGTCTGGTAGACATATTAAAATATTATAATGTAAATTTTTATTTTTAAAATTAATAAGATGTCAGAATCTCTCTCAAGTTGAGAGAAGTTGTAAATGAACAGATATACTGAGAAGAGAGAATCTTCAGTGCAGACAGATTGAGTGTTGATCTGAAGCCAGCATACACCATATTTGATCAGGAGAGAATAAGATTAAAGCTGCCTAAGCTTTGCCCAAACTGTGTAGATAACTAAGAACTCAATAAGATGTAGCTCTGTAGAAAGTGTACCTCAATTGACAAATATTTTAATTTAGTAGATGATTCTCAAATGCATCATGTTTTTGGATAAATTATATTAATATACAACCTGTACAATTTGTGATTGCAAGAGCCATAAAACCAGTTTTGAAATATGCTATGCTGAAAATGGCCACATAAACAAGATCAGAATCAACTGCATGCTAACACAAAAAAGGGAAATGGTTTTTCAGTGTTCCACCCCTAGATAAAAAAGTACAGGCAACCAATGACTTCTGCAAGGAGAGTTAGACTCTCCTAGGATGTGGTTACTTATTGGTTGTCCAGCAAAGGGGTAGGTTCTGAATCCATATTCACAGAACAAAACAAGACTAAACAAGTTGTACTTATATATACATGTGCTCAAATGCATACACCCACACCTACCGCCCCCCACATTAATCAATAAAATAGAGACTTCCAACTGTGAAGTTAGCAAAACATTGGAGAGGTTTAAAGAAGGGTTAGCTGGGAGGGGCTGAGGAGAGTATAGGAAGAAGAAAATTAATGAAATACTATATCATTTAAAATTTTTAAATTATTATAATGTAAAGTGATTAAATTTGAATGAGAAAACAATATAATGAGTAAACAGGATCTGAACAATTAAATTTTAATTCTCTTTAAAATATCATGAATTTACACACCTCATGTTGATAAAAGTGAGAGAGAAAAAAAAATACTTGTTATTTTCACAGGAATTAATGCCAATATGTCTCTGGAGATCCAACAGACATGAAAAGACACTCTTGGGCTCTTTTTATTATACTTGAAATAATATTAAGATACAATTTTCATGCTGTTAAATTGGATAGCATAGATAAAGGTAAGATTTTCTTTAAAAGACAAATACAAACAAACAAAGCCATCCTAACAAGTAAAAAATGATTCTTAATCTATTGAAATCATTACGTTCTTAATTTAAAATTCTACACACTTTAAAGTCTAGACCTTTACTTTCATAAATGCTCCTAATACATACTAATTTTCTTAATCTATTTCAGAAAATAGAAGATTTAGAAATGTTCTGAAAATTATTTTAAGAGGCCAATAGTGTTTATACAAAAATCATAAAAAGTCATAAATAAGAAGTAATAGAGATAAATTAATCTCATACACTTGGAGAAATTATGAAGAGAATATCGGTGATGGTTTGGATGTTCATTTTATTGGGGTTTATTTTAAAAATATCATTTGGGAGAATATTTAAAATATTTAAAATCCACAAGCAAAAATGTCAGCCGAATATCATGTGAGTATTTCAATAGATAGAGATAAAATGTTGAAGAAAATTTAACATCCATTCAGTTAACACACTTAGAGATATAAGGGAACCCAAACAAATATGCTTTCATAATTTAAAAGTGGATGTCTGCTTCCTTTTTCTTTAATGTTGAATCTATCATATGTTTATTCTTTGATCCTTTTTTACAGACCAGTATTCATCTTCCTCCCTGTCTGCTCCTCGACAGCTTCCCATCACATACCTCTTCTCCCTCTCTCCAAGTTGATGACGCCACCCCACTCCAGTCCCACAAGCTTCTTAAGGGTTAAGTGTACCTTTTCTCACTGAAACCAGATCAGGCAGTCCTCTTCTGTATATGTGTTGGGGGAGGGCCTCATATCACCTAGTATTTGCTGCTTGGTTGGTGGCTTATTGTCTGAGAGATCATGAGGGTCCAGATCTGCTTATACTCCTGGTCTAAGAGGATAAAAATATTAAACATCTCCAACCAAGTGTATGTAACATTGAATTGAATGGTGAAGCTTCTTAACAAGTCAAGGAGGAGGATGGAATTCTGTGACTCCTTAGTATGATATTGCAAGTTGACTGACATCAATTCTTGTACTACCAAAATTGAAGACACAAAGCTGGCCTAATTAGGTTGTCTACTGCCAGTGTTTCAATACACACCCACAATGAAAAATAACTTGCTTTTCAAACAATGATAATAATTAACTGGGCATTTTGGCACTTTTTCCTTATTTGGTTAAACTATGTATATGAGCATCTGTTTAATTTTACATATGCTGCTGGTGCACATAAAAAGTTTTATTGCTTAATCATGTCTTCCCTTGTTAGTTCTCCTTTGATCTACTTTATTCTCAATCCCTGAATTATCGGTTTATTTTTTAAGTAATTAAAAATATACACTGAAACTATTAGAAGAGAAAGTAGGGAAACCCTTAGATCACATAGGCACAGGAGAAAATTTCCTGAACAGAACACCAATAGCTCATGCCCTAAGGTCAAATATTGACTAATGGGACTTAATGAGATTACAAAGTTTCTCTAAGGCTAAGGACACTGTCAAGAAAACAAAACGGCAGCCAACAGATTGGGAAAAGGTCTTTACCAACCCCACATCAGATAGAGGCCTAATATCCAAGTTATACAAAGAACTCAAGAAGTTAGACACCAGAGACTCAAAAAATCCTATTAAAAATGGGGTACAGAGCTAAACAAAAAGTTCTCAATTGAGGAATATAGAATGGCAGAGAAGCATCTAAGGAAGTGCTGGACATCATTAGCCATCAGGGAAATGCAAATCAAAACAGCCCTGAGATTCCACCTCACACTAGTCAGAATGGCTAAGATCAAAAATTCAGATGACAGCAGATGCTGGCGAGGATGCAGAGAAAGAGGAACACTTTTCCACTGTTGGTGGGGTTGTAAACTGGTACAACTCAGCTATTAAAAACAATGATACCATGGCAACACTTATAGTTAAAGACTTAATTGGGGGTAGCTTACAGTTCTGAGGTTAATTCCATTACTGTTATGTGGGAAAGGAGGGACAGGATAGTAACATGTAGGCAGACATGGTGCTGTAGAAGGAGCTTAAAGTTCTATTTATTGATTAGGGTGCAGCAGGAAGAGAATGAGACACACTCTTTCAACAATGTTCCACCCACTCCAACAAAACCCATCTCGCAATAGTGCCAATCCCTAGCATCGTAATCGGTGACATTTTCTTTTAAACCACCAAGATATTTAGACATTATGCAAATATACATTTTTAAATTTTTTTCTACAGCATTGAAAGACAGTTCAGTAGGCAAATAAGAATAGGTTTACCATAACTTTTATCTAAGTAGTTGAACTATTATTGTCACTTAATATTTTAACTATCATTCCTGAGGAATAAAATGACTGCCTCAATAGAATTTTTCTACCTTACTAATTTTTCAATTGCCTCATTTATTACTTTCAGCATTGCATAGACCTTTTCTTTGAAGGTGTTTTACTTTTAGTAAAAATGAATTTTAAATTGTTTCATGAATCACTATAATTTGAACACTTACATTTCTCAAGCATTCTAAAGATAATTATTTCATGTGTTCATTTCTAACAACCTAACTATCATGCTTACAGTGCCTGTGTTTTCTGCCTTGACTCATATTGATTTGTTTCTACAAGTGCTGGGTGTTTTTTATTGCAAATTCATGTTTTATGAAATGGTTTTAAATAGATTGTTCCAGTTTATGGAACTTTTCCTTTCTGTTCTACAGGGTCAATACTTTAAATTATCTACCCAGACCAGACATAAATTTAATTTTCATCATATTTGGCATGGAAGCAGAAATGGGGATTATAAACTATTGCCCAGAAATATAGGAAACTGAGATTTTTTATATACATTATCTGTGGAACTCTATTTTTTTCAGCACCCAAGAAAATCTATTTATTTCTTACTTTCATTGAGGGAATAATTTGTTTCATTTACTGCTGCAAAGCCTTTGTGAAAAATACTCTTGGTATTTCCTACTTTGTGTATTAGTTTCAAATTTGACATGTGGTTTTAAATCCAAGACTTTGTCTCTCATTGAACTTAAACTATAAAGATATCATCTGCGTGGATACTCCTTATATCAATAAAGTATCTCCTTTTATTCTTTATTACACATGTTTAGATTATAGCAGTTAGGAACGTTGATTTCTTTTGTGTATATATTATAATAACTATGGGGATAATATTTCAAAATCAAAAAAAATTATTTATGTGATTGATTTCTGGGGGGTTTGGAGTGTTGAATTTGATAAATTACTGAAATGATGACAAGTTACAGGAAATTAAAAGATATAAGTCTGAGCATCTCAGATTCCTAATCCACTAGGTAACAGAGCAAGCATACTTAATGTCACATGTTCTGAAAACATGTGTTCACCTCATTATAGTTCACCTTTATGCCATATACTACTTTCTTTGTAATATAAACTATTCATAAATTTAGAAGAAAAGTAGAAGAAAACTTGACCATGACTGTGACATCAATAATCTCATTAAAACATTGGGTCTCGGCATTGTTTCTGCAGAAATGTAACCTTTTAAATTATTTTCAATATTAATCCTAGTTACTTTTTCTAAAGAAAAAACAACAAATGTAAATTGTTTTAAAAATCAATAAAAATGTTAAATAAATTATGTGCAGCAAAGTGTATTTTAGTTTGTCACCCAATGCACAAGGAGTTTTAAGATTAAGTTTGTTATTTATATTTTCCTTCCCAGCTATACATCTTGAAAGCCAAATGGAACTTATCTGTGCTACCAGTGTCTCAGCCTTGACTCAAATTCTTAAGAATAACAGTTTGACTGTACAATAAAAATATATAACAATTATATTTTATTGAATTATGAATCTTATATGGTTGGGGGTATATTACAGTAATACAACAACTTTAAAAACCAGTATTATTAGTTCAGGTTTATTGATAGTTCCTTTTATAGAATCGAGTCAGTAGGCTTTTTACTATCTTATTACTTATTTGTCAAAAAAGCTACATATATATATATATATATATATATATATATATATATATATATATATATATAGTGACATACACACACACACACACACACACACACACATATATATATAGGCAAATATAATCAACCCCAAATTTTTCCTATAATAGCCTAATCTTTGTTTTCATTACATCTTCTTATGTATGTGTTGTTTACCACTTTCAAACTATATATTTTATTTTTTTAGTTGGTGTCTATCCAATTTACAACTGTCAATTAGATGACTGATTCTCCTTTGTAGTTTTTACAGACTTGTTCCTGACCTCAGTTGGTGTTGAATAATATTACCAGAAATCAGGTTAGGAATGTTTAAATTGAAAACCCTTCTGCTCAGCTCTAACTGACCTTCATAAAAGCACAGGAAATTTCTTTGAAGATTTATTTCGAAATGATCAAATTACTTACATAGACATGTCCTAGTCAAAATTGCACATGAGAATTTAAAAATGTGTCAGAATTCAGCTAGGTTTCATATTTCATATTTAAGTAAGAAGTTTGCCATTCAATATCTTGAGATACACTGATGTAAAAAACTGTCAGAAAATAAGCCAAAATCACTCAGCATGATTTTTTTATAGGTTCACTTACCAATAAGGTTCCAACATAGCCAAAACTCATTCTTGTTGTAATTTATGTATTCACACTGTCACCTTGCTGATGTTGTTATAAAAACAAAAGTTATTTAGATTTTTAATTTTACAGTTGTCTTATTGGAACTACAACTGTATTATGACATTCACAAAAGCCACATAAAAACAATTGGTAAGTTAATAAAAAAATAAATAACAGAAGAAGAGCATAGGTAAATAACAAAAGAATAAGAGTTAAATATGTTTGGTGTTAAAACACAGAGAATTCTTTTTAAAAAATAACTTTAAAAGAAAAAATAAAACTGGGATTGCATAAAATTCATCTGATCATCTAAGATATAATTTGCCTAAAAGATGCTATATAACTTCTCTCTTACTGTCTGCAGAAAAAATATTCAAATCAGGAAACAAGTTATCTTTACCAAGGGTTAAAAATATTACACTACAGAAAAAAAAGTTACATATTTTTAAAACGTGATTTTCTAGCAGGGCTGATACATGGGTTATTTTTTTCTTTTTGCTGTTATTTCTAAATATTCAGATTTTTAGTTGTTGGTGAAACTGCACCATACAATGGCCATTGATCTACTGAGAAAAAATTCGTGGAGCTCTCTGCATTGGTTATACCTGCAAAAGTCTCAGAACACTTTAGGACTTAAGATTCTAAATGATGCAATGTGTGTTAAGATCTAAGTATCCTGTGTTTTTATCATGCAACATTAATTTTTTATAGAGTGAGTCCGATGGTCATGTGCTGCATGGATAAATAATTAGTGAATACAAACCTTTTTATGTTCTATTTTTATTAAACAACTTTATTTTAAAAAGCAGAGATAAATGTACAGACTTTAAAAGCATTTTGCATAAAACTATATGGATATATTTTTGTCAGTACTTGACTTTTTTAAAAGTTTGATAGTATGCATTGAAATCTTACTAGTTACAGTGAGCATAAAATACATATAAATAAAAATGTAACATGGAAATAGTCAAAGTTTCCTTAGTATGTAAAGATTAAACACAATGAGTTTTAAATAGCAAGGATTGCCACAAGGCTATTTAAGTTCTTAAGTGATGGTGTTGACAGAAGCTCTGTTTCAGTGAAGGTGATAATCACATGTGTGAGTTGAAATTGCTACCTGGAGGTATAGAATGTTGACTCAGAATGCTTGCTGCTCTTACAAAGGGCTCATGTTTTATTTACAAATGCCTATGTTAAGCTGCACAAAATTACCTGACATCCACTTCATTCATGTACTCAAATATATGCAAAGAAACATACATATCAAAGCAAAAGTAAAATAAGTTAAAAATAAATTGCTATTCCAGGATAAAAATGCTGCAATGAATAGGTATCTTGATCTCTATTTTGAATGACAATGTCCATGTTGAAAGCTGTAAAGGAAATGTAGACAGGTCCGTCTTGGAATCAAGTATCCATTTCTCTAGATAAGCTCTGGTTCCATAATCATACCTGATACCTTCCATCCATGCTCACTTAACAACAGCACTAGGATAGGTGACATGGCATTACACATTAACTGTCCATGTCATCTGGAGATGTTTGAATCTTGGATGCTCTGTAATGGGCATTCCTAGAAAAATAGTAATGATTGAGTACTCTTCCTACTCCCAATTCTATTAGAACTTTCTAGAGTTATCAACTCCATTCTTGATTTAGAATCCTAGCTTTGATTTACTGTCTGTGAATCAATATGTATTCTAACTACAAGATGATATTCTCTCCTCACAAAGTAAGTGACCTGTATGTACATCATGAACGTCATAATGATATATGTGGTTTCTTTTAATTTTCTTCCAGAATATCTACTAGCATAGCTGTACTGAGCTGACATATATGAGAACCAAGATTTGGCTTCATACTTTCTTTTTCTTTTTTTCCACAATGTTCTTCAATGACATTGTGGTCTTGTTGCAGATTTGTAGGCATCTATTTGATAATGTTCTCATTAAGGCATGCGAAAAACTAACACAAAAGTCACATGAACTCAGATTACTTGTCCATTAGCCTAAAATTTCTCTGCTTTGGGCTGTATTCAATTGACAGCATTAAATTTACGTAATATGAGGACTAATTTTACATTTGTAACGACTACTGTAATAGTGTCAAAACCCAAGGGTGATTACCTGGCAGATATCTTGATTTCTTTCTCCTTGACTTTGGAGAATGAAAGAACTTTGGATCAGATAGCAATCTTTAGAGTATAGTGAATCCAGAAAAGGGGTAGCGCTGAGACCATTTCCTGGAAAACTTTTTCAATAGGACGATCATCAGTCTGCACAAAAAATACCTTAGTTGTGGAGCACAGCATCCACGGAGCTGAGGCTGTGGTGGTTTGTAATCCTTCACAATGTGGCTGTCCATACTAGAGAAAGGGTTTGCTTTGTTCTTAACAATATCATGATGAATGTGCTCTAAATTTCATTCCTTGAATTAACTTATAATTATACATGGATTGCTTCTATTGTTTGATGTCTAGTGCTTATCAGTGATAAGCATAGTATTTAAGCCTTTCAAAGTCATGGTAATAAATCCAACTAACTATGAACAGGAGTCTCTGCATGGAATCTCTTCTAATAATTTTTGAATGGGTATATTCATCTCCTTTACATGTATTCAATGGATTCATCTAACCACTAATATGGATGAAGGTAAATCTAGTAAACATTATTCTATCTCATTGTTGGCCTTTCAAAAAAAGAGTTATAGCTAAGAATAGTGGTACTTGCAAAGCCATAGACAAGCAAATACACTGATCTCCCAGCACAGACATTTTAAATCATTTAAAACTTTGAAATATGGACCTCATTTTTTCCTTATAAGAAAGATAATAATTTCCCTGTTGGAGTTCATAATGTGTTAAAATGTCTAAAGAAAGCTGAATAATGGAAACTGACTTAAGCACAATGTTGCTTTGTCTCATTATGAAGGATAAAAGAAACACCATGATAAATTATGATCAATTCACAATTTATCATGACATTTTGGAAAGAAATAGAATGATTATTTCCATTAATACTAAACATCTTCCGAAGACAGATATATGTCACTTCAGCTTAATCTTATAATTTATTACAAAACCCATACAAAAGGAAAGATTGAATTAATCTAAGACATATACTCATACTTTGAACTTCATGAGTAATTAAAAATGAAAAATAAGATTCTGAATAGGACTGTTGATATTTTTGTCAGCCAATATGTTTCCATTAAGCACTTTGGTTTCAAATTTGGCATGAAAGTAACTTAATGTCAACTCAATGTGCCATTTAAAATGAAGTGCAGAGTTTTAAAAGAGAATATTCTACCAGAAAGAAATAGCATGGGTAGTTGAAGACTCTTTTTACATATATAAAATGACCTACGGGCATTTTTACACAGCAAAGTAAAATGAATGTAGTAAAATAATTTAAACAACTGAATCAGAAGAATATCAACTAGGTTCTGTCCCTCAATAGATATTTCTATTTCTTTAAAATGTCACAGTCTTCACCCTACCTAAACAACATGAGTGTATTATCTTCATAATTTTGTTATAAGCATGTAAATAATATTTTATTCAACTCTCAGTTTTTCAGAAAACCATCTTAAGTGCACTCTTATCGTGCTTCATTTATACAAAAGGATGAACTAAGAATTTGAAATCAGCAACTTAGTAGACTAAGGCACTTAGAAATGTGCAGATCCAACCAAGAATCTGTCAGTTTGAAACACATTTTAATTGCAAAAGTGACTATAAATAAATACAGATTGTTCATTAGTTTGGTTAAAAGATAATTAAGAAATACACAAACTGCAAACATTTATTTTATAGTTAAAATGCCAGTTATTTGTATCTGTTTTACCTTCATCATGTTATAAAATATAACTAAATAAATGTATTTGTAGCTCTAAGACACAAAGATGAGCTATGTTATTAGCAATTTATATTTACCCTCAAAGAATCTTCAATGTATTTAATTTGGTTATATTTTAAAATAAATGAGCATTTGCCATTTGGTGGACTTTAGGGGAAAGAATATGGCTGTGGCATCAGAGCCACCTCAGTGAACAACTTTTGTTCTGCATTACATTCTCCATTAACCTTCTAGATGATTCAGATCACACTGGCTTTATGAAATTCCTAGGAAAATGGATGCATCTAGAGAATATCATTCTGAGTGAGGTAACCCAGTCACAAAAGAACAGACATAATATGCAGTCACTGATAATTGCATACTAGCCCCAGAAAGCTCTCAATACCCTAGAAACAACTCACAGACCTACAGATGGTTATAAACCACAATATGGTTGCTTGGAATTGAACTCAGGACCTCTGTAAGAGTATTCATTGCTCTTAAGCACTGAGCCATCTCTCCCATTCAAGGACATGGTTTTAATAGATTTAAAATGATGATAAAAATTTATGCAGATGTTACTGAAGGATCCACAAGAGGATGATAATTATACAGAACTTAGTTTTCTGTGTTTGTTGCTTGCATTTCTTTGCTCTATTTACAGTACTTTTCCACCAATATTCATGAAATAAGTAGAATACTTAGAAACACTGGAAAAAAATTCAAAGAGGCTAAATTTAGAGAGCATAAAATAGAAGATAGTTTAAAATTATAATGTTGAGTAAATGTCAAATTTAGGTATAAGTATATCCTTAATGTGGTATTTTTTGAAGTGTCAAAGTTTCTAAGAAAAATATTTTAAAGGAAGAAGAAAGAAAGGAGGGAAGGAGGGAGAGAGCTCCTGTTTACCACCAGGGTAGGTGCCTAACCACTGCACCCTTACCATTCTTGTACCATGACTGTTATTGTTATATTTCATAGGTGTTATAGTTTGTTATGACCATTGATTGTTTCTCTTTTGGGGATTTGCATAGTAGCTTCTGGTACCATGAATACTAACATTCAGGGAAATGTTTTCAGGCCAGTTCCAGCTCAGGAGCCTCTGGATACTGTGCCCAAAGTGCACAGTGTCTTCAACAATAGAGACTTCAGTCTCTGATCGTTAGCCAAGGGCAATATGTTTTGAGATTTTCTTGAAAAATGCAAACTAAGAAGCTCTCTCATGTTTTGTGTTATAGTTTTGTATGTTGGTTTTATAACTCTATGATATATATGTCTATGATATAATTGCATATGTATATGTGTATGTGTACACATATACATATACACTTACATGAATTATAGTTACTTAGGATAGATAGCTGTTTATGATTCCTCATCCATTTTCAGATATTATTATTACTATTTTACCATCTTCCACTCTTTTTTATTGTACTTAACTCCATTCTCCATCACTGTTTATAGTCTCCTCTTTTTCAATTTCCCCAAGGTCACTTTTATATTCCTCTTCCATCTATACTTTTGGAAATGGTCACTTTTTAGTTTCCTGCTCTCTGAAGTTACTCAGGGATACATAATCAATTGTACCTTAAGATTTGGAGCTAGGAGTCTCAAATAGAAAAGTGAATTGTGGTATTTGTGTTTCTGAATCTTTGTTAACTCACTCAATACGATACTTTCTTGTACCATCTATTAACTGGCAAAGTGTATGATTTCATCTTTCTTCATAGCTGAATAGTATTCAGTAATGCTTGTGTATCACATTTTCATTATTCATTTATCAGATGCAGGACTTTAGGTTATATCCATTTCCATGTGTAGAGAAGCAATATTTATGTGGAGAAGGATGTCAGTCCTTTAGGAAGTGTTGAGAGGTATTTGGATAAGAGACTCACTGATTCTTATTTACTTTTACATTCTTATACATCTCATTATACTCTGTTTTTAATTGGAAAAAAATTCTTGTTTAAGTTTATGGCGTAGTTTTTCATTAATCCTTAGTAAATTCTTTAATATGCTTTCCTACAGCCTGATGTTATGAGGCATTTTCTTAATTTAGGTTCCATATTTCAGGTGATTTTCACTTGTGTCAATTTCACAAAACAATGCAGCACATGCTAACTCTAGAGAAGCTAAGTGATATATGGTGATTTTTTATTTTAGTATTTGTGATAATAAGCAATCATATATTTATGCATAAAGATGATTTCTGTTGCTTGAAATTTATAAATTTATAATTAATGTACTCTTAAGGCAAATATCATAAAACTACTTTAAAGCTCTAGGCAGTGCTTATCTGAGATTCTATCTGCTACAATGTGAGGAATCAATACTTCATCATAACTGGATGAACTAGCATCAATGATCCAGAAATGACCTAATCTGTAACTACTAAATTTATTTACTGAGTACAGATCTTTTTATTGACTTAAATTTCAGAGACATTTAGGTTAAAAAAACATAAATAAATAGCAGAAAATGCCACTGAAAACCTATCAGTTAACCTCTGTATCCATAAGTAGAAAAATGTAGATATCAAATATCCTGAATAATATTCTTGGTATTGAAATATATTATTGTATAAATGCACATTACTAAATCTTAAAGGCCCTATTTATGACTCAGAGAGAAAACTAATAAGATGGAATGCAGTATAACATTTTGTAAAGATCCCAGATGCTTTACTCAGGACATATTAAGATTTTATCTGACATACTTAGAAGAACATAACAACCTCAGAAACCAAAGATCCAAGTTTCTCACCATTAAGTTTGATGTTGGCTATCGGTTTGCTGTATATTGCTTTTACTATGTTTAGGTATGTGCCTTGAATTCTCTATCTCTCCTAGACTTTTATCATGAAGGAGTGTTCAATTTTGTGAAATGCTTTCTCAGCATCTATTGAGATGATTATATTTTGTCCTTTAAGTTTGTTTATATAGTGGATTACATTGATAGATTTATGTATATTGAACCAATCTTGCCTCCCTGGGATCAAGTCTACTTGATCATGATGGATGATCGTTTTGACGTGTTCTTGGATCCAGTTTGCAAGAACTTTATTGAATATTTTTTGCATCAATATTCATAAGAGAAATTGGTCTGAATTTCTTGTTCTTTGTAGGGTGTTTGTGTGGTTTATGTATGAGCATAATTTCAGCTTCATAAAATGAATTGTGCAGTGTACCTTCTGTTTAAGTTATAGAATTATTTTAAATGTATCATTTTAGTTCTACTTTAAATGTCTGATAGAATTCTGCATTAAACACATATGGTCCTGGGATAGTTCTTTTTTTGGAAGACTTTTAATGAAAGCTTCTATTTCTTTAGGGGTTATGGGACCTCAACTTAATACCAATACACAGAAACTTAAATAAGAGAGAGTGGTGAAGAGCCTCAAACACATGGACACTAGGGAACATTTCCTGAGCAGATTACCAATGGTTTCTGCTCTAAGATCAGCAATAGATATATGGAACCTCATAAAATTGCAAAGCTTTTGTAAGGCAAAAATACTTTCAATAGGACAAAACAACAACCAACATATTAGCAAAAGATATTTACCATTCCTACATCCAATAGAGGGCTAATATCCAATACATACAAAGAACTCAAGAAGTTAGACTCCAGAGAAACAAATAACCCTATTAAAATGGAGTGCATAGTTAAACAAAGAGCTCTCAATTGAGGAATACTGAATTGCTGAGAAGCACCTAAAGAAATAGTCAATATCCTTAGTCATTAGAGAAATGCAAATCAGAACAAGCCTGTGATTCCTCTTTACACCAGTGAGAATGGCTAAGATCAAAAACTTAGGTAGCAACAGATGTGGAGAAAGAAAAACACTTCTCCACTGTTGGTGGAATTGCACATGAGCACAAACCCTGTGGAAATCAGTCAGGTGGTTCATCAGAAATTTGGACATAGTACCACCTGAGGACCCAGGTATTCAGTCACCAAACCCAGACACTTGTATATACCAAGAAGTTTGTGCTGAGATGATCCTGGTATAGCTGTCTCTTGAGAGGTTTTGCCAGAGTCTGACAAATACAGAGATGGATGCTTGCAGTAATCCATTTGAAGGGGTCGCCAATGAAGAAGTTGAAGAAAGGACTGAAGGAGAAGAAGAGGTTTGCAACCCACAGGAAGAACAAGAATATTAACCAACCAGACCCCTTCAAATCTACCAGACACTAAACCAAGAACTAAAGTGTACACATGGAGGAACCTATGGCTCCAGCTGCATATGTAGCAAAGGATCATCTTGTTTTACATCAATGGAAGGAGAGACCTTTGGTACTGGGAAATCTCTATTTCTCAGTAGAGAGATGTGCCAGAGCAGAGGTAGGAGGAAGTAGATTGGTGGGTGGGGGACCAATCTAATAGGAGCAGGGGAAGGGAGGATGGGATGAGGGCTTCCAGGGGGGAAATCGGAAAAGGGCATAACATTTGAAATAAATATAAAATATCCAAATAAAAAACAAGGTCTCTTCCTATGAATAGTTGGTCAAGGAGACCAAAACATTAAAGTTTATTTTTTGCTTGAAGACTCTCATCAGAACCATATGGTAAGACACCCTACACTTGAAATTTGGTACAGACAAATATGATATGAATATGCCCGCTAACCTCTACCTCAGGGAGGTTATTGTTCATTATGTCCGAAGGTGCTAGGAAGGTAGCTAAGGTAGAAAAGCCATTCCAGTTGTTGATCCTGAATACTTATAAAGTACTTGCAAAGTAATGTTTTTCTACTGATGATAATTATGAAAGTAACCAATTGCTCTCTGATTTAATTTGAATCCTACTCCAAGAAGAAACACACACATGGTTCTGTAATAATGGATAAAAATAGAAATCTGTGACTTGGAGTATCCCAAGTCTGTTATGAAACTTCTGATACTAAGCAGAATAGATATGTGGCGAACTCTCTTCCAATTATTTATTTTTATATTTAAAACCTTCTACTGTAAACAAAAATGTAAGAAACAAAAATATTAGGAGTAATTAGAAAGGAGGTCTGTAAAAGTAGGAAATACCTAGAGACTGTAACAGGTGATTAGTATGTTCACAATATGGTGTCAATTGTGAAAAGTAAGTTAATGCCTACAAAAACATTTAATAACTACACTATACAATCACCCATTAAGAATTTCACTCATTGGCATACTCTAAATGTTGCTTAGCATTTAGACTGATATGTTTATATAGTATTCCAAAAACTAAAAACTGAAAAAAGAGTGAGACTAGTATGAAAGGCATTATTATAGAAACTAAAAACAAAAAGGATGGTTAAATACCTAAAAAAATAACTGTAGAATTTATCAGTAATTCAGATAAATATTTGTATGAATATGTACAAATATATTTTTAATTTACTATAAAAATGCCAACTAAAAAGAATCAAATTAAAGATGTACCTGTTTAATTTTATATAGTATATAATATATAGTGTATGTAATTATTTCAATAACATATAAAATAATATATTTTGGTACAAGAGAACTACAAGTATGAGTTATCGTCATAAATATAAAATACAGAAATTCCTATCATATGTAATATATATTTTGGAACATGTTTGGAGGAGACACTTAATGAATTCATAAACTTAAAATTTAACTTAAGTGGTGACCTTAATCTTAAGACAATCAAAGCTGGATATTTTGTGGCATAAGTCAAAAACATTATCTCATGTTAAATTAGCAGAGTAATCTAACATTGAGCAAGGAACTGTTTTAAGGAAATGACATTATGTTTGCAGAAAAGGAACCATTACATTGATGTCTTGCTAGAATTTAGATGAACATTGGCATGCCAGCAATTATATTAGGGAAATCAATGGTTATAACTTCATAATGCAGTAGAAAGGTTGACTGAAAATTCAAACTCATTTTCAAAATATTAATATTTGGAGCCACAACCTTGATGAACTTATTTAAGATATATTAAATACAATGCTTGGAAAGAAGATGAAATAGGAACAACACAGATAGAATAATTTAGTTAATTCTAACTTGAAAAAATTAATATAATGGAATTATCTTGCATTTCCATGTTTAAAATTATAAAATTTATACTTGGTAATTCCCTCAAATTTTTAATATATTTAACACTATTGAAATTTGATGACTTATTTTTAATATCATAAAATGACTCTAAGTCAACAATAATAACAAAGAAATAGAATGAAGGCTATACAGCAATAATAACAAAGATATAGGTTAAAGATAAGTATCTTGCATAATGATTTAAAACTAAGATAGGTAAAGCTCAATTCTGATATTCATATTTATGAGCTAAGAACATAGGACACATCAGAAAGTTTCATAAAAGATAACATTCATTCTCCCTAAAACTTAAAAATATAAACATTAAAATAATTTTATGTTATTCCTCTCAAGTTTTCAAATTAAAAACAAAGGATTTATTTGATTAACATAGATGGGTTAATGGCTATACCCACAGAGCTGTAACGGAAATATAACTATTTCCATCAACATATGCATACATTGTTAACATATATGCATTATAGGCATATTTTCAAACTATAATCTCTATTTCTTGTGATGTGTTATGAAGAAACACTCACATTTCAATACAAATAATTATTTACAAAATTCTTGGTGCAATTAGTTGAAAGTAGGTTGCATGAATTATGTAATAACGCTACACATGTTCAAATCACATTAACATAAATGAGTTTCAATTTCAGAAATTGCTCTCGTTATATTAAGTAATTAATAGTGTGTAATTCAAGTTCCTGAGAAAAAAAATGCACAAACCTTTATAGCTGAAAAAGTGTTAAATTTGAAAGTGTTAACCACATACATTTGTTGCACTAATAAATGAAGGGTTTTTTTTGTCTTTGTTTTCATTATTGTTCTCCATTTCATATGGAATATTCCACAGTCTCTGCATTTTGTACTGTAATTGTGCAATAATAAACATATTAGAAGAAATATTCACCAAAGACACACTATAAAGACATTTACAGCTAGTAAAAGAACTCAGAGTAGCCATGTTGAGACTGATCACTTGCCTCCTGAATCCAGTGGGGACATGTGAGAAACAAAGTTACAGAATGTTTTAAAGTGGGTTTAAAGATAGAGGTAGAGAGTATTTTTATTCAGTATTTTAGGATACTCAGGTGCCACTTAAGCATTTTATCAGTTCCCTTAAAATGTCCACTTGGGTACTGTGAGAGCACTAATTACACAGGGTGATGTAATGAAATTAAAATACTTCCTTCAATAAGAAGCTTGCTCTGGAAAATGCTGGCTCAGAGGACTACTTTTGGCACTGCTTTAAGAGCATGTCAGCAAGACCACCCATTTACTTAAAGATTTCACAGCAGAGCTTGGCAAGACCAACTTTTAGTTTAAGTAGAAGGTTAAGAAAGATTCTGGTCTCCTTATTCAACCCAAGAGATACAAAAGCACTAGTGTTTGTGCTCACGGTCCAGTAAGCAAGAAAGTGTTTTACAGTCCCTCGGAAATGCCTGAGTCCCAACTTGGTGCTGGTGTGCAGGAAAGAAGGAAGAGAGTGAATAGCAATTGGAGAGTTCACCAGTGAGACTGGCTTTCTGAGGTTAGACCTAATAAATCCTATTGGTGAACAGAAAAAGTATGTGATGGGGGTCTGCAACACTTGGAATTATTAGAAAACTTGAGTGAGAAGAGGCTTTTGGTCCGGGGAGGGCATATCTTCCCAAAGTAAGGTATTGCCAAGTCAGTGGGATAGAGAAGGTGATTAGGAGGGAGTGCACCTTTGTGAAGGCAAATGGAGGAGAGGGGGGATCGGAGCGAAGCCTGGGTGGAGAAGGTATAACATCCCAAATGTAAATACAGAGTATCTAATAAAATATGAGGAAATGGAAGAGAAAGAAAGAGAGAAAGTGTGTGTGTGTGTGTGTGTGTGTGTGAGAGAGAGAGAGAGAGAGAGAGAGAGAGAGAGAGAGAGAGAGAGAGAGAGAGAGAGAGAGAGAGAGATTTCTCAATTCTCTCGAGTATCCCATCCCACTTTTCAATATTGCAGTCCTAGTTCTGTATGGAGTTATGTATGTGTGTTCACATGAACAATATAAGTGACATTTGTCCATGAGTGAAGTTAGAGCCATAATGACTTGGCTCTTTCCTTAAGCTCTATTTGTAATTTAACTTGTATCATTTACTATCCTTGAAATCCTCTATAGAACTCTGAAGAATGCAATCTGTCCCTGCTGCTGTTGTGAGGAATGTAATGAATGGCCAGTTTCCACTCAAAAAATATAAACATGAATGCAAGGACATCACATGATCTAAAATTTCCAGAAACACAGAGCTCACTGTGAGAAACATCAATATTTAATCACAACAGTGTGTTCTTTATAAACAGTGAATTATGCCATTTGGCATTCTAATTTCAAGACCATCCACTCACACACTCACTCACCCTCTGACCCTCCACACATTCCTTCAATCATTCATGCTTTCAGCAAATAAAAGTGACTGTATACTATGTTCCTATTTTCCAGGTCTCTTCAGAAAAACACAATAAAGTAATGTCACACAATCTTAGTCCACAAAGAGAAAGCATATAGGTAATCTCACTATAAAGTCAGTGCTAATAAAATGTTGAAATCAGAATAGTTATTTCTAAGATACAGAGAAACATACAATAATGAAAATGTATTGTTTTCTTTTATAAGATTCTTCAGAATAGTAAATTAAATGTTACCCAGGTAGAAAATTACTGCTTCTATTTTGTATTGAAGAAAGTGTTTAACATGAAAAAAAATACATGACATTTTAAATCTACAAGATTTATTTACATAGTGGCTGAGTGGACTTCAATTTGTTTTTATTGATTAAGTTATTTATTAACTGTACATCTCAATTGCAGCTTCCCCTCCTTCCTCTTCTCCCAGGACCTCCCCACACCACTCACTGTCCCCTTCCTCTTTCCTCAGAAAGAGGGGCATCCTCCCATGGATATCTTCTGGTCTTGGCATATAAAGTTGCAGTAAGAGTGGGTATGTGTGTTCACATTTAATTTCTCTATATCCTGAATATTATATTTATAAATTACATAATTCTACTTCTAGGATTGGGCAGAAATTACAATAGAAAAGCATTCTACTGTCAGGTATAGTGAACGCAAAAAGCAGGCTGTAAGCAATTGTAAAAATTGTACGCTATTATTTTTAATAAATAACCTAACGGAATGTCTTAATTTTATCTCAAATACAAAGTATTTGTTGGAGGAAGTGATTGATCCTTTTTTTTTTCTTAATTTTCAGTAACTTTGGTTATAGGTCATAGGAACCAATTTTGCTTGATGCTTCCCCAAACATGCATATGAGGGAACACTTCTGGATCCTTGAGAAGAAAAAAAAAAAAAGAGTAAAAAAACTAATGGAATACCAAAGGATATGTTGCCAATGAATTCTCTCTTCTCCACCATAAGTCAACTTTGTATGTTCACAGTAAAAACTATGACAAGTTCAAAGTTGTACACTTGTGAAATGTCTGGATATTACATGCAGGTAGTAAAAGTTACTGCCAGGAATGCCTCTACGGGGTTTCCTATCTCCTCCTGCCAGACGGTTGATTCTTAAGAAATGAATTATATGATCCTCGAAGTTCCAGATAGGGTGAAAGAAGAACTCATATGGATTCAGCAGAGTTCAGGAACAGGGGCTCATTTGGGAGTCTGTTTCTGTTTCATCAGGCTTTGTGAATTATGACTCACAAAAACCAACTTTGGATATTACTTTTCATTTACTGTTTATCCCAGAGCAACAGAGAAGTCATCAGCCAAAGCTTGGAGGGATTCATGGCAATCCTCCTCTTTAAATAGCTCTTTGCTTCTCTCTACCCCATCTTTTCTACTCGTCCTGTAGCTCATATCTATGTATATTTCCCTAAGCAGTATGAATCCTGATAATTTTAGATAAATACTTTTACCTTCAGCTACATACCACTGTGAAATTTAGAAGCTACAAAATAATATTCTAACATGGGATTTGGATCCATTTCAGCAAATGGATCACCCATTTGTCATTTTTGTATCTTTGGGTAATTTCTTTTTTCTTTGCTCTAAAATAAGAACATCACCATCTTTCATGGCTCATGGATTAAAAGAGCTAACACAAGGCAAGAGAGTAACATATGGTAAATATTATGGGTTGAATTTATATGTTACAATCATAATTAATACCTAGTATATCCAAATGTGCTCTTACTTGAAATGATTTTATTGCAAATGTTGTTTCATTAAGATGATATCATAGGGATTAACAGCAGTTCAATAGTACCATGTTCTTATAAATAAGCCATGTTCACCATAAAAGACCATGGAAATTGGAGGTCAAAGGTCAGGGTGCTACTGCAATAAGTCAAGAAATATTTATTTATTTTTCTTTTTTTCTCTCTGACAACTTTATTTTTTTAAAAAGAGGGATACATATGCAGATTTTAAAGGCATTTTGGCATAACACTATATGAATATTTTTTTCTCAGTATTTAACTGCTTTAATTCTTCTATAAGCTCTTAGACACTCCTGGAATAGATTTTCCCACAAGTTTCAGAAGAAACCAAACTTTCTAGCACCCTGTGTTAGATTTCTCAAATTCAGAACAATAACGCAGCAGTAACTTTCTCTTTATTATTCTGTCAGTTTATTGCCTGGTCATGGTTATACTAATAAACCAGATAACAGGGAATCAACAAGGTACCAACAAACTAAAAGCTTCTGCAGTGAATTTTACAGGAGCATTAGAAATCCAGATGACCATTATGCTTAATCTATACTCCCCAAGAAATCTGTTTCCATGTTACGTTCTGTCCTACATGTACTTTATGCTTATGGTAACTAGTGAGATTTTCACGCATGCTATCAAACCTCTAAAAGAATTAAGTACTGACAAAAATATTCATATAGTGTTACGCCAAAATATCTTTAAAAATCTGTGTATGTATCTCTTTTTTTAAACAAAGTTGTAAGAAAGAAAAAAGTAAAATGGTGAAAAAAAAATAAAAAAAATCCAGATCTCGATATTGCAGAGACACTGGCTTATATACCATTTCAAAATATGTATCTGAGTAAATTATTTAGTACAAACATTAATAGTTAAAGTTTCTCCAGGTTTCAGAACATGATCACATCACAGGTGCCTTATTTCTGTTTGGGAGAAGCAGTCTCCAGATTCACATTCATCTAAGACAGCACAATGTCTTAGAGATAGATGTTCTAATGAAAAGAAAAATGATAGCCACATTATCAGCAATAATCCATTAACTAGAATGAAAGCCTTCATCAAATTTTACCGAGCAATTTATGTGTCTGTCCTCCTAAGCAGGTTATAATATAAACATTTTAAAAATCATAACTGAGTAGATATGGTTTAAGGGCTGACCACTCTGCACTGGACAGTTTAATCAGGGGTTTCATCACGGAAGAGGTTAGGTAAATTTTCCTCTCCCAGTAGTCATTAGTTGCCTGTAGATCTCTGTCTAGGTGTGACACTATTTGAAATCCCTCCCTTTACTTTAACATGCCTTTTGATATTGCCATTGTTCTGGTCATTTTTATGCACTAGTTTCTAGGAGAGATTGATTTCCAGCAGTCTTTCTGATATAAAATAATGACTCCTGAGTACTTTTGAGACATGTTATTTGTTTGCCTCTTTGTTTGGGTGACATGTTTCTTTTGTAAAAGTATGATTCAGAAAAGTATACAGTCTACTGTGCTTTTTTTTCCCTTAATCATCAGGTTGTGAAAGGAGACATGCATTTAAATTGCATTATTGTGAAAGCTGCGGACCCTGGGGCTATATAAAGATTCTGAAAAACACTTAGCAAGAAATGAAGTACTTACTGGCTGTGCAATCTGGGAAGGAGTCTCAGCTGAGTGCTGTATAGCTGTGGGAAAAACAGCAGAAACAGTCTCTCAAACATATACCAATCAACTTGGTTCCTAAAGGAAAACCAGGAATGGGACTGAGATTTGTTATCTATTTCCTTCGATGGCTTAAGCCACCTGAAACAGTGTTTACATGGGCCATGTGAAGGCTGGATGGATACTTTTCTAGAGCACTCCTCACTAGAAATGAATTATGAGTGTGAAATCATGACAGTACCAATTCCCTTGCTACCATCTTTGCTCTCTAATAGTATCACATAAAGTAAACAGCACAGATCCCTTGGGGATTTGAAACCTAGCTAAACTCTCCTATTGCCATGACCCGAGTCTATTCTATAATCAGAGAGCAGCTTGTTTCAAGATTCTTAATTCTGTTATGGTTTGGGGGAAAAAGGAGTGAGTTACAGTACCTTTCAGTTTGAAAAATAAAAGATTAAAAAAAACAAACAAACCTAGAGGCCCTCTATTTATCTATTCATCCATTCTTTTAACTAATATGGGGTTATAAAGACTTATTTATTGCTAGTTGTAGGGTACACCTAGAAGTTAAGAAAAAGCAAATAACATGTCTATGGCATAAGAATGATTGTAATCAATGGGAGTAAAAGTAAATATGATATGTAAAAGAAAAAAAAAGAGAAACTCTGTAAAGAAAAGAGAGTTAGACACCTTATGGGAAAAAAGTTAGAACCACATAGGACGGAAATAATTGTTTTAATTTGGGTCAATATGAAAGAACTGTAGCAAAGGCTGATACATGATCTGAGATTCATACGCAGCAGATAAAGATCCTTCTGGAGCTGAGTTGAGTTTGAGAAATATTTTTCTATACTTTAGAAGAGGAGCTATAATTTGACATGTGGAATATAATGGGTAATAGATTGTAACAGGCACAATAGGTCCTAATTGAAAGCACAATTAAAAATTTTAAGTATAGGAATGAATTTTGAAGATTTTATGGCAGGACAATCACTAAGACATTTGTTTTTTGGTTTATTCTTGATTCTAGTTGGAGGTTTTGTGCTTTACAGGGAGATTTTTGGCATATAGAAAACAGGTGGGTGTCCACTACTTGAGCAGTAAGATGCTAATGGTTTAGAATAAAACAATAGTTTTATATAGATAAATACATAGATAGATAGATATAATTTAAGCTTCTATTAAAATTATAATTAATACAGAACTTGATCCTGGACTTATCTGTGGAAATAAATACTTTCTTTAAATAGTTATTTCAATTTGAAGACACTGCTGACATTCAAAAATCGGGTTTTAAAATAATCTCATGTGAATTAACTGTCACATCACTGTGGGTTTTGTGTGTGTTTATAAATATGGTTGGTATATACATTATATATACTATATATAGAGGCTGTGTGTGACTGAGGTCTATTTCTGTGTGTGCATGAGTGTGTCTGCGTGTGTTTGTGTCTGCATCAGTGTATAAAAGAGTAAATAATTCCCGGTAAAACAAGAGTTCTGGAGGTTTACCAGAAAATTAAACATTTTAAACCATTTTTGTTTTGTGAGCACCTATTGTGCTTAAAGCAAACATGTAAGAGTTCATATCACCCAATTTTCACTCCAATTTTGTACTACAATTTAAATTTTTAATATAGAACTGAAGTTGCTATAATTACTAATTTCAGCCCAATTGAAACTGTTAATTGTGTTTTTCATTTTTCTGATTTTATTTCATTGCATTTGAAATGTGATAAAAACAGATCCTTTAAAGATAAATTATTCTACTGTAAATTTACAAAATTGAACTTGACAGAGAACCATGCCTATCAATTTTATTTAAATCATTGGTTCTTATCTTTCCTAATGTCACGATTTCTTGTGTTGTCTTGACCTCCAAACATAAAATTATTTTATTGCTACTTCATAACTGTAAATTTACTGCTGTTGTGAATCGTAACATTTATTTATCTATTGCAATTGAAGATGTTTATCTGATATACTATTCTGAAGGGGGTAGAGACTCACAAGTTGAAAACTCACTATGAATAAAAATATAGTGGTCAACAAGTTACTTTGATCATACACAGAAAATTTACTTGTCTTCTTGCAGTTTAATAAACATTAAAAATAGTGAGAATTTTAAAAGTCTTAATCAAGATTATGACTAACAAACTAAACTTTTTTTTCTCTCTTTAACAGCAAATGTGTAAATATAGCAGATACATCTGACCAGCCCCCATTTTATAGAAAAATTTCCTAGTGCTCTTGAATACTTTGTATTTCCACCCTTCTTCAGGAAGTGTGCACATGCAGTTACTACTGAGTTAATTCTTCTGATGTTGTCATCAAAAGATAGTCTCATTTTCTTGTAATCCAAAGACTAACATGCTGTTCACAATTCTTTTATGTCCTAGAACTAATTGGGGTAGCACATACCTTGATCAGCATTTTGGGACACAAAATTGGGGCTGTCATATTTTCCTGTGCCCCACTTTAGTACCTCAAGTGCTGAGATGATCAGATTCTCTTCAGTGTCCTTGTCTATGAGATAAGTGGATATTTCTGAGAGCCTCTGTTCTTGATGAAACACTTACTGCTTCTTATGCTTCCAACTCCAAATTCATTTTTATTCTTTAAAAAACCAAAGAATATAAATAACCTAATATATGTAATGTGATAATGGTAAGCCTTGATACAAGAATGAGGGAAAATCCTATTATGGTAGCACACCCTTTCCATTGCTCTTTTCTAAGGTTCTTCTTGGATTTAAGCTCTGTATACCATTCCTTATAATGTGTTCATACCAAGTATGCAAAAAAATTTAAGATTCAAGATAATAAAATATTGGCCTGCTTTGTAAAACAAATGGTGAAAAAAAATCTAAGTAGAATTGTGATTGGTTTTCTCACACCTATTTCTCTTTTAGCATGCCTTACAAAATGATTTTTTCATCAATGTTTAGGATGTATTTTCTCATCTCTCTAATTTTTTAAAAACTAAATTGTCATCTATACAATTAGTGCCTGACTACAAAAATTTTAGGTGAAAGCAAAATCATAGGGTAGGTGTTTGACACTAAATTCATTCTACACCCTCAAGGTAAAATGGTCATTAAGAAGTGTTGGTAAGATCGTGTTCAAGAGGCTTAGTATTCAACAAAAAGTTACAAAAGTAATTTCAAAATGATAGAAATATATTTAGGATCCTGGCTCTCATATCATCTCTCATCACAACATTCAAAATTTCCATTATATTAGAGAATATATTTTTGTGCATGCTGATTTACATACATATTTAATAAAATGTAGCTAGAAAACAAAAGATACATACTCTGGCTATCATTCTTGTACAGGGAGAGACAAGTAGAGAGTAGACTAAAGTGAAGAAAGGGGTCTGGAAAAATCTTCACAACAAAGTCGCAGATTATTACCTGAATGGGTATTGTGAAAATAAGACAATTAATTGTAGGGCAAGACAACCAGATGGTTTGAGACAAAATTTAAAGTTCTCTGAGTCTACCTAGGGTAACTTGAATGGAGATACTTCATCTTCACTCAACTGGAAATACCAGCTTTATCTTCTTGTGTGTGTGTGCATGTGTGTCTGCTTTAATATATTATATCACACATGCAGAGACATATTCTTTTTTCAGATATATTCTCTTTATTTTAATGCTTATTCTGGAGATTTTCCTATATCACTCCTATATAGCTGCTGAAACATAGGGTATTTAATACTCTACTGCATAAAGATCTGCATGAATCTGGCAGGTCCAGACTCAGTTCTCCACACTTGGGCAACATGTATGTAATCCACTGAGTCTTATCTTCAACTATGTAAATGTTACCACTCATAGTTATTTTGAAAACAACACATAATAGGTAAATATGCACATTAACACCATTCACTCTTTTTCTTATGAAGATTCTAACAAAAGGCAGATATCCATGAAAATGTATCATTTACTGCCTTTTAATGTAGTTCATGTCTTGTAAAATATAACAACTTTTAGGCATCCATTTGACCATGTATATTTGCTTCCTGGTAATATAATAGCTTGCTTTAAAGGATTGGCAAACTTTAAAAGTAACACAAGGCTCATAATGACTGTGCCTGAGAGATGGGAAAAATAACTCACAGGTTTATGAGAAGAAGGAAGAAAAAACTAGGGATGAAAATGAAGGCATTTACTACCTATCCCATAAACTCAAAATAGCCATATATTCTTCAAATAAAAATGAAAATCATAAAATGCCTCATTTAATATAAACATAATATCAATGAAAAGAAAAATATTAAGGTTCTTTTTTAAGTTTAAGCTGGTTTCTATTGATGTTGTACTATTAGTAATCCAGTAAAACTTAGAGTATATTTGCCAAAAGTAGTTTGATTTCCATAAATGTATTCTTTTATTGTTTCCAGATGTTATTAACACATTTTCTGCTTTGAAATAATTCCTAGGTGAATAAATAACTGGTAAGCTTCATAGTTTAGATTTTGAGATTGAAATTGATAAAGTAATAGTATTACAGGATGGCCATTTTTTCATACAATCAAGAAAAATCTATGTATTTAATCTATGCATCTATCCGTGTGTCAATGTATCTATGTTTTATGTATCTATCTCTATCTATCTACATATATATTCATCATTCCATCTGTTAATCCATCTATCTATTCCTCCCCCTCTCAATATATATATAGTCATCTATCAATACCTATCACAACTATCATCTCTCTCTGTCTGTCTTTCCATCCAGTCTCTCCCTTTTCTCTTTCTCTTATCAGAAATATAGATATAACAACATAAATAGAATAATAATACAGACCTATTAATACAATGATGTCAAGATTGAATACACAATTCCTTTCATTTTTATAATATATAAACTTCTTTGTCAAATTTGTCACATTAGGAATGATATTTATTATTTTGACATACTTATCTGCCAAACCTATCTTAAAATACTACATCAATATAGTTACTACATAATATTTTTGATATTCGTAGGTGAGTGCATATATAAATATATTCTATGAAAATTTGTAAGAAAAGTTTTATTTTCAATTTTGCTTCTCAAAACACTTATGATATATTTAAAAGGATTCATTAGAGTCTAAATTAAATGATCCCAAGAGGCAGAGGCGGGGCAGAGGGAAGATAGGGTTTTTGTGGACGGGACGCAAGGAAGACTCAGTAAATACAGCATTGCCAATCGCTGACACAGAGGCTCATAAGATGGAACTAGAACTGAAGGCAAGTAGACAACTCAGTTTGTTTCTGCAATGTGGCTATTTAAAATGTCTTCTTATAGCTGTTTTAGAAGAGCAGCAACATTCTCTAGGGATGAGCATGGTAAAGAAAAGTACTCTTATCACCTTCCAAAACTCACACAACTAGAAGGAAGTAGACCCGTACTTTCAACCTCAAACAAAGCCATACCCAGTCAGCTGTGCAGTATATTAGAGGCGGTTCTCCAGAGGCTGGAACATCCTTCAGCTATTATTATTCCATACTTTTCCATTTTGTCTTCTCCTATTTGCATTGCCTTTGATAAAACAAATATACACTAGAATGGGAATAGATAGAGTCTGAAGAATGAAATTTGGTGCAGGTCTATAGCCATGAACTCTGTTAGGATGAATTGGAGATGAAAAAGAAAACTTCCACTATATTACAATAGATTTACATAATTCAGCAGAACATCAACAAGAAAGTAAACATGCACATTAGAATTTTAGGAGATGTCTTCATCTTGCATTACCCGCACTTCCTCTGTGTCAAGCCACATGGTTTAAAGCATATCTGTAACAGATTCCAAGTTTACATGTTCTCCTGTCTTTTTAGGAGACACTCAATAAAACTTGCTTGGCCTCAACCTTCTGGGAAAAGCAGTAAAGTGAGTCAGAAATCCATACTTGGGAAATATTGTGAAACAGAGAATAAAATCAACCAATAAAAAATATCAGCGCTCCCATTGTACCAGAAAGTAAAGTCAAAAACAGGAGGGGAGGCAATTCCCAGAAATGGAAGAACTGAATATGAACATAATAACTATGTGCATTTACTTTCTCAAGAATGGAGTTTATTGGTCATTGGATGTAATTGCTAAGCTACTCATTTTTTATTTTCGCAATAAAACTTCAATATATAGACATGGAGTAGATTTCGTCATGAAGAGCAATAACTAGTTCATCTTAAAGTGCTGTTTCATAGTTTCCTTAACAGACTTTAGAGACTACTGAAACGGAGTATCTGAGAAACACTGTGCTAAAGATAATTAATCCTCTTCCTGCTTCTTTATGGAAGTCTACAGGAAAATGGTTATAATGATCAAACTTCATTTTCAGAAAATAGGCAAAAACTAATTGGGGTTTTATGAGTTTACTGAAGGCCAGTCAACCACTGTTACTCCACTTTATTTTATTGTTGACTTTTCAGTAGCTTAGCAACACAGAAGAAAATGAGATTCAACTTAGCCCCTTCTTAATGGCAAGAATTTAATATGTTAAGCCAATAAGTGTACTGAACTGAATTTTGTGCAAAGAATAACCCTCCGAAATCCATATTGCTTGTATTTTGACAGGAAAGAAACAACACTTCAAACTAAAATTGAATGGCATGCCAATGCACAGCTGCAGAAAGAGAAAACTGCAGAAATGTGTGTCCTGTGCTATAGTGTGGCTCAGGGCATGATTCTCCCTCTTGCTAGAGAAGAACAGATTTTGAAAATGTGCTGATTTTGGCAGCAGGTTCCAAGATTGAAATTTTTTCACCCCACCATATTTTAAAATTTTCAACCTTTATTCCTCATGTTTGACTTTGGAAATTAACTCAAAACCAAGTTTAATCTTAGTCTGCCTCTTTTGAACAGTGGTTTTTATATTGATCAGCAGTATTCTAGGCCAACAGTCAGTAAAATTAATATTATGTTCAAATAAAATATGATCACAATCTATAAAAGATGAGGTTCTTACAACATAGTTACTTGAGCCTGGTAAACTGCCTCAGTGTTTAAGAACACAGGCTGGATGCTCTTCAAAGACCAAGATTCCCAGTGCCTGCCTGGTAGTTCACAACCACCTGCAACTCTGGTTCCAGGAGTTCCAATGCCCCTTCCTGGCTTCTGTTGACAGAATACACACAGGTAGCGAACAGACATACACTTAGGCAAACCACCATGCATGCAATGTTTTTGTAATTGCATTCTAATAGCAGGTATTAGAATCACATGGTGTGATTGTTAGCAATTCTCAGGCAAAGCCCACATAGCAAGTCAGTGTATTCAGAAGTCTTTGAGGGAAGGTTTTGGTCTTTCATAGCCTGAATGCATTACCCATTGATTACCTTGAAAACTAAATTTTACTGAACACCTTCTGAAGGATTCACATAATAGTTAAAACAACAGTACCACTGCTCCATTGTGATAAGAGGAAAGTAGATGGCTACAAACTCAGAAAGTTTTACAGGGAAATAGAAGAAACAAAAATAAAAAGACTTCAGGAGGAGTAAGAACCCAGAGAACTACACCATGTGCATGTGGCTTAGGGTTTCCATCATTGTCAATAATAAAAAACAAAAACAAAACAAAACAAACAAACAAACAGGTTGAAAACAGGAGGAATTACAATTTTCAAGTCACACACTGTTACTGAGGGACCTCGGGCAGAACCTCAAGTGGGACAAGAGCCTGCAGGTAGGAAATGAAAGAAAAGCCAAGGTGTTCACTAGCATGCTTAGTCTGCTTGGTTAACCATCAGCTCAAGGATAACACCATTCATAATCCACATGTCAATCACTAATTAATAAGATGTACAATATACTTGTACTGGCCTATCTTTTTTCCTATCATTAAAAATTGTTTTCTTTCTCACATAATATATTGATCATGGTTTCCCCTCCTATTGCTGAAACCTTAACCACAGACACATGCTGTATCTGAGTTCTTACTTCCCTTGGCATCTCCACCTGCTTTATTTTCTCTTTTGTAATGTAATATTTATTCTTAAATTTAATTCTAAATAATAATAAAATACACCAACTATGAGAAAGAAAAGTAGCTCACATTTTCAGAAATACTATTTTAATAAGCTGTCTTTATATTGAGGAAACATATTTACTAGGAAAATAAAATTGTGTCTTCAGAAAGGATTATTTGAAAAGCTAAAGTATTTTATATGGACAGGGTATATGCCATTACCTGAAGAAGTAAAAATGCTATTAAGGTTTTGGGATCAAGAAAATTATCACGAATCATACAAAAAATGAGCTAGAGAATTGGCTCAGCACTTGCTGATCTCAAAGAGAACTGAAATTTAGCTCCCACCCCTCACATCAGATTTTAATATCTTATAACTACCTTCATGAAATTTGATGCTCTTTTGTATAGTACATAGGCCTTGCATTCCTGTGTGCATGCCTACAAAGTCATTTGCATATAAATAATAATTATTTTAACATAATCAAAGAAATTATTACATATTAATAGTAGTGAGCAGGAGGAAAGTCTATGGATAAAAATAAAAAGAACTACTTGCATTTCTGATAGGTAAAGGAGTATTACTGTCCCCAATCCGTGGAACTGTCATCTCTACCTTTATGTGGAATTTATTTATCTCTAAAAGCATACATGTTTATATGAGATATCTACTTTCTAAATAAAGCAAATATAAATTATTGTTATTTGCTGCTATTTTATTTTTAATTCTATTTTTTTGTTATTTATTTACTTTCCAGTCATTGCTCCCTATCTCGGTCCCCTTTCTCACAGATCTTCATCCCATTTTTTTTCATCCTTGCCTCCTAGAGGGTACTCCTTTCCTCTCCCCAAAACAAACCATCCCCTTTCCTGTGGGTTCAAGTCTCTGAGGAATAAGGACATCTTCTTTCACTGAGGCCTGAAACTCAGACCTCTCTTATACTTGTACGAGGGGCCTGAGACTTACCAATGTATATTCCTGGTTCCTGGATCATTTTCTGGGAGCTCCCTGAAGTCTAGGTTAGTCGAGATACAGCTGGTATTCCTATGGGATTGCTATCACATTCAGTATCTTCAATCTTTCCCTAACTCAATCATAGGAGTTCCCAACTTCAGTTCTACAATTGGATGAAAGTATCTACTTCTGTCTCAGCCAGCTGCTGGGATGGCCTCTCGGGGGACAGCCATACCAGACTCTCCTCTGTAAGCACACCATAGCATCAGTAATACTTCAGGCTTTGATGGCCTCCCATGAGATGTATTCCATTTAGACAGGTAGTTGGATCCCCTTTCCCTCAGTATCTTCTCTATTTTTGTCCCTGCAGTTCTTTTAAACAAAAAAAAAAAAAAAAAAAATGGATCAGAGATGTTCGACTGTAGGGTAGTAACCCTGTCCCTCATCTTGGTGCTCTATCTACTGGAGGTGAAATTTTTAAGTTCCCACTCCCCAATTTTGAACACTGGTTTCTTAGAGTCTCTCAACTCTTAGGTCTCTGGTACTTTTTAGAGAGTCTTTCTACCTCCCACCCCTGAGGATGCTTGTCTTCTTTTGTTTTTTTGGCACTCTAGGCTTCTCTCCTGTCCCCCTATACCCATCCTGATTATGTTTCCCTTTTCTTCTTCCTCTCCCACCCAGGTCACTCCTTCCCCTTTCTACTTGTTATATCTCTGATAATCTGTAGGTTTTAACATAGATATTCTATACTTTTTGGTTAATGTCCACTTATCAGTGAATACATGCCATGCATGTCTATTTGGTTCTGAGTTACCTCATCCAAGATGATATTTTTTCTAGTTCCATCCATTTCCCTGCAAAACTGATGATGTCCTTGTTCTTAATAGCTGTGTAGTATTCCATTGTTTAAATGAACCAGATTTTCTGTATCCACCCTTCTGTTGTTGGACATCTGGGTTGTTTCTAGCTTCTGGCTATTACAAATAAGGCACATGGTAAGCACATATCCTTGTGGTTGGTGGGGCATCTTCTGGTATAAGCCCAGGAGTGGTATACCTGGGTCTTCAGGTAGATCTATTTCCATTTTCTGAGGAAGCACCAGATTAATTTCAAGAGTGGTTGCATGACCTTACAGTCCTACCACAAATGAAGGACTGTTCTTCTTTCTCCACATCTTCCCCATCATTTGCTATCACCTGAGATTTGAACTTAGCCATGCTGATTGATGTAAAGCATAATCTCAGGGTTGCCTTGATTTGATTTCTCTGATGACTCAAGACTTGGAACACTTTTTTAAGTGTTCCTTGACCATTTGAGATTCTTCTTTTGTGAATTTTGTTTAGCTCTGCACCACATTTTTAATTGGGCTATTTTGTATTTTGGAGGTTAACTTCTTGATTTATTACATATTTTGGATATTAGCCTTCTATCGGATGTAGGGTTAGTGAAGATTTTCTCCCAGTCGGTAGGTTGGTGGTTTGTCCTATCCATGGTGGTTTTTACCTTACAGAAGCTTTTCAGTTTCATGAGGTCCTATTCATCAATTGTTAATTTAGAGCCTGAGTCATGGATTTCCCATAATCTAAATTACTCCTCATATTAGGGTTCGGGTTTCCAGCCAGTCTGGAGATAAGCAATTGTTCTCAATTTGTGCCACAGTCAATCAGCAGTGATTCCCACCCTGTGTTATCAGAAATAGTAATTGCTTCACAGAAGACAATTCCATCAGAAGATATGACTGATTCATTGGTGGCAAACTATGATGAATGTTGTTGGAAGTCTTGATCTTGAGAAAATGATCAATAGGAAAGACTACAGAACTACATGTCCTACCTTTCAAATAGAGAAAAGATACAAGCTCATCTTTGACAACTGAAAGTCCAAAGATCATGCTCTTTCCAAGGTCTGTCTTGCACTTGAGGACAAGGTTCTATCTCCCTGCCTTGGAGAAGCTGGCTTCCTGTGCTCCTCAGTTTAGTTCCTTTTCATCATACTTTGTCACCTTTTCTGTCTGGTTGGAAGTTATTCAAAATGCTTATGACAAATTAAAGGAGTATGTGATTTCGCATTTGATAATACATGTCAAAGCCAAATTTATATTCCTTCAACTGAGAGCACTTATAGTCAAGCAAAGAGAACAAAAGGAGGCCATTTTTAGTAATTGTAAAGCATAGAGGTGAATAACTGTTAATACTTGTCTGCTCTATTCTCATGAAGTAAAAAAAAAAAAAACTTGTACTCTAAAGTCTATTTTTCTCATTTTTATCAAGTACATAAATCTTCAAAGGTTAGACCTATGCAGTATGTAAATGCTATTGAAAATGACAACACAGAGAGAGACCTTGCTTTCTCAGGATTGACCCTGAAGCCATAAAGGCACACTGGGAATTATGTGTGCATATAGCATTTAGTTCTGTCCTTCTGTGAGAAGCTCTTTTATTTATGAACAATATTATGATTTTCACTCAAAGGTACAGATTCTATGTGCAGTGATTCATTTAATCAGGTTTCTATATAAGTACATTTTTTTTTATCTTCAGAAAACCATGTTGTAAGATCTGAATTGAATTCACACTAGGAACCAAAACATTTCAAGATCATTTAGTTGCTTAAAAGTAATGTCCATGATACAACCCACAGAATCTATGGAGTTTAGAAGGAAGGAAGACTAGTCTGTAGGTATTTCAGTTGTGCATTGGGTGGGGAGGGGGTAATAGGACACTTATGGGATGTGGAGAGAAAGGACATCAGGGATGGAGAAAGGTGGCAGTAAATTAGGGTGGCAGCATCAGGATCTGGAGAAGAGGAAAGCAAGGTATATAGGGCAGGAAATCGAACAAAAAAATGTAGCAGAGAGGAACTGGGAATAGCTGCTGGAGGGTCTCAGACACCAGGGAAATGCTAGGCTCCCAGCACCCAACAGGAATAACTTTAGGCAAAATGGGCAGAAAATGGGGAGAGAAATACTGTAGAGACCTCCTCCAACACATAGTCACGGCCCCGTTCTAGCGATGGGGACACCCACCCAGCTCAAAGATTTTAACCCAGAAATGTTCCTATCCAAAGGAAGAACTAGGGCAGAAAATGGAACAGAGACTGAAGAAGAGGTCCATCAGGGACTACCCCACTTGGGGATCCATCATGTCTGCAGACACCAAACCCATTGCTGTTGTTGTGGTCAAGAGGTGCTGGCTGACTGAATCTGGTATGGTGATTCCTAGGGAAGTCTGCCCAGAAAATGATCAATGCAGATGTTGGATCCTTGCAATATGGATATCCCACGTAATGCTGAGCACTCCACAGTCATATTGTCTGCATGATGACTAGTTATAAATCTGTACTTCAGCTTTCATAATTCAAATAATAGCAGTCATTACTTTTTCAATCTGTTGGTTTAATATATATATATATATATATATATATATATATATATATATATATATATATATATAGAGAGAGAGAGAGAGAGAGAGAGAGAGAGAGAGAGAGAGAGAGAGAGTAGGTGTGTGTCTTTATTTACAACTCTAGAGTTATTTGGTTTTTGTTTTTTGCTTTACTTTCAAATTACAAAACAGAAAGAATACCCCTTAGTGGTATGGAGCTTGTTAATATACCATTTACAATGCCCTTTTACAATCCCTTCACAGAAACTGAAGAAGAGTGGTAAAGTATATGGGCATGGGAATATGAAAAAGGTTAAAATAAGACTTGCACTTGAAACTGAAGTTCAATTTACACACTGAAATAAAAAGGGACATCACTTTTAAACTGTTAATAAAATTTCATTGTTTCTGCCATATTTAATACTTTTATATTTACTTACATATTGTCTTTCTTTTGAAACAGTTTGTTTCTGACTGAACAGATTTCCTAAACATTTAGTCCACATGAACCCTGTACTTATGTCTCATTTGTTAGATGATCTCTTTTAAAATGTTGATTGACATCCCAGTCTCTAATCCTTATGATAGATCCTGGGGTCAGCTTCCTTTGTTTTGTTTGTTTGTTTGTTTGTTTGTGCCTCCATGGAAGGCCTGCCCCTTCTAGAACTGTGTACCTGGTGAGTTTTTCAGTTTCCTCAGCCTGACAGTATTTTTGCTGTTTTCAGATATCATCCCTAGCTCCATTGCTGCTGCTTCTTAGCACAGAACTTCCTGAGTCCATGTCCTAAGAAAGCAGCACATTTCCAGGTTATTATGTTAACTTTGAGACAAGAATGTGAAAGTTGTGCCTCTCGCCAAAGCAATGCTGGACTGCAGCTGCATGCAACATCTGCTCTCTGCAGGACAGTTACTTGCTGTCTGCACAACAAGTTACTTTCTTCTTCTCCATACTCCAAACCCAAAGAACAACACCAGATGCAAGTCCCACTTGTCATTTCCTTAGAATTTCCATCATTAATATTGGTAAAAGACTATAATATTAAATATAGCTACATTTATTTACTTATGTATTTTTTCACAGTGTTATGCTAAGTACTTTTTAAAAATGTATTCATTTTCATGTAAAATACTGGAGAATATTATAATTCTGCCATGTTTTTTGTTTTGTTTTTCTTTTGTTGTTGTTTCCAATTAATGATTAGAGGTTAGTGCTTTGGTGCTAACCATTATTCCTATAAATTATGGTGTCAAGGTTTAACATATTTTAATAAAATTTAGAACACATAGGTGGTGATTGTTCTGGGGATGTAACTAATGTAGTCTGCTTTCACCTAAAACAATTACAGAACATGCTCAAGTAGATAAGGTGCTGTTAAGTAATCCTCAAAGAGTAATATAATACTTATGCTGCAGCTATTGGCTCCATGACAAATGAACTCAATAAGTGCTCTTCTCAACAATGACAGGGGAGGCAGCCATCCATAGCCATAAGTTGAAAGGAAATTATGCTGTTTGCATACCAGATAAATGGTCCAGGAGGAAGTCTGAGCTTGAGGAAGAAGGATCAGATATTTCTAAAGAAAAAGCTAACTATTTACCACACAGAGAGACACTAGATGGACTCAAGAACATTAGATTAAAAATTCTCTAAGAGCTGAGACATAAACGCTAGAGTAGTAGACCATTTAGCTAAGGTGCTGAGAGATGTCATTTTTAACCTCCATGGTAACACCCAGAGCTGACCTCATGAAACCTCCCACATCACTGACTCCTGTGTCCACATTGTGTCTTCCCTTTGTGTTAGCAAGGTATTACCCCTACCAACACATGGAACGCAGGATTTCATTCCAATTACTTAACCACTGTTGGCTTTTAAATATTCTTGTTAAAGAATAATGCCATTAAAGTGTTAAAGTGTACTTACTATTTTATTGCCAATAAACCATATTATAATCCTTTCAATAGTTATTTTGTTATGCCAATTTGATTAGAACTCTGACCTTGTAATAGGAATGAGATTTATTTTAGTTATCTCTAAGTGTGAGCATGGTTTTTGAAAGATGATTTACAGCACTAAGTCTGACTGCCACTTAAAACATGTGCTTAACCTCATCTGTACCAGAACTCTAACTGATATAAGCAGATCCTGAAAGATGGACAGTTTCTGACTTTAGTTGTGTATTCACTGATGACTCAACCAAGTTCCAATATATACTCCAATGGCCACACAAACAGTTCTGCTTAAACTAATTGGTTGACAAAATAAACCCAAAGGTCATGAATCTGGAAAAAGCATTGATAGAGAGAGAGAGATAGAGTATAGGAGGGAGATGAGAACTGATGGGAACAAAGCATTTCACAGAAAGTATGAATTGCTATTTAGACTTAAATGTTAAATGCTGCTTATAGTAATTCTAAAAGTGAAAAAATGATTCCTATGGATAATAGTGTTGATATATGATGTATGTGGATAATTCCATTTGATGAGACACAAACTCAAAGTACTATACTGAGTATAATTACTTAAAGAGATGGTTTCTATATGCCTTGCAATTTGAAATTGTCCCAAATGGCACTCTACATTATTGTACCTCTTTAGTTTTCATTAGCATAAATCACCAGATGCCAAAACTGAGAGCACAATACACTGATGCTCTTATCTAAATGATAATTAATTTTACTTCTATGGAACACATTTTGATTCATCTCTCCCTCATTTTGTTTATCTTCTTGCCATTCTATCAACATCTTCTCTTTCCTACCACTTGTGTGTGTGTCACAAACACTGTTTATTATAAGCACTCATATTAATGTAATAGACCTTTGTATAAAATTAATATAATCACTTAAATAAATACTCAATGACTTGTAAATACACCTCGAAAAAAAAACTTATTGAGCATCAGTCATAGATCCAAGCAATATATAAGGTACCTGGAATGTACTTGATAAGTAAAGATAATCTTTTCCAAGTTATACTTGATTCTTTCAACGATACTAATTGGATCATGATTATAAGCCAAGATCTGAGGCATCCTTAGGAACATAGATGAATAATGTAATAGCATTTCTACCTCAACATTTTATTGCATATTAAGAACAAAAAACCACAAAATACACTAATATGTTTATACTACTATAGGTATATGCTTGCGGCTGGAGACACATGGATACATAAAATAGGCCTAATTTTTTCAAAGAAAAAGAGATAGTTATTCTGAGCCAAATGAGTGTCCACAGCTTGGGAAAACAGGCTTCGCTGCCAATATGGCAAAGTCCATCATGGATGTGTTCACATGGATTTTTGTAGGCAAAAAGTGATAGTTTTAAATCAAGATATTTACTCATTACATTAGTGGGAATATCAGGTATGCAGTTTATAGTGAAGCTGGGAGTTATACATGATATCTGATAACATCTTGGCATTTATGGTCTGCTGGAAATACTGTCTAGAGTGGCTAGAGACATGTATCAACAGTTAGAAGAACTGACTGCTCTTGCAGAGAACTTAAGTTGATTCCCAGGATCCATGTCAAGCTGTTCACAACAGCCTGTAACACCGGCTCAGGGGATCTGACTTCTTTATCTGTCCTCCACATACACTGCGGTTACATGGACAAACCCATGTACTGACAAATACACTTATCCACACTTAAAAAAAAATTGCAGAAAAAAAGCATATCTTCCCCATTGTTTTCTGATAGTTGGAAGGATGTTAGATCAGATACAAGCAGGCAATTAATGTCTATTGAGGAGAGTAAAGGCAGTATAGAACAATGAGGTTCTGGGTCTACATTTAAACTTTCCACAGTCGAGATGTTGTAAACATTCAACACTGGAGAATTTTTTCAGGTAGGTATAGCTTTTTACCTGAGAACTTTAATTCAACATACCTCCTGCTGAGTAAGTGACACATTTTGTGCATGCACAGACTAAATGTTATTTATACCCCAATGCACCAGGAAGGCTCATTCTTTGATTCTTACATAGATTACCTGAGTAGATAGCAGAACAGAATTTATGACAAAGAGATGACTGTTAACCACTAAAGAGAAGTTTCTGGGTCCTGTCAGCATCAGCCCTCAAGGTCTGCCCTATTTAAATCAGGTAATATTTAAATAGGCATGCAAATATTTCATTATATCTAAAGTCAAAATCAAGATCATACCCAAAAGCATAGTCCAAAGTAGTAAATGTAAGAAATGAGCAAAAGTGACCATTTTCCCCCAAAAAAAAATTTTATTGGAAATTTTCTGGATTTATATTTCAGATGTTATTTCTTTCCCACAATCCCATCCCCCTCCCCCTTCCATTACCTCCATGAAGGTGCTCACTCTCCCAACAACCCTCTCCCAACTCCACAGTTTGGTGTTCCCCTACACTGGGAAAAAGAGTCCTAGGTGGACCAAAGGCCGCTCCTCTCATTGATGTCAGAAAATGCTATGCTCGGCTGTGTATGCACCTCGGGCCATGGGTCTTTCAATGCCAACTCATTGGTTGGTGTTTTAGTCCCTAGGAGCTGTGGAGGGTTTGGAGAGTTGATACTTTTGCTCTTCCCATGGGGCTGCAGACCCTTTCATCTCCTTCAGTTCTTTCTCTCTCTCCTTCGGTGGAACCATTGTGTTCAGTCGAGAGTTAGCTGTAAGCATCCTCAGCTATATCTGTATGACTCTGGCAGGGCCTCTGAGGAGGCATCCATATCAGGTTCTTACCAGTAAGAATTACTTGACATTAGCAATAATGCTTCTGTTTTGACCATTTTAGACAACCATATTGGAGACCCAATCAGCAAAGATGAAAAAGTTCCCTCTTTTTTTTTTTTTAGATAAAATTTAAAATGCTCTATTTTTTTCTGAAATCAACATAAGGTTGAAATATGTCCTATTAAATTATTGTAATAAAATGAACATGTCAGAAATTCATAGCCAGAGAGCTATATTTGCTCTACCATTCAGATAATTTTCATAAAATTAGCATGGACGTTATTGCTATAGGAGACTTCTTCATATAATTTAGATAAGAAGAATAATTTTATTTTGACAGGAGAATAAGTGAAGACAGAATTCTTGAATGATCTGATGTTGAAGCTGCCATAGAAAATGTCAGGGTTCCTTGCCTTTGAAGACAATAGAGAAAATGGGGTAAAAGGGAAATCTACTAGAGTTCTATGGTACGTTGCAATGACAAATAGCAAGAAGCAGTATAAGCACTAATAGAAATGAAAGTATTGGTGGATGAATGAATCGAGTATTGACCTTGCAGATAACTGAGTTCAGTTTCCAGAACTCACATGGTGTCTCACAGCCATCTATACCTCCAGCTTCAGAAAATCAGAAGCCATCTTCTGACTTCTTCCAGCATTAGCAATGCACATGGTACACATACATATTATGCAGGAAAATACTTATATGCATAAAATAAAATGCATACACCAAAAAGCTACTTTTAAAGTGGTCAATATGTCTGGATGGTAAAGAAACAAAGTACTATTGACAGGAGACAGAACTAAAGAATGAAAGGCAGAGGACAGAGTGTAAGGAGCTGTTTGTGTATGTAAAGCAAATTGAACATATTCTACTAGAAGCTGCTAGTCTATGTGCACTAAACTTCAATACATTACAGTGCACAGCCAAGCAAATGTGTATATTTTCTCAATTTCGACAAATATTTGTGGATAACTCTTGTGTTCATAATATTGTACCACATCTCACTTCAAAAATGTTTTCCTGTCTTTCCTAAATGAATCAACATTTATTTAAACTATAATTGCATCATCTGTCCTCCCTCTCCGTCCTGCTGAATGTGCCATGTTCCATATGCTATTTCTTCTCATATTCATGCTCTTTTATTCTTCATTATCATTTCAAAATATATATGTGAACAAATATAAAAATGTAACATTTTGAGTTCATTTATGATAGCTTTCATGTCTATATTCTTAGGTATGACCACTTGAGATTGAATTTCAGAGACTCATCCTTTGGAAAGACTTATTTTCCCTCTCTTGTCAGTTTTTAATTCTCTATCTTGTCCTAAGGAAACATGGTTATGAGAACACATTATGAGAACACATACTAATAATGAAGCCTTAGTAGTACAATATAGTCATATCTAGTAGTGCAATATTGCCAGAATACCAAGAAGGTGTTCACCCTACAAGATGATGGAAAGAAAATGGGGAGAGAGTATTTGAAAGAAGGTGTGAATAATGAGTTTAGGTGGATCTCAAGGTGAGAAAAAAACAGAAGTAAATTGTCTACTAGATTCGACAATGTGTGTTACAGCTGGTTCTCTTTGGATGGCTCCCTGGCTTATGCTATTGTATCGGTTGTCCCTAGCTATCTATTCATGAAGTAATTGCATGCATAAGTGAATTTGAAGAAACAGTTTGAGACTGTAATATAGAAAGCAAATGATCAAAGCATGTGAATCCATGAAGGTTATCTCAATGGCATGGACAGAAAAGGAAAGGTTATATTTACTGGTGACTTAACTAGAGTTTTGGCAGTTATTAAAGAGGTAAATTCATGAAGAAAGGAACCTGGTAGAAGTGGTTGCAGAAGTTATTATTATCTCTAAAGAAATGAGGTTGAGACATGTTTTAATAAGTGTGAATATAAATGTCATTATAATAGAATTAGGAAGGACAAGAATTGAGAGATTTGGCAACTGACTTCACATTAAAGCCACAAAATACTTAAAATGGATTCAGTTGCCTAGACTGATAAGTAAAATAAATCATAGTTTCATAGTTATTGGGGTGTTACAATGCTGGAAGATTGTTTTAAAGATCATCTATGGAGTCCAGCAGAGAGATGTTGCCTATATCTGTCAGCTCTATCTGGAGATGAATCTAGATTTTCCACCTAGAGTTATATCCCTATTATTAGAATGTCTAAAATGTGGTCATAAATAACAAAAGAAAACATAGTTTTGAACCCTCAGTACCATCTATCTCATATCAGTCATATCATTTTCTTTCTTTCTTTCTTTTTTTTTTTTTTTTTTTTTTTTTTGCAGGTAACATCTGAATATCGCACAGATTGAAGATCACCCTCATTGATTGAGTGCCTATCACATCCCAAATCTCTGTCATGTTCTTGAGATATCTCTGCTGGTTGCAGATTTTCGTTCATTCTCACAATTCCTCCACACACCTGATCCTGAATAATTTTTTCCAATTCCTCTCCATTCATCTGTCTCCTACAACTATGCTATTTCCCATTCTAAGTGAAATCTAACCATCCTCACTTGGGACTTCTTTCTTTTGTAGCTTCTTTGGGTTGTAGACTGCAGAATTAGGTATCCTGTAACTTATGTATATACCCACTTATAAGTTGGTACATGCCATGGATGTACTTTTGGGAATGGGTTACCTCACTCAAGTTCTATCCAGTTGCCTCAGTGTCTATTTTATAGCTCCCTTTGCACTTCTGATTCTGTTTAGTTTGGATACTGTCTCTTCATGTTTAGGCTAGTTTGGCTACCCTAAATTTTATATTTTCCTGCTTTCTACTCCTTTCTGGCATGCTTTTTTAATTCTAGAAAGTCTTTATTATTTCTTTATATCTTCCCTGACCCAGTTGTCATTAGTAGAGAGTTGTTAAATTTCCATGAGTGTGTAGGCTTTCCAGTGTAGGCTTTTTCATCTACAGCAAAGTTACTTTCAAATATGTTGGTTCCCTTGTATTTGAGGCATGTTCAGATTTCAGAGACATCTTGGTATATTTTTCTTTCATAAGTATAAAGTAGTCTTCTCTGTCTTTTTTATTAATATTGGTTGAAAGCTTATTATGTTAGATATTTGAATGGCCACTCCAGCTTGTTTCTTGATTTCATTTACTTAAAAATATTCTCAAGCTTTTGAGGTAATGTCCAACTTTGTTACTAAAGTAGGTTTCTTGTACAAAACAAAATGATGGCTCTTGTTTTTGCATCTGCTCTTTTAGACTGTGTATTTTTTTATTGGGAAATTGATTCCATTGCTATTGAGAGACATTGATGATCAGTGATTGTTATTTCCTGTTTTTTTTATATTGATGGTGTTAGTGTGTGTGTGTGCTTGTGCATACATGTGTGTGTGCTTCCATTGTTTTTGCTGGTTCAGAATTACTTATTTTCTGTGGGAGATTTTTTTTATGTACCTATTCTCCTTGGATTGGAGTCTTCTTTCTAGTATTTTCTTTAGGGCTGGATTTGTGGCTCAGTTTAAAATTGGATTTGTCATTAAATACCTTATTTTCTCCAACTATACTGACTAAGAGTTTTGGTGGTTGTAGAAGTCTCGGTTAGTACTGTGCTTTTTTTCAGAGGTTACAGACTATCTGTTCAGGCTCTAGTTTTTATAGAATCTCTCTTGAGAATTCAGGGGTAATTCTGATAGGTCAGCCTACAATTGTATATTACCTTGATTTTTTTCCCTTGCAGCTTTTAATATTCTGTCTTCATTCTGAAGATTTCTTGGTTTGATTACTATGTGCTGGGAGTATTTTATTTTCTGGTAAGTCTAATTGGTATTCTATAAGCTTTTTTTATATTTATAGGCATCTCTTTCTTTAGATTGGAACAGTATTCTTCTATGGTTTCCTTGGAAATATTTTCTGGGCCTTGGAGCTGGAACTCTACCTACCTTCTTCTATTCCTATTATTCTTAGATTAGGGCTTTTCATGGTATCCCAAATCTCCTGGATGTTTTGTGTAAAAAAATCATTGATATTTAACATTTTCTTTGACTGATTTATCAACTTCTTATATCGTACATTTTATACCCGAGATCCTGTCTTCTATCTCCTCTATTCTGTTGGAGATGCTAACATCTGTTTTTCATGTTCTCTTCTTTATGTTTTCCATCTCCAAGATACCCTCAGTTTGTGTTTTCTTTATTATTTCTATTTCAATTTTTAGATCTTGAAGAATTTTATTTATTTCCTTCACCTATTTAATTATTTTTTTCCTGAATTTCCTTAAAGGATTTGTTTGTTTTCTCTTTGAAGACCTCTACCTGGTTGAATGCATATTTATGTATTTCTTTAAGACATTTATTAGTATCCTTTTAAAAGGCGTCCATCATCTTCATGAGGTTGAACTTACATCAGTTTGTGTGTTTCAGGAAATCCAGGGCTTGCTGTGCTCTGAAGGTGTCATATTGCCCTCGCTTTGGTTGATTGTGTTTCTTGATGGTCTTTAGCCATCGGCATGGCACAATCATTTTTGAAGAATGGATATCAAATATTTCACATTTTAAAAGTCCATGAAACTAAGAAGATATTCAGTATTTATGTTAATTAAAATGCTTTTGCTAATCTTTGAGAAAACTTTATATCATAAACATAATAATAAAATGTACATTGTATCTTATACATAGCTAACTATATAATTATTATTTATAAAACAGACATCTTAGAAAGATAAGCTGGAAACCAAATAGTGTTTAAAATATTCATTTCAAATTCACAATGGCTTACTCCATTTTTCACATTAAAATATGTTAATGAAGCTGTAGTTGAACAAAATCTTTCTCAGTACTCTGTCTGAATTGTAATGAAAAGATATTATTATGGATCAATTAAGCTTCATAATATCTGGTATAAATTTCTAAAAGAGTAAGACTTTCTTTAGAAGTATAAACCAACATAGGGCATTGAGTATACTACTTTTGAGGTGAGTAGTTGAATAAAATTTTAGTATAAAAATTTCACTAGAACTCCTTTTAGACATTGAGCTGCCCAAGTCTTTGGTATGTTTCCTAGTCTATGCACTAACATTAACATGTTTTGGCTATTTTGTTAGAAGATTGCTGTTATAATTTTTTCCAAAAAAGTATATTGGACCATGATGAGTATTGGTAAGTTTAAAAAAATCAGTATGCGCATTTCATCCTACATTGTCTTATTGTCATGCATGGGGAGAAATCTAAAAGGCATTGCATATATATTTACACATTTTACTCCTTACTTTGCAAAATGTAAGACTCATTGCATCTTAAAACAGCCCATTCTCTAAGACACTTAATAAAGAACAGGTTAAGTTTTCTATTTAGGAGCTAACCATAGGATCCTCCCATGGCACAGGAAAAGGCATTACTGCCATGAAACCTGATGGCTAAAGTACTCATTTCAATGCTTATCAACTGGCAGGAAAGTCTGTGCCATATATTACATAATATAGAAAATCTTAACGTTTTCATAAAGCTATCAATAAATGAATTGATACAATGCTTATCAAAGAAATAGACATTGAAAAATACAAAATGTGAAATAGTTTTTAAATGAATATTTACAAGAATGTTTATTCTCAGGAGAAACACATAATTCACTATAATGCTGAATGAACCTATGAAGATCAAATGTAATTATATTTAAAATTATCCAATACTCAATGATGCCAGCAGTGGATGATTAAATATTGACAGTTTATTCTTTTCCTGTTGGTGAGCAAGTCTGGAGAGATAGCATAAATGACTTTAAAAGATTATTGGCTTTTCTTTCTCTCCAATCAATTGTGGTAATCACTAACAAATTGAACTCTACCTCTTTTTTTTTTTTAATTTGTGACTCAATAACAAATTGCTCAAAAGAATCAGTTTCATAAATAGGACAGAAAAAATAGATGATAGAAAGTATTATGATTATGTAAAAAGGGATCACATTTTACATTCTGCCATTTTTATACACATTGTCCTGGGACTCAAGAACATGGTTCTGTCTAGCTTCTGTTCACGGATACCTACAGATATTGTAGCACAATACTGCATGACCAGCCTCAAGGTGAGAGGTTCTGCTTCATTTTAAGTTATTTCAATGTGATAAATGGGGCATTTGGGTAAATGGATTCTTTTCTGGAAATAGCATTTGAAGAATTATTGTCCAATAATTTAACACATGGTTACTTTTCCTCCCTCTCCCTCACACCTGATTTCTCGTATACATATGTAACTTTCTTGCCAGAAGCAAACAACTCCTTCTCTATTACAGTTAACCACAGTTTTGTAAGAAAAAAATGGAAAATTTTACTGTCCAGTAGATTCAGCTGTAAAATCATTTTAGCATTTATGATTAGCACACATAAAATTCTATGCTTGGTTTATGTACTCCAACATGCTCCCTGTCTTGAAACACCATTAAATGTAAGGTGTATTCAGGGTAGTTTTTTTTTTTTAGTTGAGTCATAATTTGCTATCATTCACTATAGTTATCAAAACTTATTTAAAAGAGTTTATGTAGCCAGTAAACTATCCAACTGTACACAGAACCAATGGACTTAAATCCAATGTCCCGTCCTTCCCATAATTTAAACACTTTGTCAGTACAGATGAATTTTTAAGGATTGGCATGTTTTTGAGATGCTTCCTGATGGATGAAAAAATATTTTTAGTTGTCAGTGATGCATCAAATTTTATCTTTTTGTGATTTTTATACCCCTCCACTGTCAAAACTACCCTCCCCTTAAAACTGATGTTATGCAATGTTATGGTTCTGAATTTCTTTTGCAGGAGCACAATTGCAGCTTACATTTGGTAAGACATAGAAAAATTAATTTTGAAAGATGCACCACCTCATTGCCATTTCTAAATTTTCTAGTCTTTTTCATATACACTGGGAAGGGCAAGTAGTCATGCCAAAAGGAATGTCACTTGGAAAAATATATATGAGCTTTGACCTAAAAGATTTCCTGGATGTAGCCATACTTATGCTTGTTCTTGGAAAATAAAAATGACTTATTCATGTAGAATTTGGATATATAACCCAGTTGAAACTTGCAGATCATACCAGCTGTTAATCAGATTTCTCCAATGTCTATGAAGTAGCCTAAGAAGCTCCCTGCCAACACTTTGAAGTTTTCTCTATCTTTTGCAGATCAAGTGAGTGGGGAAAAGTAAAATTTTAATTTTGAATACTAGCTGTAAGTTCATATGCAATTCATCAGTATCTGAACAATGCTGAGCATTTGGGAGGCTTCACCACATTACTAGGTATGATCAGTTAAGGGGAAAAGGAGTGCATTCTCTGATAATTACTGAGTTAGAAAGCTACTTGGGCATACTACTGGGTCTTAACATGTGGTCTTATGTAAGGAGGAATAGAATTCAGACATAAAAGCATGGATTTTTATGTCAAGAAAGGAATATTCAAAGAGCCTGAAACATAATTTATTATACAGATGGTTATCAGTGTTCAGTGATGGAGAATCAGAGTGGGTGAGAGGTCTGAGGCTGAGGTATGATTGTTCAAATAGATGCAGACCTTACCAATAAGAAAAGAAAATGATAGAATCAACCAATATCAATTTGATGATGTCAGTAATTTATACAAAGTACTTGATCCAAAGCTTATGGTCCTCAGCCCTGACAATACATTGCAACTTTTAGAATTGTGCCTGTTTAATGCAGAGGAAAGAAAAGCTAGAATGCCCATCTTGAAATCAACCTGTCTTCATGACACAAATGTATTTTTTCATTATTTCTATTAGTACCTACATTTTCTGAAGGTCTCAAATTTTAGATAATGTGACAATTTATACAGAAGCATCACAGCCTTCAGATACCAGCATAATCATTACGATTGTTGCTATAGGAAGGCAAACAAACAAAAATATTTACAAGATAACCTATGGTTAAATACCAATTGAAATAATCAAAAGAATTCAGTATTGCCATCTAGCTACTTTCATATCTATATATGAAAGAATCTGGAAAATGTGTCAGATAAAGGATACAGAACTGAAAATTGTCTACAGCAGTAGTGGGGGAGAGGTGTGCATATTGGTCATAAGCACCTTTCTCAAAACTCTCTTCAGTGTCATATATCTGGAGAAGTTTTTATAATGAACTAGAAGTGTATAAAGAATGCAGAGGCCAGAAGAGCATGGTCCAAAACATGATGAAACTAAAAATAAATCTAGACACAAATTACTGAAAATTTAAGTGTCTTGTCTCAGCAAGTTACATATGAAGAGCAGCAATTGTTGAATGAAAGAAAGAAGAAAGAGAATGGAAGAGAGGGAAAGAGCAGAGTTAGAGTGGAAATAAGAATTTTTAGAGAATAAAGAATGGTTATTTTAAAAAAGTGTAGACTAAGTTGATTATGATAAAAAATGAATTGCTGTAGCTTTTACTCATTGAATAGATTCCTCTGGTAGAATGTTCATTTCACATATGGATTTTTCCTGTTTCTCTGGAATTACTATTTTTATTCCATTAATTTTTCTATTTACTTTACATCCTATAAATAACCTCCTGCTCTTCTCTCAGTTATCCCTCACATAGCCCTTGTCCATCCCCCCTCTAAATGTCTGAGAAGGGGCAGGCTCCAACTGGTTACAAACCTATACTACCTTAGCAAGTCACCCCAGAACTAGCTCATCCTCTCCCATTGAGGCCACAGAAGGAAACCTAGACAGGGAAACAGGATCCAAAGTCAGGCAACAATCAGGAACAGCCCCCCTGCTTCAATTTGTGGGGGGAGCTGCAAGAATACTTTATATGTTCTTTGATTTGGTGGTTCAGTCTTTGAAAGCCACCAAGGGTTCAGGTTAGTTGACTTTGCTGTCTTTCTATGGAGTTCCTATTCTCCTTGGGTTCCTAAGTCCTCCCTCAAACACTTCCACACGACTCACTAAGCTCTGTTTAATGTTTGGCTGTGGGTCTCTCTGCACGTGTTTTGAACAGCAACTGGGTGAAGCCTTTCAGAGAACAGTTATGCTAAGCTCCTGTGTGCAAACATGAAAGAGCATCATTAATAGTGTCAGGATTTGTTCTTGCCCATGGAAGGGGATCTCAATTTGTGTCAGTCATTGGATAGCCTTTCCCTCAGTCTCTTTTGCATCTTTGTCCTTTCACTTCTTCTAGGCAGGGAAAATTTTGGGTGAAAGGTTTTGTGGGTGTGTTGGAGTCCTTAACCCTTCATTGTAAGTCCTGCCTGGCTACAGGGGGTGGTAGATGCAGCCACCACATTATTAATGTAATTTTCCTTTCCAACTCTAGAAATTATCAAGCACCTGGTCCAGCTACATCACTCTGAGGCTCATATCTGTTGTTGTAAATATTAAAAATGTATTGCTTATCTCTTTATCAGCCCTATGGTCTCATTTCATGGGTGCTGCTTTTAGTACGGAGCCATGCACATGGACTATGTCTCTGGGTCTGTAAGCCGTATTCTCCACATGGTTACCTTTCCATTGGTTTACCCTGCCTGCACTGGTGCTCCTGCCCCCATCCCGGGTGGAATTACTGCCCTGGCATTTTCTTTCCTCTACTGCCTGGCACAAAAATGACTCTAGTGCCTGATGGAGTTCCATTCAGGTTTATATATTCAGTTCTCAATCCACAAACCTTCTACACAATAAGATCATATCCAATAGACAAAGACACAGACTCCCCTTCCTTATGAGATAAAAGACCTATAAAATCCTTAAAATGTTCATAACTACCTAACAGCAATTAAGTCCACCAATATCCAACTCATCCTTCCTGAGCAACTTCTTGATCCTACTGTCTTCCCTCTCCTCCTTGTCCTTCTCCTCTAACTCTCTCTCTCTCTCTCTCTCTCTCTCTCTCTCTCTCTCTCTCTCTCTCTCTCTCTCTCTCTCCCCCCCTCTCTCTCTCTCTCTCTCTCTCTCTCTCTCTCCATCTTCTCTTCCCCTGCCCAATCACTAGATCTGGCCTTTATTTTATAAATTAAAGTCAGAAGAAGGTTCTGATGAAATCACCTGAGTAATGACTAGGCAGCCCTTCTTGGGGAAGTGTAATTAACATCAAAATAAAAATGGCTACAGGACAATCCACATTTATCCTTGAGACATTATGTGCTACTTCAAAGATGCTTATTCAACTATCCTCAATGCTGCTCTATTTACAATAGGTAGGAAACTGAAGCTATAAAAATGTCTGTGAACTGATATATGCATGATAAATAATGTTCTACATTTACACAATGGATCATAATTCAGTTGTTAAGAAAATTAACTCAGAGCCCTCAGAGACTAAACCACCAACCAATGAGTACACATGGAGGGACCCATGGCTCCAGCCACATATGTAGCACAGGATGGTATTGTGTGGCGTTAATAGGAGGAGAATCCCTTGGTCCTGTGAAGGCTCATTTTCTTAGTGTAGGGAAATATCAGGGCAGTGGGGTGGGAATGGGTGACTAGAAATGGGAGGATCTTCACAGAAGCAGGAGAAAGAGGGATGAGATAGGGAAAGGGCGATAACATTTGAAATGCAAATTCATAAAATATCCAGGAAAAATAATATAAAATAAAATAAAACAAACTCAACTGCATCTTTGAGGTTCTATGTTTCATAATGTTAGATTTGTATGTTTGTTTCTTCTTTGTAATTTCAAGTTTTGATTTGTATGGGATTTCTACAGGTGTGAACATAGCTGTTAACATCTAAATGTATTTCTGGTGTTTTGCTTTAGCTCCTTCCCTTCTGTTGTTTATTTTGTCCAACTCTAATTGGTTTGTGTTTGTTCTATCTCATTGTATTTTATGATTATTTCTCTAGTGCCTATTTGTTTTCTAAGGAAAGACAGAAATGAAGAGGGGAAGCTGGGGAAAAACCTGAAATTGAGGGTGGAGTAACCTTAGAATATGTTCTATTAAAAGTCATTAAAAATAAAATATAAAGCAGAAGTTTATATGAATGTTGTTTCAAAGTGACAATAGTCCTGTGGTTATTGTATGTAAGTTAATATTTTCTAAAAACTGTATAATAAAATATATGTTGATATAATATTAGAGTACCTAGAGATGAAGAAATTCCATGAAGGAATCAATGAAATGAAGACAGTTTGTGACACTACTCTACCTGATTTTGTAAATATTTGAATATTTCTATATGAAGAAGTAAAATGCAAACTTTAATTAAAGATAATATGCAATCTTAAAATGAGAGCATCTCTCACTTTAAAAATCATTATGTTCTTTGGAAATACTACCACAGCTAAATGAATACATAAAAACATAAACTGACCTGAGACTTTACAAATGATTTTCTGTCAGTAGTTAATTTTAGCTAAAATTGTTCTACAGGGTATTTATTGATCTATTAATGTTATATCTTTATATCTCTTGCATTTTATATTTGCAAATGTATTATTTAAGAGCATAATAAGTATTTGCTTCTGCTTTCTCATATTATACACTTTATGTTTTTTATATCTGGTCATCTATATTTTCTGATAGAATCAAATTTTCAAAATAAACATATTATATGATTGGAATAGAGAGGAAGAAAAACGAGGAATTGGACAATTTGTGAAATTCTGCCCAACACTGTATTTCAGTGTTTCTTAGGGAAAACAGGTATTGATAGTTGGAGTTTGAAAAATGAAGTGTAAAGATCTAAAATGCAAAATCAGAAAATGTTTGGTATATGATTTAGAAATCCAAAAGTGAACAGTAAAATATAATAATAGTAGATTATTCCACAAGATGGCATTCATGGTTAATAGATCATATTATTAGTAGAATCACAATTTACAATGGTGACACTATTAGAACACAACAAAGCTGTATTTTGCATATATGTATAATTTAAATTTCTACATTTCCTATTACATATTTCATAAAATTGTATCTTATTCACTAGTGAAACAAACACATCAAAGCATTTAGAAAATATGGATTATAAGCAGTAATAGGTAGCAGTTTCTTGCTCTTCACTCTATACAATGCTTAAAAACTGTGAAAAAAAACATGCCTAGGAGTGGTGTAAATGTTACTCTATCCTTGACATTAAAATGAAACAAGGCAAATCTAGCAGGAAATTGTCTTTAAAATAGGATCTACTAGTACTTCTCAGCATTAATATTCACCAGGAGAGATAATATTTCATTAGTTAATAAGACTTATATTTGTTCAACATTTGTTCTACTTTGAACTCATATCTAGGACCATCAAGTTGACATATATCATACTGATCAAATTAACTGATTAATAGAAAAAACCTGTCTATATTAGATAATGGGTATCATCAGATGGACATTCTCAGATGAAATTAAATAATACCTTACATTTGACATAAAAAGAATTGATTTGAAAAATTTAGGGCATTTAACAATATATTAAATTATAATTATTCTTATGAATAAACCAATTTGAAACATTTTTCAATCACTGTAGATAATAAACAAAAATCAAGTTAGAGGTTGTAAGAATAAATCAGCTAGTTCAAGAATACATGAATAGTAATGGACAAATTGGAGAACATAAAATATATATTTCTGAAATCCCAGCAAATAGAAATCATTACTGAGAATCACAGCACAGTGCAGAGATCAGTGGCCTGTGGACTGACCACTATGAATCCAAACCACAGTGACTATATCTACAGCATAGCTGCTGAATCAATGTCTCTGGCAACTTCTTAGGGGAATAAACAGAAATGTGACTAAGAGATTGAATATTAGGAATTCTTCTGTGAGACTTTGTCTTTTATAACAGGCAGCATAAGCAAGACCTGAACATGGTTGGGGGTGCAGTGGGAACTCATGGGATACCACCTGTAAACAAAAAAACCTACAGTCAACTAATGACTGCAGAGAGAGGGAGAGTCAGCCCCTCCCAGAGATGAGTCTTTTGGTCATTATCCAATAAAAAATGGACCAGTGTAATCATATGTACACAAATCATTTACACAGTAATTCAAAAACACTCAACAAGTAATATTTGTTCATACACACACATGTATATACACATATGTGTGTAATAATAAAAATGAAAAGGAGGCTAACAGTTTGAGAGTAGTAACATGGAGTATTGGAGTAAGGAGACAGAGACTAGAGGGAGACAAAGGTAGAAAAAAGTATTATAATTACATGTAAATTAAAATGAATGTTAAATAAATATTTTAAATAGTGAAAAGTAAATTAATACTTAACAATTCTAAAGTGCTGTCAAAATCAATTTTTTTAAATTAAAATGGAACATATGAAATTAGAAAAGGTACAAAGCAAAGAGTGGAGAAAAAAATGTGACATACTGGCAATTAATAAAGAAGAATTTTCCAGTTCAATTAAAATGCAGAAATTCCACATAACAATAAATCATTATTGTTTACAATCTATTTAAAAACATCAATATTTAAATGATAAAAGTAGTAAAGAAAATTGTATTAAAATGATAGAAACAATCAGTTATAGCTCTACCAGCTATTTTACCTTTTATAACATTTAGAAGTAGCATTATTTATTATTAAAGAAATCACATCTTTAGTAAGTTTGCCACCTAATCAAATATCATCATCACTGAAATGTCAATGCAACACACTACAGACTTTCACAATACATTTATTATAATTTTCAATTTAAAACTAAGGAAGATTTTTAAATCAACAATTAAATTTGATTTTACAATCTTATTAATAAGTAGTAAGAAAAACTCAATAAACACAGAGCAGTATTGAAAACTTGTTATATTTGATATTACTGATAATAATAAAACCATCCCCCAAACCCAAAAGACATTTCTTTGTCAATTCAACTGTTTAACATCTCATAAGAATGCCAGTACAATAATTCCAGAGAAATTGTGAATATTAGCAGGAAAAAGCTTAAATGTTGAAAATTTAAAATTAGCAAAATGTAGACAATGATCAATTTCTGTTTCCAAGGTCTGTCCATTGATGAGAGTGGGGTGTTGAGGTCTCCCACTATTATTGTGTAGTGTGCAATGTATTTTGTGAGCTTTAATAGGATTTCTTTTATGAATATGGTGCTATTGCACTTGGAGCATATATGTAAAGAATTGAAAATTCATCCTGATAGATTTCCACTGTAATGAGTAAAAAGTGTCCTTCCTTATCTTTTTTGATAACCTTTGGTTGAAAGTCTACTTCATTCGATAGTAGAATGGCTAATCCAGCTTGTTTCGTAGAGCCATTTGCTTGGAAGGTTATTTTCCCAAACTTTTACTCTGAGATAGTGTCTGTCTTTGTCTTTGAGATGAGTTTCCTGTATGCAGAAAAATGCTAGATTCAGTTTATGTATCCACTCTGGTACCCTATGTCTTTTCATTGGGTAATTGAGTCCATTTATTTTAACAGATAATAAGGAATAGTTGTTGCTGTTTCCTGATATTTTTGCTTTTAGAGGTAGAATTGTGCCTGTGTGTCTTTCTTCTTTTGGTTTTCTTGCTTAGGTATTTTCTTGTTTTTACTACAATGTAGTTTCCCACCTTGTACTGGGTTTCCACCTATAATTCTTTGTAGAGCTGGGTTTGTGGTCAGATATTGTGCAATTTAGTTTTGTCTTTGAATATCTTGGTCTTTCCATCTATGGTAATTAAGAGTTTTGCTGGGTATAGCAGCTTGGGCTGACACTTGTGTTCTCTTAGAGTCTACATTATGGCTGTCCAGGGTCTTCTAGCTTTCATAGACTCTGTTGAGAAGTACGGTGTAATCCTGATTGGTTTGCCTTTATATGTTACATGACCTTTTTCCCTTACTGCTTTTAGTATTCTTCCTTTGCTTTGGGCACTTGCTATTTTGACTATTATTTGTCGGAAGGAATTTCTTTTCTGGTACACTCAATTTGGAGATCTGTAAGCTTCTTTATGCTCATGTTCATCTCATTCATAATGGGTCAAAAAAATTTTTTCTATGATTTTGGTGAAGATATTTAATAGAAACTGGACAACGAAGCATGGAAACTAGCAGAGGTTATGAAACAATTGGAATTAGAGACATCTACAGAACATTTCATCCTAAAACGAAAGAATACAACTTCTTCTCAGTACCTCAGTCACTTTCTACAAAATTGACCATATAGTCAGTCACAAAACAAGCCTCCATGGATAAAAGAAGATTCAAATACCCCCATGAATCCTATCATATCATGGATTAAGGCTAGTCTTTAATAACAACAAAGACAACAAAAATTACATATACACATAGTAACTAAACATGTTCTATTAAATGATAGCATGGTCAAAGAAGAAATAAAGAAAGAAATTAAGAATTTTCTGAAATTTAATGAAAATGAAATTAGAACATACCCAAACCTATGGGATGCAACAAAAGAAGCACTGAGAGAAAAACTCATAACTCTTAGTGCTTCCAAAAAGAAACTGGAGAGAGCATACACTAGTAACTTGACAGCACAGGTGAAAGCTTTATAACAAAAGGAAGCAGATACACTAAAGAGGAGTAGATGGCAAAAAATAATCAAACTTAGAGCAGAAATTGACCAAATAAAAACAAAAAGAACCATTAAAAGAATCAAAAAAAAAAATAAAAACAAAAACAAGACCTGGTTCTCTGTGAAAATTAACAAGATTGACAAACCCTTAGCCAGACTAACTAGAGGGCAAAGAGAGAGTATCCAAATTAACAAAATCAGAAAGGAAAGTGGAGACATAACAACTGAAACTGAGGAAATTCAAGAAATCATCAGATCCTACTACAAAAACTTATACTCAACAAAGCTGGAAAATATGGAGGAAATGGATGAATTCCTACACAGATACCAGACACTAAAGTTAAACCAAAACCAGGTAAACCATCTAAATAATCCCATAACACCTGAAGAAATAGAAGCAATCATCGAAAGCCTCCCAACCAAAAATACCCCAGGTCCAGATGGGATCAGTGCTGAATTCTCTCAGATATTTATTGATGACCTAATACCAATACTCTCCAAACTATTCCACAAAATAGAGTCAGATGGAATACTATGTAACTCATTTATCAAGGCCACAATAATCCTCATTTCTAAACCACCCAAAGACCCTACAAAAAGAGAACTTCAGACCAGTATCATTGATGAACATTGATGCAAAAATACTCAAAAGAAAAAAAAAAAAAAACTTGCAAACCTAATCCAAAAACACATCAAAACGATCATTCACCATGATCAAGTAGGCTTCATCTCTGAGATGCAGGGATGGTTTAATATATGGAAATTCATCAAGGTGATACACCATATAAACAAATTCAAAGAAAAAAACCGCAGGGTCATCTTACTAGATGCTGAGAAAGATTTGACAAAATTCAATACCACTTCATGTAAAAAGTCTTGGAAAGAACAGCAATCCATGGCTGTTCTAATCCATACCTAATCATAATAAAAGCAATATACAGTAAACCAATGGCAAACTGCACATTAATATTGAGAAACTTGAAGCTGTCCTACTAAAATCAGGGACTAGAAAAAGGTTGCTCATTCTCTCCCTACCTATTCAATATAGTACTGGAAGTCCTGTCCTGATCAATTAGACAGCAAAAGGAAATCAACAGGATACAAATTGGAAAGGAAGAATTAAAAAGAATACTGTTTGTAGATGACATGATAGTATAAGTAAGTGACCCCAAAAATTCCACCAGAGAACTTCTACAGCTGATAAACAAGTTCAGCAAAGTGGCTGGATATAAAATTAACTCAAACAAATCAGTAGCCCTTCTCTACTCAAAGGACAAGCATGTGGACAAAGAAATTAGGGAAAAGATACCCTTCACAATAGTCACAAACAATATGAAATGCCTTAGTGTGACTCTAACTAAACAAGTAGAGAACCTGTATGACAAGAACTTCAAATCTCTGAAGAAGGAAATTGAAGCAGATCTCAGAAAATCAAAAGATCTCCCATGCTTATGGATTGGAAGGTTCCACATTGTAAAATTGGCCATCTTACCAAAAGCAATCTACAGATTCAATGCAATCCCAATAAAAATTCCAACACAATTCTTCATGGAGTTGGATAGACTAATGTGCAATTTTATCTGGAATAACAAAAGACCTAAAATAGTGAAGTCCATCCTCAACAACAAGAAAACATCTACTGGACTCACCATCCCTGACATCAAACTATATTACAAGGCAAATGTGTTAAAAAACTGCATGGTACTTGTACATACCTAGGCATGTGAATCAATGTAATAGAATAGAAGTTACAGAAATGAGCTGTCACATATATGGTCACTTGATTTTTGACAAAGGAACTGTAAACATTCAATTGAAATAGGACAGCCTCTTCAACAAATGGTGTGGGTCCAACTGGCACTCAGCATGCAGAAGAATGAAAATAGACCCTTTCTTTTCTCCTTGTATAAAGCTCATGTGCAAGTGTATCAAAGTTCTGCACATTAAACCAGGTACACTGAAATTATTAGAAGAGAAATTAGGGAAAACCTTAGAACACATATGCACAGGATAAAATTTCCTGAGCAGAATACCAATGGCTTATGCTCTAAATTCAAATATAGACAAATGGGACTTAATAAGATTGCAAAGTTTCTGTAAGGCTAAAGACACTGTCAAGAAAACAAAAGGGCAGCCAACAGAATGGGAAAAGATCTTACCGACCCCACATCTTATAGAGGCGTAATGTCCAAGGTATTCAAAAAACTCAAGAAGTTAGACACCAGAGAATCAAACAACCCTATTAAAAATGGGTACAGAGCTAAACAAAAAGTTCTCAATCGAGGAATATCAAAAGGCTGAGAAGCATCGAAGGAAGTGCTGAACATCCTTAGTCATTGGGGAAGTGCAAATCAAAACAACCCTGAGATTCCACCTCACACCAGTCAGAATGGCTAAGATAAAAAATTCAGATGACAGCAGATACTGGCGAGGATGCAGAGAAAGAGGAACACTTCTCCACTGTTGGTTGAATTGTAAATGGGTACAACCACTCTGGAAATCAGTCTGGCGGTTCCTCCGAAAATTGGACATAGTACTACCTGAAGACCCAGTTATTCCACTTCTGGGCATATACCCCAGAGACACTCCAACATACAACAAAGACCCAGGTACCACAATATTCATAGCAGCCCTATTTTATAATAGCCCGAAGCTGGAAAGAACCCAGATATCCTTTAGTAGATGAATGGATACAAAAATTGTGGCATATGTACACAATGGAGTGCTACTCAGTTATCAGAAATAATGACTTTAAGAAATTCTTTTTTTAACACCTTTATTTTACAAAACAAAGATAAATGTACAGATTTCAAGCATTTTTACGTAAAATTATACAAAACATTTTTGTCAGTACTTTTTTTTCAGATTTTAAAATAATTTTTACATAAATCTATATGAATAGTCAGTACTTGATCTTTTTAAAGGTTTGACAGTATGCATCAAAACCCAATAGTTACAATGAGCACAAAGTACATGCAAAACAAAATGTCACTGATAGTGGGATGCTAACCCCAGAGGCTCGCACTGCCCCAGAAACAACTCACAGACTGTATGAAGTCCAAGAAATAAAGAAAACAAAACAAAACAAAACAAGAAAAATCTTTACACAACAAGAAAACTTTGACTATTTCCATGTTACATTTTGTTTTTCATGACTTTATGAAATTCTTAAGAAAATGGCTGCATCTAGAGAATATCATCCTGAGTGAGATAACCCAGTCACAAAAGAACAGATATAATAAGCAGTCACTGATAATTGGATACTAAACCCAGAAAGCTCTGAACACCCCAGAAACAACTTACAGACTATCGGATGTTTAAGAAAAACAAAGGCTAAACGGGAAAAAATGAAAAATCATTATGCTTAATCTTCACACACCAAGAAAACTTTGACTCTTCCCATGTTAAGTTCTGTACTACATGTACTTTATGCTCATTGTAACTAGTAAGATTTTAATGCATACTATCAAACTTTAAAATAATCAAGTACTGACAAAAATATATTCATATACTTTTATGAAAAAATGCTTAAAATCTATATATTTATCTTTGTTTTTTAAAATAAATGTGTTCAACTAAAAGAAAAAAATGATCAAATAAAAGTAAGAAAAAAAAAAATGCCAAATCACACTTCTTCCTGATTAAGATTCGTGTCAAAAGCATGTGTTTAAAACAATCACGCTGAATGAAGTGACATGGAAAATAAAGGTGACATTGGGTTTGTAACTTTTACATGTGGATTTTAGCTTTTAAGCCTTTGATAGGCATGTTAGAGTCCATATAACCACAGAGGGTAACTAACCAGAATAAAGGTCTAGGGTGGAGACAGAATCGCTTATGGAACAGGAAATGAAGTACAATGTTAGGCAGAGACAAGTCTAGACTGGAGGAGGAGCATTAAACAGGGAGCAGAGAGAAGAGGTGGTGAAAACAGGAAACCTGTGGAGGATATCTTATACAAGGTTCTATTGAGCAGTCACATGTAAACCAACTGAGTCAAAACCATTTTTAAAGGAATGGAAGTGAAGTCACCAGATAGGTGGGGAGAAAAAGCTCCAACTAGACACTGTTAACTACTGGGTGAAAGAAATTTCCAGTGCCAGTAATGGATACATCTAATTGAGTATTAGGCACAGAAGCCCCACAGACACACCCAGACAACTTGGATTATTGCCAAAGCTACTGGGTGGTACATACTGATAGGAAGGCCTTATTTTATTTTTTTAAATATTATTTTTTGGTATTCTCTGTATTTTAAATGTTATTCCCCCCGTTCCCATCCCCCACCCCCTCCTCTTGTTTCCATGAAGGTGCACTCTCTCCCAATCACCCTCTCTACCTTAGTGCCTTGGCTACACTGGGAAAACTTGCCTTCACTTGACCAAAGGTCTCTTCTCACATTGATGCAAGACAATGCTATCCTCTGCTACATATGTAAACTGGAGCCATGGGTCTCTCCATGTGTGCTCAGTGGTTGGTGTTTTAGTCCCTAGGAGCTCTGGATGGTTTGACTGGCTGATAATTTTGTTCTTTCCATGGGGTTGCAAAGCCTTCCAACTCCTTCAGTCCTTTTTCTAGCTCCTTCCTATGGTCCCCGTGTTCAGTCTGATGGTTAGCTGCAAGCATCCTCGACTGTATCTGTATGACTCTGACAGAGCTTCTGTGGCATCATATATATCTCGTTCCTGTCAGTAAACATTTCTTGGCATCAGCAATAGTGCTTGGGTTTGGAGGCTGCATATAGGATGGATCCCCAGGTGAGGCAGTGGCTGGATGATCTTTTCTTCAATCCCTGTTCCTCTAGATGATCTTGAATTTTCTCCCTTAAGTGTTTTGTTCTTCCTTCCAAAAAGGACTGTGGCATCCACATTCTGGTCTTCCTTCTTTTTGAGCTTCCTAACGTCTGTGAATTGTTTCTTGGGTATTCAGAACTTTTTGGGCTAGTATCCGCTTACCAGTGAATATATGCCATGTGTGATCTTCTGTGACTGAGTTACCTCAGTCAGGGTGATAGTTTCTATTTTATCTTAGTGATTATATTAAGTTATTTAACAACATTCATGAACTATTATCAGTTTAAAAATTAATAAGTAAAAATCATTTTGTTTTAGTATACATTTTAAAGATTATCTTGTTTTGTTTAATGTCTCTTTATACATAACTAAGGAGTATTATCACAAGTTCAACAGAACTTGTAAGGGTTGAACTTGTTGACTTTTTTAAAAAAATCTTTATAATAAGGTTTGTGTAAAGCTTTTAGAATACATCGTTAATATTTGTGTGAGATTTTGTGTAATATAAGCTGACCCTTCCTATAAGTTGTATATTTCTATAGCCTATAATTTATCCACAAATCTAGTCAAAGAACAATCATGACTTGCATGTATTGAATATCAAACACCAAGCAGGTATAGTGGATTGATTTTAACTAAACTATAATGCGGATAGCTATAACCATATTATAAAAGAGTTATTCTTAGTTCTCCTTTTGTATGTCATGATATACTGAAACAGAGTAGCAAATTGATTTCTCTTGGAACACAGAAAGTAAAACTATTGTGTTCAAATTCATATTTGTTTGTTTTGTTTTATTTTTATTTTATTAAAAATAGATTTTTTTCTGTCACATAATATATCCTGATTTTGGATTCTGCTACTTCTGCTCCTCCCGTTTTCCCACCTTCACCCCAATCCAGATCCCTACCCTTTCTGTCTCTCATTAGAAAACAAATGTCTTTCTAAAGTGAATAATAAAGTAATATTAAATACAACAAAAACTAATATTTTGGAATAGGACAAAACAAAACAAACAGAAGGAAAAGAGCCCAAAAGAAGGTCCAAGAAACATATAGACCCAAAAAGGGTAAAATTTAATGTGGGAATTCACAATTCCCATTTCTAATGTCAGTTCTATCTGGATGTAACTTCCTTATATGGTATAGGCTCTGCTTATGGATTTTAACAATATATTCTGATGTATCTTATGTACTTAAAAGTGATATATATATATATATATAACCTGTGCTTTCAAGTGATTTGGTGATTATTTTTACCTGTTATATACTTAAAATGAGGACATGAGAGATAAACAGTTAAAAGGAGAAAAACAATAAATATGTGTTTTTAGTAGATTTCTACTAATTATTTTACATTAAATAATTTATGTAATATTTAATTATTTTACAAGTGGACTTAAGATGGTTTCCAAAAATACTTTCAAAATATATTCTAAATAAGCTTTGGTAAAATAACCAGTTTATAAACTTAACCTTTAATTGAGGTTAGTCTCACTTGTTACAACTTTAAAGATCAAGTTAACAAGATAAGAGAAACATTCATTACAAAATTACCCTAATCCTCTGTAAAATGCAGATTTATTGACAACATGCTCCATTTGATTGGTATGATTTTTCAATAATCTACAGCATTCATTAATGAATATAACTGTCAATTTTTAAGTAGATAAAAAAATTCTTGGTGGGCTCAGTTCGCCTCTGCTAGCTGGGTTTTGGTTTTCAGTCTTTTCAAACGCTAAGCAATTTTGTTCGGAGCTAGTTTTTGAGGCTTCTGCCCACTACCATGGAGCAGACAACAGAGAAAGTCGACCCAGTTGTGGACCCAGAAACTCCTCAGTCAAAAGATGAAGAGGACTCATCCGATGATTCAGAAATCCTGCAACCAGAAGCACTAGTAAAGGTCATGGAAAAGCTAACCCTGAACCCCAGTGCCCAGCGGTCAGCATTTTGCCACAGCCTCTGTCGCTGGACTGAGAGCAGAACTGTGGAGAATAGAAGAGAAAGAATCTTGAGGGATGTTCAAAGCGCCTTTCCCAAGGAAAGGTCCGCACACTGCTTCCGGGCGTGAAGGATCCCACAGCTAGAATGAGAAGACTTGTTCAGAATGAGCAGAGACAAAATAGGCTTGAAGGAAATGAGTTTAACAGGAACAGTGAACCATTCAGATGTCTCTGCACTTTCTGTCATTATCAAAGATGGGATCCCTCTGAGAATGCTACAATCGGCAAGAATTAGGACTGTCCATTTAAACTGTACACTGCCACTCATGTTAGTGATGCCACACAGCAGATGTGAAAGCTGCTTATTGTTTGTTTAAGATTAAATTTTCCTAGTGTACCTTTAAATTGTATAGTATGTGCGATGTTTGGACTCATGTAAATGACAAATTTAGCCCAAAAAATGGAGAATGAGTAAAAGCGAACGTTATAAGCCTCAAGCCCAGGGCTGAGAAATAATGTAAATGGAATTTTGAATAGTTTGGTCTAAAAGGTAATTGGAATAGATGTTTAAATTATCTAGTTTGCAGAAATTTATAATAAAGGCAATTTTGTTATCTCAAAAAAAATAATTCTTAGAGATAGTATAAAAAATAAATAATGCTGTAAAATAGTTCTCAATATGTGCACTTTTCAAATTCCAGTCATAGATAAAAATTTCCACGACGCAGATTTCATGATGAACATTACGTATGTATGAGTCAGAAACCTTGGGTGGTCTGCCTACAACAGCAATTTCTGGAAAAATTGTGATCCACACCCCTTGCGACATTGGATACTAAATGATAGTCCATACCATCCAAGAAAATTGCCATGAAATACAGTGCAGCCAAGAATAACAATAAGGCCAGAAAGAGAAAACCCCTCGACAGAACTTTCACGCAGTGCTACCATGACCAGTACTTCTGTGGATGAAACTTTAAAATGAATGGGAAACAACAGAATCAAACCAGCAAAAATTGAGAGTGTGAAAAAGAAAACAAGAGTTGCAAGAGAAAATGTGCATGAGACAGAAAGAAGTTAGGTTTAAATTTTTGTTCTTTTAAAATAATGTAAAGTAGTTTAAATAGGGTATATTTACTCTCTGTTTTCTTTTCCTGTGTTGGTACATACATGTCATGATTGAGAATGTAATTATTTAAAAATTCAAAAAAATCATTATTCTCTGTATCATCCTGTTAATAAATTTTACCTTATCATAAAAGTATATATAAATATATGTATGTGTGTGTATATATGTACATATGTGTGTGTGTATATGTATGTGTGTATATGTGTGTGTGTGTATATATATATATATATATATATATATATATATATATATATATATATATATATATATATCCCATGGGTTTGGTGAAGATAGTGCATGTGTCATGAATATAATTTTAACAATGTAACATATGTAAAATAACATGTTACAGTCTCAGAAAAAAACTAGTGTAAATGTATTAGCTCTTTAACATAAATGTTATCTTCTTGTGATAAGAGTGCCACCTAAGTTTCTCTCTTTCCACTGAGTTACTCAATAACTTCTTTTTACTGTATACTATAGCGTAGAGATTATTTAATTAGTTAGAATATACTGAAAGGTCCATTATATATTTTATTAAGTTACTCTTATTTTTGGTTACCTTACCACTGTCTTAGCATTTTTGAATAATGTTGTACGGGAGTACACATTGATTATCTATCAAACAATAGGTTATTTCTACAGTTCTGAAAAGCTATTTGGGTTTTGTATATCACATTCTTGTTTGAATATAGTCCAAAAATATGTACTTAGTATGCAGTCCTACCTCCATTCATAATGAATCTTAATATCAAAGTAAAAAATTATTATATTAATAGAAAATTTTTGAAAGAAATATTTATTGATACTTATTAATCCTACAAGAGCATGAATTGACCTCCAAGTTGTTTTAATTGATTTAATTTTTCATTTACAGCTTTATAAATTAAAAATTCACCTTCAATGATCCATATTTCAATTTCAACAGATCAAAAGAACTCTCATTTTTCTTAACATAAAAAATTAATTTGAGTACTCAGTAAGTTGATATTTTATTATACAGTACAGCATTCAAGGGAGTTAAAAATGTATTAAAAATTCTTTTTTATTTACCTACACTTGTATTTATTAAACTACCCTAGACTTTTAAGGAATAATGTTGCTAAAATACTTTTTTGATTTTATATAGAACACCCTCAAAATTATAAATGAATAAGTGTGCCTAAGAAATAGATGCAAGGGAAGAATAAAAAGAATATTTCTAAGAAATTAGTCCTTTTTTAAAGAAAGTAACAGAAATGAGCAATGTGTTCATTATAAACTTGAAAAACAATATCTATGAGGACTGTCTCAGAGCAAATGACATGGAATACACTTATATCAGGAATATGTGTGTTTCAGGAATCAGAAATGCAAATATTATTTTCTTACATCTACTCTTTATAACTTTTTGAAAGTTTAGAATAGTTCTATTATTTCCCCTTTCCTTCTTTAAATATATGTGTATGAAATTATATATAATTTCTTATATATATGTTTATATATATTATATAATAATAATTAAAAAATTCAAAAGTGTATGATTTCAAAAGTTTATATATCTTTTCTAAATATTGCTAAAATTTTTCACTCTTTATAAAACTATGTAGTACCAAGTGGCTGATAGGAAATTGGTAAAGAAACAACTAACTCCAAAGAAAAAGATTTCAAAGTATTGATAAGAATTCACAGCTGACACTCAGACCAGTAGCTCCTAAAGGTTGAAAAACTGGTGAGTAGGAGAGCTAGGCAGCCAGGGAGCAGAGAGATCTCTGCGGAGTGTGCACAAAAAGCACAGACTCCGACCTGACTGATCCAGAGACCAGGAACAGAACTTTGGAACTTCTGTTTCCACCCGGCAGCGACTTCAGGGCGCAAAACAGAGCCCAGCCCATCTGCCACTCAGACCGGCAGCTCATAAAGGTTGAAAAACTGGTGAGTAGGAGATCTAGGCAGCCAGGGAACAGAGAGATCTCTGCAGAGTGCACACAGAAAGCACACACTCTGACCTGCCTGATCCAGGGACCAGGAACAGAACTTTGGAACTTCTGTTCCCACCCGGCAGTGACTTTAGGGCGCAAAACAGAACCTGGCCCATCTGCCACTTGGACTGGCAGCTCCAAAAAAAATGAAAAACTGGTGAGTAGGAGATCTAGGCAGCCAGGGAGCAGAGAGATCTCTGCGGAGTGCACACGCAGGGCGCACCCTCCGACCTGCCTGATCCAAAGACCAGGAACAGAACTTTGTAAATTCTGATCCCACCTGGCAACATTGAGGCATAGAACAGAAATCGGCCCATCAGCCACCTGGACCAGTGGAGATCCAGGAATACAGACCAGATACAAGGGAAAGGCAAGAACATATTACTGACAACAAAATGGCAAGAAAAAAGTGAAAGAGTATATCCAAAGGAAACCAAGACAACCTGGCAACACCAGAACCCAGCTCTCCCATAACAGCAAACATTGGAATGGCAAACACTCCAGAAAAAGAAGACACAGAACTGAAATTATACCTCAAGATGCTGATAGAGATACTTAAACAAGAATGGGGGAAAAGCAAAAAGATTCAGAAGCTTTTAAAGAGGAAACAAGAAAACACTCAAAGAACTAGAGGAAAACAGAACCAAAGAGAGGAAGGAATGGAAGAGGAAATTTAAAATGGAAATTGACACAATAAAGAAAACACTAAAAGAGATAACTCTAGAGGAAGAACACCTAAAAAAGAAATCAGGAATCACAGAAGCAAGCATTTCCAATAGATTACAAGAGATCGAAGAGAGAATCTCGGGGGCAGAAGACAACGTTGCAAACATAGACAAAACAGCCAGAGAAGATGCAAAAAACAAAAAGTTCCTAACCCAAAATGTCCAGGAAATCCAGGAAACAATGAGAAGACCGAACCTAAGGATAATAGGAATAGAAGAGGGAGAAGAGTATCAACTAAGAGGCACAGTAAATATCTTCAACAAAATAGTAGAAGAAAACTTCCCTACCCTTAAGAATGAGATGACCACGAGCATAAAAGAAGACTTCAGAACTCCAAATAGGTTGGGCCAGAAAAGAAATACCTCCCGACACATAATAGTCAAAACACCAAGTGCCCAAAGCAAAAAAAGAATACTAAAAGCAGTAAGGAAAAAAGGTTAGGTAACATATAAAGGCAGGACAATCAGAATCACACCTGATTTCTCAACAGAGACTATGAAAGCTAGAAGAGCCTGGACAGACATCATGCACACCCTAAGAGAGCACAAGTGCCAGCCCAAGCTGTTATAACCAGCAAAACTATCAATCACCATAGATGGAGAGATGAAGATATTTCAAGACAAATCAAAGTATACACAATATCTGACCACAAACCCAGCACTACAAGGAATTATAGATCGAAAACCCAATACAATGAGGAAAAATACAGCCTAGTAAAAACAAGAAAACTCCTAAACAAGAAAACCAATGAAGAAAAAGACACAGACACAATGCAACCAACAAAAGCAATAATAGCAGGAAACAGAAACAACTATTCCTTGATATCTATTAACATAAATGGACTCAACACCCCAATAAAGAGACATAGGCTATCAGACTGGATACATAAACAAAATCCAGCCTTTTGCTGCATACAGGAAACACATCTCAGAGACAAAGACAGACACTATCTCTGAGTAAAAGGATAGGAAAAAACTTCAAAGCAAACAACCCCAAGAAGCAAGCTGGAGTGGCTATTCTAATATCAAATAAAGTAAATTTCCAACCAAAAGTTATCAAAAAAGATAAGGAAGGACACTTTTTACTCATTAACGGGGAAATATGTCAGGAGGAACTCTCAATCCTTAACATATATGCTCCAAATACAAAAGCACCCACAGTCATAAAAGAAACCCTACTAAAGCTCAAAAAATACATATCACCCCACACAATAATAGCGGGAGACTTTAATACCCCACTCTCTCCAATGGACAGATCATGGAAACAGAAATTTAACAAGGACACTGTAAAACTAGCAGAGACTTTGAACAAACTGGAATTAATAGATATCTACAGAACATATCATCCTAAAGTAAAAGAATATACCTTCTTCTCACCACACCATGGCACCTTCTCGAAAACTGACCACATAATTGGACACAGAACGAGCCTCCATCGATATAAGAAGACTGGAATACTCCCATGCATCCTCTCAGATCACCATGGTCTATGGCTGGTCTTTGACAACAACAAAGACAATAAAAAGCCCACATACACATGGAAACTAAACAATCCTCTGTTAAACGATAGCAGGGTAAAAGAAGAAATAAAGAAAGAAATTAAGGATTTTCAAGAATTCAACAAAAACAAAAATACAACATACCCAAACCTATGGGACGCAATGAAAGCAGTATTGAGAGGAAAACTCATAGCTCTAAGTGCTTCCAAAAAGAAACTGGAGAGAGCTTACTTGAGCAACCTGACAGCACAGCTAAAAGCCCTCGAACAAAAGGAAGCAGATATACCCAAGAAGAGTAGACAGGAAGTAATAATCAAAATGAGGGCAGAAATAGACCAAATAGAAACAAAAAGAACCATTGAAAAAAATAACAAAACCAAGAGTTGGTTCTTTGAGAAAATTAACAAGATTAATAAACCACTAGCCAGAATAACTAGACGGCAAAGAGAGAGTATACAAATTAACAAAATCAGAAAGGAAAGTGGAGACATAAAAACTTAAACTGAGGAAATTCAAGAAATCATCAGATCCTACTACAAAAACTTATACTCCACAAAATTGGAAAGTCTGGGGGAAATGGCTGAATTCCTAGACAGATACAAGATCCTAAAGTTAAACCAGGCTCAAGTACACAATCTAAATAAACCTGTAACACCTAAAGAAATAGAAGAAGTCATCAAAAGCCTCCCAAACAAAAAAGCCCAGGTCCAGACAGGTTCAGTGCAGAATTTTATCAGACATTTACTGCGGATATAACACCAATACTCTCCAAACTATTCCAAAAGATATATTCAGATGGAACTACCAAACTCATTTTTTTTTTTTTTTTTTTTTTTGAGGCTACAATAACCCTCGTACCTAAAGCACAGAAAAACCCTACAAGGAAAGAGAATTCAGACCAATCGCACTTATGAACATTGATGCAAAAATACTCAACAAAATCCTTGCAAACCGGACCCAAAAATACAACAAAACGATCATTCATCATGACCAAGAAGGCTTCATCCCTGGGATGCAGGGATGGTTTAATATAAGGAAATCTGTCAATGTTATCCACCATATAAACAAACTCAAAGAACAAAATCACATGGTCATCTCACTAGATGCTGAGAAAGCATTTGACAAAATTCAACACCTTTTCATGTTAAAAGTCCTGGAAAGAACAGGAATCCAAGGTCCATACTTAAACATAATAAAAGCAATATACAGCAAACCAACAGCCAACATCAACCTTAACGGTGGGAAACTTGAAGCAATCCCACTAAAATCAGGGACTCGACAAGGCTGCCCACTCTCCCCCTCCCTATTCAGCTTAGTACTGGAAGTCCTGGTTGGAACAATTAGAGAGCAATAGGAGATCAAGGGGATACAAATCAGAAAGGTAGAGATAAAAACATCACTCTTTGCCGATGACATGATAGTGTACTTAAGTGACCCCAAAAATTCCACCAGAGAATTCCTACAGCTGATAAACAAGTTCATCAAAGTGGCTGGATACAAAATTAACTCAAACAAATCAGCAGCCTTCCTATACTCAAAGGACAAACATGTGGAGAAAGAAATTAGGGAAAAGGTAACCTTCACAATCGTCACAAAAACTATGAAATGCCTTTGTGTGACTAAGCAAATGAAGGACCTGTATGACAAGAACTTCAAACCTTTAAAGAAGGAAATTGAGGAGGATATCAGAAAATGGATAGATCTCCCATGCTCATGGATTGGAAAGATCAACATTTTAGAAATGACCTTCCTACCAAAAGCAATCTACAGATTCATTGCAATCCCCATCAATATTCCAACCCAGTTCTTCATGGAATTGGAAAGATCAATGTGCAATTTCATATGGAACAACAAAAGACCTAGAATAGCGAAATCTATCCTCAACAACAAAAAAAAAACATCTGTGGGAATCACTATCCCTGACCTCAAGCTATATTACAAGGCAATTGTGCTGAAAACTGCATGGTGCTTGTACAAAAATAGGCATATGGATCAATGGAATAGAATAGAAGATCCAGAAATGAGCCCTCATATATATGGTCACCTGTTTTTTGACAAAGGAGCCATAAACATTCTATGAAAGAAGGACAGCCTATTCAACAAATGGTGCTGGTCTAACTGGCACTCAGCATGCAAAAGAATGAAAATAGACCCTTTCTTATCTCCTTGTACAAAGCTCAGGTGTAAGTGGATCAAAGATCTTCACATTAAACCAGATACACTGAAACTATTAGATGAGAAAGTAGGGAAAACCTTAGAACACATAGGAATAGGAGAAAATTTTCTCAACAAAACAACAATGGCTCAAGCTCTAAGGTCAAAAATTAACAAATGTGACTTAATGAGATTGCAAAGTTTCTGTAAGGCTAAGGACATTGTCAAGAAAACAAAATGTCAGCCAACAGTATGGGAAAAGATCTTTACCAACTCCACATCAGATAGAGGCCTAATATCTAAGGTATACAAAGAACTCAAAAAGCTAGACACCAAAGAATCAAATAACCCTCTTAAAAATAGGGTACAGAGCTAAACAAAACGTTCTCAGTTGAGGAATATCAAATGGCTGAAAAATATCTGAGGAAGTGCTCGACATCCTTAGCCATCAGGGAAATGCCAATCAAAACAACCCTGAGATTCTACCTCACACCAGTCAGAATGGCCAAGATCCGAAACTCAGATGACAGCAGATGCTGGCGAGGTTGCAGAGAAAGAGGAACCCTTCTCCACTGTTGGTGAGGTTGCAAACTAATAGAACCACTCTGGAAATCAGTCTGGCGATACCTGAGAAAATTGGACATAATACTACCTGAATGCCCAGCTCTTCCTCTTCTGGGCATATACCCCAGAGACACCTTAGTACACAACAAAGATATATGCACCACAATGTTCATAGTAGCTCTATTTATAATAGCCAGAAGCTGGAGAGAACCCAGATGACCTTCAGAAGATGAATGGATACAAAAATTGTGGTACATTTACACAATGGAATACTACTTAGCCACCAGAAACAATGACTTAACCAAATTCTTAAGAAAATGGCTGCATCTAGAGAAGATCATCCTGAGTGAGATAACCCAGTCACAAAAGAACAGACATAATATGCAGTCACTGATAGTGGGATGCTAACCCCAGAGGCTCGCAGTCCCCCAGAAACAACTCACAGACTGTATGAAGTCCAAGAAATAAAGAAAACAAAATAAAACAAAAAAAAATCTTTACACAACAAGTAAACTTTGACTATTTCCATGTTACCTTTTGTTTTACATGTACTTTATGCTCATTGTAACTATTAAGTTTTCAATGCATACTATCAAACCTTTAAAAAATCAAGTACTGACTAAAATATGTATTCATATAAAAAAAATTCACAGCTGAGGTAAATGAGGAAAAGATATTTACCTTCTATTATCCACGTAGAGGAATTATTTAAGAAAGCAAACCACCATTCTTCATATTGCCTTAACAGATATCAGGATGAGATTCATGTTTTTCTGTGTAAGATAACATTCTTCCATTCAGGGTAAATAGCTCAAATCGTCTTTCATACATGGGAAGTTAAGAGGACTTACTGGGAAACAATCATATTTTTATGTAGAAAATGTAAAATTTATTAGTTAAAATCTAATCTTTGATTATTAAATGTTGTAATTATTGCTTATTTTAATATAGTATCACCCAGATGGTTTTCTATATTTATGTATGGTATAAAGCATGTAGTTGAATTGTTTTGCAGCAGAGAAGCAAATTTTGAAAGGACAGAATAATAGTTGTATTCCTTCAAGTTTTGTATTTCCTACAAGCACAACAATAGAATAGACATTCTAAATAAACTTAATGGTCTTCCACAAACTAATTGTTCCATAAGCAATACTCGTGCTTAATGTCTTAAGATATAAAGTGAATGGAATTACCTGAATTCACATATATTGTCAAGATGGTCATCTACGGAAATAATTTCATGTTGCATGGTGTGTTATCCATTGTTGAACTCTCAGCTAGAAGAAACTAGTTTTAATCACTTATAGCTTTATATTCTCAGGTATTCTAAAATATTCTTAAAACTTTAGTGCTTGCAATCTAGTAATGAACTGAGTTTTTATCATTAAAGCAGCTACCATTTATCTCATTATAAATATAAATTACTACAATGTTTTTAAACTTGTAAGTTGTAACACTATGACAATTACATTGTATGAATAACACTTGAAAATCTGTGCAAATCTGTGACTGATAAGATTGTTGTTGGCTTATTCTTAAAGGTTCCTGAGGACTTTGCAAAGGATATCAGGCAATTCGTGCATATGTGACATGCCTGTGTACCTGCTTTAAAATGCCTTACAAATAGCATAACCAATTCTACATGTACTTCATGCTTATGGTAACTAGTGGGATTTCTATGCATGGTACCAAAACTCTAAAAGAATTAAGTACTGACAAAATGATTCATATATTATGCCAAATTTATTTTAAAAATCTGTCAATGTATCTCCTGCCTTTTTTAAAAAAATAAAACGGTAAGAAATAATAAGTAAATAAATAAATAAATAAATATATAAATAAATAAAGACACCTATATTTAATCTATGTATGGCCACTTAAGCTAGTGATCCCAACATCTTATCAATTGAAACATAGGGATTTTTAGGAGTTCAGGTCTAGCTTGGTTAGACTATGATTTATAAGTCAGCCTAACCATCAATTAGAGAAACTGTCCCAAAAGAAAATAAGAACACAAACTTAAACTTCATAATTTAAAACTCTTATAAATTTGTAGAAGTGTAGTAATTAATGTAATCAAGACTAAAGGCATGAAGATCTAACTTATTATTTAATTCACCTTCAAGATAAATAACAGATGTCCAAAAATGAGCATATTTCTTAAATCTTTTCACTTTTTCTTCATTCGTTTTGAAACTGGATCATTTATCAAAAGTAGGTACAAATTTACTAAAGAGAGTGATGTCATAACCATTTCAAAACAACAACAACAACACACACACACACAACCAAAACAAAACAAAACAAAAAACCTCCAGTAAATTTCAGCAGGCCTTTTCAGACAGATTTAGTGAATCTTGGATCTGATCAGTTGATCCTGTAGAACCCTAGGAAAGTATATCTGTTCCACTCAGCATCCCTCACTGCCTCTAATACTTTCTCTAGGGTTAAGTCTGGTGTGCAGTCTTACTCTCTTGTTAGCTTGTCTACTGATACCCTACATTGGTGTCACCTTTGTTCTAGACATGTCTTATAAACTTGTGTTGCTAAAATTTTAAGGATGTATTTTTTTGACATTACAAGTAAATACAGGCTCCCGATAAATTCACTGTTCCTCTGGCTCTTGTAATCTTTCCTCATGGTTTCCTGTCGAGATTCTAAATCCTCGGGTGCAAAAATTGCATTGTAGATGTGTCAGTTGGGATCTCTGGAAGGCACCGGATCTCTTCCCCACATTAATTGGTCTCTGGAATGACATCCATAGGCCACAAAGAGAAGTTTATTTAAGGAGGGATAGAAAATACACTTACTTGTGAGTATAAAATTAAATATTTAGAATACATTTAGGAATGCAGATTTATGCTGGTTGTAGGCTCTACTCAAGATCCATGACTTCTCCATACCTCAAGATGACTATGTTCTTAGGGCCAGACATGTTTTCTCCTTTGTTAAGAGGCACTTAGTTCATATTAGAGCACAATAAATTTGGTATTGTGCCATATGTCTGGAATCCGAGCACTGAGAGGTTAAAGTAGGAAAAGGCACAAAGTCTAGGACAGCCATGGCCATGTAGTGAAACACTGTCATAAAACTTTTAAAAACAAAGGAAAAGAAGAAAGAGACAAGAAAAAAATAGAGAGAAATAGAGTAGAGGGGAGGGCAAGAGGAGAGAAAAGAGAAAGTCATGAGGTACCATAAAATCTAGTATTTGAAGCTACAGATGAACATAATAATCTCCAAACCGAAGGGAGAACCTGATTATGCTAGAATATTGATATCAGACTGTCTGCTTAAAGATGTATGAGCTTCTGTTTTGTAGAAGCCACCCAGACCATACAATTTTCAAGTAACAACAAAGTGAAAAATAGCTTCCTATTATGAATCAGAATCTACTTTTTCCCTCATTGGAAGATAATAGTTTTCCATCACTGCAAGATTATGTATAGCTCTTGTCAAGTAGGGGACCATGAAAAGGCAATGGGTTTTCTTGAGATCAGTACTAAAGCAAACTGCCCATGTACATGAAAAGTTACATGAAGTTGAAGCATTGTATTAATTCTGAGTCTGTCTCCTGTGATTAAGGAAGCAACTACTATAGATAGTGTTTTCTCCACCTATGTCATAGCTAAAAGATACTGGAAAGAAGCAATTCTCCCTACATATAATTGAACCCATTTTCTATAATGCAAAGCTAGTTGGCAGAGAACCCATATTACCCTGATTAAATATCACCTTTCTTAGTATACTGAAATTCCAACATATTTTTGTCGTTATTGATGAAAATTATAAAGCAGTAATGGGATAGAACTATATTCAGTCATTCAGAAATTCTTTCTATAAATAAAAAATCTTTATATTTTTATATAATAAAGTTGAATTTTGATATACTATTATATGACCTTTAAAAGTGCAGAGTTACAGTAATATAACATCAATAACAGTATGTAACTGAATAATTCTACCCTCTTAAAAAGTTTGTGGAGTTACTTCTCTATAGTTAATAAGCAATTTCCCACCCTTAGCCCCTAAAACCAATAATTAATAAAATCTAGACTCTTCACTAAAAAAAAAGAGATTTTTATAAGAAGAATATCTGTGCTTTTCCTTGAATTATCTTTCTTAATACCCTAGTAGGTGAACTGAAGAAGGGTCAAATAGTAATTATATAGGAAGGAGAAGCTACAACACATTTACTAGACAATAAAATTATCATCTTTACTGAAAGATGTGGGGAGGTAATGGGCTTCCAGTTGTGATACACTGTGAATAATTTACATATTAGAAAGATTTTCAGTTTTTCTAATTAAAATTTATATTCAAAAAGGCTTTCTTTTCTTTTTATTGGTTATATTATTTATTTACATTTCAAATATTATTGCCCTTACCAATTTCCCTTCTGCAAACCCTGATCCCATCTCTACTCTCCACTGCTATTATAAGCTTGCTCTCCCTCCTCACTGCCCAAGCATTCCCTTACACTGGGGCATCAAGGCTCAGCAGGAGCAAGGGTTACCCTCCCATTGATGCCAAATAGGGCAACCCTTTGGAACATATTCATCTGGAGTCATAACCCTTCTACTATACTCATTGGTTGGTAGTTAAGTTCCTGGGAGCTCTGGGTATAGGGTTGTTTGCAAACCTACGGGGTAGTAAGCCCTGTTAGCTCCTTCAGTCCTTCCCCTAACTCCTCCATTGGGTTCCCCATTCATGGTCCAATGGTTGGCTGTGAGCATCCACATCTGTATTGGTCAGGCTCTGGTAGAGCCTCTCAGGAACCAACTATAACAGGCTCCTGTCAGCAAGCACTTCTTGGTACCAATAGTGTCTAGGTTTGGTGTCTACAGATGGGAAAGATACTAAGGTCTCTGAGTGACCATTCCTTCTATCTCTGCTTCATTGATTTTCCCCTCATTTTCTTTAGAAAGGAGAAATTCATGTTAAAAGTCTTGGAAAGAACAGGAATCCTTGGTTTATACATAAACATAATAAAAGCAATATAAAGCAAACCAACAGTCAACACTAAACTAAATGGAGAGAAATTTAAAGCAATACCACTAAAATTAGGTACTAGACAAGACTGATCACTCTCTCCCTACCTATTTGATATAGAACTTGAAGTTCTAGCCAGAGGAATTAAACAACAAAAGGAGATCAAAGGAATACAAAATGGCAAAGATAAAGCCAAGATTTAACTATTTGCAGTAGATATGATAGTATATTAAGTGGCACCAACAATTTCACTAGAGAACTCCTTCAGCTGATAAACAACTTCAGCAGAGTGACTTTATGTAATCTATATATTCAGGAAAGATCTTTACGAACCCTACAACAGATAGAGAGCTAATATCGAATAAATACACAATTCTCAAGAAGGTAGATTCCAGAGAATCAAATAGCCCTATTTATAAATGGGATACAGAGCTGAACAAAGAATTCTCAACTGAGAAATCTTAAATGGCAATAAGCATCTAAAGCAATGTTCAACAATCTTAGTCATCATTGAAAGGCTTTATTTCCTCACAGAAATAAAACTTTTTCTGGAAGTGAGTGATAAATATTGTTGAAACTTTCCATTGATCTCAAATCAAAGTAAGTTCAGAGCAACAAATAAAATTTTATAATAGCTCTCATTTATACCAATATAAATGTAATAAAACCTAAAATATAATTTTAGAAACATAAAGTAGAGGTAAAAGCTTATCAGACAGTAGAAGAACTGAAAGGGACTGGTATAAAGACAAGATAGAGTTTGTTTAACTCAGATAATAAGCAGAATAAAACATGTAACTAAAATAGCCCTAATATGCTAAAATAATACTTTACCAAATCAATTAAATACTGACATATTATCTATCCACTATGTCTAAAAGAAACAGTCTCAAACTAAAAGATAACCTCAAAAAGTCTCTACTTCAAAACAATCTTTAAATTTAAACATATTTTGATGATACTTTTTCCCAAACTAAGTATTTCTAGATCCTGCCTACCTAACTTTTTCTTTCTCCAGCCCCAACCCAAAACAACAACTCCCCAACTTAGGATTCAATATAAAACAACACATAAACAGAGGGATAAAACCAAATAGCCACCAATCTGTAAACAAATAAAAGCACATGAAATACTGTGGTCTACATTATATATTGGTCCAACTACTCCTGAATATTAGGCCTGTTCTTGAATGGTTGATATAGAATTTCAGTTCATTGTGAGAAACAAACAAACAAACCCTGATTTTCTCTTTTCCAACAGGTTTAAGTGACAGTTCAGTTCTTCACCTTTACCTTAAATTCTAGGTTTCTATCCATCCATCCATCCATCATTCCATTTATCCATCAATCCATCCATCCATCCATCCATCCATCCATCCATCCATCCATCCATCCATCCATCCATCCATCATTCCATTTATCCATCAATCCATCCATCCATCCATCCATCAATCCATCCATCCATCCATCCATCCATCATTCCATTTATCCATCAATCCATCCATCCATCCATCCATCCATCCATCCATCCATCCATCCATATCCATCATTCAGTTTTTTTAAAAAAATTAACAAAAATATGTCACATTGAATTTGGACATGAAAAACCAACAGAATTTTTTAAAAGCCAAAATGAGGCACAAGAATTCAACCCCTTGCCCCTATTTTCCACACTCAGAAATCTCATTAAAAAACTAAACTGGAAGTCATATCACAGCCAACTATCTTATCACCTGAGCATAGAATGAAGTTAACATTTTCAAACTGTTTAAGAATCTAAATACAATGTTCTTTCCCTTCAAATATAAGAAACAATGAATGGTTTGCTTAAAATAGCAGCTGTTGTTGTGAGTTAAAGATTCTTAGTTTCGTAGATGTAGACTGTGCACATCACCCTACTGCTAAGATAATTACAGGTCATATTCAATTCTAGCCTGTCTGTAGTAACAGCTTTTCATATCATGGGTCAGTAGTGAATGATTCAAAATATTTTTTCCTTTGCTCTCAAGACTGATAAACATATATGAAAGAAGATACAAATTAGAAGGTTTTATGTTTACGTCCTTTAAAAATTTTTTCTCTTTCTTTATTTATTCCATTGCTGTGAATCCTTAGTGGGTGCACAGAGGGCATAGCAGCTATGAAGGATGTTTCCGAATATTGCAAAGAGGATTTCTCAGCATTGACTCTCTATTTATACTTAAAGAGTATAGCCTTTCTATTTTAGAAACAATTTTAAATGGAGATATTTAGAATAGTCTTTTGATGGTTTTTTACTTGGGGTTTTACTGTGGTTTAAAGACTGGAAATAATAGGTAATAGTGATTTAATCCTGAAAGAAGAATAATTGATTTTTAAAGTTTAGGTTAAATTTGGTTTGGATAGAGGGGTTCAATGAATATAGCTTTGCTCTATACAAATAAAACATAAGCATTGCCTTTTGTACTTGCCCCAAGCTTTTTTCCCCATTACCAATGAAATGGAATGAGAGTACAAGCACACAGCTTGTGAGTTTGGATAAACTTGATCTATTACCTAAATTAGCCTTCTTTATTTCCTTTTCCATATTTTAGATTAGCTGGAAGGGCCACTGGAAATTCCTGTCAGCTTCGTTTTAATGCACTCTTTAGCAACTGAATGAGCCTGGTTCACATACTCTAACAGCAAGGGGTTTTCTATTAGGGACTCTTGGGAATCAGCAAAACAAATTGTAAATTGCAAAAGATTTCCCTGGCCTGACAGAATCAGGGATTTTTTCTCATATTGCCTTCAACTTTTGGCTTGTTCTGATCAGAAGTCAGTGTGAGAAACAATTTAGAGTTCTGGCATAGGCATGTGTCGGAGATCAGTAGTCTCAGCATGAGGAGTGTGCTTTGGTGGCTGTGTTCTCATTTGTCTCTCCACACATCTCAGAGGGGGAAAGATAGTTTTTAGGTTCCATTGAATTAAAAGCTAATAATGCCTTAATTAAACAGAAGTCATTAAGTTGTTACAGATGTGAATATTTAATCCAGTATGTTCTTTGGACTGATCAGTAATGGAGAACATCCTTTGCAATGCCTAAATGAAATCATGCCCCAATCCCAACACTTTAGGTTAATTTGTTCCAAGTTAACCCTCCTTAACTTTCCTAAAATCTCTTTCCATTCATAATATTTAGAGATAGAGAAGCATTCAATTAATATGGAAAATTCTGTTTTACTAAAATAAGAGGAAAGTGGAATTAAGGTTTGCAAGGTGTAAACATCATTTGCTTAACTTGTTAAGGTTCACTTTTTTTTTTTCACCAAGAAACAAATCCTTAGAAGTCAAAATAAGTAAGACACAGAGTTTTGCTAACCAAATGGTCCAACAAGGGAGTCAAGAGATCAGACTAAGGTTGGATCCAGGTTTGTCATTCTAGCTTCTTGGGAAGCTTAGGATGGAGGATCTTAAGTTCAATGCCTGTCTAGGACAGAGAACTAGTCACCTTAGTTAAATCTTGTCCAGAAAAAGAGAAAAAGAGACAGAAAAAGGGAGGAAAGGATGGAGGGAGGAAGAAAAGGAGAAAGAGAGATAGAGGGGAGAAAAGAAAATAGAATTGGGGATAGAGCACAGATATAATGTATGTGCTGAGCTGTAGGTCCAGTGGTCAGTATTGAAACAAAGATCTCTTTAGTTGATTCTGTGAACCCTGCTCTTGTGGTATCCTCTGTCCCTCTGCCTCACTCTGACTGAAGCAAAATCCAGGACTCATGTTTGTCTACAAACTAGGCCTGATCTTGTCTGCAGGGAAACTGGATCTGGAGGAAAAGGGAGGTATCAGGAGGAACTGGGAAGAAATGCTGTGAGGAAACTGTGGTCAGGGTATAATACATACATAATAAGTATGAAAAGAGAAGGAAACAATGTCCAAGTATGTTGATATGTCTATTATCATCTAGTATCCATAAAGGTGATCTGTAGACAAGTGAACATGTATGTTAACTCAGTAGCATGAAAACCCGTGAATTATATAATATTTAATATTTTCATATGACTTTTTTCTTTTCAAGATTCTCACAGAGTCTTAGAGAAAATATTCTGAGGACTTTAGAATTCACCAAGACAGCAAGGCAGTCTAGGGTAGGGTCAGCAAGTAATTACCCACAATGCTCATCACTATGCATTTTTAAAAATACCTAAACACTGAGAAAGACCTCTATTTTCAGTGATTTTTAACAAATAAATTACTTACTCTTCTCTCATATACATCCTGACCACATTTTCTCCAGCCTCCACTTTCCTCCACTTCCCCTGTCCTCCCTACCTCTTCTCCCTCACAGATCTCCACCTCTTGTATTTCACTTTAGAAAAAAGCATGCTTCCCAGGAATACTTGAACTGAACAGGGCATGACAAGTTACAGTAAAAGTAGGAATAAACCCTTACATTTTGGTTGGATGAGGCAACACAGGAGGAGTAAAATTGTCTTAAGAACAGACAAAAGAGTTAGAGATACCACCAACTCCCCCTCTTAGAGTGTCTCATAAAGAACTCTAGATTATACACCCATAGTTTCAGTCATTTTGATTCTAAAGTAATTTTAGTTTTTAAAACAACAAAGCATCTACAAAACCATTGGAAACATGAACTTTAAAAAAAAAAAAAAAACATACTTGGGACTAGAAAGATGACGCAATGGTTAAGAGCACTGCCTGCTCTTCCAAAGGTCCTCAGTTCAAATCCCAGCTACGACATATTGGCTCACAACCATCAGTAATGGGATCTGATGCCCTTTTTTTTGGAGAAAAGAGCTACAGTGTGTTTATATAATTAAATAAATAAATAAATCCTAAAAAATATTCCATACTCAATAAAATGAGAGGAGATAAAAAAAATACAATTCAGAAAATCTGGAGTATAATTTTCTCAGTGAGGGTTGATATTGAATATACCAATAGCACCAAAGAAGAGAGTTTACAAATCAGTTATGAATACTTTCCTGCTAATACAGTATTGTGTCATGAAATCTGCCTTCTCTTTTACAGAGATTCTTGGGTTGAGAAGTAAGAAGTATGTTGAGAAGGAAGCATAAGAAGTTTGATCAAATGACTGCTTTTCCCCCTTCAATGTAATGTGAATTGCTGGAGAAGTGGCTAAAGAGAATATGGAAGCAGATGCTGAACTAATAAACATCTTGCATTATTTCATTCAGCGGAAGCTGCATAAATACTACCATAAAGTAAAGTACTTTTTGCACTGAGAACAATATGTTACCATCCGACAAATGTTCTTTTTATTACAAACAGAAAGAACACAGATGGCTTGGTCTGCTTGTTTTGGTATTTGTTAAAAAATAAGTGTACTAGAAATCAAGTATGTGACTAATTATCTTCGGTGTAGAACAAAAGCCTTAGAAATGCAGAGATCACTCTCAGGAAGGCCAGGAGAGCTCATAAAGTAGGATGGACTATGTCAGTGCTTCTCAAACTTCCTAATGCTGCTTCCCTTTAATAAAGTTCCTCATGTTGTGATAACCCACAAGCATAGAATTATTTTTGTTCCTACTTCATAGCTACAGTCTTGCTACTCTTATATGCGTATGTAACATAATGTAAATATCTAATATGTGGATTATGTGATAGGTGTGAAAGAATCATTTGACTTACAGGTTGAAAACCACCATCTAAATGAAGGTGTTTGATGGAATATATATTTGTTTTCTTTTAAGCTCAAGAAAAACAAAGGTCAAAAAGTGAAAACCTCAGTGCTTCCTAGAAAAATAAATGTATCTCACTCTCACAGAGTGTGGTACACCTGGACCATAATCATTAATAATCCAAGAACTAAGAATATAGCCTTGTGGTAATGTTTGGTATTCAAAAATCATTATGCTTAATCTATACACACCAAGAAAACTGACTGTTTCCATGTTATGTTCTGTTCTACATGTACTTTATGCTTGTGGTAACTAGTGGGATTTCAATGTATGATATCAAACCTCTAAAAGAATTAAGTACTGACAAAAATATATTCATATAGTATTATGCCAAAATGCCTTTAAAAGTCTGTACATGTATCACTCTTTTTTAAAATAAAGTTGTAAGAGAAAAGAAGAAAAGGAAACCACAAAAAAATCAGTATAATTAAAATATTGTGACAATTTCAAAATAAATAAATATTGGATCTAACAAGAAAACATAAAGAATACGTCACCTTAACTATTCCTTTCTCCTTACTTAACACAGACCCAAAAAAATGAGCATGTATCACAGAATTGTTTTCATTCTGAAACTTATTTTAAATTAACACATAGGATCAAAGAAGAAATCCTTTCTTCTTGAAGTACACTGTTATAGCTCACGTCTTTGCTTCTTACTCTACTGGTGATAGAAACAGGTATCTCCTCATTAACACTGTAGCAAAATTGGTGGAAAATTATGTTTCTCCAATTTGTTAGGCTTTCCATTAGTCCAGGAATTCTATGACAAATTTTTCCTGATTTTAAAAGTACAATCTTTTCTTTTTTATAGTTTACCTATATCTTCCTCTCAAGATTATATTTTACATTTTTTATTGTATACTATCTTTGATAATAGTGAGCTATTATATATATATAAACACTTCTGTAATATTTATTTTAAAAACTTAAACTCTAATATCATTTGTGAAAATAAATGGCCAGCAAAAATACATAATCTAGATTGTTTGAGGATTTTAATCCATAAAGTGTTTCATTTCTGCCCTGGGGAAAAATAAAGCAATAGTTTATAAAAATGCACTGTTGAATTTAAGAGTGGTTGAATAAATAAATCACAAATGTGTTTTGTCTGGCCATTTTTCAGATAATTGCGTGTCTTTTATATTTCCCTGAAGTACATGTCATACTCCAAGGCAGATGCTATGGTTTATGCTCTTGGGGTTTGATTTGTACTTCTCAAGACAAATGCATAAATGCAAATCTCTGAACATGGTAATGCAAATGAATCTTCATAATTAACTACCACAAGGCTTGGGATCAGCTATTGTCTCCAAAACACAAACATTCTTATAACAATGTACATTAATACTTCAATCTGACATGGTCTGAGTTCAATTTTTTTCTGATCTGTTTATAAAATAGAGAAATGTTCTGAATGCATGCAACCATTACATTTAATGTTTATTTAATGAAGGCATTATTTTGATATAAGTAAAAGTACAGCTGTAGTTCTTCCTTGAAAATTATAGACTTTCTCAGTTTTTACAAAGTTTTGACTGCTGAAGTTGGAGTTCTTTGCCCTTGATAACAGTGTCTCCCATGTACTTAGTGAATAAATTGTAACATTTCTCTACTGATAGGAACACAATTTTGATAATCAAGTATGCCTCTGAAAGTACCTGTTCTTCAGGAAAGGTTATTCTCCTGGCCAATGTTTGAATCCATTGGTTAAGTCATTAAAGTCTCTTCATATGAGCAAAGTTTGAGATAGAAAATGATTTAAAATAGCCCTTGTATCTGCTTGCCTTGGCACATCTGTAGTTGTAGTATAAACTATATAATAGTTTTATATGATAGTCTTTAAGACATTTAATTAAACATTATTAAAGATCAGTTGTAAGTGTTAGAAAATGTGTGGTGATTACAAATGTGGTATCTTTTAGAGAGATCCAGGTTCTCTTTACAGAATTTTCATGCATTGCCTTATTTAGTTGCACTTTCACAAAAGTTGTGATAATTTGTATAAAAATAATATGACTTAGGATTAGTTAACTAACCATTTAAAGCAGAAAATCTATACTGTGTAGGAGATAGCTGGAAAAAAAAAGCAAAGGAGGGCAAATCATTGAACTCAGACCAGGCCAGATTGCAGCATTAATATGTATGCTGATAAACATGTTTATGGTTTGAAGACAATACCTGGTCCCTAGATGTGTGATAGTTAATTATGAAGATTTATTTGCATTACCATGTTCAGAGATTTGCACCTATGTATTCTTACCAAGAAGCACATATAAGGAGGGCAATTCTAGTAGAATCATTTCTCTTGGGTTCTCCAGGCCTTGATGCTAGGTCTCCACAGCTTTCGCTAACCCTGGATCTGTGACATGTATTGCTACCATAGTAATTTGTTTACTTATTGAGAAAAATAGAGAAAAAAAATGTTTGTACTCAAGGTTCTCAGAGTATAAATTCTTCTTTATTTTCAATTCAAGTACTTTAAATCCATATATATTAAATGTTTTAATATTTGTTAATTTTATGTTGTGTTTCTGGAAAAAGATACTGTGCATCTAGAAATTTTATGCACAATTAAATATTTAAGGACTATTTATTTCTATTGTAATCTTGCTCTAAACTTTATTTTAGCTAAAAGTAATTGTGTTAGCTAGAGTAATATTCTAGCACAGTTTATTTTCTCTCAAATTTTGAATTAGCCAATTGTTCTGAATTCATCAATACAGCTGATTTTTTATATATTGAAGATTGTTAAAAACAAATAGCTTTTATTTGGAGTCCTCCTTGTTATAGAAAGCTGCCATCTACACATCAAAGGAAGGATCCAATATCTTCCTGTTATTATTTAATAGCTTAATGTCAAGGTTGTTTTTAATTATCTCTTTTACTATTTCAGATTCCTGTTATTTTATAAAATATATAGTGATTACATCCACATTCAGGTATAAATTGAAGAACATTTTAAGTTCAGAGTCAATTTACATTTATATTGTTAATATTAGTGAAATGATAGTAAAAATAGCATAAATCTTCATTTCTTAATCATTCAAATTCTCTAAAGCTATTAATGTTTAAATTTAGACACCTTTCTATACATGAAATATCATAATAAGCATAGTTATTGTGCTGATTTAAATGGGATATATTTAGTAGTATCTTTTTAATTTTAATTATACATTTTATATCCTACCAACTGCTCCCTGTCAGCTACCCCTTCCCATAAGCCTTCCTCCCTCCCAGACCCCCTTCTCCTTCAAGAGGCTAAAGGCCTTTTCATACCTCAGGCACTTCAAGTCTCTGGGACGTTAAGTCCTTCCTCTCACACTGATGCCAGACAAGGCATCCCAGAGAGAACACATCCCACCTACAGGCAACAGTTTTGGGGATAGTTTCCATTCTAGTTGTTAAGGACCCACATGAAGATCAAGTTGCATATCTGCTATGTATGTGCTGGGAGACCCAGGTCCAGCCCATGCATGTTCTTTGGTTGATGGTCTCTGAGAGTCCCAAGGGTACAAATTGGTTGATTCTGTTTGTCTTCCTGTGGAGTTCCCTATTCCCTTCAGAGCCTGCATTTTTTTCCTCCTGTTATTAGTATATTTTATGGGTTGTGGATGAAAAGTTTCTGAGACATATGTGCTTATCTTGTATAATACACTATTTTTGTTTTAAAGATTTATTTATGTATTATGTGTGTGTAAGCCTAAGTATGTATATAAATCATGCAAGTGCTGGTGCCTATGAAGACCAGAAGAGAGGGCCAGATCCTCTGGAATTAGAATTGTGAGCTGTAGATTGGCCAATGAAGCTGGATTCTCTAAAAGAACTGCAAGTAGTCTTTCTTACTGAGTGATCACCTTAGCCCCTACAGTTCCTTTAGAAGACATGTGTTTATTAAATAGCTATTTGGGTTTCATAGCTATCTACTTAGGTCATCCAAAACCAATGACAAATGAATCTGTATTCAATCATCATTTTTTTTGCAGTTATTTATTTAGTTTTATTCTCCCTATTGGTTTTGTTACAGTTAATGTGAATGCTTGTGTGGATTTTTGAGATTCTTATGTAAAGAAAGTCATTCAGACATTATCTGAGAATATGATGATGGCAACTAGCACTTCAAGGCAGTACTCGGCAATAATACATAAAATCTGCTCTTCTTGTTATTTTTTTTTTTTTTTTGGAAGGCTTGCAATGTTATATGCATGAGGCAAACACTGTATCATTGAGCTTCAGGCCCAGCCCAGGAAAAAATATTTTACTTTCACTTTAAAACAGTTATAAATGGCCAGAAAGAAAATACCTAGATAGACAGGGTTCTGCTGAGGCTGAATGATCCGGTATCAGATAGTAAATGCACACAGTATGCATCATTATTGTAAATTTAATTCCTAACATTTGATTTGTTAGTAGAAAGCCTATATTAAAACATAATTAAATTTCTGATTAAAGTTTAATTATTGTCTATATATTATCATTAATACATGTTCCACCATGTTTATATTAGCCTTATTTATCATAGCCAGAAGCTGGAAAGAACCCAGATGTCCTCCAAGAGAGGAATGGATACAGAAAGTGTGGTACATTTACACAATGACGTACTACTTAGCAATTAGAAACAATGACTTCATGAAATTCGTAGGCAAATGGATAGAACTAGAGACTATCATCCTGAATGAGGTAACCCGGTCACAAAAGAACACACATGGTATGTACTCACTGATAAGCAGATACTAGTCCCAGATAGCTCTGAACACCTAAGAAACAATTCATAGACATTATGAAGTTCAAAGGAAGGAAGGTCAAAATGGGAGTGCCTCAGTCCTTCTTAGAAGGGAGAACAAATACTCATGGGAGAAAATGCAAGGTCAAATAGAAGGGATTGAAGAAAAGATTGCTCAGAAGCTGTCTCACTTTTGGATCCACCACATATACAGCCACCAACTCCAAGCACTATAGCTGATCCCAAGAAGTACTTACTGACAGAAATCAAATAGACAAGCTTCCTCGAGGACTATGTTAGAGTCATATAGATAAAGCTGAGCATGCTTGCAGCTAACCATTGGACTGAACATGGAGACTTCAAAGAAGGTGCTAAAGAAAGGACCTAAAGAGCTGAAAGGTGTTGCAACCTCATGGGAAGAACAACATTATCAACCAACCAAACCCTCCAAAACTCCCATGAACTAAAATACCAACCCCTGAGCACACATTGAGAGACCTAGTGATCCAGTTGTATATGTATCTGAAGATACCAGTGGCATCAATGTGAGAAGAGGCTTTTGGCCCAGGGAGGGCACATTTTCCCAATGTAGGAGAATGCCAAGGCAATGGGGTAGAGAGGGCAATTAGGAGGGAGTGCACATTCCAGAAGGCAAATGGAGGGGGATGGAGTTGGGAGCAGGGCAGTGGGAAAGGAATAACAACTCAAATGTAAGTGCAGAGTATCTAATAAAAATTTATGAATAAAGAAAACTAAGGAATAATTTTATCTATCCTAGAGCATGATATAAAGATATATGCATTAAATGATATATTTATAATAATATATAATGATATATAAAAATATATGCATTAAATGATATACAATGCATTAAATGATATATACTTGTATGCTTTGAAAAAATATTTCTAATGCTACATAACATACACTTGGGCCTTAATGAAACATATTATTAGCTTTGGGGTGGAGTTAGAAAGGCCCATACCTATTACTATGCAAAGTTTACCTTCTATAGTCTCCCTTTAATAGTTATTCAAAAATCCCAAGGCTCTCACAGATTTATCTTTATACTATATGTGTGTGTCAGTTCCTTGCCAGAAGACTTTTATTCAGAGAGTGAAAATTCACTGTCCATAACCATCACATCTTTCCTTCAGCTGCAAATGTAGGCTGGAGCTTTGAGTTACTATATATGATGTATTTTCCTCCCACTGAGTGTCTGGAAGGTATACAGATGTTTGTCATCTTCATAGTGCCTAACCTATATATTCTAATACCTCTTTCATGGTAGAAGGGACACTCTGAACATTTTCTCTTCTAGATTCAGTTCGCTACTTAAATGGCCCCAGGATCTTGTTTTATTATGCAACTGTAGCAAAACAAAAATAACAAGAAAAAGAATCCATAGCTGTTAGAGTTCATTATTTCCATGACTGATGTCGACCAAATTCTCCAAATGTCAGAATATTTAATCAGCATCCTTACAATCTTTATCTGTTTTTATTTCCAGGGGGAATTACTCTTTTGCAAGCACAACTATAATTTGAGATTATCTGTTTTATGGTTGCTGTAGTTGCTCAGCAGATTTTATTCTTTAACTTACAATGCCAAATGCCAGAATGAAGCCTTTCCACCCATTGTTTGTTTCATTTCACTTTCTATTTAACTTTCTGAATGAAAATTGTGAAGGCATAGCTGACAAAAAATATTAAAGTGATTTACAGCAAGGTAATCAAATAAGTGTTAATTACCGTGGCATTGATACAGCTATTAACCAAACAGTAAAAGACTAATAGAGCACTTGAACTTGGATTGTAATGTTCCCATAGCTGATGCCTATTATCAAACTGATGAGTTTGAAAGACACCTAAGAGACATAGTTCTGGGCATATCACTAAGGGTGCATTGAGTGTAGCTTGATTGAGAGAGAAAGACCATCTCTGAACATGAGCAAAGCCTTTCCATAATGTAGACTTCCAGACCTTAGGAAACAGATAAAGAAGAAAGCCAGTTGAAATCAAGCTTTTGTCTTTCTGCATCCTGAATGGATGCTATATAAACAGTTGTGTCATGCTCACACTAGATGATATCTACCATGGAGGGCATTGTAGAGCAGTAATGAGAAATATGCCCAGAGAGTAATTACCCATTCTTTGAAAGCCCAGGATATAACGATACAAATTCATGTGAAGAGTGCCTGAGAGGGTAAAGCCTTTAAGGTTCCTTAGGAAAAACTGGATTCTTATGGAAATATTTTCGCAGCTTCTGCTACAACAGCACACAATATTCTCTAGAGTTGTCTTCCGATGAGTCCAGAGTACATCTCAAAGCAGTAGCAGAACTTGTTGTCCATAAGATATCGAATTTCTAAAGATACAATGTGTAAAATTGCATATGTCTTACAAGTTCCACCAAAGTTTCAGGAAACTACTAAGGCCAGTCAATCTTTGAGGGGGTTAGATCTTGGACAAAAAGAAGGCCATGAAAGGCCATTGTATGAACTGGTAGGGTAAACCTTAAGTCACAGTAGAGACCACAGAACATTAAAGATGCTTTAGGCAGTAAATGGAACAACTCCATATAAAGGCCACACATAGTGCAGATCACAGAGCCTAAAAGAGAAACCCTAAGTTTCAATCCAGTAAAGTGATTTTCCTGTTGTGTTGAAATTGATCCAGGTTTTTCTTTCTATGGCTTTATTCTTCCCTTTAAGAGTCAAATCTTTCCTCTATATAAATGTGTATAGATGTAGCAGCTCGTATATTCATATTAATTATGTTACCCCAAAAACCTGTTGGCAGTGTCCCACAGGTAGACTAAATGAAACCCACTCCCACTTGGCTCTGATTGGAAAATAAAGTTGCCAACGGCTAGTAGATGGGCAGAGAAACAGAGTTGGGACTTTTAGAATTCCCAGACAAGAAAGCAGGAGAGAGAAGGGATTCCACCATGAAAAGAACTTAGGATGGACTACACCATGAAGGAGCAGGAAGGTGACACAGCTGAAAAGTAGATGTAAAGGGGAAAGTGACTCCCGGGCGACTGCCCAGATGGAACCAGGGTAGTAAAGGTAAAATCCTATTTAGTACGTCTTAACTCAGAAATATCAGAGGGGAGTGTGTTAGTCATGTGGAGGTTCAGGAGTGGCCCAGCAAATTGAGCTACTTAATGAATATTTTAGAATAAGCTATGTGTGTGGCTTTCATTTGTAAATCCAGAGCTTTTGAGTGGGTGCAGAGGAGGAGGCCTTCCCTCTTTCCAGGGGCATATAGTGGTATTTAACTACTGCTACATGCAGAAAGTATAAAACTTGTATTTTAGTCCCATAGGGGCTCATGACTAACAGTCTGACTTGACTCTCTGAGCTGGATTTTTGAAGAATGCTGGAATTGTTAAGATTTGTAGACTCATAATAAATAGGCATATTTTACGTTTTGAGATAATTTTTTTAAAATTAGATAACATTTCACCCTTTCTTTTTCTTTCTGAAACTTTTTCATTTACCTCTAATCATTTTCCTTCAAATATGACCTCTTTTTAAATTAGTTGATCTCTTATGTATATGTATATCTGTGCATAAGTGTATCTGTGCATATGTATGTGTACATATGTTTAGTCCTAACTATAACCTATTTGATCAATAAAACAGTACTTGTATGCATATTTTCAAGGTTGAATATTTAGTATCAGAAAAGGAATTTTTAAAACGTTTGCAAGATTTGAGAGAAATGTTTTGGCTTCAAAGTGATGTGTTCAGGAGCTGAAAAGATGTTTCAGTTGTTATGAGAGAACCTTGCTTCTTGAACCTTCTCTTGGAGAAGACCTCAAATTTACTTCTCAGTTTTCTTGAAAAACTGCCTTACTTCCAGACCCTGCAGGCACTTGCACACAAACTTATATACACCACCCCCAACACACACACTAACACACACAGACACACACATGTAATTAAAAATAAAATAAGTCCTCACTTGTTAATAGGTAGCCTTAAATCCTGGGCAAATAGAATGGTATTCATAAGTACTTTTTCTACATCTATATTTCATAGGGTACTGGCTATAATTTTTTCTAGTTGTTTTAGCATTTCATGTTTCATATTGAGTTATTTTATCCATTTGAAGTGAAGAGCTTTGCTAGGGGATAGATAAAGTTCTAATTTCATTCTTGACACTAAGAGGTAAGAGGAACATCTAGCATTTTTTGTTGTTTTTGTTTCTTTTTTCCAGCACTTTTGTGGTACCTGATATTTTCTTCCAGTGTATGCTTTTGGCATCTTTATCAAATATCAGATGGTTACAGTTATGTATGTTCATATTTGAGTCTTCTATTTTGTTCTGTTAGTCTACATGTTTGCTTTTGTGCAATTACTGTAAGGTATTTTGGTTTTGTTCTATTTTGTTTTGCTACAGCTCTATAAAATATTTTGAAATCTGTAATGATGATCTTTCCAGTGTTGTACTTTCTAAGGTCCATTTAGCTCTCTGGTGTCTTGTGTTTTCTTAAGAGCTTTGGGGGGTGCTTTTTCTATGAAGAGTATTGTGACTATTATGGTTGGGAGTACATTGATTTTGTAAATTGCCTATGGTAGTGTATTCCTCAGAATTGTCTTAAGAAGAATAGATAGAATAATAAATATTTATATATAAATGGAATTTATTTAAGAGGCTTGAAGGTTGTGGTCAAACTATTCTATTCCAAAACTGACCGAGTCTCTTTAGAAATCTAAGAAATCAACTGTTGTTTGGTCCATGAGGCATGGATGGCTGAGACGGTCTGCAGTGTATGCTGGAATCCTCAACAGGTAGGATCTAGTACCAGTAAAGGTAACTTGCCAGTGAGAGTGAGGGTACACAGTCAGAGAGAATGTTCTTCCCATTTTTGTGTTTTTTATATTGACTTATGTGGCCCAGATTTAAGATGGATCTAGATTAAGGTTAGCTCTCTTCCCAACCTAAGCAATTAGATTAAAAAAAATCCTTCACAGGTTTATAAAACCATATGTATTTAAGTTAATCCCAGATGTAAAGTTGACAGCCAAAATAAATAAACAAACAAACCCAAAATCAAAAACAAGAAGAATGGTCATTTCACAAAATCAATTCGACCAATCCACAAACTTGAGAGATCTTTTCATTTTCTCATATTTATGAGTCTCCTTTTTCAGATATTTAAAGTTTACATTGGAGATTTTACTTTTACCTCCATCATTGGATTTATATCAAGATGCTTTTGAGGGTATTGTGAATGGGAATATGTCTACTGGTTTTTCTCAGTGTGTTTGTTGTTCATGTATAGAGAAATTACTAATCGTTGTAAATTGGTTTTGAACTCTACAACTCTGCTAAAATGGACAGCGTCTGAACAGGTAAGGAAGCAATCAATCCAATAAAAATGAAACACATAGGATGGTCAGTGTACATCTGATAGAATATTAATACCAAGAGTGTATTTAATCTTATCCTAGTGCTTGGGAGACAGAAATAGGCAGTTCTCCAAGTTTTAACCCACGGTGGCCTACATAACACGTTTCAAGACAGCAAGAGCTATACAGAGAAGCCCTGTCTGGAAGTGCCCCCACCAGAAAGACTAAAGGGAGAGAGAAAGAGAGACACAAAGAAAGAGAAAGATAGTAAGACAGAGATAGACAGACCTCAAAAGATATTTATCATTTTCTTTATCAACTAGGAAAATAAAATATTAGAAAAATATCTTTGAGACTTCAGTTCACCCGCAGTCAGAATGAATAATATCAATAAAATATCTCACAGAAAGTTTTGGTGAATATGTAAGGAAACAAAAATAGTCACTGTTGTTTAGAATAAGATAGTTGTAACCTCTCTGGGAATCAAGAAGAAGCCTCACAAAGTTAAATCTACTTCTGAGCCAGCTATACCACTTGAACACATATGCCCAGAGGTATTTATATCCTACTTTGTATGCACTTCCTAACCAATGTTCATTGCATCCCTATCCACAAGCTAGGAAGAGGAACAACTACACGTTTTTCAGCAGAGAAACAGATAAATAAAATTAAGTACATGTACACAATGAAACAATATTCTGTCAAGAATATTAATTACACAAAAAATGAAATCATGAATTTGAAGGTAAATGAATGGAATGAGAAAAAAAAATATGAAGGATGGTAACCCATACCCAGACATACAAAAGTCACACATTCACTCTCATTTGCAGTTCACAATATTAAATCTTCAGATGTGTGTATAAGATAGAGTTACTGCAGAAAGCAGGAGAGTAAGAAGTATCCATCATAGAAGGACACAGAGGGGAATAACTGAATTCAGAAGATAAATCTGGAAAGGAAAAAATGGAATCTGTTCTCAGGTGAGAAGAAAGAGGTCAACAGAGAACGGCAAGTATGTAGGGGAAGTAACACCAAGAATGTTAGATGTAAAGTTTGAAGGTATAGACAATTATGTCAAGGAAGCATGGTGTAGGGAGCATTTCTTTGTGTTGTCAGTGGAGAATGAGGTTACTTCTATATATGTTGAGACAAAATCTTTTCTATATATACATTGACAGAGAGAAAGTAATATCCGGAACACAATGAACAAGAAGTAAAACAAGAAATAAAGCAACATGAAAAATATATGGCTTAATGAACTGGACACATGGGTCTCCAAATATGATCTCTCTCTCTCTCTCTCTCTCTCTCTCTCTCTCTCTCTCTCTCTCTCTCTCTCTCTCTCTCTCTCTCTTTCTCTCTCTCTCTCCCTCTCTCCCCCCCCCAGTTATTCTGTCTGTCTCTCTGTCTCTCTCTTTATCTTTCTCTCTGTCTCTCCCCCATTGCACACACACAAACACACACACACACACACACACACACACACACACACACACATATCAAATTGAAGCTGACATATTTGCACCCTATTGACTAAAATGAAATCACATTTCTTTGCAAGCTTAGTCAATAGCCAGTAGCTGTTAAGTGCCCATGCAAATTGTGAAGTTTTGCTAATAAATTCTCTTTAGAATGTCAAAGGGTGATGAAATTGTTAGAACAAATTTACTTAATCCGTTCATTATGTATTACCTTGTCACATCTGTTTTCAGATACATACATTTTTATGCATTTTTGTGGGTGTTTATATGTATAAATTTATATCTCCATGAAAAAAATTTTAATAAAATCAAGAATATTTAAACACAGAAGGCTTGGTAAAGCAGTTCTACATATAGCAAACAATCTGTCTCATCAATGCTGCAAATAATTATAGAAATGCAAAGTACAGGTTAAATAAACTTATATTAATGTTGAACAAATGGTAAAGAAAATAGTAGTAGCCAACAAGTAGAAACAATTTTAACTGACTAGACATTTGCTAAAGAAATTTGTGAAGAATTCTGCAAGATAAGAAACTGGTAAGAATTAAACATAATATATAAATTCTGAGTTTACAAATGAATATTATATAGTATTAATATTTAAGAAAATATTTAGTATGTAATCAAAAACAAAATTAGACATATGGACAAATAGAACATATGATGTATTGATATTCCTATAATGTATCACTAGGCTAAGAATCCAATGGTGGAGTTATCAGAGAACAATTTTTTTCTGTTTTTAGCAAGGTATTGTCTCAAAGGAATAAATGTCTGGAATGATGGCTCTAGGCTTTTTAGAGAAAGAATACTCTAGCTTAATTGAAGAAATTAAATAAATGATTCCTGTAAAATTTTTAGAGGATTCATATAGACCAAATGGTTTAAGGACTGTCTGTATTATTATGATGAAAAAAGAGAAAAACAGAATAAAAATCAAATAAGATAAAGCACTGAAACTTCCCTGGAGCAATGAGTAAACCCTGGATGAAAATAAGTGAATGGCACAGCCATTTGGAAACAGAGCAGTTAATCCTACTCTAGTCTTACCCTCAGCCAATATAATTTAAACTTTCTATAACCAGGACATGGAGGCATCAGAATAAATGCAATAAATGTTACCTTTATAAACGTAATGGGTCAAAGCAAACAATGTTCAGCACCAACTAGGATTTTCTGGATATAATTTTGATTTCACTACAAATAGTCCTCTCCCAGCTTTTTCCTTTAACAGTGATCATATGCTACATTTCTTGTCTTTTGAGATGGCATTGGCTAGGGAGAGGCTATATATTTAGGAGTAACCAGAAGACAGTATGGGAAAAGCCTTATAGCATCTCAATTTAACTGTAATTTTGTTTCAAGACAATAATTTGTTAAGTGTAGCACAAGAGAACTCTAAACTGGACAAAAGTAGAATACTTTTTGCAATATGGTGATATAGTTTTCCATTAATATATTTATTCACTTTACATCCTGTTCACAAATTTCCTCTCAGTTTCCCCTCATACTGCTTCTCCCCCCATTCCCCTCCATTTTTGCTCATAGAGGTACATGCCCCAGGTACCAACTCACCCAGGCACATCAAGTTACCGTGGGACTAGGCACATCCTCACCCACTGAAGCCAGAAAAGGAAGCCACATTAGGGGAATAGGATCTACAGGCAAGCAACAGAGTTTAGAATAGTCCCCACTCCAGTTGGTGAGAGACCCACATGAAGAACAAGCTGTACATCTGTTATACATGTGTAAGTCCAGCCCATGCATGTTCTTCGACCGGTGTTTCTGTCTCTGTGAGCACTCAATGGTACAGGTTAGTTAACACTATTCGTCTTCTTGTAGAGCCCCCATCCCCACCAGATCCCTCAATCCCTCCCCAAAACTCTTCCACAAGTCTCCCCGAGCTCCATATAATGTTTATCTGTGGGTCTTTGTATCTGTTTTGGCAGCAGCTGTTTGTAAAAAGAAGCAGTTATGCTAGGCTCCTGTCTGCAAGCGCAGTAGCAGGGATTAGTTCTTGTCCATAGGATGGGTCTCAAATTGGTTCAGCCATTGGTAGGGCTTACCCTTACCCCATGTATATCTTTGTCACTGCAATACATGTAGGCAGGACAAATTTTGGGTTGAAGTATTTGTGGATGGGTTGGTGTTCATCTGTCCATTGAGAGCCCGGTCAACTACGGGAGGTGACTAATTCAAACTCTTTATCCTGCACTTCATTGGAGTCTCAACTAGAGTTACCCCCATAGACTCCTTGGTGCCTTTCCCATCCCAGATTGCTGGCATGTTTTAGGGATAGTCCCTGCCCCTGCTGTCCAAAGCTGATTTGCAAATTTGAATTCAATTCACTCTTCGAACTCATCTCCCTGGTTCTCCTGCACCTCATCCGCCATTTCTCTCTCCAATCTTTCTCCTACACACTTTTCTCACTCCCTCCCTACCCCCTCCCCCACCTACAATGATTATTTAATGTCCCTTTGTGAGTGAGATTCAAGCATCCTTCCTTGGGCCCTTCTTGTCTTTAGCTTCTTTTTGTCTTTGGAGTATAGCATGGGTATCCTTTATGTTTGTGCTAATATCCACTTACTTGTTTTTTAGGGTTTTTTTTTTATTTTTGTATTGGATATTCTCTGCATTTACATTACAAATGCTACCCCCATTTCCTCCACTCCCATACCCCTCCTTCTCCACTTGCTCCCTTTCCCAACCACCTTCTCCACCTCAGAGACTTGGCATTAATATAAAACATGTAAATAAAAACTGTCTTACCAATTTCTCTGATACTACATTTTAAATAAGGTAAGACATCACAAATACTAAAAAGCAAGTATTTAAACAATATTATTTCTAATAAAATTATTTTCAGCCTGTTACTTGCACCCTAGTTTCTATCACTGGAAAATAGCTGCCAGGTAAGTTCATTTCCATGCTAAGCCAAGGCTGGCAGGTCTCCTTTCCATTAAATCACAGTTGACAGGGAAGCTAAGTCAGAAGAACTTCAGTTATAGCAAATTTTGCTATATTTAAGTGTCATGCAAATGAATGAAAATATAATTTGAATATTTAGGTTTCTAAAGCGCTGTTATATAAACTAGGTTTAATAGTCACAAATACTTTTTGATTTTGCTTACAAAAATGAAAAGAGAGGTAATTTATTTTAAACCACAATAAATGTATCTAGTTATCAATTGGAAAGATTATGTGTGTATATATATATATATTAGACATTTGAAATAGCCTCTTAAACTTTCAGCCTTGTACTCACTCAATATATTCTTTGTGAAATAAATATAGTTCATGTTCTGTGTGTTTGGAGAATAAAACAATGGAGAAGGGAAGACCTTAACAATAAGATGTCCTATTATTCATGATGCATGCCATATCACATTTACTGTGTGAGGTACCTGAGAGTGGAGGTGGGGCTGAAAGACAGGCATTCTGTTTGGGAACTAAAGAGCATGGGAAAAGGTAAATATTTCTAAGGAAACTTAGCAATTTGTATTTTCTGTTATATGATTTGCCCTACATTCTACTATTTCATCATATTTTTGATGCATAGTTTTTTTTCTTTTTAAAATATATTTTATAGGATATTATTGCATTTACAATTTAAATGTTATCTCCTTTCCCCAAGCTCCCATCCTCCCTCCCCTTCCTCTTGCTGCCAGGAAGATGTTTCCTTTCCCAAACACCCATTCCCAGCTCATTGCACTGGCATTCACCTACACTGGAAAAACAAGCCTTCACAAAACTAAAGGCTTCTCCTCCTATTAATGCCAGACAATGTGATCCTCTGCTACATATGCAACTGAAGCCATGGGTCTCTCCATGTGTACTTATTGGTTGGTGTTTTAGACACTGAGAACTTTGGGGGATTTGGTTATTGATATTGTTGCTCTTCCCATGGGGTTGCAAACTCTTTCAGCTCTGATAGTCCTTTTTCTAGATCCTCCATTGAGGTCCCTGTCCTCAGTCCAATGGTTAGCTAGAAGCATCCCTATAGGTATCAGTGGGGCTCTGGCAGAGCCTCTGAGAAGACATCTATATCTAGCTGCTGTCAAGCACACAATCAAAGAGGTAAAGGAATTGAAAAAAACAACCTAGGATATAAAAATGGAAATAGAAACAAGAAAGAAATGACATATAAAGACAATCCTGGAGATAAAAAACCTAGGGAAGTGATCAGGATTTGTAGATGCAAGCATCACCTACCAACAGAATACAAGAGATTGAAGAGAGAATCTCAAGGGCAGAAGATACCATAGAAAACATTGACACCATGGTCAAAAAAAATGCAAAAAGCAAAAAGCTCATAACCCAAAACATCCAGGAAATTTAGAACACAATGAGAAGAACAAACCTAAAACTAATAGGGTTATAAAAGAGAGAAGACTCCCAACTGAAAGGCCGCGTGAATATCTTCAACAAAATTATAGAAAACTTTTCTAACCTAAAGAGAGAAATGCCATTGAACATACAAGAAGTCTACAGACCTCCAAATAGATTGGACCAGAAGATAAATTCCTCTTGCCATATAATAGTCAAGACACCAAGTACACTAAACAAAGAAAGAATATTAAAAGCAATAAGAGAAAAAGGTCAAGAACATGTAAAGGCAGACCTATCAGAATCACACCAGACTTCTCAACAGAGACTGTGAAAGCTAGAAGATTCTTAGCAGATGTCATACAGACCCCTAAGAGAACACAAATGCTAGCCCAGGCTATTATATCCAGCAAAACTCTCAATTAATATAGATGGAGAAACCAAGATAGTCCATGACAAAAACAAATTTACACAATATCTTTTCAAAAACCCAGCTCTACAAAGGATAATAGATGATAAACTCCAACACAAGGAGGGAATTTGTACCCTAGGACAACAAGAAAGTCATCTTCTTGCAACAAAACCAAAAGAAGATAGCTATATAACCATATTTTATCATCTGTTAAAAATTTCTCATGTATATCTTACTACTATTAGGCTGCTAAGTGGTCATTGTACAAAACAGACTATTAATGACTTAATAGTATTTCCAAAGATCAGTGTATCTCTCAATTGAGAAACTTCTATTTACAGTGCATTTTGATTAACCCAGTGACCTACAACTGACCGGGGTACAAAGGATAAGGAACTTAATAATGTTTTTCCCTAATGGGAACATATATACCTCAACCAATATGCAGTGACCCTTGTGGAAGGGGAGGTAGGAAGAGAATAAGAGTTGGCACTGATATATGACTACAAGGAACCATTTTCTGGATGTAAATGATAGTTGTACACATGAACTCACACGGTTGCCACAGCATGTTCAAATCCTAAGACAAACCAGGTAACATCAAAGACATTTGAACAATATTCTTCCCCAAGCTGCACATATATAGGCGATCATTAGATTCTCAAAGGGGGGAAAGCACCTCTAGGAGTATAATCCCTAGTGAGTCAAACACTCTTGAGTGGAAGAGAATACATTCAGGAGTATTTGAGCAGTACAATTGGTCTTGAAGGATTCTGAGGATGACACAAACTTGTATGGCAATAGATGAGAGGGTATAGTGATCAAAATTTAATGTATGAAAGTCAAAAGATCTAATAATAACACACAAGATATATTTACTGCCTCTCCTTTAAATTTGGTATTCTAAAAAGTAATAAATGAGCCAGATCAAATTAAGTTAATTCCTACTATATGCAAAATTATCAATGCAGAACTATATATTTTTAATCTTGCTTTTCAGCCTGGATCATGTTAAAACTCAGAAGGCAGTATTATTTCCTTTGTTATCAGGAGGCAGATACTAGCAAATCATGTTTGTTGATTACTTGATTTGCTCTCTCCATAAAACCCCAAATGAACACTCTAGATTCACCTTTTCTCACAGTGCTACTTTGAGCCACTTGGCCTTTATAGAGGACCAGGTCTGATCTGTGATATCTCCCTAGGTCGGGTCTGAGTGCAATATTGTTTATCGCCCTGAACTTCCCCCTTCTTCCCACATGTGTTTATGTAGATTATCACAAAATAATACAGGATATTTTCCCCCACTTGCCTCATATTGTAGTTTTGAATTGCAGTAAGAGAATTATATATGTGTATTGTGGAATATAGAAAAAGATTTCATGAGACCTCCCATGAGACTATGATAGATGGAGCTCTTCAAAATTATTGAAAACTCCCTTGGTCTATAGCTCAATGTGCAGTGAGGGATGTTTATGGTCCAGAACAGCAAGACTCCATATACACTTAATATGTAACATACCACCTCTAAAACAAGAAATTGAGAAAATATGTTATGGACACACATAAAGACTACAGCTTCAAAATTTTTGTTTTTAGTGAGTAAACTTCTAAAAGAATTGTACATAAGTATAAAATAGAATTCTGACCTTTCAGATTTTGCATCTTAGATTCTAGAATCTAAAACCTAACTTCCTTTGCTTCAAGTTTGATCATTTAATTTTGCCCTCTTGATTTGAAAATGTCAACCAAGCCACTTAGAACATGTTGTATCCATCTTTGTCTCTGTGATTTTCAATCATGCATTCACTTCTTAGTGCTATTTGTATCTATAGTTTGATGGCATTTCCACAGACCCATCACATAATGGAAATACATTGCACATTTTATGTGTATTATGAAAATTTTCAAAAATGCATTAAAAAGAAATGACAATTTAGTATAATTTTCATAATATATTTTGATTAAATATATCTTTTAACCTATCTATCTATCTAACACGTATGGGTGTTTTTATCTTTATGAATGTTTGTGTACTGTACACATTCCTGGGCCTTGCAGAGTATGGAAGAAGATGTCAGATCTCACAGAACTGGAATTATGCACAGTCATCAGCAACCATGTGAGTTTTAGGGAACAAATACAGGTCTTCTAAATGAACACTTTCAGAGCACTTTTAATTCTCCAGCCATCTCTTCATAGCCAACTTTGAAGTATGCATTTGGTCTTCTAAAAGATGATTAAGACACTTTGCCTTCTGTCACATTACAACTTCATTCTTGAGAAGTGACATGTGGTGAGGCACTATAAAAATAGACAGCACAGTAACAAATGGGCTCCCATGGTATCCATCCTTTGAGCCTGCCTCTTGAATTGACTTTCTACACATCAGTGAACATCCTCATAAAAACTTTAAATGATGCATTTGAAGTTTCTTATAAAACATGATCACCGAATGGTTCTCCTCCTGAATTGAAACTACTCAACTATTTCTGCTATCATCTATAGTAAGTTTACTAGAAATGTTTACAAAATATTTGTCTACCTTACTACTCCCAATTATGATGTTCTCTCTCCCTCTATCTCTGTCTCCCCCTTTCTCTGATTCCCTATCTTGATATGCCCCTCCCTCCCTCCCTCCCTCCCACCCTCCCTCCCTCCCTACTGACTGACCTGTGCTGATTTTCTCTACTATTACTTGCTCTGCTGCATGCAAACTTGACTCACTCTTTCTTAAGCTTGCCATGAATGTCTCAAATGTCTACATATCAGTTTTGTTGCCTTTGTTCTTCTTTCTCCAGTTTTCGTATAACTTAATGGTCCTTCAGTTATTTTAATTTAATTTCTAAATTTCCTCTGCTCTGTGGTCATCAGATTTCTGTCAATAATTCTCTATAAAATTTAACATCCCAAAATAATGTCATATGCATTATTAATGTGGAAGCATTTATAAAATCTTTGTTGGGCATACCTTATAAGTTATTACTAAACTTTAGCAGAATCTTCTATACAAAACAGCTACTTGTTGTGGAGGCCACATGAGACTAACAGTCTTAGTTTTCAACACCTGGAAGAGTGGTCAAATAAAAAAGATTTTTGAATGTCCAATATATGAGAATTTAAAGGTGATATTTTTCATTCATTAAAAAAAACTCTAATATTCAAGTTGGTTTGAGCATATTGGCTCTGATATCATTTGTCATCCATCAGCAATTTGCTTATGAGCAGGGGTAATGTGAGAACAATCCTTTTGTCAGTGTATTAACACTGGTATTTTGTAGAATTTTGTAGAGGCAAGTTCATGCAGAAAGGTATGATTTTTGCAGGTGCTGTTCTTTTTATAAGCCTCCATCTCCACAGTACTCTATCCTTAATAACCATTTTCACTATGGCACCCAAACAGGAAAAGTTACAGCAAGTGAAACAATGAAGAGAAAGTAATGATCATAAGGTTTCTAGTTGACCGCGACGTTGAAAAATCAGGCTTCAACCTAATCTGAAACAAGTTATAAATTCTTACTTTTGATTCTCTAGTTAAGATTCATACTTATTTCATTATAGGAGTAACACTAAGTGAAACACCACACTGTGTAATAGTCTCATACATGTCAATGAAATGTGTTTCTTAAGTGTGCAAATTTAAAATGATATATGTCATTGTTAGATTAGTTGGGTTAGTAATAATTGACATTTGGACTAGTTTCAATGGTAATATTATGTTTTTATTACTTATTTTCATTTTTAAATGCAGCATCATTTTAAAGGGGATATGATAACCAACACCTAATAAATGCAAAGTCATTTTATTCTTAGGATACTAGATGAAGGGTAAAATTTACTGGTAGCTCTTTTGTTCTTATAACAATGCACTAATCCATTTCATTTTAGTTATCTTGGTTGGTGCCTTAGGTTCAATCAATAGAAACATAGCAGCTATTTTTCGCAAAGAAGCAACCTCCAAGAGAACTCCATGCCTTACAAACTGAAAGAAGCATCATTATCATGGAAAAGATAAAACTAAAATATATAAAAGTAATTTTTGATGACTAATCTTAGCTTTTAACTTGACTGCATCTAAAATCAAACGATGTACTATGTTCTAGGACTGCTGTAAGAATCATTTTAATCCAGTCATTGACAGCAGGAAAACATCCTAAATCTGGACCATGCTCGGTGGTGGCGCACACAAAGGCATGGAAGAAGGAAACTTTAATTTCTGCAACCTTTCCTCCCTTTATCTGGCAATTTTCATGTATCCTGTTTCTGAAGCATTCCCTTAGTGTTATTAGATCCAAGTTATTTGGGATTCTAAAACATATTGATGATGGGAAGCTTTTCAGATTCGAGCACCATAATGGACATGCCAAGACATCTAGCACCATGAACTTAACAAATAACAGATCTTCTGCGACCCCAGTGTAGTGCAGCAATTGTTAGACTATCAGGATCACAACTTTTAAGACAATCTAATAAATACCTTTTAATGTATATGCTAATTTCATAAGATCTCTTCATTTAGAGACTGATACAGAAAAGAAGCAACAAACATAGATTTTTCCATTTAAAAGCCTGATTATGAAGAGCAATTTATATCACATTTTTCTGATTTCATTATTTTAAAGCCAAATAATAGATAGTTATAGAGAGAGAAATAAAAAATATATAAATTCATTCTCTTAACATTACCCATTATAGTAGAAACAGAAAACTAAATTATATCTGCATTGAAAAATAAATGATTGTGAGCGTTACTGAAGGCAATATAATTTTCAATTATATTACTTCAAATTCTGATCTTTCCAATTAGATATAATTATTTGTGAAACACAGCAAATGATAGTTTTAGAACAAATTCTTTTCTGGTTAGGTGCAATAAATATAAAGCATTCTTATCAAAATATATTTTCAGGTATTATTAAATGAATGCTTTCCTTAAATAAATCAATAATTCACACATTGTGTCTTATAATTAAGTAAAATTTTACCCATGTTAGCGTCATTAGACAAATATTTTGAAGAAAACCTATCTATTAGCACATTTTTATAGTGGATAATAAGCTGTGTAAGAGTCTTCTTGGTTACTGATAAAATACAGGGATTATAAAATGAAACTCTTACACGGTAATGAGAGTTCATTTTTGTTTTGTCCTTCATAACAAGGACTGAGGTGATAGAAAGAACAATTTTGGCAGAGCATGAACCAGTGCATCAAGTTGTATAACCATGTGTTCAATCATTGTTAGTAAAGAACTGACCAGATGAAAAGTTTTAAGAAATGATTTCCTCTAAAATCCAGCTGTATCATTGAGTGGCAATTCAAGGAGAAAAAGAAAATGTGTTGATTTTCATATAAATGTGAAAATGCATTGGAACTGATTCCTTTGTGCAAAATCATTTACATTCCTACTGGCATGGCAATATGTCTTGTAAATTTTTATGAAAAGAATTTAAAGCATTTTTCATGCCCAAGATGTCATAAATCCATATAACTAAAATATCTTAGAAGGATTAATCATCACATTACATATTCTTGACTAAATTTTGGAGGATATCTAACTTTGTTAAAATTCTATTACATAACTTAAACAACCTCAGTGTTAGTAAGAACAATACAAAACACTTTGGCTTTATAATCAATATACATACTAATGTGCCATGATTATTGAATATTATTAAAATTCTTCTGATTTTTATTTTATTAAATACATTAAAACTAAGCTTTATTTAATTGCTATGTATTTAATTGTTCAGGTTTCTGCAAACCTGTTAATATTTAAAAAATTCAACATACTTTTATATATTTTTATATCACTGTGCTTTCCTTACATTTTTGTGTTCCCTAGAGGTAGACCTCCCATATCATCCATTCTGGTAAAGACTGGGTTCATCTAAAGCATATTTGTGTTGAGATTTCTCATTAAAGTAGACTACTTTCTCAATATTTCTTGTGAATCATACATGATGCTGACACGGAGGCACATGTAATATGCCTTAGTTGCAGGATGTTTAAAAATATTTCCATGCCACTGTAGTATTTAAAAAAAATAATACAGGACCAATGAAATGGCTTGACAGGTAACATGCCAAGCCTGATGAACTGAGTTGGATCCCTAAACCCACATGGTGAAAGAAAAGGACCAATCATCACACTTTATCCCATGACCTCCACATGTGCTTCCTTTGGAAAGCATATACAAGCATGCACAGGGATTTAAATAAACAGAAGTAGTAAAATGAAAGGTATTATAGATGAGTATAAGGTTATATTGTAGGTAATTTCCCTGGAGTGGAGTTAAAGCTGTGGCCCACACTTACTTATCTAGACTTCAAAGCTGTCCCTTGAAAATTATTTTTCCCCTAAATTTTTTTTGGAAATTCTCTGCATTTACATTTCAGATGTTATCCCTTTTCCCACAATCCCATCCCTCCTCCCTGTCCCATTGGCTCTATAAAGGTGCTCCTTCTCCAACCCACCCTCTCCCACCTTGGCTTTGCCCTATGCTGGGAAAATGAGCCTTCACCAGACCAAAGGCTTTTCTTCCCACTGATGTAAGAGAATGCTATCCTCTGCTACATATGCATTTGGGGTCATGGGTCTCTCAGTGTAAACTCATTGGTTGCTGTTTTAGTTCCTGGGAGCTGTAGTGGTTTTGGTTAGTTGATAATTTTGTTCTTTCCATGGGGTTGCAGACCCTTTCAGCTCCTTCAGTCCTTTCTTTAGCTCGTTCATTTGGGTCCTCATGTTCAATTTAATGGCTAACTGCAAGCATTCTCCTCTGTATCAGTATGGCAATGGAAGAGCTTCTGAAGAGGCATCCATATCAGGTTCCTGCAGTAATTTTTATGGCAATCTGTATTACATCTAGGTTGAGTTTTCTACACCCTTTATCCACACAAGCTTGTAGAATTTCAGTTCATCACAAACATTTCAAAATTTGACTGCTTATAAAATGTTTGTGATTGTGCATGTGTGTGTGTGTGTGTGTGTGTGTGTGTGTGTGTGTGTGTGTGTGTGTGTGCTTTTATGTTCTTCTGTTTGGCTTCACTCTGAACATTAAGAACTGTTTCAAGGTTTAGCCTTACAATCACTTGAGAGTTTAATTGTACAGTATCTCTGATGCCCCTGCTATAGAGGGAAGCATATACTCTATTTTACTGTATTATAATGTTTTTTTCAGGAAAAAGTTTCGCATTCTTATACCCTCTATTGCTGTGTCTTCTAGGAACAATAATTTCTTCACAGAGATAATAAAATTATGTTTCTTTTAGAAAACTTAAGTACATAAAATCCTGAGAGAACATGCCTATTGGGAAGACATTATGTCAAAGGGAGAAAGCCCAGTCCATGAAGATGTTAGACTGTTACTATGAAATATACCATTTTTATAATTAGATAAAATCAATTTAATTAAAACTGAGGGCAAATTTTAGTTTATTTCTTAGCACAATTTTATTCAGCCTTGCTGCTTCTTTGGGATTCTTATCTATCCAAACATCATTGCTATATATTATCACATATTCCCAACAAACTTTTAAGGATACCTTTCTTCATGATACGCAGGAATACTTGATTCTTAAAATCAGATTTGCTCAGAAGTTACTTCTCCAAGATTGTCTAATCCCCATCAACCCAGGGAAATAAATGACTTCAATAGCAGTATCAATTTAATTCTTTCTAAGTTGGTAAACAAGGATTATCAGTGTAGGGCACTGGTATGTGCTTTACGATATCTTATAATTGGAAATAGCAGAAAGTAGAACATAAAAACATGACAGAAACAGAAACAAATATACAGGGGTTCTATTATATGTCATCTCTCTCTCCCTCACTCCCCTCTCTCTCTGTGCCTGTGCCTGTGCCTGTGCCTGTGTGTGTGTGTGTGTGTGTGTGTGTGTGTGTGTGTGTGTGTGTGTGTGGTGTGTTTGTGTGTGTGATATGTTACAGTATGTATGACGTCATCACTTATAAAAGCTGGTTTGCCCCTTCGATTATGCAAATACGACAGATTAAATTTATTTTGCTGACACAGATTCAGACAGCTATTTTACTTAGCTACTTTAATAGCTATTTTACTCAGCTATTTTAACTTAACTGAGAAATTAAGCAAAAGGGAATTAAAGTTTTATTTTCCTAACTTGTGAAACAAGCATAATAGTTCTTGCCTAATAAAGGCATTTCAGATTAGACTAATAAGTAAGCATTTGAGATTCAATGCATCCATTTTGTTAGGGTGTATTTATAAAAAAATTAAAGTATTGGTGTCAGGATTTGGTCAAGATGAGTTCATACTAATCAAAGCTGCATTGTTAGATATATAATGGATATGCATACTATATATTTTGAAATGTTCTCCATAAACAAATGCTCATAAATATTTAATACATTATACACTTCCATTATGTCTTTTTGAAGATATCTATTCCTTCACTTTTAGAATGAGAAAATGAAAGAAGGGGTGGTAATATAAAATATTAAATGTTGACAGTTGCACATTTCATGTGGTTCAATATAATTTCTCAAATTACAGTGTATTTTGAAATCAACATCAAATACACGTCTATTTTATTTATGATTTGTGCCTGAGATGAGCTATAGATTGCTGAATAAAACAAAAGAAATCAAAGCTTTGTAAAATATTAGATGATATGGGATTATTTTGTTGGCACTTATAAATTTTACAGACTGAGACAAACATCCTTAAACCATTTATTTTAACAAGCATTAAGTGAAGCAATTCTGTACCCTAACATGATATTCTAAATTAAACTTTTGCATCTCAAGTGACCTTTAGAGCAGTTTCACAGTTCATAAATTTGTGTGGTATTGCTTTGTGGAGTCATTTTAATGAATCTTGATTGCGTTGTAAATGCTGGTTTGCAGCCTTAACATGGAATTTTTAGTTCTCACTCTCAGTGCAGGAGCGAGGCTCATCTACCACATGAAGAAGTTGTCACCATGTTCATGAGATAGAAATAATCCCAGTAGTCTGGAGAATAGCTTGAGAAATTATTTATTGCTGCCATAGATAAAACAAAACTGAGGCTTATTATTTACATATATTTAAAACAAATTTAAGAGCTAAAGCAAATACCTAAGCAGTAATTTGCTAAAGTTGTAATGATATAAGGTTGAATGAGGTGGATACAACCCCCCCAAACAAAACAAAACAACAATAAAAACAAAAAATGTTAGGGTGAATGTTCTTGCTAGTTTAAGTCAACTTAGTACAATTTATAGTCAATTGTAAGGAGAGAATCTCAATGAAGAAAATGCTTCCATAATCATTAGATAGTAGGTAGACAAGTAGATTGCTTAATCAGTGGCAGATAAAAGAGACCATAACTTTTAATTGGTGGTTTGAGTCTACAGGAAGCAGGTTGAAGAATCTGTAAAGAATAAGCTGAGAAGTGGCATTGCTTCATGACCTGTGTCAGTTCTTATGTCCTGGTTCCTGTCCTGATTGAATGACTATTCTGACTGCCTTTAATGATAAAATGTGATGATGGGGATAAGTCAAATCAATCCTTTCTTCCACAGATTGCTTTGGCCATGGTGTTTTTGGACAGCAAAAGAGAACCCAACTAAGACAATGGACAACTTTGAGCTCTTCTAAGACTAAATGTTTCCATTTGTAGTATTGCTAATATTGAATAATTGTCAGATGGAATAAATGCCAGTCATTCTACATTTTTCATTATAATTTTATTTACTTGAAATATTGGCCTTTATTTCTGATGAAAATATATGGCAGTCTCTATGTTAATTAAATAGAACAAATTCTTTCACAACTTTATTCTCTGAGAAAATAAATACAATGTCAACTGGAGGAAAATACAAATACAAATTTTTTCCTGAACATGTCAAACTATGATGACATTAATTCAGATAAACAAAATAGAATAGACTGGTAGGTTCAACTTAAACCCTTATTTATTGTATTTTGTTTTATTGTTAATTTATAGGCATTCTTTACCTCATTAATAATAGTTTCTTTTCTGAAATTTCAGTTATAAGAAATGGTACTTTTGCATGAGTTTTATATATCAATATATTTCATATGTCATATTTTATATATATATATATATATATATATATATGTATATGTATAAACAAATCTTTTATCCCATTGTACATGATTTGATTTGTTGTTGATTTTCTTTCAGTATTGGTCATTTGGAATTGTCTTCCTACACATTTAGTTGAGAATTCTTTTCATCTTTTTAAATTTACTTAAGTCTAAATTGCCTGTCCATCTGTAGGAGTGAAGAAGTTAGCTCTCCTGTTCATGGATCAACAATTATCTGGAGACCAGCCCTGAAATTCTGGCTTATATGACACAACTGTATTTGCATCAACATTCCTGTGTAACGTAAGTTTCTACTGAACAATAGTGTCTGACTAACAACCTAGCTTTTAACAATGTCTGTCTGGTGCAATCTGGCAACTGTTCTAGAGTTCTTCTTAGCTATTCTGTTCATGGGTTCATTGCAACATTCTAATCTTAAAAATAGTATTTTTAAAATTTCTAATGTACACTTGGAACTTGAATGCTTTCAACTCTCCAAAGGTGCTATGCAACTTTTTTTTTGTAGTGACAATCTATATGCAAAATTTCTTCTGTTGTTACTACCAAATATTTGCTTAGAGGGTGAAGTGGTTGCTTTTGTTCATGATTGACAGGATTCTGTCAAATATAGTGTGTTTGAGAAAAGATATGGTGAATCAGATGGGCTCACAACTTGACAGCCAGGGAGCAGAGAAAGTATGTTTGAATGCTAGCATACTTTCTCTTTAGTATCTTTAGTTCATCTCAGACTTTACATTCAGGCTCTCATCTGTGACTAGGGGTTGCGAGAGCCTTTAAGTAATTTTGTCTAGCTATATCCCTAAAAACATACCCAGAGTTGTATATTACTAATACTCTAGTCCTTTTCCAAGTCACTCAAATAACAAACAAAATGAACTATCATACTATCCTGTGTTTTTTTTGTTGTATATTAAAATTACAATGTTAAAAATGGTATTTTCAGTCACTCCATAGAGTTTGACAGGGTAGAGGAATAGTGTATGTTCGATCCTAATACATCATATTTGTTCACTTATAAAGTAACTGATCATAGTTATACAATTTCATACTGTAGCTTTTAACACAGTTTTATATTGAACAATATTTCCTATCACCTACTCAAGAATATCAAAACAACAAAGAGAAAATAGTATTTCCAACAAACACAATATGAATTGCTTAATTTGGGTCATTAAAGGCCACATTGAAAATATGGCCTACATAGAAAAGAAATCGGCCATTAGAAATTATGCAAAATACCTTGATGTGTTTAAATTAGTTTTTATTATTCATATAGAACAAGTTATTCACTAGTCTTTAAGATTAAGTTTCTCTGTATAAGGGCACTATATTACATTATAAAATTTTATAAAATTTCCCGCCATAAAAAAGGCTAGTTGGCTCAAATCATTATATTTGTTAAAATTAATGCTTTACATAATTAAATTAAGAGATCCAATTTATTACATTGTTTAAAATTATTTTCAGTAATTTCTTGTTTAACATAGTAAATTAATGAAATAAAAACACAAATTAGTGTAATATATGGTGATTGACTTCTGCATTGCAGAAATAAGACTTTAGACAGATGTTTAATTAAGCATAACATTTGCTTACAAAAAATAACGTTTTTATATATTGGGTGTCAAACAATATATAATAGCATAATAGAGAAAATTATGCTGTGATTTAATGTAGTGATCTTTTTTTTTATAAACGACTTTATTTTGCAAAACAAAGATAAATGTAAAGATTTTAAACATTTTTTGCTTAAAATTATACATTTTTGTCAGTACTGTTTTTTCAGACATTAAAATAAATTTTACATAAAACCATGTGAATATGTTTTTTAGTCAGTACTTGATTTTTTTCAAGGGCTTGACAGTACGCATTGAAAACGTACTAGTTGCAATAAGCGTAAAGTACATGCAAAACAAAACGCAACACGGAAATAGTCAAAGTCTTCTTGTTTTGTGAATATATGTATATTTTTTGTTTTCTTTATTTCTTGGACTTCATACAGTCTGTGAGTTGTTTCTGGGGGAGTGCAAGCCTCTGGGGTTAGCATCCCACTATCAGTGACTGCATATTATGTCTGTTCTTTTGTGACTGGGTTATCTCACTCAGGATGATCTCTAGATGCAGCCATTTTCTTAAGAATTTGGTTAAGTCATTGTTTCTGGTGGCTGAGTAGTATTCCATTGTGTATATGTACCACAATTCTTGTATCCATTCGTCTTCTGAAGGACATCTGGGTTCCTTCCAGCTTCTGGCTATTATAAATAGAGCCACTATGAACATTGTGGTGCATATAACTTTGTTGTGTATTAAAGTGTCTCTGGGGTATATGCCCAGAAGTGGAATAGCTGGGTCTTCAGGTAGTGCTATATCCAATTTTCTGAGGTATCGCCAGACAGATTTCCAGAGTGGTTGTATTAGCTTGCAACCCCACCAACAGTGGAGAAGTGTTCCTCTTTCTCCGCAGCCTCGCCAGCATCTGCTGTCATCTGAGATTTGGATCTTGGCCAATCTGACTGGTGTGAGGTGGAATCTTAGGGTTGTTTTGATTTGCATTTCCCTGATGGCTAAGGATGTCGAGCACTTCCTGAGATGTTTTTCGGCCATTCGGTGTTCCTCAACTGAAAATGATTTGTTTAGCTCTGTACCCCATTTTTTAATAGGGTTATTTGATTCTCTGGTATCTAGCATTTTGAGTTCCTTGTACACCTTGGATATTAGGCCTCTATCTGATGTGGTGTTGGTAAAGATCTTTTCCCATTCTGTTGGTTGCCGTTTTGTTTTCTTGACGATGTCCTTAGCCTTACAGAAACTTTGCAATCTCATTAAGTCCCATTTGTTAATCTTTGACCTTAGAGCTTGAGCCATTGGTGTTTTGTTCAGGAAATTTTCTCCTGTGCCTATGTGTTCTAAGGTTTTCCCTACTTTTTCATCTAATAGTTCCAGTGTATCTGGTTTAATGTGGAGATCATTAATCCACTTACACTTGAGCTTTGTACAAGGAGATAAGAACGGGTCTATTTTCATTCTTTTGCATGTTGAGTGCCAGTTGGACCAGCACCATTTGTTGAATAGGCTGTCCTTTTTCCATTGAATGTTTACTGCTCCTTTGTCAAAAATCAGGTGACCATATACATGAGGGCTTATTTCTGGATCTTCTATTCTATTCCATTGATGCACCTGCCTATTTCTGTACCAGTACCATGCAGTTTTCCGCACAATTGCCTTGTAATATAGCTTGAGGTCAGGGATAGTGATTCCCGCAGATGTTTTTTTGTTGTTGAGGATGGATTTCGCTATTCTAGGTCTTTTGTTATTCCATATGAAATTGCACATTGATCTTTCCAATTCCATGAAGAACTGGGTTGGAATTTTGATGGGAATTGCATTGAATCTGTAGATTGCTTTTGGTAGGATGGCCATTTTTAAGATGTTGATCTTTCCAATCCATGAGCATGGGAGATCTTTCCATTTTCTGAGATCCTCCTCAATTTCTTTCTTTAGAGGTTTGAAGTTCTTGTCATACAGGTCCTTCACTTCCTTAGTTAGAGTCACACCAAGGTATTTCATAGTTTTTGTAACGATTGTGAAGGGTACCTTTTCCCTAATTTCTTTCTCCACATGTTTGTCCTTTGAGTATAGGAAGGCTACTGATTTGTTTGAGTTAATTTTGTATCTGGCCACTTTGCTGAACTTGTTTATCAACTGTAGGAGTTCTCTGGTGGAATTTTTGGGGTCACTCAAGTACACTATCAAGTCATCGGCAAAGAGTGATGTTTTTATCTCTTCCTTTCTGATTTGTATCCCCTTGATCTCCTTTTGCTGTCTAATTGCTCCAGCCAGGACTTCCAGTACTATGTTGAATAGGTAGGGAGAGTGTGGGCAGCCTTGTCGAGTCCCTGATTTTAGTGGGATTGCTTCAAGTTTCTCGCCATTAAGTTTTATGTTGGCTGTTGGTTTGCTGTATATTGCTTTTATTATGTTTAAATATGGGCCTTGGATTCCTGTTCTTTCCAGGACTTTTAACATGAAGGGGTGTTGGATTTTGTCGAATGCTTTCTCAGCGTCCAGTGAGATGACCATGTGATTTTGGTCTTTAAGTTTGTTTATATGGTGGATTACATTGATGGATTTCCTTATGTTAAACCATCCCTGCATCCCAGGGATGAAGCCTACTTGGTCATGATGAGTGATCTTTTTTATTCGTTCTATGCTTAGTAATCAAGCAACTGCTTCTATAGAAGCTTCTTGAGAAATAGAATCAAGCATAATACAGATTAAAAACTTGATGTTTTCTACTATAAACCACATATGATAGCAGGCAGAGTACAGACAATCAACCTTAATACCTCTTCAATTCTAGACCCATGTTTTCAAAGAAGATCAAGGGTATAGAATTCTCAACCATAATTTATTATATCATATTAAGGGAAACCACTACTTCCAAATATGTGAATGGTATTGTTCCTTTCAGAGAATACCCTTTCTACTCGGTTCTTAAGTATTCTTTACACAAATAGAATGCTTAACATGAATTTAGAAAGCAAAACCAATCACCTATGGTTTCAGTGAACTGTTATGAAGAGGTATAGAATAAGTCCTGAAAGATATATCAATAAAAAATTATATTATTACCCCACACATGCACAATCTTAGGAAACATTTTTGTCACTGAAGCTTCTCCTAAACTCTGCATGCTTAATTATATATATATATATATATATATATATATATATATATATATATATGATAAACAATGTAATGTTCACAATCTTAATATTTTGATATACCTTTTCTATGTATTCTTCAACATATGAAATGATAGAATAAATTTTGTTTTTTCCAATTTAATTTAAAACATAGATTAAGAAGATAGATATTTTGGCAATTTTTAAAAATAATTATATATTGGACATTCTCTGTATTTCCATTTCAAATATTATTCTTTTCTCTAAACCCCTACCTCCTTACCCCTCTACGTGCTTCAATGAAGTTGTTCCCACTCCCAACTAGATGCTCCACCTTAGTGCCTTGGCATTCTCATACACTGAAAAGATACATGCCTACACTGGACCAATGGCCTCTTCTCCTATTGATCCAGAAAATTCTATCCTTTGCTATGTATGCAACTGGAGCCATGTGTCTCTCCGTTTGTGCTCATTGGTTGGTGTTTTAGTGCCTGGAAGTTCTGAAGGGTTTGGTTGGTTGATAATATTGTTCTTCTCATGGGGTTGCAAAACATTTCAGCTCCTTCAGCCCTTCTCTTGCTCCATCATTGGGATCCCCATGTTCAGTCCAAAGGTTAGCTGCAAGCATCCTCAAATGTATCTATATGACTCTGGCAATGCATTTGCAGAGGCATCCATATCTGGCTCCTGCCAATTAGCACCTCTTGGTATCAGCAGTAGTTACTGGGTTTGGTGGCTGCATATAAGATGGATCCCCAGGTGATACAGTCTCTGAATTGTCTTTTCTTAAGTCCCTGCTCATCTATTTGTCCCTGTATTTCTGTCTGTGAGTGGTTTGTTCTTCCTTCTAGGAAGGACTGAGGCATCCACACTCTAGCCTTCCTTCTTTTTGAGCTTCATAAGATCTGTGAATTATTTCTTGGGTATTCAGAGCTTTGGTGGGTAGTATCTGCTTATAAGTACGTACATACCACAAGTGTTCTTTTGTGACTTGGTTACCTTACTCAGGATGATATTTTCTAGTTCCATCCATTTGTCTAGAAATTTTATAAAGTCATGGTTTCTGATAGCTGAGTAGTACTGCATTGTGTAAATATACCACAATATCTGTACCCAATTCCTTTGCTGAAGGACATCTGAGTTCTTTCCAGCCTTTGGCTATTATAATGAACAGGGTGAAGCATGCTTCCTTGTTATATATTGGAACATTTTGGGGTATATGCCCAGGAATGGAATAGTTGGGTCTTCAGGTAGGACTATGCCCAATTTCCTGAGAAATGACCAGAGTGATTTCCAGAGTAGTTGTACCAGCTTGTAATCCTACTAACAATAGATGAGTATTCATCTTTCTCCACATCTCTGTCAGCATCTTCTGTCACCTGAGTTTTTGGTCTTAGCCATTGTGTCTGCTGTTATGTGGAATCTCAGAGTTTTTATTTGCATTTTCTGATGACTAGGGATGTTGAGCAATTCTTTAGGTGTTTTTTCGCCATTCATTATTCCTCAGTTGAGAATTCTTTGTTTAGCTCTGTACCCCATTTTTAATAGGATTATTTGATTATTAAGTTCTCAGAAGCCTTATCCTGGATACTCAGAGGGGAATAAATGGGGACTCACACTTGGGCTTATAATGGAGAGCCTCCTGAGGCTCTTATGGGTGCTTAGCAGTCTACAAGCAGGCAGCGAATCCTGATAGTGGTGGCCCAGCTCTTTCTCTTGCCCAAAACAGTCACTTCTCTGGCAGTACTACACTACCTGTGCCCCAAGAGTTTCTAACAATCTCTCTCCAAATAATCAGTGAGGAGGAAGTAGGGACTCACCTGTGGACTCAGGATTCTGGATGTTTAGCAGTCTCAGGCCAGGAGGTGAGTCAAGATTAGCCAATTTTTAAGTTACGAATATTCTTATAATCATTGGAAAGGGAATATACTTTTTATTGGATATTCTCTGTTTTTATAATTCAGGTGTTATCCCCTTTCCACCAATCATGCCTCCCCTTCCCCTCACATTGCCTTCATGAAGGTGCTTGATTTCCCAACCTCCCTCTTCTACCTTTGCTCCTTGGCATATCCCTACTCTGGGAAAATGAGATTTCACTGGACCAAAGGCCTCTCCTCTCATTGATGATAGAGAATGGTATGCTCTACTGCATATGCACCTGGAACTATTTTTCTCACCATTACAACTCATTGATTGGTGTTTTAGTTCCCAGGAGTTGTGGTGGGTTTGGCTAGTTGATAATTTTGTTCTTCCCATGAGGTTGCAGACTCTCTCGGCTCCTTCAGTCCTTTTGATAGCTCCTTCATTGGGGGTCCTGTGTTCACTCCAATGGTTAGCTGCAAGCGTCATCCTCTGTATCAGTATGACTCTGGTAAAGTCTCTGAGGAGGCATCATATCAGATTCCTGCTAAGAAACACTACTTGACATCAGCCATAGTGCATGGGTTTAGTTGTATATGGGATGGATCCCCAGGTGAGGCAGTCTCTGGATGATCTTTTTCTCCAATCTTTGCTCCTCTACTTGTCCCATTATTTTCTCCCATGAGTGTTTTGTTCTTCCTTATAAGAAAGACTGAGGCATCAACCTTCTGGTCTTTCTTCACTTTGAGCTTCATATTTTCTGTGAATTTTTTTTGGGTATTCTGAGCTTTTGGGGCTGATATCTACTTATCAGTGAGTATATATCATGAGTGTCCTATTAAATCCAAAGAGATTTAAAACCAGAATCAATGTTATGAACATTCAGTGCCTTGGATGGCTTCTTGAGTTGTAATTTGAGCTGAGAATAAGTGTTAAAAACATGTTATAACATGATTATTTATCATTATTTAATAATAACTTTGCATGATACACATGGAACCAAACATCCAAACCAGTAAGAACTGGGCAAGGATCTGGAATTAAAAGCCATCTTCAGGTTCATAGTGAGTTGGAGATCAGCTTGAGCAATGATCTTTTCTAAGAAAATAAAGCATATAAAATTAAGAGCATCTCCTCTTCCTATTCAATATAGTACTTTAAGTCCTAGCCAGAGCAATTAGGCAACAAAAGGAAGTCAAAGAGATACATGTCAGAAAGGATGAAGTCAAAATATCACATTTTGCTGATGATATAATAGTATATTTAAGTGACACTAAAAATTCCACCAGAGATCAAATACCTCCACATAAATCCAAATACACTAAAACTATTAGAAGGAAATGTGGGGAAAAGCTTAGAAGACATATACACAGGGAAATTTTTCCTGAACAGAATAACAATGGCTTATTCTCTAAGAGAAAGAATTGACAAATGAGTCCTCATGAAACTGCAAAATTTCTCTAAAGCTAAGTACACTCTCAAAGACCAAAAGGCAGTCAACAGATTGGGAAAGGATCTTTACCAACCTTACATCTTATCAAGGGATAATATTCAATATACACAAAGAACTCAAGAAATTAGACTCTGGAAAATCAAGCAATCCTATTAAAAATAGAGAAAACAGATAGGGATGCCTCTTCAGGGGTTCTGCCAGAATCATGCAGCTGACCATGCTTGCACTAACCATCAAACTCAGTAGGGGACCTTGGTAAGGTTACTTGGGTGTGGGAAGGAATGAAGGAGCTGTAGGGGGTTACAGCTTCATGGGAAGAACAACATTGTTGACCTACCAAATCCTCCACAGTTCACATGGACTAGATCACCAGGCAACAAGCACACATTGAGAGGCCCATGGCTCCAGTTACATATGTATTTGAGGTTAGCAGTGTCTGGCATCAAGGTGAGAAGTGTTCTTTGGTCCAAAGAGGACACATTTTCCCAATGTAGGGGAATGACAAGTCATTGAGTGAAGAGAGTGTTTGGGAGAGCTAGTGAATCTTTCTGAAGACAGTAGAGGAGGAGGAAAGATGGGAGCAGGGTGTACAAAAGGGATAACATTTCTAATGTACATACAGAAAGTATCTAATAAAAATGCATTATAGAGCTAAACAAAAAATTCTCAACTGAGAAATACCAAATGGCTGAGAAGCACCTAAAACAATGGTCAACATCCCTAGTAATCAGGGAAATGCAAATCAAAACAATCCTGAGATACTACCTTATACCAGTCAGAATGGCTAAGATCAAAAACTCAGGTGACAGCAGATGCTAGCAAAAATATAGAGAAAGAAGAACATTTTTCCACTATTGGTGGGGTTATAAGCTGGTACTACCATTCTAGAAATCAGTCTAGCAATTCCTCCTCCAAAAATAGGACATAGTACTATCTGAAGACCCAGCCATTTCCCTCTTGGGCATATACCCCAAAGATACTCCAACATATAACTAGGACAAATGCTTTACCATGTTCATTATAAGAGCCAGAAGTTAGAAATAACCCAAATGTCCTTCAACAGTGGAATGAATACAGAAATTGTGGTGTATTTACACGATGCAGTACTACTCAGCTATTAAAGTCAATGAAATTCCTAGGCAAATGAATAGATCTAGAGACTATTGTCCTGATTGAGGTAACCCAGTATCATAGAACCACACGTGGTATATACTCACTGATAAGTAGATACTAACCTCAGGAAGCTCAGGATACCCAGGAAACTATTCACAGACCTTATGAATCTCAAAAAAAAAAAAAAAGGGAAGGCCAAAATGTGGATGCCTCAGTCCTTCTTAGAAGGGAGAACAAAACAGTCAAAGAAGGAAACACAAGGTCAAATAGAGGAGCAGGGATTGAAGAAAAGATCATTCAGAGACAGCTTCATCATGGGATCCACCCCATATGCAGCCACCAAACCCAAGCACTATTGCTGATGCCAAGAAGTATTTATTTGCAGGAACAAGATAGGGATGCTCTCTTAGGGCTCTGCCAGAGTCATATAGATACAGCTGAGCCTGCTTGCAGTTAACCATTAGACTGAACATGGGTACCCCAATAATGCTGCTAAAGAAAGGACTGAAGAAGCTGAAAGGGATTGCAACCTCATTGGAAGAACAACATTATCAACCAACCAAACACCCCAGAAGTCCCAAGGACTTTAAACTCCAACCATTGAGTACACATTGAGACACCTATGGCTCCCGTTGCATATATAGAAGAAGATAGCAGTGTCTGGCATCAATGTGAGAAGAGAGGCCTTTGGTCCGGTGAGGGCAAGTTTTCCCGATGTAGGAGAATGCCAAGGAACTGCAGTGGACAGGGTAGTTGGTAGCTAGTGCACCTACTTGGAAATGTATGGGGGTAGTGGGTATAGCCGTGGGGAGAGGGAAGCAGATAACATTTCAAAGGTAAGTACAGAAAATATCTAATAAAAATACTAAGGACAAATAAATTTTTATTATTTTGTCTAGTTTGTGCATGTTAGGGGGGCTGTGCATGCACACATATGGGTATATGTTTTTGCTTTTGTTGTTACTATTGTGTGGGTAAGGTATTACTGAGTAGATCAGGCACACACCTGTGACTCACTATGTCATCTACACTAGTTTTCACTAATGGATAATATCTCTTTCCAAGTTTCACACATTCTAGGCTAATAGGTATGAACCATATCTATAAAGTAGCTTGCTAATTATAAACTAATTTTTAATAGAAAAGTACCCTTCTATTGAGGAAAGACAAGTGTATTTACAATATGCCATTGTTAGAGGGTATAATTTGACCATGAGACTTCCAAAGCAGCTGAATTCCAGAGATTTATAAGGGAAAAGAAACATTGCAAGTATGTTTCTGATACAGAAGATACATTTGAACATGACAGAAACACTTAAGGCTGAGTACCGGACCTTGTCCTCCATCTGGAAGGAATAATCAGTTTGTTTTTTTGTTAAAGTCAGAAGGCTCATTTTAGAAGGGAGAGGGTTTGAGGAATCCCACAATAGGGCTTCCAGAAGTCTGTTTAAAAACAGAGTCTCAAGGTTCTGATTGAGAAACATAGTGTTGCCAAGCAGTCCCAGGTCCACTGCAGATCCACCCCAAACTGAAAGCCGCCTCGGCCCTCCGTCTTACTAAGGACTGAGCCTCTCATGTCTTCTTAGGTCCAGTGTTCTGAAATCAGACTGCTGAAAGGGGATGCTTGCTGTAGTACAGTCATGTCTACAGAGGAGTTACATGGTAGACTCTTGCTGTTATCAGAGGATACCTCACCGCTGTTAATGATACAGGCCAAAGCCTGTCGTAAATCGTAAATCATAAAACTTACACAGGCCAGTTTGCAAAGCACAGCATTGACACTTCAGGAAAGGTGTGACTTTTTGAGGAACATCAGACACAATGCCAGGTATTTTATTATCCCATGAACTAGTGAGGTAGGATTCTCCACTTACCGACTTTTCACAGGTTACACCATGATGTAAGTAAGGAACATGACAGTAATCCAGAAGAATGAACCATCCCACTATGAAACAGGCCTTCCTTCTGTAGACAGGCAAGGCTGGGGATTCTCCTGGCACTGAGAGATTTGACTAAAAACAACATTGTAGTGTCTTGTAGAAATGGTTTGTAAATAAATACAATTGCAATTATAATTTTATGCATTAAAAAGCTTCATCGAGACTGTTAAAAATAAATAGTGCAATCGTTAGTGATAAGATAAATAGTACTGTGTCTGACGAAGTGCTCCCATGTCCCACAGGAACGCTAAAAGCCCAGGCAACAGGAGAGACCATCACTGCTCCTGTGGGCAAACCAGCAACAGACGGGAACGGCACGATTCCCCAGCATTATGTTTAGTCATAATGAAAGAGCTTTGACATTGTCAACAGGGGCGTCTTCCTTCCTAACTCAGTGGCACAGCGAGGGAAGCAGAAGCGGCGCATGCTGAGTTTTGGATATTACAATAAAACCGAAAATAAGAAGAAAAAAATCAAGATTAAATAACCAGCCCTTCTCACAATCACAGAATGAGCCTTTAACATGTTACACACCTTCAACATCACCATAAGCTATGAGAACAAGGTGGGAAACTATGGCCAAATTTCATAATGAACTCAACAAAAAAAACTACCTCATGGCATGGGAGAACTCATGTGCTGTGAATCATTTAGGATGTCAAAAGGCCGACTCCGATAGTCTCTGTAGCAGACTACTCCATGGCCAGAACGCTCTCTGCTCAGCTTCTACATGGGACAGCTTGTATGAACATACTCAGGCCACACTTGAGAGATCTGCGCCTCCAGGGTGTTACAGAGTCAAGAAAGAACGTGGTCAGCTATGATTGAGGAAGTAACAGCTCAGAATGACTTCTGTGTATTTCAAAAAAGACTATCTAGTTCATTTTTATCTGGCTCCAAAATATTAAGATTCAAAGGGACCACAAAAGTTTTATTTTATCCATGTTTACAAAAAAAAGTGATTCACACATGAAACTGGGCTTCCTTGGGCTGATACATGGAGACGACATAATCCAATCCAATCCAGGCATCATTATTAGAAATCCAGCACACCTAGACATATCTCGGCCATCACAATGGACATTATGAAAAAAAAAAATCAAATGCCTATTGGTGTTTCTGAATCTTACAAAAAAAAAAAAAAAAAAAAAAAAGTAACAGGCACCACGGTTCTCTCTGAACAGCTGTCTCTCACACTGCAGAGAGAATAAGAAACAGACTTCTGCAGTCACTAAGATCGGAATAGGCTGTATCCTCTCCATCTCTGGATCTCAGACCCCGTAAGCCTGCCGCTGCTCCTGCCACAGCTGTGGAGACTTTGGAGGGCACACATTTTAAACTTCTGTAAGGAACTTTATACGGTAGTTCATGAAATTTAACTTTGTGCTGAATAGTCTTCAAAAGGGTTTTATAAATAATACAGTATGTAAATTCTTCAGTTCCCTTGTTGTTATACCATATTGTTGCTTTCTCCAACCTTGTCTACGAATGATCTGATTCCAGGTAGATTTAGGAGGGACCCAAGGACAGGCACTCTTCTGATAAAGCCAACGACCACTGGAAAAAAGGCCCTGAATAAGAGAAAGAATCCATAAATTTCGAAGATCATGTTTATCAAAGGCCAACCAATAAGGACCACGAACACACCACCCAGGAAAAATCCAGTGGCTTTCACTTTGTGCTTCTGGAAGAAGAATCTGAATGTTCTTTGTAGACCAATTACAAAAGCCAAACCAGCCACAAACAGAACATTCCCAATAGCCAGCAGTGCTTTGTCAAAAAAGAGAATCATTCGAAAGAACAGGAAAAACACTCCAAATCCTGTTTAAGCCCATGCCAATTTTCTGTGTATCCGTGAGGGAAATCATGGCGGCGGCGGTGGCGGCGGCTAGGACCCCGGTGCCTCGGGGCCCACGCTGCGAACCCTAGTCCAGAGAAGAGCCTAGGCAATGCCGCCCGGGCCCGAGCCACCACGTCTTCTGGAAACATGCCTGTAAACTCATTTCTAAACTGCTGTTAACTACTATGCAAAGGAGAGTACACGCAATTAAATCTAATATATATATTAATGATAATATATGTTAATGATAGGAACTGGAATGTATATATATGTATATGTATGTATATATATATATATATATATATATATACACACACACACACAATGCACTGATACTCATATATATATATATATATATATATATATATATACATTCCAGTTCCTATTATCATTATCTGGAAGAAGCAACTTCAGAGTGGAAAAGTTTGGTTTGTCTTAGGCTTATTTTAATATGGGCTGGGATATGGAGGCAGACATAAGAGCTAGAGTGGCTTTGGATGTAGAATTGTTAGTATATTGTAACACTTCACATTCTAGCAGATCAAGACACAAAGAAACTAGGTCCGAAGGTAGTTAGGCTGTGATGATCAAAGGCCCACTCCAGTTACCCATCCCAACAAACAAGTACCAGAAGCCAGAAATACCAGTCTGGATATGTTCGTTGTCATAAGTCCATGGAAAATATTTCACCTTCAAGCTACCAAGATTCAACACATACATGTGATCTTTGAGAGTGTATTTCAGTTATCCTTGCTTTTGTCTTTTTTTTTTTAATACAGGGAATGAGCTGGCAAATTGTTTTTAATATAGTGAATGTAAATACTTCTTTTGAAAAAGGTATTCGCTCTACAAGACTGATGACTCAACTTTGATCCCTAGAATGTATGGAAAATAATGGTTGGAGTCAATTGACTACACAATGCTCAGCTTGGATCTTCTGTTGTATGAGAGACTTTTCTGGGAGGAAATATCAGACACATTTTTATTTTCACCAGAGATGTAATTATGACTGACCAAGAACAAATACCATCAAAGTCTAGCTCAACCTGGGTGACAGCTCACAAAAGCTAAAAAGCAGAAGCGCACTGCACACCTGTAGACAGCTAAATAGATGGAAATACCCTCTCTGGCAGGCTCAACTGGTCTAAGGGTCTCCTAGACAGTTAGTACATCTGTATTAGTTTTTTTCCATGCTGTTTGGTTGGAATCTGCTTTTGGTTGGAGTCTGGAATATGCTGGGTTTGTCTTGAAGTCTGTTTTGCAGCTTCTCTTGTCTGAAAGTAGTCCTAAGCAATGTATATCATTACTTTTGGGGAGAGAGGGACCCAGCAAATTTGCTCAATTTCAGGAATATCCTGAAGTCATGTTGAGCTCTTTCATTCCTTTCTTTAAGATCTACCCTGTAGGATAAAACATTCCAATCTCAGGAAAAACCATTACACAAACCCTCTTTTGTTTCTATGGAATATGTTCCCACACACATTATGATAATAATATACTAAAAATCAAGTTCTTCAAGCAAATATTTCTGGTTTAATGTACTTTATTTTTTTTAAATATTCATTGAACCTGCCTACAACTTTAGGGATCATAGGTATATGCATAAGTATATACATATATATCACAAGGATATTTCTGGTTGCATGTATATGTGTATGTTGGATTCTTTTCTGCTAAAGTGCCACGGTTAGAGTCCTGTAGAAAGAGGGATCCTCATTTGAAGTCATCAGATTGGCTTGTAGACATATCTATGAAGCTTTTTGTTGATTGATGATGAATGTGGAAGGAGTAAAGCTACTTTGGAAGTGTCATCTCTGGGCAGGGCGTCCTAGGTTGCATAAAAAGGGAGGTTAAACTAGCCATGAAGAACAAGCCAATAAGCAGCATTTGTCTATGCCCTATACTTCAGCCATTTCTTTCTGCTGGCTGCTTCCCTGAATGAGTTCCTCTATTGGCTGCCCTCATTGATGGGTATCAAATAAAATCCTCTCCTTCACAAGTTAGTTTTAAAACGTATTTTATATAGCTTTAAATTATAGTATACATAACATCTCTTCCTCCTCTTTTCTTTCTTTAATATTCTCATGTTTCCTCCTGCCTTTGACTCCTTACATGTACACCTCTCTGACCTATATTAGAAAATTAATAGCTTTTTCCCTTGATTTTATGTATATATGTATGTATGTATGTATGTATGTATGTATGTATGATACATATACCACACACACATACACACACGGTCTGGTAGCTTTATATATTTTAAATATTGTTTTTGAGAAAATTAAACATGCATGCACTCCTAATCCAATATTTAATTTAATAAAGGAATAATAATAGTCATTACAAGAGTTTCATGATTAGCTTATCCACACCTCAGATAGATGTTTAAAACTGTCATAATTTAAAACAATAAACATTCTGTTACCACAATAGTGTGAGCAGAAATTAGTGTAGGTTCTGGTAAAACAGGTTGTTGTTGCTGTTCTTGTTGTTTTTACATGTGTTTCCAGTGGCCCCTTAAATAATATTAATCTGGCGTACATGTTCTTCTGGGTAACACTTCATTTATTGGATGCCCTGGTAGGGTGTACGAAACCTGAGCTAGTGTGTTAAGCACCTATAGGTGCACCCTTCATGTGACTGTCAAATAATCCAACTTCTTATGTGCACATTAAGATTCTTAGGGAGAATGTTCCAAGAACTTTTGCTCTTCCCCAGTAACTTTTGTACTTTATATGTTAGTTTCAGGAATTTTCAATGTGCATTTTAATTTTCCTTAGAGCCTTGGTATTGTTTTAAAATTGATTTTCCCAAGATTTTATGTATAGCTTTACTTGACTTTGCACTTTTATTTTTCTTTTTGAATCCAAAATCATTATAGATGAGAAATATTGCCTGTATAAAAATATGATCTGTTAAGAAACATTGATCTACTGCTGGTGGTGTTGTAAAGTGATACAACCACTCTGGAAATCAGTCTAGTGGTTCCTCAGAAAAATGGACATACTGCTACCTGAAGACCCAGTTATTCCACTTCTGGGCATTTACCCCAGAAACGCTCCAACACACAACAAAGATACATGCACCACAATGTTCATTACAGCTCTATTTACAATAGCCAGAATCTGGAAAGAACCCAGATGTTCTTCAGTAGATGAATGGATAGAAAAATTGTGGTACATTTAAACAATGGAGTACTACTCAGCTATCAGAAACAATGACCTAACGAAATTCGTAAGAAAATGCATGCATCTAAAGAATATCATCGTGAGTGAGATAACCCAGTGACAAAAGAACAGACATAATATGCAGTCACTGATAATGGGATACTAACCCCAGAAAGCTATGAACACCCTAGAAACAACTCACAGACCGTGTAAAGCTCAAAAAATAGAATATATTTTAATTAAAGTAGAACTGTATCACATCCCCCTTTCCTCTCTACAGCTCTTCCTAGTCTCTCTCCTATCCCCTCAAATTAATACCATCATTTCCTATATTATTGTTACATATGTGTCTGTGTGTGGGGGGGGTGGTGGGTGGGTGTGTGTATGTACCCACAAATACTTAATTACAACCTTAATAAATGTATCCGAAAAACAGACCAACAAAGAGAGGACTGTTAGAATTTAGGGACTAGGGAGAGAAAAGAGAGGAAGAAGCAGAATCTCCTTGAGAGGGTCGTGGGATGAACCAGCCAGATTGGGTCTGGGGGAATAGAGATAAAATATAGCTTGAAAAGGATGTTGACCTTCAGACCAATCTCACTTATGAACATTGATGCAAAAATACTCAACAAAATCCTTGCAAACCGAATCCAAGAACACATCAAAACCATCATTCATCATGACCAAGAAGGCTTCATCCCTGGGATGCAGGGATGGTTTAACATAAGGAAATCCATCAATGTAATCCACCATATAAACAAACTTAAAGACCAAAATCACATGGTTATCTCACTAGACGCTGAGAAAGCATTTGACAAAATCCAACACCCCTTCATGTTAAAAGTCCTGGAAAGAACAGGAATCCAAGGCCCATATTTAAACATAATAAAAGCAATATACAGCAAACCAACAGCCAACATCAAACTTAATGGCGAAAAACTTGAAGCAATCCCACTAAAATCAGGGACTCGACAAGGCTGCCCACTCTCTCCCTACCTATTCAACATAGTACTGCAAGTCCTGGCTGGAGCAATTAGACAGCAAAAGGAGATCAAGGGGATACAAATCGGAAAGGAAGAGATAAAAACATCACTCTTTGCCGATGTAATGATAGTGTACTTGAGTGACCCCAAAAATTCCACCAGAGAACTCCTACAGCTGATAAACAAGTTCAGCAAAGTGGCCGGATACAAAATTAACTCAAACAAATCAGTAGCCTTCATATACTCAAAGGACAAACATGTGGAGAAAGAAATTAGGGAAAAGGTACCCTTCACAATAGTTACAAAAACTATTAAATACCTTGGTGTGACTCTAACTAAGGAAGTGAAGGACCTGTATGACAAGAACTTCAAACCTCTAAAGAAAGAAATTGAGGAGGATCTCAGAAAATGGAAAGATCTCCCATGCTCATGGATTGGAAAGATCAACATCTTAAAAATGGCCATATTACCAAAAGCAATCTACAGATTCAATGCAATCCCCATCAAAATTCCAACCCAGTTCTTCATGGAATTGGAAAGATCAATGTGCAATTTCATATGGAATAACAAAAGACCTAAAATAGCGAAATCCATCCTCAACAACAAAAAAACATCTGCGGGAATCACTATCCCAGACCTCAAGCTATATTACAAGGCAATTGTGCTGAAAACTGCATGGTACTGGTACAGAAATAGGCAAGTGGATCAATGGAATAGAATAGAAGATCCAGAAATGAGCCCTCATGTATATGGTCACCTGATTTTTGACAAAGGAGCAGTAAACATTCAATGGAAAAAGGACAGCCTATTCAACAAATGGTGCTGGTCCAACTGGCACTCAACATGCAAAAGAATGAAAATAGACCCGTTCTTATCTCCTTGTACAAAGCTCAAGTGTAAGTGGATTAAAGATCTCCACATTAAACCAGATACACTGGAACTATTAGATGAGATAGTAGGGAAAACCTTAGAACACATAGGCACAGGAGAAAATTTCCTGAACAAAACACCAATGGCTCAAGCTCTAAGGTCAAAGATTAACAAATGGGACTCAATGAGATTGCAAAGTTTCTGTAAGGCTAAGGACATTGTCAAGAAAACAAAACGGCAACCAACAGAATGGGAAAAGATCTTTATCAACACCACATCAGATAGAGGCCTAATATCCAAGGTGTACAAAGAACTCAAAAAGCTAGACACCAGAGAATCAAATAACCCTATTAAAAAATGGGGTACAGAGCTAAACAAATCATTTTCAGTTGAGGAACACCGAATGGCCGAAAAACATCTGAGGAAGTGCTCGACATCCTTAGCCATCAGGGAAATGCAAATCAAAACAACCCTAAGATTCCACCTCACACCAGTCAGATTGGCCAAGATCCAAAACTCAGATAACAGCAGATGCTGGCGAGGCTGCAGAGAAATAGGAACACTTCTCCACTGTTGGTGGGGTTGCAAGCTAATACAACCACTCTGGAAATCTGTCTGGTGATACCTCAGAAAATTGGATATAGTACTACCTGAAGACCCAGCTATTCCACTTCTGGGCATATACCCCAGAGACACTTTAATACACAACAAAGTTATATGCACCACAATGTTCATAGCGGCTCTATTTATAATAGCCAGAAGCTGGAAGGAATCCAGATGTCCTTCAGAAGACGAATGGATACAAAAATTGTGGTACATATACACAATGGAATACTACTCAGCCACCAGAAACAATGACTTAACCAAATTCTTAAGAAAATGGCTGCATCTAGAGAATATCATCCTGAGTGAGATAACCCAGTCACAAAAGAACAGACATAATATGCAGTCACTGATAGTGGGATGCTAACCCCAGAGGCTTCCACTCCCCCAGAAACAACTCACAGACTGTATGAAGTCCAAGAAATAAAGAAAACAAAAAAATATACATATATTCACAAAACAAGAAGACTTTGACTATTTTTATGTTGCGTTTTGTTTTGCATGTACTTTACGCTTATTTCAACTAGTACGTTTTCAATGCATACTCTCAAGCCCTTGAAAAAAATCAAGTACTGACTAAAAAACATATTCACATGGTTTTATGTAAAATTTATTTTAATGTCTGAAAAAACAGTACTGACAAAAATGTATAATTTTAAGCAAAAAATGTTTAAAATCTTTACATGTATCTTTGTTTTGCAAAATAAAGTAGTTAAAAAAAAAAAAAAAAAAACAGACATAATATGCAGTCACTGATAGTGGGATGCTAACCCCAGAGGCTTGCACTCCCCCAGAAACAACTCACAGACTGTATGAAGTCCAAGAAAATAAGAAAACAAAAAAATATACATATATTTACAAAACAAGAAGATTTTGACTATTTCCATGTTGCGTTTTGTTTTGCATGTAGTTTACGCTTATTGTAACTATTAGGTTTTCAATGCATACTGTCAAGCCCTTGAAAAAAATCAAGTACTGACTAAAAAAATATATTCACATGGTTTTATGTAAAAATTAATTCAATGTCAGCAAAAACAGTACTGACAAAACTGTATAATTTTAAGCAAAAAAATGTTTAAAATCTGTACATTTATCTTTGTTTTGTAAAATAAAGTCGTTAAAAAAAAAAAAAAAAAAAAAAAAAAAAAAGGATGTTGAGTTTAACTCCAGAATATCAGAGGGGAGTTTTTGCTTGCTACAGGAAGGATTAGAAATGCCCAGCCTTTAGCTATCCAAGGTATATCAAAATTAAGTGGTAGGTGTGTGTGTGTGTGTGTGAGAGAGAGAGAGAGAGAGAGAGAGAGAGAGAGAGATTGAGAGAGAGAGAGAGAGAGAGAGAGAGTGAGAGAGAGAGACAGAGAAAGAGAAAGAGACAGAGAGAGACACAGAGAGAGACAGAGAGACAGAGATGGACAGAGAGATTTTGTATGTGTATGTGTGCTTGTATTTTATTCATGAAACCAGAGAGCTCTTGGGGAGGGTTATATGCTTGTGTGACCTGCCAGGAACAGAGTTAGGTAACTAACTACCACTATATATGTCTTCCATGTAGATTCTACAATCAATGCTGAAGGGAGACCTACATTCAAAATCACTTGCAGGTCATACCATAGCCAAGATTTGTGGGATACATACAAGAATTCATAAGTGGATTTAAAATGATGCTCAATGGTAAGGAATATGTCTCTGTGGACCAATAGAGAAGCTACCCAGTATTTACATGGCCATGGAATGGTCAAACTCTAAGAGGAAGAAGCAAGGAAGAAAGGAAGATAGGGGTAAAGGAAAGAAAGAGAGATAGTATGATAAAGTGTGGGAAAGAGGAGGGAAGGGAGTAAGGAAGAAAGAAATTTGCTTGCAAGTTTTAATTTATTGTAAGAAAACTGACATGTATATAAATAGTATTTAGAGCACTTTCTCGGCAAATATGCAAATATTACCTTTATTTAACTTTTACTTCTGGAAAACAGCATTGCTGTAAATAAAAAATTACTCATTTATATAGTAAATGTACAAGCAAGAGTTTCCTTAGGATGAAGAATCCTGAGATAGTCAGAAAATATTGATGGCTGTACATTACCAGAAAGAGCATACAGACATTGAAGAAGAAGTTGGAAGGCAAGAATGTTGTCTGGGTTGTTACCAGAAAGAACATGAATAATAGTAATAAAAATAATCAGCTTTGGAAGCTCTGAACACTTCAGAAACAACTCACAGACTATATGAAGTTCAAGAAAAACAAAGGACAAAAAAAAAAAAAAAAAAAAAGAAAATGAAAAACCATTTTGCTTAATCTTTACACACCAAGAAAACTTTGACTATTTCCAGGTTACATCTTGTTTTACATGTACTTTATGCTCATTGTAAGTAGTAAGATTTTAATGCATGCTATCAAATCTTTAAATCAACTACTGACAAAAATGTTTTTGTATACTTTTATGCAAAAATGCTTAAAATCTGTACATTTATATTTGTTTTTTTTAAATAAAGTTTTTCAATAGAAAAAAGAAAAAATAAAAAATTGTGGAGTGAAATTTGATTTTTTAATAATGATGACATTTTTATGATCCATTTATTTGTTTACTACCCAAGTTGCTTATTTTTTTAGCCTTAAAATAATCACTTAGACTTTAAGGACTTTAAGTGCTAAACCTAAGCACTTCTTAGAATTAAGCTCCTCTTGTAAGTGGTAGTTGAATGAGTCACTTGCCCTTCTTACAATCTTTGCATCTCACAGTAGTTTTTATCTTCAAATCAGCTGGTGCTTTAGAAAGCCTTATCTTATTACCCACTGTCTCCAGAGATTTCTGAAGTTAGCCACATGTTCTTCCTCTAAATCTGGCTTAATTTCCCAAGCTCATATACAAAAATCAGAAGTGACTTTCTTGGAACAATTCTCATTTCCTGCAGGAATAGATTACTATGAGAGTATGGTGACCGTATTAGTTGGTTCGAAGAGAGAAATATATATACATATGTGTGTGTGTGTGTGTGTGTGTGTTTTGTAATGTGAGACAGAAATATTGGGTATCCTGTATGTGATCACAGATATGTCAACACCCAAGAACAATAAGATAATTTTATTAAACCTGCAGAGGTAGACTAGGGAACAATGGGTTCTTTAGTAATTTACTAAATGAATATTTGTGGGTGCTCTTTGGAGTTATTTTTACACATTATGTTATTTGAGGAATACTCCTCCATGGCTGGTGGGTTTGCAAACTTGTATAACAACTCTGGAAATCAATCTGGAGATTTCTCAGAAAATTATAAATAGATCTACCTGAAGACCCAGCTGTACCACTCTTAGGCATATACCCAAAAGATGCCTGACCATGCCACAAGGGCATGTGTTGTACTATGTTCTTTGCAGCCTTGTTTATGACAGCCAGAAGCTGAAAACAAACCATATATCCCACAACAGAAGAATAGATACAGAAAATGTGGTACTTTTACACAATAGAATACTACTCATCTATTAAGAACAAGGACATCCTGAATTTTGCAGACAAATATATGCAACTAGAAAATAACATCCTGAATGAGGTAACTCAGACCCAAAACATCACACTCACTAATAAGTGGATATTAGCCAAAAAGAAAATAAAAGAAAGAAAGCAAAAACAAAAAAAGTACAGAATATACAATCCCTAGAACTCCAAAAGGTTAACAAGCTGGGGACCCAAGTGAGGATAACTCAATCCCACCTGGGAGGGAGAAGAAAGAAATCACAGGAGGGGGAAGGGAATGAGGGAACTGGGAGAGAAAGAAGACAGGGAAGGGAAGAGGGGAACATGATCTGGTACTGGGGGGAAGACAGGACTGAAACACTAAGGGCCAGCAGAAAGAATAGAAACAGGCAACCTCATGAGGTAGGAGGTGAGTAGGGGGGACTCCCAGAATGAACCAGAGACCTGGGAGCTGAGAAATTCTCAGGACTCAAAGGGAGGGGCCTTAGATGAATACTCTACAGGGGAGAGAGGGAACTTGTAGAGCCCACCTCCAGCAAAAAGACAAGACATCAAGTTAGGAATGGGGTTGCCATCCTACAGTAAAAAACTCTGACTCAAAATTGTTTCTGCCTGAAAGAACTACAGGAACCAAAATAGAGAAGAGCATGATAAAAAGGAGGTCCACCATCAGGTCCTAAGTGGGATCCAACTCAAGGAGACCCCAAGGCCTAACACTATTACTGAGGCTATGAAGTGCTTATAAAAAGAGACCTATAATGACTGCCTTCTGAAAGATCCAACAAGCAGCTGAAAGAGTCATATGCTGATATTTGTATTAAACAAATGAACAGAAGCTGATGACCCTTGGGGTTGAATTAGCTAAAACCTGGAAGGAGCTGAGGAGGAGGGTGACCCTGTAGGAGGACCAGCAGTCTCAATTAACTTTAACCCCCAAGACTACTGACCAAGCAGCACACACCAGCTGATATGAGGCCCTCAACACATATACACCAGAGGACTTTGAGGTCTGGTTTCAGTCAGAGAAGATGCATGTAACCCTTGAGAGATTGGAGGCCACAAGGAATGGAGAGGTCTGGTGTGGTTGGTGATGTGGGGGAAATCTTTGTGGAGACAGTGCAGGGAGATATGGAATGTGAAGCACTCAGAGGGTGGACTGGGAGGAAAATTTGGAGTGTTAAAAAAAGAGATGAAGTAAAAATTTTAAAATACTATCTTTATGTCAGTTTTGTTTTAGATACAGGATACAGCTCAGAGTCCAATCGTTTCAGCCACATTTACATAAGAGACACCACATAGCAGATGGTGCACCAAATGTAAAAGTGCTTTAGATATGAAGACCATGAGCTCTGAGATATGATTCCCTCTGAAATCTGCCCCTGGGACTCATTCACTTTGTGGGCTTGATACATATTTTGTTTTCTATTTTGATCTTTTCATTCATTCAGCTATGAATCTGGGGTGTAATGGTAAGAGAACCTCATTCAAATGTTAACAATGAGGACCAAGCAGTGTTCTGTGCTCACTAATCTTATGAAGACAAATGATCTTAGTACCGAGAAGAGAAGAATAAAGCCAGAGACTTAATAGAATCTTATGAGAATGGCTGGACCAGAATGATGTAGTAGATGAAGAAAAAACAGAGGCAAATACATACTGCAGGGCAAAGAATTCTGGAAGGCTTTGAAATTACACTGAGTTTGAAGGAAATAAGAGCTGGTTGGTTGAAATTATTAATAAGCAGCCAGCAGACACCAGGTTCGATCAGTATTTATTAACACATATTGCTACATAGATGACATTGTCTTAGTTACTCTTGTGACAAAGAATCATGAGTAAAGAACCTTATTTTTATCATTTTTTTTTTGGTTATTCTCTGTATTTACATTTCAAATGTTATCCCATTTCCCCCACTACCAGCCCTTTCCTTCACTACCAGCCACCCACTTGTTTCCATGAAGATGATCCCTCTTCTGAACACCCTCTCCACCTCAGCGCCTTGATATTCCCCTACACTCGGAAAATGCACCTTTACTGGACCAAAGACCTCTTCTCCCATTGACACTAGACAATTCCATCCTGTGCTGCATATGCAGCTGGAGCCATGGGTCTCTCCATGTGTACTCAGTGGTTAGTGATTTAGTCCCTGGGAACAAGGCACCTTATGAAAGAAAGTATTTACTTTGGCTTAAGGTTTCACATGACAGAGAAAAGGAACAAGTGAGAGCTCACATATGCCCACAATCATGACAGAGAAAGAGAGAGGGAGAGAGAGATAGAGATAGATAGATAGATAGAGAGAGAGAGAGAGAGAGAGAGAGAGAGAGAGAGAGAGAGAGAGAGAGAACACTCTAAGTCCCAAAAGTCCTGTGTCCTGACCCTAAAGCCTGATCAAGTGAAACACTTCCTCCAGCAAGACCTCCCAGTCTTTCCCAAACACGTACACCAACTGAGTACTACGTACTTTAACATGTAAACATATGAGAGATATTTTATTCAAATCACTGCAATATTTTAAAAGATTAGAGAAGCTGAGAGGTTTAAAATTAGTTTGCAAAATATCAGTACCAAAAATGTTTTTAAAGGTATGGCATTGTTCACCAGAAGTAAATCATGCCAAGATATGAGGCATTATGTTTGGTTGTTGAGATGTGCTTGAATTTCTTATTAATGGCAATTTTTATATTCTCAGAAACAACTGGGATATCTTTCTTCCCAGGGGCTGTAAAGTTAAATGTTTGTTTATGGTCTTTAAATTATATTAATGTTTCTTTCCTCAATCATTTCTTTTAGAAAATCATTTTATCTTCAAGGGCTGAAGAGACAACTATTTTTCACTTATCTGTTATGTGATAGTTTATCCCTGGAAAAAGCAACTGAGGGAAAAAGCATTTGCATTGGCTGTAGCTTAAGAAGAGATACATTCTATCCTGAAAAAGCATGAACGCAGGGGCAGTGACCCATCATTGCAGTCCTGAAGCTGGATGATCCCACTTTATCCACACACATGAGGAAGACATTCCAAAATCTTTCATAATTTGCAAAGAGATTTGTTGCTTTTTTCTGCCTCTCTTGGAAACCAAACCTTGTGGGGTAGTCTAAAAACCATATAGTATATATGACCAATCACCATCCCAAGAGTGTAGGAGAAATATGGGGGGGGGGCAGAAAAATTCACTAAATAAGGTGCCTATGAAAACTGAGAGCTGCAATACTACATTCTTAGTACTGGATCTCAGAATGACAAAATTTTCTATATGAAAGATGCTATAGTTGTCAGTCCTCTAAAAATAAAGTAAATCTTACAAATAGGCAACAATGTTCTATGCAGTGTCAAGGCACACTTCTCATCCCACCAATTGGGAGGCAGAAGTAGGTGGATCTCTGAGTCTGAGGCCAGCCTTGTCTACAGAGTGGGTTCCAGGACATCAGGGACACACAGAACAACTCTTGTCTCAAAACAAAACCAAAAAAAAAAAAAAAAAAAAAAAATACTCAACAATGAAATGAAAACATAAAGAAGGAAGAAACTAAATATTTTAGTTGGATGTTGGAACATTTTCTTCTTAAAATATTCATTAAAACTATTAAAGAGGAGTAGACCAACTAATTTTAAAGTTATTTAATATCCTGCATTAGCAGTGATTTGTAGCAAATGCTCTGTCCAACACATTCTAAGTAATTGTGTTAAGACTTAATGAAGTGCCGTTTGATATGAAGGTGCTCTGTGGGCTGTTTCAGTTTGCTGCTTGAATTATTCTTATTCCAAAATAGTATTCACTTAGTTCTTCTTAAAGGTGAAATGTAATGCGTGAATAATTTTCTACCTGCAGTTCCAATTAATAGCTTTAATCAAAGGAATTCACTAAAAATGTTCTGGAACTCAGCATGTGTATTAAATTAGCAGCTAGAAATTAAATGTGCTATAAAATGTATTTCCTGAAACCTTTTTGTGCTTTGAGAACTTTGTATTACAGTCTTCGGGGAGAATTATACCAATACATTTCACAAAAAAATAATAATTGAAAATGTATCTATTGAAAATTAAGAAAACTCCAACAAATTATGCTGAAAATCAATAATATTTCTGTGTATGTGTATAAATACTGTTAGGGCTTGACTATGAAATACTTATCACGGGCTCATGTTTTAAATACTTGGCTTTCAATTGCTGTTAACACTAAGCCTTTAGAACCTGGAGCTTAGCTGGAGAAGTGGGTTGCTGGGGTGTTGGTCTTGTGCATTTTACTTAGTGCCAGTTTTAGTAAGATTTCTCATGTTTCCGATTTTCCTAGAGTAAGCAGTTCTCTCACATCTTTGCTGTAAGGAATATCATTGCTGTTTTTCTGCTTACTTTAGACTGTGTCTTTTTAAACCATCAGTGTTCAGTTTTCCTCACACTCTGACCCTGTAATACAGTTTCTCATGGTGTGGTGACCACTAGCCATAAAATTATTTTGTTTCTAATTAATAACTGTAATTTTACTACTGTTATGAATCATAATGGAAATAGCTGTTTTCCAATGGTTTTAGGGTGCAAAAGGATCCTTTGCCTTCCCAATGGGGTTACCAGCCACAGGTTAGAACCACTGCTTTAAACTCAAATCCAAGCCACCTACTCCCTTTTAAAATTGTTCTTACTGTGAATTTGGAACAGCAAAGACAAGTATTGTATAATATATTATGCAAAATTGTATATGTATCAGTAGGGATATTAATATAGATAGGTATCATGATAGATAGATGGATAGATAGATACATAGATGATAGATAGATAGATGATAGATAGATAGATAGATAGATAGATAGACCGGCAGACAGACAAATAGATACATAGATACATAGATACATAGATATATAGATAGATACATAGATAAATAGATAGATAGATAGATAGATAGATAGATAGATAGATGATAGATAGTTAGACAGATACATAGATAGATGCATAAATACATAAATAGATAGAAAGATAGATGGATGGATGGATGGATGGATGGATGGATGGATGGATGGATGGATAGAAAGAGAGGAAGATAGATAGATAGATAGATAGATAGATAGATAGATAGATAGATAGATAGATAGATAGATAGATAGATAGATGGTAGCCAGTTAAACATGAAAACACATGCTAGTCCTCATTTTTTGCCTGGAGGCTTCACTGAGGTAAAGTGATGGTACCACTTCCTTTCATTACTATTCTCCCTTATAAACAAGACTGAATCAGCCCATTCCATGCTTTAAACAATTTTAGATACCCAACCCAGAGACACAACCTCTCTCCATTTTAGATGAGTAAGAGAGAAAGTGGGCCATTTGAGTTTCAGCATATTTAGTGGCTTCTGTAGCACCCCTGGAAAACATCCAACTCCAGATTTAACATTCTTTTTCAAGGTATTCTGTAGAATGGAAAAATAAGTTTCTCTACACTTAAAAAAATTAATCCAAATTTTCAACATTAAGTGCACATCTTGAGGCCTGAAATATGTTTTGTTAATCCTGCCATTGACTCTCTGCTTTTATCTACATATTATTTTATAGATTTAATCTGATTCTTGTTTTATTTTTAATTCTTTACAGTTTGGTCTTCTATGCCTGCAACTTAAATGAAGCCTTCCATAATTACACTGACATGCATTTCCTACCTCTCATTTTTACTACTCGGTGATAACGTCACAGCTCCAGGGATATTCATAAGCATCATGAAAATACACATTCCTTTCTTTACACAGAGCCTTCCCCACTGAATAGTCTCCATCAGGGCTATGCTAACAGTGGATATGAAATTAGGTCTTTCACAAGGGAAGCTGATAAATTCCTATCGCTTTGTAAAATAGTTTGTGTTCTGCTTTGTACTTTCCTTGCACTCTTAGACAAAAGCATCTTAAAGCCAGGATCTACACTGTAACAACAAACATTTAGCTCAAATTCAAATTATTCTTCTAAGAGAAAACACACAAAGCAGAGCATATTGGGAAAACAATATGAATAGTCTCTTTAAATCTGTAAGAATCACTAGGATCCGGTTTTCTATTAAGATTTAATAACTGCTTTTACAAAACAATTAAAACTTAGAAAAGCACAGTTTTCAAAGCACTTAAATGTGTTTAGTTTTCTAGAATATTGTTTCTTTCCAGAAAGGACATAAAAAAGGAAGTAGGATTATTTTCCATGTAAGGCTAATTTTTGTGTCAAGCTTTCTTATATTTGAAATTAGTGAAAATTTGGACTGAATAATACTTGTAATAAAGGACATTTTGACTCATTATAGTAATATTGTGTTATCTTCAATTATTAATTGTAACACAGAAATGTCTTTATCTTAGTGAGAAAAATTCCACTAAGAAAAAACAGATTGACCCATGTTGAAATTCATATTCTCTACACCCAGAGTTTTATAATACACCTCTAACATTTCCAGTAAGGTGTTTCTACCCACCCTTTCACTGTTACATAGTACATATAATTGTCTGGATGTCACACAACAATCCATATTAACTATGTCAGCAGTATGTGAGCAAATTGTAGTTTTCAGACATGTCTGCAAAGTTTCAAAGTATCTTGTTAACTTCATATCACACATTCTCACAAGTTATAATGTGAAAAATTATTCTATTTATATTCATATGCCTACACAAGCAAATGTTTAAATTTTTGTATAACAAAATGCCTAAAAGGTTTGGGGAAAGAGGCACTGTTTCTAATATTGGTGTTGGTATAAATTGCTGCTACTTGAATCAGTATGAAGGCTTCTGAAAACACTAGAGGTAGAGCCGCCATGTGTCCTGCCTATGTCTAAAAGGTTATGCCAGATTACAGAGATATCCCCACACCAATTTTACTCCTGTTCTTTTCACAATGGTCTGAAATGGATTCTGCCTACAAGTAAACCAAATGGATATATAGTGAAAATGTAATCCATCAATTTTCAATTTATCAAAATATATCAATTTTTCGCCATAAAGAATAATTATTCATAAAGAACAATTAAATTTGTAGGAAAATGGATAGAACTAGAATTTTAAATCAGCTGTGACAGTCCCAGAAAAAAAAAAAGCCACAATATATTATCTCTAATGTGACTCTTAGAGTCTAAATGTTAAACACGTATCAGAAAATCAGGTAAAAATCAAGAAACAAAGAGGAGGCTCATTGACTAGAAATTTATGAAAGAAATCAGGAAGGACTCAGTGTCCAGAAATTCAGTCCAAAGACTGCAACCTATAATCACTTTCCTCCCTGGTTATTTTCATTTTTTTAAACACTTTATAAATGTTATAAGAAGAATGATAATTTATTTTCCTTTGTATTTCATAAAGTCAGGTGAACTTTTGGGTTCATTTTTTTTTATATACTCCAAATTTTACTTCTCTCCTAGTCCACCCTGCAACTCTTCCACATCCTATATACATTCCCTGACCCCCGGCTCCATAAGGATATCCCCAACACCACCCCCAAACCCACCACCACACCAGACCTCTAAACTCCCTGGGCCCTCCAGTCTCTTGAGGGCCATGTGCATCTTGTCTGACTGAACTGAGACCCAGCAGTCCTTTGTTTTATATGTCTTGGGAGCCTCACATCAGCTGGTGTTTTCAGCCTGGTTGGTAGTCCAGTGTCTATGAGATTTCGGGGTCCAGGATAATTGAGATTCTGACAGAGTGGCTTTCCTCCTCAGTTTTTTCTAGTTTTTTCCTAAATTAACCACAAGGTCAGCAGCTTCTGTCCATCGGTTGGGTGCAAATATCTGCATCTGATTCTTTCAGTTGCTTGTTGTATCTTTTGAAGGGCATTCATGATAGGTCTCTTTCTGGGACCACTCCATAGCCTAAGAAATGGTGTCCAGCCTAGGGGCCTCCTCTTAAACTGGATCCCTCTTTGGTCAAGCTGCTGGACCTTCCTTTCTTCATGCTCCTCTCCATTTCAATCTCTGCACTTCTTTCAGACAGGAACATTTATGGGTCAGAGTTTTAACTGTGGGATAGCAACTCCATCCCTCACTTATGCCCTGTCTTTCTGCTGAAAGTGTGCTCTTCAAGTTCCCTCTTCCCACTGTTAGGCATTTCATATAAGGTTCCTCCCTTTGAGTCCTGAGAGTCTCTCACCTCCCAGGTCTCTGGTACATTCTAGAGGGTCCCCCAACTTCCTCCCTCCTGAGGATGCTTGTTTCTGTTCTTTCTGCTGGCCCTTGGAGCTTTGGTACTTTTTGCCACCCAATACCAGGTCACATTTCCTTCCTTATTCCATCTATCACCCCCTTTCCCTCCCAGGTCCCTGCCTACCTCCCATCTTGTGATCGCTTTCTTAAAACTAGAGACCAAGGGTTCCTATAGCCTTAGTCTCTCCTTCACTGCCCCTCATCAGTGAACAAGCCATTCTTTCTCTTTTGTCTTTACCTCCATTCTATGTTAGACCAAGGGAAACAAACATAAGATGTGTAGTAAACATATGGCACCTGAATAATATGTTCTCCTTTGTTGTAAAACAAAACTTGCCATAGAGCTCAAAGACATTTTATTTTTATTTTTACCAGTATGTAAATGTAAGTACATGTAATGTCTGGTTACATGTGTGTACCACCAATCTTAAAATATATTGAGACATCTTAGAAAGTTTATGTAGGTTTTCTATAGGGGAATCTTCACTCTCAATATAATAATAGTTCTTATTGACTGACTGGGACAAAGGTGAACTCCTGACAAAACAACATGAGATAGTACTTTGGGTTTTTGCTAAATATTTTACATAAAAGATAACTAATTCTGTGTTACATCCTGTTTTACATGTACTTTTTGCTTATTGTAACTAGTAAGACCTTAATGCAGAGTATCAAACCTTAAAAAAAGAAAGAAAAAAAAAAGCCAAGCACTGACACAATTGTATTTGTATACATTTATGCAAAGATGTTTAAAATTTTTTTCTTTTATCTTTGTTTTTTAAAATAAAGTTAAAAAAGTAATCTAGTATTCTAAGCATTTGAATATATATTTAAATATCTAAGACTATTTAAAATTATATAATCTATTTTAAGATCTCTTTTACAATTAAGAAGCAAATAGGGGAGAAAGTGTTATGTGACTGCTCCTAAAGAAACAATTCACAGGTAAATTTAAAAATTTTCCTCCAGGAAACTATTGCAAAATACTTTCTATTTATGTTGATGGTCAGCATTTTTCCTCACATGTATAATATAGTGATATTTGTATATTAAATCACTTCATAGCATAAAAATCTAAAGAAACTACAAAAGCCCTTACTTTTGTATGGCATTAATACTAAAATTGAATGAAAGCCATAATCACCTGTTAATTTGATATCTCTTCTTTAATATTAACTCAGCAAAGCAAACTAATTCATTCAACTTATCCATGAATGGCTGCTTTGTTTCTCCTGGTTGTTTCAGGATTCAACTATACATATCACCACTGTTGGATAGATTAGGAAAGACACAGTTTTAGTGATGCCATTCATTAGAACTGAGGCATAAGCAACATTTATATGTTCAGGAAGAAGTCTGGAAGCTAAAGTAATCAGTCATATGAATTAAGATGTTGAAAAAAAACATAGTTCCTTGTACTCTAAAATTCTGTACTATAAATAAAAGGATTTTCAAAGTTTTAATCAAATTAGACTTTACATTCTTATCCTGTGACTCTTTCAACATGGTAATTTAAATGCTAAAAATCACTTCCAATTTACAATTAAGGTTTTGAGAAGGGGAATTGAGCCTAGATTCAGAGTCTTGTATAAATAGGGGAATCCACAGTAGAGACAAGGGCTGACTGATGTGAAGACTAATTTTGAAGGCAGATATTCTAGAACTTGGAAAAGACACTGGAATCTACATCTATCTAGAACCAGCATGCATATCCAAGGATGTCCTGTTAGGGTTTTGACTATGTAACTGCTAAGATGATTGGTGTGTGCTGTTTCATTGAGATACTCAATTGTAACAGTCAATAAGAACAGAAACATCAGTGTAGACATGCACATTGTTCTAAATCTCCCATCAATCTACTGTATAAAGAGGCCTGTATAACACAATATATACAGTGTCTAGTGATAACACCAATAATGAAACAAAGTCAATATTTTATGCATATGTCCAGTTGCATATGCATAAAAGTTGCAAGAGACAACTTAAGGGTATTCTTTTTTGTTTGTCTTCAGTTTATTTGACTTTTTGATTGGGACTTTTGGATTACATGATAATGACTATAAAAGCATCTCTTTTTTATAAATTGAACAACTTTATTTTAAAATGTACAGATTTTAAGCATTTTTGCATAAAAGTATACGAATACATTTTTGTCAAGAGTTGATTTTTTTAAAAGGTTTGGCAGTGTGTATTAAGATCTTACTAGTTACAATGAGCATAAAGTACATTTAAAACAAAATGCAACCTGGAAATAGTCAAAGATTTCTTGGTGTGTAAAGATTAAGCATAATGGTTTCTCATTATCTTTCTCTTTTTTTGGCCATTGTTTTTTCTTGAACTTCATATAGTCTGAGAGTTGTTTCTGGGATGTTCAGAGCTTCCTGGGGTTAGTATCAAATTATCAGTGACTGCATATTATGTCTGTCCTTTTGTGACTGGGTTATTTCACTCAGGATAATATTCTCTAGATAAATCCATTTTCTTAAGAACTTCATAAAGTCATAGTTTCAGATACCTGAGTAGTACTCCATTGTGTAAATGTACCACAATTTTTATATCTATTCATCTACTAAAGGACATCTGAGTTCATGCTCATTGTAAGATTCAATTTCTACAACCAAAATTCAAATTGAAAAACAAAGTACTGAAATCATAGCATTATTTTTTAAAATTTATAGAAATTTAGAGTTAATATAGAAGTAAAGTACTTGAGTATGCATAATAGAATTCTATTCTTAGCAAACAGCTTATTTAGGCACAGGAAAATTAAATATATGAGACTAGGGAATATTAGTATTATATAACTTAAGGTGTCATTCTACAGCTATAAAATTATTTGATTGGAAGGGACCTGTTTTAGTATATTTTCCTGTGTTATGATAAAATACTCTGAAATTAGCAGTAAGTAGGGATCATGTTTATTTCAGGTCACACTTCAAGAATACAGTCCATTCATACAGGCAGTAAAGGCAGTAGAGGCCTTGAAGCAGCTGGTTCTATTTCATCCCAAACTTGAAGCAGAGAGCAGTGAAGCCTGTACTCAGTCAGCTCTGTTTCTTCTTGCTATGCTATCTAGAATTTCTCCCCAGGGAATGAGTTCAAACACGTGGAGCATGTGTCCTCTCACCTCTATTCACACAATCAGCATAATCCCTATTGGTGAGTCAGAGGCTAAGGCATCCATAAAATGGATGTCTGGAGGCTTATCTCCTTGGTAGGTCCAAATCCTGTTAAACAGATATTTAACAGGAAATATTACAAGATTCAATTTGAGAGAATATGAAACAAATGTGTGTGTGTGTGTGTGTGTGTGTGTGTGTGTGTGTGTGTGTGTGTGTGGTTTTTTATTTTATTTATAATACATATGAATTACATATAATAAAGTCAAAACAAATGGCAAATTATGATGTCTTGTCAAGGAAGTTATGCCTAAAGAATTTGAAAGATGTTGTTTTTTACTAATCTTGCGTGCTAAACTACAAATAGTGTTTTGTATCCAAAACCTTTTTTTCTTTTTTCTTTTCACATTTTTTTTTTAATTTCTTTCCACACCTTGGATTATTCCAGGAGCTGTATATTATAAATCCTTCTTTTATAGCTACAAGTTCAGGGTACATTAAAATTCCTTTTAATACCATGAAAAACATGTTCACATGAATTTTATGTTAAGGTAGTCACATTGTGTCTTTGGAAAACAAGTAACACTTGATTCATCTGAAAACAAGGGTTAAAGTTAAGAATGACATTTGAGAGTGCCCTTAATTCATAGAAATTTCAATCAGCTGATCATACATTAAAAAAGAAGTATACTAAATAAAATAATGCTTAAATACAATGTGCTTATAAATTTCTGAAGAATTATTCACTTTTTACCTTATTTTACTATCCTTCCTCATCATTCTACCTTCAAATTATTAAGCATCTTGAAAATTTGGGTTTGTAATTGAAAGTTCACAAAGGTTAGTTTTTTTTCTTCTTTTTTAAAAAAGAAACCATAAAAGAGAAAATACATGCTTTCATATGAATAATATCGAGACAATGTGACATTAAGACACTTTTGGGCCTGGGTTAGACACAAGACTAAACATGAGAGATGAGAAAATATTTAAAAGTGATTGGTCATAACTGGAAGGAAATCAATGTTTCATATGTAGTGTGTGGAGGTTGGAGGTGTGCATGCAAGTGTGTGTGTGTGTGTGTGTGTGTGTGTGTGTGTGTGTGTGTGTGTGTAAAACATAAGCATCCACAATGTTCATGTGGAGGTCAGAGGTCATGTTTAGTAGTCACTTCTTTTCTTTCACAATGTGGGTGCTAGGAGTTGAACTCACACAATCAGCATTGTTGGCACATTCCCTTACCCACTGATCTATGTGGCTAGCTCCATCATGAGATTAATAATTGGTTTGTCTGAGAGGTTTTGCAATTCCTTGTATCAGAACACTTTTTGAAAAGACAGTGTGAGAAACCCTGTTTCACTCTTGATTGCTTCCATTTGCTTATACAAAAACTGGAAAGTTTCAGTCAAGGAAGATACCTATCTTTTAGCTATGTTCATAATTTTCTAAGACATCTTCTGGCCTATTGGTGAATAATCACATAAGCAATCTTAAGCTAGCAGAAAGGTGTACACCAAAGTGAGTCATAAGTACACAGTGTGAATATAACAAGTAGCAATTTCAAATATTAGGTTTCTAAGGCTTTTGTTACTAAAGAAAAGTAAAACAGGTATTTGAATGAGGATAGACAGAGAGATGATAGGAAGATAATAATAGACAGATTAGGTAGGCAGGCAGGCAGACAGACAGACAGACAGACAGACAGACAGATAGATAGATAGATGATAGGGAGAGATATTAACAGTGCTTTATGTGTGTGAAAACTATTATTCTTACACTGTATTAATTTGTCAGTGTCTTACTTGGGGTTACGATTGCTGTGAGAAAATACTTTGGCCAAAAGCAAATTGGAGAAAAAAAATAGGTTTATGTCACTGAGTTTCATATAACAGTTCATCATCTAAAAGAGGGAGGGACAAAAATCAGATATGACAAGAACCTGGAGGCAGGAGGAGCAGATGCAGACATCAGAGGATACTGCCTACTGGCTCTCTCTGTATGGCTTGCTCATCCTGTTAATTTATAAAATTCCAAACCACCAGCCCAGAGGTGACATCAGACACAATTCGCTGGTACCTTCCGCATCAATCACTAATTAAGAAAATGCTCTACCAGCTTTCTTGGTACAACCTCCTTCCTGTTATACAAACATTTCCTTAATTTAAGTTCTCTTGTTTCAAGTTACTTAAGCTTGTGTCAAGTTGACATAGCACTAGCCAGCTCAGTCAGTTCTCATTGCCTTAATCAAAGCATTATAATCTATGCTTTATTGAAGTCAAGTAGTTAGAATTTCTAAGGATGTTTTTGATTGGACTGAACAGGAATTTACCTACTGAACAGGTTTTTCAAACGTAGGACAAAGAGAATCCATTTTATCATTTCGTTTCATAGTCTACTTCTGACAGGCACTCCTGGAAATTTTAGTTTAACTCATAGTGGAGATGTTTGTGCATACACGCAACACACAACACCCATGCACACGTGCAACATATATAAAGCATATCTTAGACTAGAAGTGAATGAGTTAATTTTTTAAAAAGACATTAGGTTATTAATTTTACAAGAGGGAGTTTCATTATAAAGATGAGTATGTTTTCCTAAGTTGCCTAGTTCAATGATATTTCCGAGGACACATAATAATTATCTCTGCATTTCATATGAGATGATTATCTTATTACCTTCGTAACAGGTTCTGATATCAGTGTCTTGATTTTCAAAACATTTTATACTGTGAAAAAGCAAAAAAGCCTTTAAATTTTTTTAATAAATCTGTCAGTTCATGGAATTTATGTCTTTACATGTCCTAAAATTACAACTAGTAATTTTCTCTGCTTATATTATTTCCAATTCTTGTAATTCTAAATATCGTCCTGTAGAAGAGAGATGACTTGAGAAAGCCACAGTAAACACTCTGGGTTGTAATTTTAAAATATCACATTCCCTCAACAAGAAGTTTTTTTTTTTTAAGTCTAGCTTTAGAAGTGCAAAACAGTAACTTTAAAAATGCATTCTTGCCAAAAATTGGGAATCTGGTAAAAGAGGAAAACATGTATTTTTAAAGGAGACCATTCTCTTTCTAAGCAATAAACTGCACTAACTGCACTACAATTATCATCTATTGAAATGCTTATACATTAATTATAGATGGAAATAAACTAATCACATGTATAAAAATTGTTCATACAGTCATCTTGAAGGCTGGTGGTAATTATGAGTTATTTTTTCTCAAAAATAAAATACAAATTGAATCCTAAGATTTGCCTCTAGTTGGAAAGACCACAAGGGCTCTGGCTGAAATTCAGTTTGTAACTTAAGTACATATGGAGCAGGAAGTCTTGAATGTGAGCTGTCTGAGGTAGAGGGGCATCAATAAGTAGTAAGAAGCCAGCATGAAGCAAAAATCATACAATACAAGCATATGAACATGCCGGGGAGTTGGAACTCTATGTACATGAGACAGAAGATAGGCAAACACTCACTGGTAACTTCACAGGTAGAGCTGATATAAAAATATATCTGAGAAAGCTTGGTAATCAAAACCAGATCTGAGTCTGTGCCATGTGGTTGACCTCAATTATTCCATTCTTGTAATTGAGTCCAACTAAACTAGGCATGTGAATACTGTTCATTTAGCCACAGAATTTGATATAGCTATTATGAACACTGTTGACAGAGCTGTGTGGCTGCTAACCAAACTGAGAATTATTTGTTGCCATTTAAAGTAGAATGTTAGAGTAGAGCATATTTTATTTTACTGTTTTTATAGACATATGTAAGGGTATGATAATATCTCAGATGTTATTACTGGGAAGAGATAGAAACTCATGGTCATTCAAGAGAGTATGGGCTTTTCTGGTTTGAGAGCACTAAAATCTTTACCTTGCGAGCACATGGACAGCTATCAAAAGTCCAAATGACAAGCCAGAAGAGGACACAATGACTTTTTTGGGCATACCTACTGTTTTGTTAGCCACTGTTCTATTGCTGTAAAAAGACATCATGAGCAGTGTAACTCTTATTCTCTTATTAAACACACACACACACACACACACACACACACACACACAAAATATTTAATATTTAATTCAGGACTTTTTTTGTACAGCTTCAGAGGTTTAGTCCACTATTGTAATGGCAGGAAACATGACAGCATGTAGGCACAGAAGCAGTAGATAACAATTACATCTTGATCTATAGGTAGATAGAGAGAGAAAGAGTGAGACAGAGACAGTTAGCGATAGAGAGACAGAGAGAAAACTGGGTCAACCATGGGCAAGCCAACAATGCCACACCTACTCCAATAAGGCCACACCTCCAATGCTTCTTAAATGCCATTCCCAAATGTTCAAATGACTAAGCATAGGAGGACCAGTTTTATTTAAAACACTGCACTACAGAATATGAGTGAAGAGTTACTGAAAATGGCTGACTCTACAGTAGCAGCATTGGAATATCTTCCCCAGCATGAATGAAGGATTGTTTTTTACAGCAACACAAATGACGGCCCCTTCCTACTAATCTTCTCCACTCTACATACTCTAGGCCTCCTATAGGCATCTGAGGATATGAGTAATTAAAGATAATAAATAGAAATGCTAGAGACAAGTGGCTGAAAATTCATATAAGTTAATATTGAAGATTACTAATATCTCCTAGAGGTATGCTTTGCATTCAATGGGCCAGATTTTGATGGATTTTTAAAGAAGTCTACTTTAACTCACAAAGACTGTAGCATCTTGGCCAAGAAAATGGAGATTATAAAAGTTGCCCATAATCTACTTTCAATGACTTCTTCCCAGGATATGAATTCTAAAATATGAGACGAAGTTGGGTAGGGAGGTAGGTTCTGCGAATGGTGTTCTTAGAAGACACATCTTCAAATTTTGGGTACAGTTAGTTTAGACTTATATTTCCTAAAGAATTTGGCACTTTTATTTCATTTGAGAACCAACGACATGATTGTCTAAATTACAGAAACTAAACTGGAAAATGACTCTGGCTCTTTTTATTAATGCATTTTGCAAATGATAGAAAAGTGTAAGCTAATTTTAAAATTCCAATGATTTTTACCATTGGATGTATCCCAGAAGCCTTCTTAGAAACCAAAGTGTAGGACTAAATATAAATGTAAGTTCTATTTGTAAACTAGTGCTGGTTCTCCAACCTAGAAAAAAAAACATCTGGAAAAGTCTTTGGGATACATAGCTAAAGTTCAACCCAAATGAAGTAAGTCAGCATCTTATGTTTTCCAGAAGTTTCACATCATTTCCTCTGTGTCTCCAGTATCCTGTTTCAGAGGCAGTCCAGAGCATAGAAGTAGCATGTTCAATTGGCATGATCCCTTTGCCTCCCAACAATATAATATAAAGTTTTAGAAGAGATGTATGCAAACTTTCCTCATGGAGGGCTCCCAAGTCTTTCTCATGCTTGGGCACCATTTCAGATAAAAGTCATATGATACATAATTTCTCAAAGACCTACATTTAGCTCTAAAGGAAATCAATAGTAAAGTTACTATAATTCATCTTCACCTCAGCTATGAATAGAAAAAAATCTAGTACACGTTCCATCAAAGGCAGTTTTTTTTTTTCCAAAAGGAAATACTTAGTACTTATCATTAACCAATGCCCTTTAAGAGAAAATGTACAGCTATTTTGGATTAGAGCCATTCTTGAGAACAAAGAGCCTTTAAGACTCAAAATCTGTGCTAATTTTGAAAAACACAGGATCAGAAATTTATTTTGAAGTTTGTAATTCTGTACCTTTCCCCACCAGCCCTGTGGGAAATAGGGGATTTGCAGTATTTATAAGTGAACTAAACAACTAAGAAAGGTTTCAAGCCAGACACTGACCAGAAAATGTGCTGTGGGAATTGGAAGGAAAAGTGAGATTCAGACTCTGACTCAGGCTTCCTTCCCAAGGAAGTACATAGTGAGGTCTATAGGTCCAGAATATATGAAGGCATTACTAATATGTTTAAAAATGAGAATAAAACTGATCCTTAATAAGAAATTGCCCTCAAATAATATATTTAACCAAGGTAAATAAGAAATTCATGATTTTCTTAACATACTCTCTTTTCAGACAAAGTGCTGCCCCATCTTTGATTTAATACAGTTCTTTGCATTACTATGCTCTTGGGTCCCTGATACAAAGAATCTAATAGCTCTACACATCTTTCAATAGGTTAGGTCATTTCTTTTTAATTATCTTGTTAGATTTTACATATGTAAAAGTGTCAGAGTAACTTCACAATCATGTAGCATATTGAAGTATGAATATAAATGTCATTGATGAACTTGAGAATATTGCCTCTACTTTGCCCTAAAAGTTACCATATACAACTTTCTGAAATTATAGTAACATTATCTTAATCCTTGTATTAAAAAATTTACATTCATAATCCTAATGAGCAAGAGGCTGAGGCAGAAAGATTGCCAAGATTCTGGGAAAAACTTTGGCTCAGAGAAGTATCATGACTCAAAATGCAAACATCAGGCTACAGATGTATTTTGGTACTTCATTAGGATGTGAAAAGGAAAAATGAAATAAATAAATATTGAGATTTCTATATGCACTACTGCTTTGAATTGCATGCACTACTGCAACAAATTTAAGAATAAAATTAGCAAAATGGTCATCTTCCTTTCCTAAAGTAGGGAACCACATGGTAGAAATCACCACTGGTGCTTATCAGACCTACTCTGTATTCTGAAGAACATTAACTTTTCAGGCCAGGACTCCCATGAGAGGCTCCCTTCATAATGTAACAGTTTGATCCATTTTTAGTGCAAATGTCAGAACAGAGCCAACTTGAATTGCCACACTAAAACTTCATTATCTTTTAAATAATCCTTTGCTTTACATTTTCTATTTTGGACTGGCATTTAAATCATGTAAATATAGCTTCTATATCAACTATTCAGTTTTTCCTGGAGATGCACTTCCTTCTTGTTTGTAGATGCCAAAGGTATTTTGTATATGTAGACCCCTTACTATATTATGAAAAATTTAGGCAACACTACTTGGAAGACACAAGGATAAGCAAATTTATATTAATGTATAGGTAAGCATCCACATATAGTACTTAAATGCCCATTGTACTCTTTAGAAAGGAAAAACATAATATGCTGCTGTAATGCAAATGGCTTTGAGATTGACCCTAGTGAGGCAATAGCAAGGGTGGAAAAATAATAACAGACATACAAATAGAAAAAGCATATTAGGTGAGCCATTTTTGTTGATGGAGACAAATCAATAAATCCCAGAAAGGTGGTGTGCTTAGGTGTGTTTATTATATTCAGCATGAATAAGGAGGAGTTCAGTTAGCTAATGTCAGTAAGAAGTATCTGTAGGAGAGAGCTGTCTCAGGATCCAGTCATGTGGGACAATTTCTATACAAACTGATGTAGATAAATGTCAGTGGCTCCTCAACATCTGTATGTGTACCAAGGGAAAGCTTTTATATTTCCCCTAGCCTGTTACTTCATAACTGTAATTATGCTACCATTACAGATTGTAATGTAAAACCTGTGTTTTCTGATGGTCGTAGGTGATACTTTGAAAAGAGTCATTCAACCCTAAAAGGGGTGACAACCACTGATCTATGTAATATTATACAAAATAAGTATGTAAGGAGAAAAATAAAGCATACCTTCATAGATACCCTTTTTTTAAAACAGGGTCTCACTGTAGCCCTGGGTAGCCTGGACCTTGCTATGTAGACCAATAAGACCTAAAGCTCACAGATATCTATCTGCCTGTCCCTCTCTTCTGAGTGTTGGGATTAAATATATATGTGCTACCATGCTTCTGTTATTTTAATAGAGAAAGAATATTAATCAATCAACCTAGGTAAGATAAACTTGTCTTTATCTCTAAAATGCAAAATATTCAAAACAATAAAATAAAACCAAAAGACCTCAAATGTAAAGTGATTTTTTAGTAACACCTTCAATTTCTCCTCTATTAAAGTTTGGTCACTAGGGCTAATCCGTTTACTGCTGCAGGACTGTGTTCCTACAACCTGTTAATCATGAGGATACATAATGTGTTTATCATAATCTTAAACAACCAAACAATTAACAGATGGACAAGCACGTTTCTGGGGGAAAATTTTATTTCCCTTAAATGTAACATCTGTCATTTAAAAAATCTCTTAATCAGATATTATAGGATATAATTTAGTTCAAGCTGTGTAAAGAACCTGCCAATCTAGTTAATATCAACACCCTTGTCTGTAAGGTGATTTGCGGTCTGCAGTGGAAAGTGCTGATCTGATCTTTAAATAAGTAAAAGCATTGCTTCTGAGGACAAAGAAAGCACAGGACTCTCCTCAGATAATGTTTGGTTTTTCCATCTGCCTGAAGGGAAGGGAAGAGTTTTGGTAAACTAACCCAGCACTGCCATAACTGTCACATCTATGCAACAACTTGTATGTCTGTGTTCCCTTTCACTCAGTTTCTCTCTTGTAAATTTTGTTCACCCAATATATGTGTTTTTGGTTTTCAAAAATAAAAATATTTCAGGTTATGACAAATTATCTTTTCTGAAAACTATTAGCCTATTGCAATGTTCAGGGCCCTCCTCCTGCAATGTGTTTGAGAGATACCTGATCTGGGTTGAAATGATTATGCCCGTGATATTGGAGTTATGAAAATACCACATGTGATAAAGGAGAAAACACCACTTCCACTTACCTAAGCCAGTGCAATTTCTAACAGTATTTTACATATAGATCCATATGTCCACAGATGAATGCAGCTCTCGTGTCCTATCATTCAGCTGCTTTTTACTTCATATGGAGACCACCAAATGATGAAAATGCAGAGAAAAACTTAACTACGGGTTGCCCAGGTCTAATTAATATGTGCACAGCACAATCTTTAAAACTTAGGCTCAGGGAACATTATGAAAAATGGATTGGAAAGATGGTAATCGTCAGATGGTTAGAGTGCCTGCTGAAAGATAATATCTTCTGTACTCAACAGGATAGTTACACCCATGAAATATCAACATAGTACCTTTTACAAGAGCAGCTGACATGCTAACATCAATGAAAGGCTGTTGTGCCACATGTACATAAAGAACTAATCAAAAATCAATGACCCCTGAAAAGGGGAGAATTAGTCTTCTCTAGGATACAGCCCTCAATAGGTAATCCAATTCAAAGTGGTTATCCATAAACATATATACATAGAAGTAACACTAGCTGAATTCCATATGATGTATTGATACACAGTGTATGTATATGTGTTTATATGGATATAACACTAATAATTAAATATAAGGGGTCAGGATTTTTTTAAAGGGAGTAAAGACACAGGGGGAGTTGATGGGAGAAAGAGGGGTGGAAAATATAAATACATGATTTATGTATGAAATTCTAAACACAATCTAAAAATTAAAAAATAAGAACTAATAGATTAACATATATTCCAGGGAATTTTTAATAGGCTGGTTATTATAAAATGGTTTGTCAAGGTTCACAATTGCTTGCAGGCTGTAGAGGAAAGGAACCCAGACTGTCTGGGCTTGAGACGTGGATATGCCTTCTTCATAGTTTGAAAAATGAGAAGCAGAAAATATCTTCAGAAGCCAGGCCAGGCCCTAAATTTCAAAATACCTTCCAAATACCATCTTTAGCAGGTTTTAATTGTTTAATATATTTAATAATACTTATAATATCATGTCAACACACAAGAAGCCACATCTATCATAAAGTGAATCCTAAAGCAACAGTCAGCTAACTCACCTTTTCAGGTAAGTTATTTGAGATCTATAATGGAATCATCCATGAATATATTGCCAGTTTTAATATAGATGAACATGGTACAGTGTATATTATTTCCATTGTAGAAGCCTCCTAGTGCATAAAATATTATGCTTCTATGTTTTTGAACACTGAAATTTTTATAAGCTTTAAAGTGGACATTCAGTAATATACCAAGTAGTCACTTTATTTATAAATAGTGCTGGACAGCAACTTGTATTGGGTATTTAATCTGAATGGAGAATTTCTACCCTCTCCACATTTGAACATTCACAGACATACCGATAATAAACAATTTTATATTTTAAATCTTTAATGGTCTAGAGTTGGGCAAATATCTACCTTTTAAGCTATTAAAATATACTTCCCCATCAATAACACCTAATTATAACTTGCCATGTTCCATCTGGGCAGCTTTTAATTGCAATCAGCCAAACTTCATGGCTACATTTTCATGAATCACCTACCCAATAGTATCATCTCTTCTTTCTACTCTCTTCTTGTGTTCTTCCTCAGATCCCAACTCTGGGAACCCAAAATGTCAACTGCCTCTCTTCTGCCCAGCTTTAAGCTGTCATCATCTTTATTCAATCGATAGTTTTACATTAAGGAGCAAGGTCACACAGGATCTCTAAGTGACTTGAGGAATCTCTTGTCCTAGTGGCAACTAGGACTAGTATTTAGTATTACAGTACATAACAACAGACCAAACCTCAACAACCATTCACATATATGTCATTTGTAAAATGCTATCTTCCTCAGGGATGGTTCAGTGAAATAAATACTATGAGTCATCGATTCTCTGTGTGATTAAACCATCTGTTTTGTTAAATACATCTATTTTATAAAGCTTAAATGTTAATCAGTAAAGCACTTAATGGAGTTAATAAAATGTCATAGAGCAAACTTATTGCATAATCATTTTAATTAAGTTAAAACCACACAGATCTGCATATTTCAATTCAGCTCATGTGGAATATAAAAATGGCATACTTTTTCAGACTCATATGTAAGTTCTTCATTACTTATTGAACCTAGTGTGTTTACTTTCTGCATTTTCTTTAGGCAGGAACAATTCTGGGCTAAAGATTTTTGAGATGGATGGATGGCCCCATCCTTCTACAGGGAGTCATGTCTGTCTATTGGAGGTGGTTTCTTTAGGTTCTATCTCCCCACTGTTGGGTATTTAAGCTAATGTCTTCTTCCCCACTGAGATCTTGTGACCTCTCACATTCCTGGCATCTAGGACTTATTTTCTAGTGGTTCTCCAAACCCACCAATCTGCACTTCCCAATTCTACATATTTCTATTCATTCTTCTGACCCTCTGGATTTCTGTTGTAGACAGCGGGTGTGGTGGCAGTCTCAAGATGATGCTTGGGACTCCGACCTAGTCTTGTGACTAGCACCTGAATTCCTCCTGCCCCTGAGATTAGCCACTCACACCGTGCGAGTTGCGCAGGTGCACCCATGACTTGAGATCAGGACAATAGGACTGGGCTTGGGGGCAGGGAGAAAGAGAAAGAGAAACTGAAAGGGAAAGAAAAAAGAAAAAAGAGAAAGAGAGACAGAAAGATTTCCACTGGCACACTGTAAGGTTCCTGAATAAACCGCTTTGAGAAGAATGCTGTGTCATTGCTCATTTTCTGCTGGTCGGAGACAATAGCAACATTCTGTCTTTTCCTATACCTGGTCCCTTCTTTTCTTCCCCTTCCCCATGCAGTTGCCTTCTTCTGCCTCCCAAGATTATGTTGTCCCACACTTCAGCCTTTCTTCTTGTTAAGCTTCATATGGGCTATTGATTGTATAATGGGTATTACATATATCATTTTAGGTCTGGGTTACCTCACTCTGGATTATATTTTCTAGTTTCATCCATTTGCCTGCAGTATTGAGGAGGTCATCATTTTAGTAGCTGATCAGTATTCCATTGTGTACATGTACCACGTTTTCTGTATCCATTTTTCCATTGAGTGACATCTGGGTTGTTTCCAGCTTCTGGCTATTATAGATAAAGCTGCTATGAACACGGTGGAATACATATCCTTGTTATATGTTGAAGCATCTTTTGGGTGTGTGCCTAGGAGTGGTATACATATCTTTAGGTAGAACTATTTCTAAATTTCTGAGGAAATAGCTGATTAATTTACAGAGTCGTTGTACTAGTTTGCAATTCCACCACAAATGGAGGAGTGTTGTTCTTCCTCTGCCTTCTCGCCAGCCTAATTTGTCACCTGAATTTTTTATTATAGCCATTCTGATTGGTGAAACGTAGAATCTCAGGGTCATTTTGAGTTGCATTTCCTTGCTGAACAAGGATATTGAATATTTTTTAGGTACTACTCAATCATTCAAGATTCCTCAGTTGAAAATTCTGTTAAGTTCTGCACCCCATTTTTATTGGGCTATCTAGTTTTCTGCAGTCTAATTTCTTAAGTTCATTGCATATTTTGGATATTAGCACTTCATAGGATGGAGAGTTGTTAAAGATCTTTTGCCAACCTTTAGGCTGCTGTTTTGTCCTATTGTTTTTTTCCCCCTTACAGAAGCTTTATGGTTAATTTCATGAGGTCCCATTAATCAACTTTTTTATCTTAGAGTCTGAGCCATGGGTGTTCTGTTCAGGAAATTTTCCCCTGTGCCAATGTTTTTGAGGCTCTTTCCCATTTTGTCTTCTATTAGATTCAGTGTATCTGGTTTTTTTTCTCTTCCATCTTCATTTTAAAAGAAAGATACATGTATAGATTTTAAAGGCATTTTGGCATAACACTATATGAATATATTTTTGTCAGTACTTAATTCTTTTAGAGGTTTGATAGTATGCATTGAAATCTTACTAGTTGCCATAAGCATAAAGTACATGTAGAGCAAAATGAAACATGGAAATAGCCAGAGATTTCTTGGTGTGTATAGATTAAACATAAAGATTTTTGAATACCAAAAATTGCCACAAAGCTATATTCTTAGTGCTTGGATTATTAATTCTTTAAGGTCCAGGTGTACCACACTCTGAGAGGGTGCTATACACTTAATTTTTTTCCTAAGAAGGACTGAGGCTTTCATCTTTTTGGTCTTTGTTTTTCTTGAGCTTCATATGGCCTGTGAGTTGTTTCTAGGGAATTCAGAGCTTTCTGGGTGTATGGGTCTGCATAATGTACATTATACATATGGGTACATATATATGCATATATATTCTGTGTATCCCTTGCTATCCTAGAACTTACTCTGTAGTCCACGCTGTCCTTAAACTCATATATATATATATATATATATATATATATATATATATATATATATATATATATGAGAAAATATATATAGAAAGAGAGAGAGAGAGAGGGAGAGAGAGAGACAGAGACAGAGACAGAGACAAAGAGAAAAAGAGACAGAGACAGAGAAAAAGTGACCGAGACAGAAAGAAAGAATTGAATGTGTGTGTGTGTGTGTTTGTAGAAGTATAAAAAGTATATAAAATTTCTCAGCAAAATGAAACTTTCATGAAACAAAGGATGCACTAATAAGCTACTGTCTCTAGCAAATAATTTCTTATATGGTATATCAATAATTTACTAAAAATGATATAGTTCCTAAAAGAACAATATCTGGTTTGTTTTTTTTTTTTTACATTTTTTTTGAACAAGCAGAGTGATTCTTATTTTTTCAGCATCTTATTTGAAACTTATTAATCATTTTTCATATTTTTACCTGAGACAAAATGGCCCAGAATAAATAAAGCATATGATAGTACCTACTTCAGCACCTGAAAGCAACGTGGTGATTTCTGGTATCTGGAGATTCTGACTGTGATGAGAGTCCCAAACTGCAATCTTCAATAAAGCTGTAGCCTTTTCAAATACTTCACATAATTTACAAATCCCAGAAGGCATCATGACAAATAAAAAACAAAAAACAAAGAATAAAATACAAAAACAAAAGCTGTCCTGATTTCACTCAGTTGCTTCAAGCTAAGAGGCAAGATTGTCTTACCTGCAACCTGAGTATTTTAATTCAGGTTTGAGGAAACCATAGGCACCACTAGCTGAAGTTGAGATGAACTCAATATAAGAAATATAGTGCTTGGGTTGGTGAGTAACAATAGGACACCTTTTGGATATTTTGTATTGACTGACCTAGAGATGTTGTGCTAAGAAACAGTGTCTCACTTGTGAGAGTTTGATGTGTCAGGCCAGACATGATCCTAGCCATGAACGATTTTCAAATTGTGCTGAAGCAAATGGAAGTCCAGGTGAGATTCAAAATGGCATTAGGTAAGGAACAAGCAGAGGGAGAATTGCAGAAAACTCCTCAAGGAAACTTCTCTTTTCAACACATGGAGACCGTTAAAGAAAACTGAAACCACTCAAAATAAAGGTTTGTAGAGTCCAGTCCCAATGCATATATTTACAAAACACTACACAATCTATGACTAAGGGATCATTGCAGACTAGGGGGCAAAAAGAATATATGAGCTAGAGAATTGGGATTTTTCTGTGAGATTGTATCTTGCAGTAACATTGGAAACTATACTCATAAAGTCTCACTAACATGTCTGCCTAAACACGAGTTGAACAAGGCTAATACTGATGGACTTTCCATTTTAATCCTCAGTAGTTGTCTTAGTCACTTTTATCATTTTGACATAATGCTGACATAAACAAATTAAAGATAGAATTATTTGTTTTGGCTCATGGTTTCAAAGTGTGACTCCATCAATATGGCGGAGCACAGAACTTCTCACCATGGTATCCAAAACACTCAATGTAAAGCCTTATAAATAAATCCCAAGTGGCATACTTCTTCCATATAACCCATCTTCTTCCCATCATTGTCTCCCAACACCATGGCATTAATGTACTGATTAGATCAAACTTCGCAGTCCAACTCACTGAGTAATAGACTCGATTTGTATACACAGACATAACTAGACTTGCAATTGACTATTATAATAATCATTACTCAATCCAATCATGTTGACAATTAATATTAATCATTGAATTTGCTTAATGCTTAAAGATTTGTCATAGCACTAGGAATTGAAAAAGATTTTTCAGATTCCATGACATGAAAAATAGCTTATATATTGCATTAATAATATAATATATTATTATATTAATATATTGTATATGACATTTTATATAATAGAATAAGTATACCATTATATAATTACTATATAATTACTATATATAATTATATCATATATAATAATGTTTTAATAAAATATACAATATCTTTCTGAAATGTATGATAAAAAGTGGTTTTCCAATTCTCAAGCAAATTTTGTCTAAGTTGTTGGATTATATTTTTCATGTTTTCAAGGACAAATTATTAACTTCTTTTTACCCATATCTCAGAAGAAATGTGTTAATTCAAAAAAATCTATAGTGTAGATCATAAAATTTTACAACATAATGAGAAAATTTGTTAAAGGCTATTTGAAATGTAATATTTGATGATCTGTCAAACATTTTAATTATTCTTTTCTTCAGACTCCCTGAAGTCTTTTCTTGCTTTAGTCAACATGTTCTAAAAAACACTGCTTAGCTTATCTCAGACACACACACACACACACACACATACACACACACATACACACACACACACACACACACACACACACAGACGTGCACACGGTAATAAAATCTTTTCTGAGCTAAGATTAAAGATCGTGATAACATTCAACACACAATATTTGTTGGAAGCCACAAGAAGTGTTCATTTAGGTCATCTATTTTCAGTTCAGAGTTTTAGTTAAGATTATTTCTGACTGCCTCAAATATAATGTCTTTGAATTCCAGAGCAATAATAAAAGCTTGCTTATAATACCTAACTTTGTATTTCTTCTCCTTTTATTCCTTCAATAGTTTTTCCTGTGTCATTATTTCATCTTCCTTGAGCTCTTTGTTCCTTTAACAAAATTTATTTTTATATTAAAGTTCTAGAAAACTAAGAGCTAAGACCAAAAAATAATTAGCTCATTATTATCAAGGCTCCTGTAACAGTAATTTCCCTTTGATTTAATATTTTAAATTATTCTTCCAGTGTGTCTGTATGTATTATGTAAATTGACCCAAAATTTGTGAAGTAATATATCACACTATTGGCTGAATATTGTGTCACTCCATGTATTTTTTTTATGTTGGGATGAAACTTCATATGGTGGTATGTATGGAGACACAACTTTCAGAGTAATATTGTTAATAGACAATGCCATTATTGTGAGTTATTACATATGCATTGGGAAAGAGACTTTTTAGAGCTCTCTTATTTCTTCACAAGTATAGAAAAAGCTATAAGGTAACACAAAGGGAAGATGGATACTGGCAAGCAGGTAAAAGAATGCTTCTTAGAAACAAGCTTAGCCAGTGTGTTGGCTTTAGACACTGAACCTCCAGAAGTGTGGGAATAGAACTCTGGTTGTTTAAGCTACTTGGACGGTTGTATTCTGTTAGGAGACTCAGTCACACTAAGATACAAACCACCCACAGAAACTAATTAGAAAATATGTTACAAGTTCTTCCTCATGAAAAATTCTATAAAGGTCTTATATCCTCTGTAATCTCTTCAGTAGTATCCTTAGGCACTTTTTTCTCTAAAGCACTTGCACAAGTTGCTTTGATGCAATTGAGGGGAAAGCCTTTAGCTCCTTCATTCTAATGTTATATACTTTCATTTCATCATATATTAATGTCTTGTCATGCTGATTCAATTACTAGTCCTCATTCCATATAGTGTTCTGTTTTATTCTAAAATGGCAAAGATGTGTTCTATAAATCTTTACAAATCATGTGTTTTAAAGGATCTCCCTGTTCAAATGGCAGAAAAATTGAATCGATTTCTTATCTATTCCAAAATTACTGATATAACTATGTTTGGACCATATCTTCTTCATCTCCATTACTTAATTAAATAGTAAAAACAAAGAAAAATCCTACTTCATCTACATTTTCATTCTGCTTGTATTCTACACTACACATCCATTGTTATCTCTTTTAAAGTCTATCATTTCTTTGTTCATTATATAATTTTATCCAGTCATTCACTCAGTGTATAAGATCTTATAGTCTGATGCTTTCTATATACTCTTCAAAATATTGGCAATACAATGTGAAAGAATTCTTTACATAAAAATGGATATGTTTAGTTGAGTGATATAGATAATAAACAAAATATGACAGTCAGAATTATGTATGGACTATAGTATAATTATATATACTACCACCTCACTTCAAGCACAGAAATGGTGAATTATAAAACCAGAAAAATTAAATATGTGTCCAGACACAGTCCTAATAAGTCATTATCATTTGTCTCTTTGTTCATTTATTTATTTATTATTCATTTGACCTGAAAGAAGAAAAGAGCTTATGCCAATAGAGGAAATGCAAAGAGCTAAGAATTGCCTTATTGACTATGTTTAAGAAAACAGCAGGGCAGGCAAGTTGGTACAATGTCAAGAGAGTAGTAGGAATTACAAAAGTAGTGAGATTGGAATAAGTAGGTCCATGAAAGAGCATGATGTAATCCTTAGTGCCATTGAGGTAAGACAACATATAAGAACTCTGAAGTGATGGGATTTGTTAATCTGTAGATGGATCTGTTTGACTGTGGTGTGTATGCATCATAGATTACCTTGGCTATGTAGTTTCTGCAGTGGGAAAAGTAAGAAACATAAGTGAAATGTATTCCAGATGTGCATGGTGGAAGAGAAGTAGTACTGAGCAGTAAGTACTCCCTGCTTCATATACATGACCTTTTAAATCTGCCTTCTGCACAGTCTCCAGAATAAACATTTAAAAGTGAGAAAACATCTTGCCACAACACTAATGAATATTTTTTCAAATGGCATCTGACAGATTTTGCATTACTAATGTTGTTCAGATGAGCTCTGCCCAGCTACAGTTGCATCATAGGAATTTAGCTCTGTCTTAGCTATATTGACAATCCTGTTAGTTGACTATGGCTTCCATTCTTCTGTACCTAACATTATTTTCTGTTCTGTTCCCTTTCCGATAAATCCACAGGAGACACATCACCTAGTTTCAGCTAAAATGTGCATTGATTTATTGTTTATTGTCTGGCCATTGGCTGAATAACAAATTCCTAGGGCATATTAATTTTGCTTTTCACAATATTTTAAATACCCAGATTACTATTGGAAAAATGTAGATGGTTCATGACAATTTGAAGTCCCTTGTGAGATATAATAATACCTTAACTACTACAATTAATTAATAAATAAACAGTGGGGTGATTTATCAAAAACAAGTTAAGATAATAAGTTTAGAAGTAATTGTAAACGTGAAAAAATATACTGGTATAACTAATACTTTCCTGAGTCTTTTTATGAATTTATAAGTTTCAGATGAATATTGTTTTAGTTAAGGAACCTATTACTATTATAAAGCACCATGACAAAATGTAACTTGGGAAGAAAATGTTTTCTTTCAGTTTACTGTTCCATATCATGATTACTGGGGGTAATCATGGCAAAAACTCGGTTCAGGAACCAGAAGCAAAAACCAATGCAAAGACAATGAAATAGTTTTTATTGGCTTGCTGCTTCGGGTGTTCTCTATTTGCTTTCTCGTAGACACCATACCAAATCCCTGGCAGCATCCACAATAGGCTAGGCCCCCAGCATATCAGTCAATAAAAAAAAATGTAGATGCTATTGCTAATGATGCCAAGAACCACTTGCTGACAAAAACCTGGTATAGCTGTCCCCGGAAAAGCTCTGAAAAGCTCTGCCAGGGCCTGACCAGTACAGGTCTGAATGCTCACAGCCAATCATCACACTGAGCACCTGAACCCCAATGGAGGAATTAGGGGAAGGACCGAAGGAACTGAATGGGTTTGCAAGCCAGGAGGAAGAACAACAATATCAACAAATCAGACCCTTCACAGCTCACAGAAATTTAACCACCAGCTAAAGAGTATACATGGATGGACCCATGGCTCCTGCTTCCCTTGTAGCAGAGGATTGTCTTATTTGGAATCAATGGAAGGGGAAGCCCTTGATCCTGTAGAGGCTCAATGACCAAGGTTGGGGAATGCTAGGGAGTTGAGGCAGGAATGGGTGGGTGGAGAGGCACCCTCATAAAGGCAGGGGGAGGGGGATAGAATAGGATGTTTGCAGAGAAGAAACTGGAAAGGTGGATAACATTTGAAATGTAAATAAATAAAATAAATAAAAAGGTAGAGAATGTACCATAGGCTTGACCACTGGCCAATTTCATGGGGGTATTTTCTCAATTGACGTTTTCTTTCCTCAGAAGACTCTAGTTTATAATCAGTTGACATAAAATTAGGTAGCACTAATAATGAATAAAAATTAAATACAAAAGATGTGGTCGCAATGGGGTGAAGAACTTGTGAAGTGAGAACAGGAAAGAAGGCAAGATTTGGAATGTAAATAAATGAAATAATAAAAATGTCATTAAAAAAGAAATTAAATGCAGTAAAAAAAAAACTTTGTTCAGATTTTGTTTGGTACATACTAACAGTTTCTGATTCATCAGTTTCTATGATTTCAAACTTCTATCAGTAGTGAATGAGGGACCCTATCTGGTGGATACTTGTCAAAAATCTATGGATACTGTCAGACTGACTCCCCTGCTCTGGTAGTGGCTGGTTATATCTTTGAGTTTAAGTTTTGAACCATTACTCCTGACACTGTTACACAGATTTTTTAATAGGTTCATTGTGTTTAGAGACTATTATTTTGAGACGTGCCCAGTTAACTTTTCTCACTTTTGTATTATGTTGTGTTTTTTTTTTTTTTTTTTTTTCTAGTCAGTGAAGGAGTTCTTGACATTTCTTCATGGCCCTAGCTTTAATTACTGAACTACTTCCTCAGCTCAATAATAGGAGTATTCTTAATAAATCATGCTTGCAAGTCTTGAGTCAGAAGTACAGATTTCTTTATCTTCCTTTACTTTGTCTCAACATTATAGTATCTAATGTTGTCACATTTCTATACATTTATTTTGACAGGATCAATTATTTATAAATTCTGTGTACTTTGTGAAAATAATATTCAGAAAAATACAAGCCAGGAATTTTGCAGAATGTCCTTATTTTCTACTTTGATGTTTTGTATGGTTAAATTAGGATTAAATATATGTCAATAATGTTGCTTCATATAAATATTAACATATATCAAGAGACAAATTATTGATTTGTATCATGACTCATAATGCTAACTTTGATCATTTATTATGATGTGGACAGCTGTCGGGTCATATTATCTTTAAGGTCTAATTTTTATCCTTGATTATCCAAAAAATTATTTAATTACCCGTGTGTGTGTGTGTGTGTGTGTGTGTGTGTATGTATGTATGCATGTGTGTATATGTATGTGTATGTGTGTAAGTGTAAGCACCTGAGTGTATGCATTTGTGTTACGTGCATGTAGGAGCAAGCTCAAGCCAGTCCCAGAAAAGAGCATCACATCCTCTGGAACAGAAATTACAGACAATTTGCTGTGGATCTCCCAAGGGTTCTGTGCAAAATAAGCTAGTACTCTTGACCTCTGTTGATCTCCAGTCATTATACTTTATTAATAACAACTTGTATAAAGGGGTAACTAAATTATGTAAACATTATTATTAGTTCAGGATATTATTTTTCAGACTTTATTAGAACAATTGTTGAATGGTTGATCTCTCCTCCTCTTCCTCTTCCTTCTCCAATTCCTTCTTTCCTAGTTCTAATCAAATAATGAATGAATTACTAGTATTATCATTTCAAACTTGAAAAATCATGTATTTATGTGATATTCTTATGTACACACCAGGTTAATCTTCCAGGCGTCATTCTGATTTAGTATACATTCTGTATATTAAGTTCACTATGTGTCTATGCTTTCAAAAGAAATTTTAGAATATCTATTCATATAATTTTTATTCAACTTCTCTTTATAATGGATGGTCTTTTGTGCACATATATATTCATAATTTCTACACATATTTTAATATAAAATAGTTTCTATTGTTTTCAGTATTCTTCCTAAAGTAATAATTTGCACTGGTACTTCACTCAGAATTGTATGTGAACATTTGAACTGGCTTTTGGTTTATTCTACTTTCCTAGGACTCTTATGTCTGAATATATGTCACGGTTGCAAAGCTTGGCTTCCAGTGGGCATCCTAAAAGTAGAAGTAGGGTCTGTGTCTGACTCTTTGGCCAGATTTTGAGGCTGAGCCCTTTTCCTTCTAGTGGGTGGCCTCGCCCAGCCTTAATATGAAAACAGCTGCCCAATTGCATAGCAACTTTAGCCATGTTTGGATGAGTGCTTGATCCCTAAAAGGTCTGCATTTTTCTGAAGGGAAACAGACAAAGTATAGATTCGCGGAGAGAAAAGATGGAGGGGTGAGTGGCATGAGAAAGGGAAGGGGACACAATGTATAAGAGGATAAATTTAAAAAATATTTTGCGAGCTCTGGGGCGTCTGGTTGAGCCACCAACAAAAGGATACACATGGAGGGACCCATGGCTCCAGCAACTTATGCAACAGAGGATGGCCTTATCAGGCATCAAGGAGAGGTGAGGTCCTTGGCCCTGTGAAGGCTCAATATCCCAGGGTAGGGAAATGCCAGGACAGGGATATGGGAGGGAGTGGGTGGGTGGGTGGGGGAACACTCTCAGAGTTGGGGAGGGGGGTATTGGGATAGGAGGATTCCAGAGGAGAAACCGGGAAAAGGGATAACATTTAAAATATAAGTAAAGAAAATAGCCAATAAAAATATTTTTTCTTAGGTCTGCTAAAACTTTTAAGAGTAAAGTATGCAGTGCGTAAGAACACGAATAGCTCTGATCCAAGACATTCAGCAGTAGTAGTAACAGAGGTCATGCCAGTAGTTACAAATGTTGTCATGTGATGCTTAATAAGTATTTCTCACTGATATGAAATTAAATGCTTTAAAATTAAAGCTGAAACTGTTAGAGGCATTTTTTATTTAAATAATTTTATAAAACAATGAGCACTTACAAAAATGGGAAATACCAACTAATTTGCTTCAATCAAAACACTAAGCTTCAATTATTCTGTATAATAAGTAAATATAAATAATAAGCCTTTTAGGATAAATAACATTGTATGTGTAATAAAAGTGTATCTTAAAATATGTGCATAAAGTCAATATTGTCTCTATGCTTGTATAAATTAAAATAAACAAATATGCTTCATCTCGAAAAGGAGAGGAATAAGACAATTACATAAGTCAATATTTTTATTTCCTTTCAATGATATGTTAATTAAATTTAAACAATTCATTGAACTTTCTTTCACAGGATAAAATCTTACTTAGCAAGAGCATAACCAGAAATCATACCTACTATATAAGTTTGACCTTCAAAATGTTGGGTTTTTTCCTATGTTTCAAATAAACACCATAAAATATTAAAGTCAAACAGTCTCCATGGAGAATATTTAAATCTATCCAGGAGTGGACAGTAACATTTTAATATGCATACATTACTTGAGGCTCTTTGGTTACCAAAAATTGATTTTAAATACTAGAATGCTCTTCTAATTACTGAGGGCTGCTTGATGACTATTTTGAAGATCTTTGAATGCAAGCCAACATAAATGACAGTCTAGGAAGGCAGCACTGTCAAGAAAATGGAAGAAATACCCTGAAAATTTCTAATTGCTGTGTAGGCATGGGTTGGTGTAAAATAGAGCACCAATTAGATTTAGTTGAGCCAATGTATACAATTGCATAGGTAATGAGTGAAATGCAAAAACTGTGAGTGATGACACACACACACGGGGCAATGAACTTTTGATAGACTTTGCTCTCTTTCCCAGCATGTTTCTATTTATCTCCATAAACCTTGAATACCTTGCCTGCAAAATAGTTGATCTTTGGTAATTTGGTAGCTGTGAAAGACCACTGAGTCGCATCACTGGGCGACCAGTGACAGCCTAAAAAGCAAGAGCCCTTACAAATACTTTATTGAAAAGAACAGCGAATCTGTTATTATTTGCCCGAATTACAGTGACCAGATTAATACAATATAGAGAATGTTTGAATTTTAAAGGCAGCCCACTTGTACACAACAAACATTCTGAAAAGCATACATACCAATTTACTCTATAAAAGTTAACTTTCATTCAAATAGATTATTTCAGAGAGGGTCACATTTCAAAAAAAAAAAAGCTTTATAGACTTCAATTCACTTTATTAAGGTTAGTACAAGTTCAGAATTCCTAATCCAAATCCCTGGAGGAAAATGGCTTTTAGTTTTAAGCTTTGCATATTTTAGAAAGTTAATCCCGTGCAAATGTCATGAATGTAAGTTATACCTCAGGGTCTGAGATAGCACCCCATAATCAAATACATTAATATGTATGTGGTGAATTGTAAGATCATTCATGGAATAGAAGAAATGAAAAGGAAGACTAGTTTAATGTCAACTCAGAATAAATTTCATCGACATAAATTACCCAAAATTCATTGCAACATTTATGACCGAAAAAGCTTTTAGATATTGGAATTGAATTGTCTAAGTATAATAGTACAAGATCACCAAAGGGAGTATGAAGTTACTCAGCTTCCTGCTTACAAATCAACAGAAAATTAATGTGATGTCAAGAAATGTTGGAAGGACTCCATGCCAAAAAGAGCACTCTCATGTCATGTGATAATAGAGATGGTTTAAAAGCATCATTTGGGGCAAAGATATAAGATAGATTTAAACTACTTCAGTGTTCAGTTACCTAATACAAGATTGCTTTATATTGTTTATTATGTGTCCAGGAAGTATAATGGGTTTAGACATAATGATAAGTAAAGGGAATTGTCTAAGGCCTGGATTATATGACATTGGGGGAATAGTCCACTGTCTATGTCAAGGCATCTGCATTTTGTCTCATCTGTCACTGAGACTCACAGAAAGGTTAAAGAAGATTCAAGCATAATCAGATCTAGATTTCATGCAAATCTCCCAGCATTCTTGTCATCAAATAAACAAGATAAAAATATAGTTGAGGGACAGAAGTTCTTGTAAACTATAGGGCACAATCGATGTGTCTATAAAATAGAACCAAGGGGAATTATGATTATTTGGATGAAGAGCACAGTTGTTAGTACAAGGAAAATTTCCTCATTTTACTCCTTGGAAAATGGTGTCTTTCACAGAATCAGAACACGAAAGAATCACCAATTGTTTTGGGTATGGAAGCATAAAGAACAAAAGCACAGTTGATAATGAACACAATATTGAGCATATTAACTTCAAGATTACTATGTGACCAAATAAAAAGATACACAAAAACATTAGCTACAATACTTGAATGGACAAAACAAGTTTGTGAATTAGTGAAGTATGTTGGCATTTGGTTTGTTGCTATGCATTGTGATGCTAAATAATGGCCTCATTTTCTTCAGCGATAAAAGAATCCTCATGTACACTGTGACTCTATATAGAATTGCTCTTACTTTAAAAATATTGTTTGAATAAAGATGACAACAGCCAATTGGTGGGTAGAAGATAGCTAGGTGAGATTTCACTGCCCAGTCTTGGGATCTGAGGAGGACCATGAGAGAGAAGAGAATGGTGGAGAGAGGAAAAGATGCCGTGTGGTAGTTGAGTCATAAAAACTTGGCCATAAGGGTGGCCCTGTTGCAGTTAAGAGCAGTCCAGATGGAACATAGTAAGATATAACTCAGAGCTATTGATAAGTAAGTAGATGCTAATAAATTAGAGGGTAGATATTTGCCCAGCTCTAATGCTTTGAAAGCTTATCATAAGTATAAAGGCATTGTGTCTATTATTAGAAAGCTGAATCATCTAAACAGGGTAGAAATGCCACTTAATACTGCAGATGTCAATGTTGTCAAGACTAAGAAGATGTTAAATACAGCAAAGGAAAGAAGTAGGTAAGAAACAAAGCATGCAAGAAAGAGATTGTTTTTAGGAGAAAAAATACACAAAATTCCTTGGGTACTAAAGTAAGATTGTCTTTTAAAAATAAGATGGCAAAAAGTTATTAACTATTAACAGGAAAAAAATGGTAATTCTCAACTGGGTTTCACATAAGTAGGTCACTAATGACCATTGTGTACAAGTTTTCTGGTATTGTGTGGTAGAAGAATGATTGAATGTTACTACAAAAAAAATGTCTACTGTGTTGACCAGAAGAAAGGGTACGTAGAGTGTTTCCTCAAAGACCAGCAGACAGACAAAGGTTTGTTTCATTAAAGAACCAACAGGAAAAGATTGGAACTATGCGGAAGTTGAAAAGGGTAGAGTAGTAATGGAGGAATCTAGCAATTAGGGAGAAAGAATTGCATGAAATGTAGGGCAAAAGGAGTCCTCTACCATGTGAGCAAAAGAGAAATAGGAAGAGATGTGCACTTATTTAAAACGTTCTGGGGTTCTGTTATTGTTTTTGTTATTGGATTGGTTTGGTTTGGTTTTGGATTTTTGGTGTTTGTTTTTGTATTGCAATGTTTTCATATCTTATGGCATTTTACAAATAAAATAAGTAGATAAGCTAAAACAAATGTGTTAGGTTTGAAGGGTAGAGGAAATGGCAAAGTAGCCATAGAATATAGGAGCTGGTGACCTGAGGAAACTGAGAGAAATTTCAGTTATATGTTTTCAATTGAGGGGCAAGATAGATTTATACATGAGTATAATCATTCAGAAACAATCATCTTTGGAAATTACCTGTATAATTTGCACCAATCCATATTCTCATAAAGGATATGTCTAAAAAATATTTGCCAGATTTTCATTTCATGTCAGCAAAATAGTTCCACAGTTTGAAGCATTTTACTGTCTTACCAGAGGGTATAGATACAGATGATTGCTATGTAAATGCTGAAATGTAAAAAAAATGTCTATATATTTAAAGCTGAAAACACAGATAAGGAAGGTTTATACTAGTATATATATATATATATATATATATATATATATATATATATATATATATATATAGATATATATATAGATATAGATATTGATATATATATAGATATAGATAGATAGATAGATATAGATATAGATATAGATATAGATATAGATATAGATATAGATATATGTATTTCAAAATGATATAAAGTACATTATCAAAGATAAAAACCGCCATGACTTGACTAAGACATTAAGTAAGACCACATTGAATAAAACCTTTGTCTAGCTAACTGGTAGACAAGAAGAATGTTATAGAGTGTTTGTATTTCATATACATGGTATTTATTTATTAACTTCATTAAAATATAAATTTTGCTAGGAGTTATCTGTTTTTACATTGATGTAAAAATAGTTATAAATGTTCTTGCAGAGGGCAAATCCAAAGTAAATTCAGTGAATAATGAATAACCTTCTGACCAAAGGTGTGGATTATACAGTTGTTTTTGGTCATAAATGATAAAAGAATGGATTATAGAATTTGTGTCAAACTAAAGTTTTGGGTTTCTCTCCCTTTCTAATTTATAATAAAATACAAAATTAGTCCACCATTGCTATAAAGTATTTTGTCAAGTTTCCTGAACTTGTGAAAAGTCACAATGGTCACCAATGCATCTCCAGTGCCAGGGATGTGAATTCTTTAATCCCTTTTACACTGGAAATGAGAAAAGGACAGAATAGTTATAAAACACATATTTAATTAAAAATAAAAGGAAAAAATTAGAACAAGAACTCTGAAACCACATTTTCAACTATAGAAAGAGAGCAAATGGGAGTCTCACGAGATATTGAATCACTGTTATCAAGACTTCTATTTTTAATGCAATTTAATTTTGATCCTACTCTCTACATAATGACTACTGTTTGCAGTGATGATATTGTGCTTGTCTGTGTGTGAACTCATTTAGGTGACTGTGCTCAGAAGTGTATATCATTCTAGGAAACCAGAAGCCACCATCTGAAGCTTGCTTACAGAACTTTACAACCTTTAAAGAAAACGAGGAAAGTAAGTGTGTGGAATGGAAGGTGGCAAAGAGAAATTCGCACCACTATCAAACAGCACTAAAGAAAATCAGCAAAGAGAAAAATCTTACCTATTAAACATCACTAAAGAAAACCAAACCTTTGGTATATTGGAGAATTTCTGCCTGGGGAAAACAGGTGTTTGAGCATCAAGATGCTGTCATACACTGAATTCTCTTTATCTTTTGCTCTAAAAGAAATTTAAGGGGTATAAAGGAAGAATTCAATTTGTAAATGTCCACAATCATTCCTCAGCAGTAGGAAGAACACCAGAGACACTACTTCTGATAATGAAGCATTCAGGCTTCCTTGTGTTCTCTGTGTTCTCTGGAAGTGAAGGAACATATAGAATCTTGGACGGATGATTAGGCTTAGAAATTAATAATTTTTATAATCTGTGTAGCTTGTGAATACCATACATAATATTGTGACAACTACCACTGTATTGATCCTAGAAACTGCCTTTATATTTTGTCTCTGATAAGGATATAAGGCTATAAAAAGGTCTTCTGCCACCCAAGGCCATGATGATATCCAGATCTGCACTGCAGCCTGAAGCCATGTTGATGTCCACCTTCCCTGCTGCCAATGGAGACCATGATGAAGTGAGCATCCTGTGCTATCACCTAAGGCACATGGTGATGCATGTAGTCTGGGCAGCCTCCAAGGGTTTTTTCTAGGCAGGTGGTCTTACAGTAGCTAAAGGTCTTGTACATGGCCTGTACTGTCACCAAAACCATATGGAAGCTCATCATCTGTGCTCTCCCTGACTGTAAAGAGCAAGGAAGATATGATATACTTTTTGCTTTGATATCTCTTAGCTCAGATATATGGTTGAGAAAGGGAGGCATGGATGGCTTCAGTAAGAACCCAACCCCACTCCAATTCCCACTTCCCACCAAAGGTAGCATACTAAAGAGGAAGCAATCGAAGAGAACTCTTTAAACATGTGTTAAGGATGCTGAAGTTAGCTCTCCAGAATTCATAACTTCTGGAGGGGATGTAAGAATAATAGGACCAAGTTTTTTTTTCTTTCAACTTTATTTTAAAAAGAGAGGTACATGTACAGATTTTTAAAAGCATTTTAGCAATTCTTTTAGAGGTTTGATAGCAGGCATTGAAATCTCACTAGTTACCATAAGCATAAAGTACATGTAGAATAGAATGTTACATGGAAACAGTTTTCTTTGTGAGTATAGATTAAACATAATGATCTTTGAATACCAAAAATTGCCAAAAGAATATATTCATAGCTCTTGGTTTATTAATGATTTAAGGTCCAGGTGTACCACACTCTGAGAGGGTGCTATACATTTATATTTTTTCCTAAGAAGAACAGAGGCTTTTACTATTTGGCCTTTCTTATTCGTGGGTTTCATATGGCCTTCAAGTTGTTTCTGGGGTATTCAGAGCTTTATGGCTATTATCATTGACTTCATATTATGTCAGTTCTTTTGTGATTGGGTTACCTCACTCAGGATGATATTACCTAGATGCATCCATTTACCTAGGAATTTCATAAAGTCATGTTTCTAATAGCTGAGTAGTACTCCATTGTATAAGTATACCTCATTTTTTGTATCCATTCATCTACTGAAGGTCATCTGGGTTCTTTCCAACTTTTGGCTATTATAAATAGGGCTGGTGAGAACATTGTGGTGCATGTGTCCTTACTGTATGTTTAAGCATCTCTGGGGTATATGCTCAGAAGTGGGATAACTGGGTCTACAGGTAGGACTATGTGCAATTTTCTGAGGAACCGCCAGACTGATTTCCAGAGTGGTTGTACCAGCTTACAACCCCACCAACAGTGGAGGAGTGTTCCTCTTTCTCCACATCCTCACCAGCATCTGCTTTCACCTGAGTTTTTATCTTAGTCATTTTGACTGGTGTTAGGTAGAATCTCAGGGTTATTTTTATTTGCATTTCCCTGATGACTAGAGATGTTGAAAATTTCTTTAGGTGCTCCTCGGCCATTCATTGTTTAGCTCTGTACTGCAATTTTATAGGATTATTTTATTCTCTAGTGTCTAACTTCTTGAGTTCTTTGTATATATTGGATAGTAGCCCACTATCAGATATAAGATTGTTAAAGATTGTTAAACAAACAATCTGTTGGTTGTTGTTTTATCCTTTTGATACAGTTCTTTGCCTTATAGTAGCTTTACAATTTCATGAGGTCCCGTATGTCGTTTTTTGATCTTAGAGCATAAGCCACTGGTGTTCTGTTCAGAAAAAATTTTTCTTGTGCCTATGTGTTCTAGGCTATTTTCTATTTTCTGTTGTATTAGTTTCAATGTATCTTGTTTTATGTGGATTTCTTTGATATACTTGGAATTGAGCTTTGTACAAGGAGTGAATCAATTTGCATTTTTCTGCATGCTGACTGCTAGTTGAAACAGCATCATGTGTTGAAGAGGCTTTCCTTTTCTATTGAATGTTTTTAGCTCCTTTGTTAAAGAGCAAGTGACCATAGATATATGGATTCATTTCTGGGTTCTCGGTTCTCTTCCGCTGATCTACCTGCCTATTTCTGTACTAATACCATTCATTTTTTTTATCACAATTGCTTTGTAATATGCCTTGATATCAGGGATGGTGATTCCCTCAGAAGTGTTTTTATTCTTGAGAATACATTATGCCATTCTAAGATTTTTGATTTTTTTGTTATTCCAGATGAATTTGAAAATTGCTTCTTCCAACTCTATGAAGAATTGAGTTGGAATTTTAATGGGAATTGCATTGAATTGATAGATTATTTTTGGCAAGATATCCATTTTTACAATGTTGATCTTGCCAATCCATGAGCAAGGGAGATCTTGCCTTCTTCTGAGATCATCTTCAATTTCATTCTTCAGAGTCTTGAAGTTCTTGTTATACAGATCCTTCACTTGCTTGGTTGGGGTAACCCCAAGTTATTTTATAGTCTTTGTGAGTATTATGAAGGGTGTCGATTCCATAATTTCTTTCTCAACTTGTTCATCCATTGCATAGGGGAAGGTGGCTCATTTTTTTAAGTTAATTTTATGGCCAGTCACTTTGGTAAGGTTGTTAATTAGTTGTAAAAGTTCTCTGATGGAAGTTTTCAGGTCATTTAAGTATACTATCATATCATCTTCAAATCATGATATTTTGACTTCTTCCTTTCCAATATGAAATCTTTTGATTTCTTTTTGTTGTCTAATTGTTCTGGCCAGGACTTACACTACTATATTGAATAGGTAGGGGGAGAAAGGGCAGCCTTGTCTAGTCCCTGATTTTAATGGGATTGCTTCAAGTTCTCTCCATTTAGTTTGATGTTGGCTTCTGGTTTGCTGTATATTGCTTTTATTATGTTAAGTAAGGGCCACTAAATGCATCTGGTCCTGGGCTTTTGTTGGTTGGGAGGCTTTTGATGATTGCTTCTATTTCTTTAGGTGTTATGGGACTGTTTAGATTGTTTATTTGATCCTCACTTAACTTTGGTATCTGATTTCTGTATAAAAAGTTTTTCCATTTCTTTCAGATTTTCCAGCTTTGTTGAGTATAGGCTTTTGTATTAGAATCTGATGATTACTTGAATTTCCTCAGGTTCTGTTGTTGTGTTCCCCCTTTCATTTCTGATTTTGTTAATTGGTATACTCTGTACCCTCTAGTTAGTCTGGCTAAGGGTTTTTAGAGCTTGTTCATTTTATTTAAAAAAAGAAAAAGAAAACAGCCCTTGGTTTTGTTGATTCTTTGTATAGTTCTTTTTGTCTCTATTTGGTTGACTTCTGCTCTGAGTTTGATTATTTCCTGCTGTCTAGTAATCTTTGATCTGCTTCTTTTTGTTCTAGGTCTTTCAGTTGTGCTGTCAAGCTGCTAGTGTATGCTCTCTCCAGTTTCTTTTTGAAGGCACTTAGAGCTATGAGATTTCTCTAAGTACTGGTTTCATTTCATAAATTTGGATATGTAGTGGTGTCATTTTTATCAAATTATAAAAAAATCCTTGATTTCTTTCTTTGGCCATGTTGGCATTGAGCAGAGCATTTTTCAGCTTTCATGTGTATGTTAGCTTCTTTTGTTTTTGTTGTTATTAAAGACAAGTCTTAGGCCATTGTGATCTGATAGAATGCAGGGGAGTATTTTGAACTTCTTGTATTGGATAAAGCATGTTTTGTGACCAACTATATGGTCAGTTATGGAGAAGATACTGTGAGGTGCTGAGAAGAAAGTATATTCTTTTGTTTTGGGATGAAATGTCCTGTAGATGTCTATTAATTCCAGTTGGTTCATAACCCCTGCTAGTTTCACAGTGTCTCTGTTCATTTCCTGTCTCCATGATCTATGTGTCCATTGAAGAAAGTGAGGTGTTGAAGTCTCCCACTATTATTGTATGTGGTGTAATATGTGCTTTGAACTTAAGTAGGGTTTCTTTTATAAATATGGGTGGCCTTTTATTTGGAGCATAGATGTTCGAGATTGAAAGTTCATCTTGACAGATTTTCCAGTGATGAACAAAAATTGTTTTTCCTTATCTTTTTTGATAACTTTTGGTTGAAAATCTATTTTATTTAATATTAGAATAGCTACTCCAGCTAGTTTCCTGGACCCATTTGCTTGGAAGGCTTTTTCCCAGCCTTTTACTCTGAGGTAGTGTATGTCTTAGTCTCTGAGTATACTGTATGCAGCAAAATGCTGGATACTGTTTACATATCCAGTCTGATAGTTTATGTCTTTTTATTGAATATTGGAGTTCATTGATGTTAAGAGAAATTATGTACTTGTACGACAAGAACTTCAAACCTCTAAAGAAGGAAATAGAGGAGGATCTCAGAAAATGGAAAGATCTCCCATGCTCATGGATTGGAAAAAATGGCCATCCTACCAAAAGCAATCTACAGAGTCAATGCAATCCCCATCAAAATTCCAACAAAGTTCTTCATGGAATTGGAAAGATCAATGTGCAATTTCATATGGAACAACAAAAGACCTAGAATAGCGAAATCCATCCTCAACAACAAGAAAACATCTGCAGGAATCACTATCCCTGACCTCAAGCTATATTACAAGGCAATTGTGCTGAAAATTGCATGGTACTGGTACAGTAATAGGCATGTAAAACAATGAAATAGAATAGAAGATCCAGAAATGAGCCCTCACATATATGATCACCTGATTTTTGACAAAAAAGACATAAACATTCAATGGAAAAAGGACAGCCTTCTCAACAAATGGTGCTGGTCCAACTGGCACTCAACATGCAAAAAAATGAAAATAGACCCTTTCTTATCTCCTTGTACAAAGCTCAAGTGTAAGTGGATCAAAGATCTCCACATTAAACCAGATACACTGAAACTATTAGATGAGAAAGTAGGGAAAACTCTAGAACATATAGGCACAGGAGAAAATTTTGTGAACAAAACACCGATGGCTCAAGCTCTAAGGTCAAAAATTAACAAATGGGACTTAATGAGATTGCAAAGTTTCTGTAAGGCTAAGGACATTGTCAAAAAAAACAAAACGGCAGCCAACAGAATGGGAAAAGATCTTTACCAACTCCACATCAGATAGAGGCCTAATATCTAAGGTATACAAAGAACTCAAAAAGCTAGATACCAGAGAATCAAATAACCCTATTAAAAATGGGGTACAGAGCTAAACAAAACATTTTCAATTGAGGAATATTGAATGGCTGAGAAATATCTGAGGAAGTGCTTGACATCCTTAGCCATCAGGGAAATGCAAATCAAAACAACCCTGAGATTCCACCTCACACCAGTCAGATTGGCCAAGATTCAAAACTCAGATGACAACAGATGCTGGCGAGGTTGTGGCGAAAGAGGAACACTCCTTTACTGTTGGTGGGGTTGCAAACTAATACAACCACTCTGGAAATCAGTCTGGCGATACCTCAGAAATTTGGACATAATACTACCTGAAGACCCAGCTATTCCACTTCTGGGCATATACCCCAGAGACACCTTAGTACTCAACAAAGATATATGCACCACAATGGTCAGAGCAGCTCTATTTATAATACCCAGAAGCTGGAAAGAACCCAGATATCCTTCAGAAGATGAATGGATACAAAACTTGTGGTACATTTACACAATGGAATACTACTCAGCCACCAGAAACAATGACTTGACCAAATTCTTAAGAAAATGGCTGCATCTAGAGAATATCATTCTGAGTGAGATAACCCAGTCACAAAAGAACAGACATAATATGCAGTCACTGATAATGGGTTGCTAACCCCAGAGGCTTGCACTGCCCCAGAAACAACTCACAGACTGTATGAAGTCCAAGAAATAAAGAAAACAAAACAAAACAAAACAAAAAAATCTCTGTAGAACAAGAAAACTTTGATTATTTCCATGTTACATTTTATTTATTACATGTACTTTATGCTCATTGTAACTATTAAGTTTTCAACGCATACTATCAAACCTTTAAAAAAATCAAGTACTGACTAAAAATATATATCCATACAGTTTTATGTAAAAATTATTTTAAAATCTGAAAAAAAGTACTGACAAAAATGTATTGTATAATTTTATGCAAACAATGCTTAAAATCTGTACATTTATCTTTGTTTTGTAAAATAAAGTTGTTAAAAAAAGAGAAATTATGAAATAGTAATTTTTGTTTCCTGTTATTTTTGTTGTGAGAGGTAGACTTATGTTTGTGTGCTTTTCTTTTTTTTTTTTTTTTTTTTTTTGGTTTGATTTTTGTGCATGATTATTGTTTTTTTGCTTTTCCTTGGGTGTGTTTTTTTTTTTTTTTTGCTGGATTTTTCCATTTTTCATTCTTTGTAGGTCTGGATTTGTGGACAGATATTTTGTAAATTTGTTTTATTCCTGGAATATCTTGGTTTCTCCATTTATGGTGATTGAGAGTTTTACTGGATATAGTATCCTGGGCTTGCATTTATGTTCTCTTAGGGTCTGTATGACATCTATCCAGGATCTTCTAGCTTTCATAGTCTCTGTTGAGAAGTCTGGTGTAATTCTGATTGTTCTGCCTTTGTATGTTACTTGTCTTTTTTCCCCTTATAGCTTTTAGAATTCTTTGTTTCAAATATTTGGTGTTTTGAGTTATGTGCTGGGAAAATTTTTTCTGGTCCAATTTATTTGGAGTTCTGCAAACTTCCTGTATATTTATGGTCATCTTGTTTTTAAGACTAGGGAAGTTTTCTTCTATGATTTTGTTGAAGATATTTACTGTGCCTTTTAGTTAATATTCTTTGCCCTCTTCTACACCTATTATTCTTAGGTTTGGTTTTCTCATTGTGTCTTGGATATCCTGGACATTTTGGGTTAGGAGATTTTTGGTTTTTGCATCTTCTCTGACTGTTTTGTCCATGTTTTCTATTTTGTCTTGGGTCCCTGAGATACTCTTTTCCATCTCTTATAGTCTATTGGTGTGCTTGCATCTGTGACTCCTGATTTCATTTTTTTGGTTTTCCATCTCCAGTATTTTCTATTTTTGTGTTTTCTTTAATTTTCTATTTCCATTTTCAATTCCTTTATCTGTTTGTTTGGTTTTTCCCATAGTTCTTGGATTGATTTCTCCTGGTTCTCCTGAAGTATGATTTAAAGTCTAAGTCTTGTTTTTCTGGTGTGTTTGGCAATCCACTACAAGCTGTTGTGATAGAGCTGGGTTCTGATGTTGCCAGGTTGTCTTGGTTTCCATTGCTTAGGTTCTTTTGATTTCCTCTTTCCATCTTGTTATTTATGATCATAGGTGATCTTGTTGTCTCTTAGTGGAGTCTGTCTCTCCTGTGAATCTGAGGGCCCCATGGGTTCAGGAAAGAAATACCTTCTGGTTGTTTAGCTTTTTGTAGTCAGGCATGGAGTTATGATTCCAGTGACTCCATTCTGTCTCTGTGGGCTCAGGTGGGAGAGCTCTTGTGAGGTTAATCTGGGAGCTCAGCCTTGTGAAGGCGGGTCCTGAGTCTTGATGGTGGTCACCCTGTCCTCTGGAAGGGAAGGAAAGTACCCAATCCCAGAGTGCACCACACTAGTTGCCCTCCAGGAGCTCCAAGATATCCCTCCCATGACAACCTGAAGGGTGTGTGTCAAGCTCTGTGGGCTTAGTTGAAAGAGCACTTGCAAGGCTGTCCCTGGGTCTCAGCTCTCTTCGGGCTGGTCCTGAGTCTTGATGGCAGTCACCTGGCTCTCTTGCTGGGCTAGTGAGGACAGGATCCCACAGTAAACCTCTCTATCGGCCCAGAAGGTCACCAGGTGTTCTTTTTCCAGACAGCTTAGGGCTTACATTGGGCTCAGGTGGGAGACTGCTTGCAAAGCTTCTCTACTGGCTCAGCTATATGCAGAAGGGTAGTGAGTCTTCTGTATCAGGTTTTAAATTATACAAAATCCTTCTTGCTTAAGATAGAAAGTATTCCTGCAGATCTTCTGAGCACTCAGGGACCTGTGAGACTGCGGGCCGCCTGTCCTAATGCAACTGGGCAGGGACTGGCCTTGGGCCGGAAGTGCTGCTTGAACCTCAAGAGTTCTGGGCAGCCTTTCCTGGAGTAGAATGTTGACAGAAGTTGACTCATCCTTCCATTTAGGATGGAAAGCGTTTCTGCAGCTCTTCTGAGCACCCTGGGACCTGTGCTCTGACGGGCTGCAGTCCAGATACAACAAGCCCTAACTAGAGAAATTGTCTTAACAAAGCACAGTTATTTAGGTAAATTATGTCCATTAAAATTAAAGTGAAACTGTGAAAACCCCAAGTATGAGATTTGTGGTGTATTCTTATATCTCTCATTTTTATTATAAGATTATTTTAATAGCATCTTATATTTTCACTACATTTTTTTGCATGTCAAGAGAATTTCCTATCCTGTATGCTATACATTTCTAAAATACTGAAAATAACTATATTTAATATCTTAATAGGCTATAACACTTGTATAACAATTAAAACACTGATTCTATTTCTTAAAAAAAAATAGGGACTTGCTTTTTAAAAAAGGTACTTTGACTTTTCTCTGCTGTGTTTATCATTGAAACCTATGTGCTACTGTTTACCAAGGTTCTTTCATCCAATTAAACTACATCATGCTACAGTAGGTTCACTAAAGTCTTTGGACATTTGACTGAGGCTTGACTTTTGGGGGGTGAAGTGAAATGTCAGTATTCCTCTTGGTGAATGAACTCATAACGAGGCGTACCAGTTTTGGATGGTTAATATAGTATCCTTACTCAATTTTTAACTCATATACAAAATTAATGCCCTCTGTAGCTCTATAGGGTATTACATAGAAGGTTTGCTTTAATCAAAAGGAAAAAAACCTTACTCAGTGCAGGCTAGACTGGGCATTGCATGGTTGGTTGCAACTTATACACTCGAGGAATCAACACTTGTTAGCTAACACAGAGAAAGGCAGAATGGAAAAGAACAGAAGATTGTGAGTTAAAAATGGCAGGTCATAGCAGCTCTATTTATAATAGCCAGAAGCTGGAAAGAACCCAGATGTCCTTCAGCAGATGAATGGATACAAAAATTGTGGTACATTTACACAATGCAATACTACTCAGCCACCAGAAACAATGACTTAACCAAATTCTTAAGAAAATGGCTGCATCTAGAGAATATCATCCTGAGTGAGATAACCCAGTCACAAAAGAACAGACATAATATGCAGTCACTGATAGTAGGATGCTAACCCCAGAGGCTTGCACTGCCCCAGAAACAACTCACAGACTGTGTGAAAGTCCAAGAAAAAAAGAAAAGAAAACAAAACAAAACAAAAAAAAAGTTTTGCTCAATCCTTACCCACCAAGAACACATTGACAAATTCTGGGTTACACCCTGTATTACATGTACTGTTTGCTCACTGTAAAAAAAAAAAAAAAGTCTTTACACATCAAGAAAACTTTGACTATTTCCAGGTTACATCTTGTTTTACATGTACTTTATACTCATTGTAACTAGTAAGATCTTAATCACACTATCAAACCTTTAAAAAAAAAACAAGTACTGACAAAAATGTATTGTATACTTTTATGAAAAAATGCTTAAAATCTGTACATTTATCTTTGCTTTTTCAAATAAAGTTGTAAAAAATGGCAGGTCACATCTAAAAAAAACGTCATGTGAACTACATCATATCATAAATACAAACAACTGTTCTGCACTGCTATTCTATAACCTTGAAGAAATAAAGAGCCTTAGACTTTGGACATTTTCTCAAAATTCAATCAGGCAAGGGTTTCTCAGCAGGTTTTTTTTTTAATTCCTGGAAAACAAATAATTCATTTTAAAATGCCTCTCTTTAAAATTCACTCTTTCTCATGGCTTCAAGAAAGTAATGTCACTTAGGAAATGTACTAAAATGGATGTGTTTCTTTCATTAGAATATGAAATGGGAATACAAGGAGAAGACATTTGAAGAGTTATATGTTGTATGATTGGGACAGCTGTTGTCTAAGCACATCATGTGGAAAGGGTTATATAAATGTTCTCTTTCTTATGAAAAGAAACAATTTACAACATAGCTTAGGTACTTAATTATCATGTTCATGCAGCTTGAAAATTTAAAAGTCAAACAAATACACTAATGTTAAGATATGGAAAATAGATTTAGTATCTGCATACATATTGGCTTTCAATATATATATATATGGTTTAAAATCTGTCATTCCAATATGTATCAGATGGATTACATTGTAAGTTTCTTCCATTAAATAGAAGGAATCAGATAACAGTTTTGAAAAATGGGACTTAGCTGGAAGACATGGGTCTTTCAGTGCTTTTCTATTCTAGTTAGAGTTCCTGCTAAGATATGAGAAGGAGCCAGCTCAGGCCCTGACATCATGGATCAAACCATGTCACCAGGCATTTTACATCAGGGACCTTACCTTCTGACACACATCACCCAAGGAAATACTTTATCTCTCAAGTTATTTCAATGAGACATTTTGCCAAAGCAACAAAAGGATATTGGTCTTGTAGCCATTTATCATTACACTTTCTTTTCAACGTTGCTCAAACTGGTATTTTTGTAGTGAACATTACTAACACACCTTGATCCAAGCACTCTGGAAGCAGAGGCAGATAAGCAGGCAGATACATAAATGCAGGGACTGCCTGGTATACAGAGTGAGTTCCTGGACAAACAGGACTAAACAGCGAAGCTCTAAATTTAAAAACAAACAAACAAACAAACAAACAAATCACAATGCTTTACTTCTGTAATCCAATCTGAATTATTTTCTACCAATTCTTATTTTGTGATAACAATTTAAAAATTCAGAAATACGGAATTCTGAAGCTTAGGTGAAAATAACATTTTAAAAAAACCAATGACAAGTGTAATTTAAGGAACTGTCTTGAGGTGTGCATAATAATTATAGGAGGGTAATATACATACCATTGATAGGGAAGCATTCCTTTGGTGACTTCCCTCTGGGGAAGGGTTTTGAGAATCTGGAATTCACTGGAAACTCTTCAGGTGAAATTTTTGTGAAAATGTTCTGTATCTGAATTCTGCCATTGGTTACAATAGTTCATATGTTTATCAAAAATTATTAAATTGAACATTTACAGCCTATATAGATGAGGTATTTAAGTTGAAACAAAGTAGCAATGTTTTAAGTATTTTATTTCACCTTCAGAGAGAGATTCAAGCATCCTCCCTTGGTAGCTACTTGATATTTGGCTTTTTGGCTCTGTTGATCCCTGTACTTTATGGCTAATATCCACTTATAAGTGAATACATATCATACATGTCCTTTGGGGTCTCGGTTACCACACTCAGGATATTTTTTTCTTTGTTTTCTTCTTTTTTATTTTAGTCTCTGTATTTACATTTCAAATGCTAGCCCCTTTCCCTCACTACCATTCCCCTTCCCCTCCTCTTGCTTTCATGAAGGTGTGCTCCCTCTCCCAGTCACCCTCTCCCACTTCAGCACCTTGGTTTTCTCCTACATTGGGAAATTGAGCCTTCATTGGACTAAATACCTCTCCTCCTATTGATGCCAGACAGTGTTATCCTCTGCTACATATGAAACTGGAGCCATCGGTCTCTTGATATGTGCTCTATGGTTGGTGTTTTAGTCTCTAGTAGTTGTGGGGGGGGGGGTTGGTTGGTTAATAATGTTGTTCTTCCCATCGGGCTGCAAACTCTTTCAGCTTCTTCAGTCATTTCTCTAGCTCCATCACTGGAGTACCGGTGTTCAGTATGATGGTTAGATGCAAGCATCCTAATCTGTATCAGTATGGCTCTGGGAGAGCCTCTGAAGAATCCATATCAGGCTCCTTCTAGTAAGCACTTTTTTCCAGAAGCTGGAAAGAACCCAAATGTCCTTCAACAGAGGAATGGGTACAAAAATTGTGGTACATTTACACAATGGAGTAGTACTCAGTTATTAAAAACAATGACTTTATAAAATTATTTGGGAAATGGATGGGACTATAAGATCTCACCCTGAGTGAGGTTACCCCATCACAAAAAAAAAATAAATAAATAAAATGATATTTTCTAGTTCCACCAATTTTCCTTTTAAAATCATGATGTCCTTGGTGTGTGTTTTTTTGTTTGTTTGTTTGTTTTTGTTTTTTAGGGTTTTTTTTATAAATTGAATAGTTCAATTTTTAATGGCTGTGTAGTATTCTATTGTTTAGCTATATAACATTTTCACTATTCATTCTATAGTTGAGGAATATCAAGGTGTTTCCAGTTTCTGGCTATTATAAATAAAGTTACTATGAACATAATTGAGCATGTGTCCTTGTGGGATGATCTAGCATCTTTTGGGTTTTTGTCCAAGAATGGCAGAGATGGGACTTGAGGTAGAACTATTCCCAATTTTCTGAGAAAGAGCCAAATTGATTTCCAGATTGGCTGTACAAATTTAGTAGATAGAATATAGAGTGGGGAGCAGGACATGAGTGGAAGGGTCAAATGTAGAGAGAGCAGGGGAGAAAGAAGGGATGCCAATGGGGAAAGCCCTAGGATACACCAGAGACCTGGGATAGAGGGAGAACCCAGGGTGTCTATTTGTGCAACTTTAACTGAGACTTCTAGCAGTGGGGGATATGGATCCTGAAGCAGCCACTTCCTATAGACAAGCTGAACTCCTAGTGGAGAGATAAGGACAGCAAGCCACTCTTAAACACTACCCACATTATGACTTTGCCTACAAGATATACAGGAACAAAGACTGAGTGAATGGCTAACCAATCACTGCACCAAAATGAGACACACCCAATGGGTAAGAACTAATCCCTAACATTATTAATAATATGCTGTTATGCTTGCATAAAATAACCTAGCATAACTGTCCTCTGAGAGGCCCCACCCAGTAGCCAATCGAAAGAGAAGATGAGACCCTCAGCCAAATATTAGGTGGAACTTGAGGGTCTTATGGAAGAGTCGGAAGAAGGATGAATAGACAAAAAGAGGACATCTAGGGACTACACAGAAGGAACAAAGAGTCAAGTAACCAAGACCAATGAGGGATCCCAAAGACTGTATCACCAACCAAAGAGTGAGCCTAGCTCCTACACATATTTAGCAGATGAGGAACTTGGGCTTCAACCAACATCAGGAGCAATGTCTTTTCCTAAATCTGTTGCCTGACTGCCTATGGATCTAGTTCCTCTAAATGAATTCCTTTGAATGGCTTTGAATGGCCTCAGTGTGATATGCCTAGTCCTGCATCTACCTGATGTGCAAAGATATGGTGGTTGACTGATAACCTAGAGTGGGGCTTCCCTTTCTCAAAGGAAAAGGCAGAAGAACTAGAGGTAGGTTCTGCAAGAGGGGGTAATAGGAGGAGGGGTGTTCGCATTGGGATGTAAAGAGAAAACAAAAACTCAAAACATAATGAAACAAAATAGATGAAACATTTAAGGCAGCTATTTACAAAGACTGGGCAAGGGCAGTGCAACTCTCCTGGCAGGAATGAAATCTTCTAAAGAGACAATTCTGTTGTTCCCTTTGCTATCATGCTAATGATACAATGAACCACCACAATCATCCCTACTTAAGTGTCTTCTGAGAATCTCACTCTTGGTAAAGAAAAAGCCAAAGAATCTGGTGTCAGGAAAATGGGGAGCTTGCACACACAAAATAGATTGACAACTTGCCAGTCCATTTTGTAAAAGGGACCAGATCCGAGGCATTGAAGACAGGCAGGACCACACATCATAAGTAAGCCTGCATAACTACCCATAATTCCTGTAAGGCATTGAAATATAACACTCATTATGATTCCATAGATTGAATAGGTATATCACTGGACCTTTGACTCTTCTTTCAAATGTGACCATATTAAATAAACATTTTTTTCCATTTTGCTAAAACAATGTGAAGGAGAAAAATGTTGAAAGTAATATAATTTTTAATACATTTTTCTAAAACACTTAAATGCTGACAATACTTCCAAATGTGTTGCTTAAAAATAAACATGCTTGTTTTTATTTGTTAATTTTTAGCACACTATTCCAAGTAAAACTATGCTTACATGCTATATCATATTTTTATTAGGTGTAACTTTTTGGTCAAGGTAGGACGTAATGAAGGTCTATATAAATATTATTGCAGATATAAAAAGTACAAGCTATATCTATAGTTACATAAATGGAATCCCAAAATACAAAAAATACTAATTTTAGGAAATAAGTTTGCTTACATTAATATTAACAATACTGAGGCATTATCAGCCAGGATATAAGTTCTCTCTGCTCTAACATCAAGTGAACACCAGCAAAGCAGCCTTTCTGTTTGAAACAATAGATTCTGTCACTTAAAGCAACTTCTTGTCATCACAATAGCCTGATTCTCACTGACCCTCTTTTCTCTCATAGAAGACATTCAACAGTAACAGACTGTAGAAAGCCTGAAGCCATTTCTTCAGCATTAACATTCTCACATTTTCTTCATACTAAGGGCTATATTTTTCAAGAAACTGTAATCCTGCACAGGACCATACTATACATCATATGTGCTTTCAAATCTGTATTTATTTGGTTTCCCACAGTTCTGAGCCAGTATCATCATCTTTTTAATACATAATATTTCCATTTTTAGTATTCATAGTTCTACTAACTTATTGTAATATATTGTGGGTTGGTTTCTCACACTTCAGATGGTATTAGCCACAATATTTGAAATGACTCTGGGGTCTTAAAAGTATACTACAGTTCATCATAAATGCCTTCCTACATTAATGTCACTACAAGTACTTCAAGAATAAAACTGAAGGTGAAGAATTAGTTGTGAAAGTCACACCTATCAGCAAATTTTAGCTCAGCTTCTTAATACAAGAAAAACAATATAAGTTCCTGTTATTATATCACCATTTAAATGCCTTGTCTTGTGAGGACATGTCTAAAAAATGTGAATAAAATTTTAAACAGATAGGCATTCTTTCAATCATAGTCTTATTGGAATGACAGGCACTTGGGTGACTGAAGATTCATTCTCTGGACTCAAAGAAACTGTTCAGCAGGTCCAATTGTTGCATGTAATGCCATAACTTTATGCTCAGGTATTATGTCATACATAAAATACATTATGCCATAAAATACATAAGTCAAATGAGTGGCTCAGCAGGTACATGTTCTGCTGCCAAGACAGGAGACTTGAGTTTGATCTCAAGAAGCAGAGGTTAGGGAAACCAAGTTCCTGTTAGTTTTTGTCCTCTAACTTCAACCATGTGCCAGGGCATTGTGCCTATATGTATATATATACATTTGTGTCAACCAACACAAAAATATAAGTTAAAATGCAATAAAAATAAAAATCCACAATTTTTGTATCCATTCATCTACTGAAGGATATCTGTGTTCTTTCCAGCTTTTGGCTATTATAAATAAAGCTGCAATGAACATTGTGGTGCATGTATCTTTGTTGTATATTGGAGTGTCTCTGGGGTATATGCCCAGAAGTGGAATAGCTGGATCTTCAGGTAGTACTATGCCCAATTTTCTGAGGAATCACCAGACTGATTTCCAGAGTAGTTGTATCAGTTTACAACCCCACCAACAGTGGGGTAATACTACTCAGCTATCAGAAACAATGACTTAACCAAATTCTTAAGAAAATGGTTGCATCTAGAGAATATCATCCTGAATGAGATAACCCAGTCACAAAAGAACAGATATAATATGCAGTCACTGATAGTGGGATGCTAACCCCAGAGGCTTGGACTGCCCCAGAAACAACTCACAGACTGTATGAAGTTCAAGAGAAAAAAAAGCATTATGCTTAAGCCTTACACACTTAGAAAACGTTGACTAATTCTGGGTTACAGCCTGTTTTACATGTACTTTTTGCTCATTGTAACTAGTAAGACCTTAATGCAGAGTATCAAACCTTAAAAAAATGCTTAAAATTTGTACATTTATCTTTGTTTTTTTAAAATAAAGTTCTTCAATAAAAATATAAAAATAAAAATCCATATATATATATATATATATATATATATATATATATATATATATATATATATATATATATATGAGATAGTGCAGTGGCTTAGTGGGTAAAAGCCTTGTTTTACAGGGCTGAGTTTAAATCCTTGGACAAACAGACTGATAAAGATCTCACTCCTGAAAGCTTCCCAGTGGCCACAGTGTATTCTATAGCAGGTGTCCCTTCTGTCTCACCTACACACAGAAAAATCCATTTTTTTTTGTTTTAAAATACTAAAATACATAAAAATTGAAAAATAATATCTTTCAAAATTGTAAAACTTTGCATTTTTTCATAATTTTATTTCATGTATAAGTCTAAGACAAAAGATTTAAGATATAGATATAAAAGATTTGAGATACATATATATTTATGCATCTCTGTATATATATATATATATATAATTTTATTCTTGAGTGTTTTCTTTAATAGTTAAGATTATAAACTGATGGTGAAAATTTTAAATTAATATTCATGCTCTCTATAACTATTACTGTAAAATTTGTTAGTGTCATTATTGCTGGATAATCAGTTGACAGTTTGATGCATTCCTAGTAGTGCTGTACAAGAATCATCTAACATTTTGTGAGCAACTTTCTTAGCAGAAGCTTCAAATACTGGAATGGTATAAATGTGATTTTTTTGTGTGTAAACAGCATATGGCTACAGGCCACTCTTTATAAAATATACCATCCTTTTTTTCTGGCATCAATGGGAAGGGAGGCCCTTGGCCCTGTAAAGGCTAGATGACTCAGTGTAGAGGAATGTTTAGTTGGGGAGGTGGGAGTGGTTGTTGGGAGGGGACACCCTCATAGAAACAGGGAGATGGGGATCATTGGATAGAGGGTTTGTGTGTGAGGGGAGAACCTGGAAAGGGATAACATCCTCAATGTAAAAACATAGATAACGAATGAAAATAAACCATCCTAGGAAAGATAGACATTCAGAAGATGGGTTAAAGACAAATTCTGAAATGAAAGTGCCTGATTTGATATCCTAACATGTTAACAAGTATGTAACATTTTTAAAAGATTTAAAAAGATTTATTTTATAGGCTTGAGTCTTTTGTCTGCACATGTATCTGTGCATCACATGTATGTGCAGTAACTGTTGAAACCTGAAGATGGTGGTGAATCCTCTGGAACTGGAGCCACTTGAGAGACAGACCCTCAGCAAGAAGAACAGTGCTCTTAATTGCTGAACCACTTCTGTCCCAAACATGAACAATTTTGCTATCTAGAAAGTAATCATTTTAATTAAAAGGTTTAGTTTTTATTTGTGTAGCTCTCATCAAATGCTGAGTAATAGAATAGTTGCATTGATAAGTTTGTGAATTAAAATTATTTAGATTAAACTCCTCAGATTATCAAAACTATAAACTAAGTTGTACATATAAGGCATGGATCATGTTTACCCCAATCTTAAAGCAGACAATATGTTCTCTTATAGACTTTACTACTTCCTAAAAGTAAACATTATATCCATGTAGAAAGATGGATTTTAGACAGATATAAAATAGTCTTTTTATTCCTTAATACTTAAAAACATTAAGTGTTATATCCACTTATCATGACAGTTTCTAGACAGGTTTATAACTTGTTTTAACTCTAACAACTTAATTTAAGTAATACATGTTTCTTCAATTTAAATATTGTTGCAGGAGTGCTTTTACAAAATGTTTATTCTTCCAGCATTCACAGAACAATTTCTTAAAAGTAAAGCAGAGATAACACTAACCTCATTCTCCCCATTTCCTCTTTCCCAGCATGCATTCCATAGTGTTATAATCAAGGGAAAGTGGAGAGAGTTACTTCTCAAAGAAGTTTAGATCCCTGGAAAACTATTTCATATCTTTCCTGGTCTATTTTCTGTATTTAAAATGGCTTAGAGATGAAGGGCAGGGGCATGTTTTAGAGTTTACATACACCCTTCTATGAAGTCAGAATTTTGTCCAGCCAGCTGATAATTTATTGTATCTGTCAAACATTTTTTACTCAATCCCACCACTGATCTCTCTTTGAGGTCTTACTCGATGGCTTTCATATTTCACTCAGATTGTGAAAGGCATCTATCTATGTGCCTCTAATCATGAGGTCTCCAGTTCTAATCCTCCTTGGTGATGTACTCAATATTTTCTTAGTTCAGGAAGCTTTAGACAATGGTTATGATAACTAACTCCTCCTCCATTTCCCTCACTGTCAATTACTCTGCATGCTATAAAGATGCCAGAAGCCGTAGCAGAAGGAACATCTTATAGCAGAGGAGGAATGATACATTGGACGCTAAGCCTCTCTAAGTATTTCTGTTCACATTTGCCTTCTCATCTTGAGAAACTCATATCAGAATAGAAGATGAAAGCACTGTACTTTGTTAAAAGTGGGACAACAAGTGGATAAAAACAATTATAATTTCACTGTCAATTTTAGAATGAAGAGACAAATGACAAATACCAAAGGGCAGAACACTTCTTCTTCAATAAAAAAAAAAAAATTCTAATTTATCATCAAACCATGTTTTCTGATTCACCAATCCATGAATAAGAGATGTATGTGTGTTCATGACGTATGTGATTATTTTCTACACAAGAAGTCCTAATAGAAGTTTCTGATATGTGAAGATGCATATAAGACTTTGACTGCTAGTCCTGTGAATTATGAAGATTTTCTTGTAGAAAAATGCCTTCCCGTAGTCTTCCTGTTTGACCAGTTCATCAAAAAATGTGCATGGATTATAGAGATTTGATCACAAACAGTTCCTTTGCCAATATCAGTTCTTAAATAGCACAAAGATATATATATATATATATATATATATATATATATATATATATGTATATGTATGTATGTATGTATGTATGTATGTATGTAAGTATGTATGTATGCATTTCAGAACAACTTTTTTTCTTCTTGGTGCTCTGTTGTAGTTTTTGCAATTCAACTTGGTAATGAACAAACTAACAACTCTGATATTAATTCAAATTAGTATATTCAGTCTATTTTAAATGTTTCATCTTAGGTAGGGAAAGTAAGTACATTAATGTTCCTTCTTCAATGTAATTGATTGACTTACAATTTTGGCATTAACATTTTGTCTAAATCTCAAGCAGTGAGAGCTGGCTCAAAGAATATTTTGACCACAATTAAACAAATATTTACACAAATACCTTCATAATACTGCATAGTATTATAGTGTATGGATTTGTATTAAAAGCAACAGTAGGCTTCTTAAACTGCCTTTGTCAAAACAAGTTGTTACCTCTTCGTAATATGTTACCATAGTAATAGCTATTTTTACTTTGGTATATGCATATATATTTTTAAAGTAAAAGTTAAAATTAAATTATATTTACAATTATGTATATTTACCCTACAAGTAATTATTTCAAAAAGCAAAAGATCTCAAATCTTACAGATTCAGTGGATCAGATGTAAATATATTCAGTTTAGAAATCTTGTATTAAATGAATAAAATCACACTTATAGATATGTTAATTCATGATATTTGTCTAATTAAGGTTTCATAGATTGTTTTTTAAGAGTTTAAACTTTTCAGTATTTTATTGTTAAATATGTCACTTGGAAAAGTAATTGGGTTATCTAATCAAGAGCAATAAGCCACAACTGAAGTACTTATCAGTAAGCAAATATAGTAGTCACTTGCTTATACCTGTTGGTGAACTCCATAGGACAGGCACCTTTCCAAATCTCTTTCATTTTCCCTTCTTACAGGTAAGCCTGAGAAAGACAGAATATATCTACACCAAAAAAAAAAAAAAAAAAAAAAAAAAAAAAAAAAAAAAAAAAGCCCACAGTTTAGAAGCTTCTATGTAAATTTCTTTAGGCAAGCTTTTCAATCATGCCCATGAAAACTTTCTACCTGTGCCAAATATTTGCTCTAGTAATTGCTATATAATGAGACCCTGTCTAAAGAAAATTAAATTTCCATTCTCTTAAATCATCTCATTAACATATAGTGAATGAACATCCTCTCATTACATGAGCACATATCTTTTTTGTTGTTGTTGTTATTGTTGTACATGAAAATTCTTAATCTCTTCTCTGCTTACTTGGTTTTAAAGTAACACTGTCCCAAATTTCCTTTAGTTCTCCTTGAGGGAACTTACATCCGTGAGTTGTAACTGCCTTAACACCACTGACATCATGCCACTAAAGATGGCTTTTCACTCATCTTGCCTCTTCCATATCCTCAGCATCTGTTCAAATTTGTTTAAATGCACACACACACACACACACACACACACACACACACACACACACAGCCTTAGTTATGGTGCTTTGTCATAGCAATGAGGAAGGAATTAAGTCTGTCACTATCAGTGCAATAACTGCAATGTAGCATGAGTGAGTCAGGGTCAATAGAACAAGTATCAAGTCTGGAAAATCTTCTCTTTCTCATAATGTTCTGACTATAAATACCTTCATCAGATCAGAGAGGCTTCAAAATCCCTCACAAACCTCTAAATGCAAACTCTTATGTATGTTATTGCACATTGCCTGGTTCATCTTTGACCTTTGTGAACTATTCATATACCTTCTTCCCTAAGTTAACGGCTTCATCTGTTGGGTAATAATGACTAGTATGATAATTAATGCCTAACTGGGCTGATTTAACAATATTGTTGTTGTTGAATACTTTTTGTCTTATCTAATGAGTGTCATAGTTTCTCTAATTCTATTTTAAAAATTCTTTGGTGATTTTAATTATGTTTTAATGCAAGTTTATGTTTTTTTTCTTGTTTGTAAATATATGTATATTTTTTTTGTTTTCTTTATTTCTTGGACTTCATACAGTCTGTGAGTTGTTTCTGGGGGAGTGCAAGCCTCTTGGGTTAGCATCCCACTATCAGTGACTGCATATTATGTCTGTTCTTTTGTGACTGGGTTATCTCACTCAGGATGATATTCTCTAGATGCAGCCATTTTCTTAAGAATTTGGTTAAGTCATTGTTTCTGGTGGCTGAGTAGTATTCCATTGTGTATATGTACCACAATTTTTGTATCCATTCATCTTCTGAAGGACATCTGGGTTTCTTCCAGCTTCTGGCTATTTTAAATAGAGCTGCTATGAACATTGTGGTGCATATATCTTTGTTGTGTATTAAAGTGTCTCCGAGGTATATGCCCAGAAGTGGAATAGCTGGGTCTTCAGGTAGTACTATATCCAATTTTCTGAGGTATCGCCAGACAGATTTCCAGAGTGGTTGTATTAGCTTGCAACCCCACCAACAGTGGAGAAGTGTTCCTCTTTCTCCGCAGCCTTGCCAGCATCTGCTGTCATCTGAGTTTTGGATCTTGGCCAATCTGACTGGTGTGAGGTGGAATCTCAGGGTTGTTTTGATTTGCATTTCCCTGATGGCTAAGGATGTCGAGCACTTCCTCAGATGTTTCTCGGCCATTCGGTGTTCCTCAACTGAAAACATTTTGTTTAGCTCTGTACCCCATTTTATAATAGGGTTATTTGAATCTCTGGTGTCTAGCTTTTTGAGTTCCTTGTACACCTTGGATATTAGGCCTCTATCTGATGTGGTGTTGGTGCAAGTTTATGTTTTAATTTGTAGTGCTTTGATTCTTTGGCAACAGGAAAAGAACTTGCTTATATTGAACTATTTACACAGACTTTTCTTAGTTATTTTAAATTTTAACGGTTTTCATAAAGTCCAAAAATTTCTCTCTACCATATTTTTTCATTAAATTTGACTGCATTTTCTTAATATAATTTTGATTAACCTAGTGAGTAGGACTTATGATTCATCTTGCTTTTTAATTAATATTGCTTACTGGAGAAAATTATTAATTAAAATATTTGAATGAATCATTTCAAATTTCTTGAAGTACTTCATTTTTTCAGTAAATTCCTAGCTCTTCAAAATTATACAGAACAGATATACAAATATATATATATATATATATATATATATATATATACACACACACACACACGAGCATAATTGTGTGTATGTATATATTTATAAACTTATGAGTATGTGTATATATGTATGTGATTATATGTATATACCTATGAATATATGTATCTATATATTCTTGAAAATATACATTTATATATATGAACATATCTGTATATGTATTCTCAGAATATGTAAGTCCATAGAGATACAAATAGAATTAAGTGTACTCTTTAATTTACTGATATTTACTAGTGCCTGCTAGCGGTTGTGGGATTTCTCTCTGGACTTATTAAATTAATATATAATCAGAATTTTGTGATGGTTACATAATGCTGCAAATATGTAAAGAGTATACACTTAAAAAACCGCTGATTTACACAATGGTAAATTTTATGGAGTATTAATTACAACTTCAACAGGCCATACCTTCTAAAGACATTCCAGAAAAAAAGCTAAATTTGACCCTTGTTCTACAGTTTCTAAACTGAATATAATACGGTGTGTGCAGTTGAATTTGGCCAACTTGCTTCTACCACAAAATAGTCTGGAAGGGATCCACACCTTCTAACATGATGTTAACACCTTTCTGAACCCATATTTTAGTGTAGAATATTCTCATATCAGTTCCCTACATTATTCACAGCAGAGCCTGTCCTCTAAATGATTTTTCCACATAGGATGCTTCACTGAGTGGTTATTGATTCAAATACTGTCTTTGATTTAACATGCAGGTTCTCTGTGCAATTCACTTTCAGATGTTTACAAGGCATGAAATGTCTTTCACATTATAATATTCCCCTTCATTAAGTGCATTTCAGAAAATGCAACAAAGCATGCTAGATTTTCAAGCCATGCTAAGTTTTCCCATGTGAAAACCCCCATTATTTCCTTACAATAAACGAAATCTTTGAATGTGATGAACAAGTACCAACTAAAGCAGACAGCTATTTCCTCCCCTCATGTAAAATTGTTTTAAGAAACTGAAAAAGTCTTATGTAATGACTCACGATGCTCACTTGAGAAGCCCTGTTCTCACACGGACTGGAGACTTTGGCCATCTTAGGAAGAATCATGACACTGCCTCTTCACTGAGCCCCTTTTATATGTCAGCCAGTCATCCATCTAAATATTGATTGTTAATCCTTCAGAAAAATCGTAAGTTTTTTTCACTTTTAATTTGAGGAATAAGATAACCTAAGGAATAAGCAAAATGACCATAATTTCTAAAACGAACAGATAAGGTATAGATGTATTAAACACCATCAAACGTTTGATGGGACTGAAAATGTGTCTATTTCAAACTTTATACTACCATCAAGTAGATGTATTACATTTTTAAAATTCAAATGTTTTTGGATATGATCAGGTTAGTAGCTTTAACTTATTCAAATGGAAAAATTGGCATTAACTCATATATTTCCACTGGCATGAAAATGTATACTGAAACTCCACTATCCACTGTGGCATTAGCCTTTAATGTAATTCTATTACATTAAAGTAATAATTAAAAACTAAAACAACTTACCCAGAGGAGGAGGGGGAAGAAGAGGAAAATTAGGAAGGGAAAGGAAGAGCTAAAAAGAACGGAACTTAAATATATGAATGATCAAAGAAGAAAAGATAATTGAAATAAGTGATAATTGAGACAAGGAGGGAAACTATATCTACAGATTCAATGCAATCTCCATCAAAATTCCAACTCAATTCTTAAGTATATTATCATGTCATCTGCAAATAGTGATATTTTTACTTCTTCATTACTCAAGAAGATTAATAAATCAAGTAGATTAATAAATCCCTTAACTCTCATTAGAGAATCTTTGTTTACAGTAAATTCCGATTAACACTGAAAAAATCACATCTAGTCAAGATATACATAATGAGAGACTTTGAAATACTAACCACTAATGAGACATCTATATTATATACCCTTGTCCCGAAACTTAGGAATCACTGCATAAAGAGGAGTGGCAAAATTGTTAAGAGCAAGAAGTAGTTCATGACTTCCAGAAAATCATTTTTCAAGACACAGCAGTGCTACTGCCTATGACAACCCACCATGGTACCTCCAGCATGCATGAGACCTCTAAATGCTCAATCAGACCACATCCAATGATGATGAGAGTATTCTTTGCAGTACAGCCTTCGTGAACCATATAGTTAGCTATACCCTACCCACACACACTCACACAATGTTATGTGAGAAGTACAAATTGTATTTGGTGCATTTAAAAAGGGAAAGGACAAGATGTTGAGTCGGAAGGGAAAGAGAGATGGATCTGGAAGGAATAGGAAAAAGGAATGAATACGATAAAAAAAACATGCTGTGAAATTCTTAAATATTAATAAGAAGAGAACCCTGTTTCCAGTGCATATCAAAAATTTGGTTTATTATTTCACCATCATTTTTTGTGTATTCTGACCCATTAACTGATTAGTGGTAATGTTAAATACAAAGCATTCTGTTACAATGGGGAATGTATTGAATGTCAATAAGGTCACTCTACTAATGATCTATATTACTTCAACACTCTTTTCATTTTCTGAGTTAAGATAAAAGACATTCCGAGATTTCTGTGGACATGATGATTATTCCAAGAAGTTTCATATTATAAAAATGTGCAGTGGAAGATCACTTCTGGGGTGTAGAATGAATGGATGTTTGAAACTTTTTACTAATTTTAGTTTTATAATCCTTTAAAAATAGATATTAAAGTATTATTCTCAATACAATCAGCTTTCAGTTCCAGGCCTGATTAATTTAGATTAATCAGGACACATCAGAGTAATTACTACATTTCATTTAATTATTGATAAAAATAAATGTGACCTTTGGAAGCTCTCTGTCTTTGTAGGTCACTAAAGATCATGTACAACACAGAGAGCATACAGAAGTTTTCTTCCCAGTGTCTATTTTCATCTGCACTATCAATTTTCACCACTAGGAAAGTGTTTACTAAGTTCTGTCACAAATCATCATATATATGTAGCATGCACATAGCAGACATTGTCTTTCCTCCTTCTTTGTTTTCAATTAACAGAATGCAATGGACAGATCATTAAATCCTCTGCTTTAGACTCTAAGTCCCTGTCTAATTCTCCTGCTCCAGTCAGTAGGGATGGTGTTTCAGAACACAGCTTGTTAATTGAAATAGAGAAGCTAGCTTATGTAGCTCCAATCAGTAGGGAGTGGGAGAAATAGGGACAAGAGAGAAATTGCTGTGGTAGGGGTAGGAACCTTCCAAGAATATCAACTAGCTTAGCAGAATGCTGGCCACATGATTTCTGAGAAGCTTAACTGGCTTTATCAAAACATGGCATTTGTCTCTATGGAGTTGAGGAGGCAGAGCATGCCTCATTTGGGTAGAGAGCAACCCCACTCCTGCAGTCTCTCTGAGATATTTCCCTGGTCATAGGCAACTTTCTACCAGTACACATCTGACTTGGGGACCCACATTTGTGCATCAAAAATATGTTATGAAATATTTATGTAAATAAATATTTGAGTATATGCCATTTTCTTACCACTGACTTCATATCAGACTTTATTTTTCTATACTTTTTTTAACCCCAGTTTCACTTTCTATGTTCAAATGGCACATGCATCTTAAGGAATCACATGCCTTCACAGTCATGTAACTATTTCTGAGGGTGATCACAAGATCTAATTAGAGAAGTACTCTATGTCATTAGATATAAAAATGCCCAGAAATAAATAAAATAAAATGAATAAATTCATATGAAATGGGAAGTTAGTTGATTTTAACAAACCATAATGACTATTTCAGTTAAAAAACAGAGGTAAATGTCTTGAACTCGTTTTTAACTCCAGTGATTTCTTTGGGACTAATAAGAATGTCTGCTCCATAAGACATTATAAATAAGAGATACAATATTTCCAGAAGATAAAGAGATATGCTAAAGCTGCTAAACCTCATTATTTGATAGTAAAGCCAAGTTGAAAATAGTCATCCTTCATTAGATTAACAAATACCAAACATTTATCAATTTTACTTCTTGAATATTGTGGGAAACTCCAATTATTTATGTTTTGGATGGGAGTAAAAATAATATTACCTGTTGCAGACAAAAATATGACAATGACCACATATATATCTTTTAATGTGTTTATATAATTACATGGTAATAATGATGAAATCATCAGCCTCATGGAGTTTTATTATTTATTATGCAGTATTCAATCAACCAAAAGACCATAATTATATGTTAATGGTGGTCATGGTGAAAATAATTATATATAATTGTAATATTGAGAAGAATGTGATCATAACTGTGCACATGTATGCTAATAACAAACAAATAAGTATACTTTTTAAAGAAATGTATATAAAAACATTCCGCTATTCATCGAAATATGAAGATTTGGAAAAATTAAAAGAAAAAAAATAATTATTTTTCTCTGGTAAATAAGTTAAAATACAGATATCATGGAAGTGATCCAACTTTATAAAGAGATGTCTTTTAATTATTTTAGCATATAAATGCATAATCAGCATAAGGAAAATTGGAGAAAAAAGGGACAATATATATATATATATATATATATATATATATATATATATATATATATATATAAGAAATAGAACAAATAGAGAAGGGCTGAACTTAAATGTTTTCTGCGGTTACATAGCTACAAGGGAGAGTTAAAGGCAAGGATCCTCGTGAAGGATTGAAAGGCAATATCAGAATAAACAAGATTTTGTGTTCACTAGTGTAAGCAGTACAAGGTCTTATAAGTGGTAAAGGGGAGAGTCTCCTTTGAGGGACTGCAGGCATTAAGTTCAGTAGTGGAGTTCAGCTAACAGGTACTGTGTTGATTTTGGACTTGGAGATGTGGTCAAGGCTTTCTGACTATCTCATTAATATTTGATATTTGTATAGAAAGAATTACTGACAAAGCCTGAACTATTTGCCATGGAGTATTTTAGGACTAACTTTTATTTTTGCTTAAAATGCCAAGTGTACTAGAAGCGCTAGGTTAAGTTCCCTCCACGGCATATAGTTATTGAACAAAATAACATTTTTATTATATATGAAATACTATGTCTTTTTGCTAGTGTTTCTTTCTTTAACTTTGTCCTTATAAGTTTGAACTTGAGGTTCTGTCGTTGTGGCTTATTTTATTTTCTAGATAAGAATATTTATATCCTTGAGTATTAGAAAAAATTTAAATTATAAATCTGTGAGAATAAGAGATCAAAAACATTAATTTAAAAGTAATTATTATATTAAAATATTTTAATAAATAATTATTATTTATCATTTTAAACATTTAATATATTACAATATAATATGTCAGCATATTAACAAATTTTAATAATGAATATACTTTGCCATACTATATTATTGTATAATTTATATAATATAATGTAATATAATATATTATTTAATTATATATTGATAAGTAAAACATATTTTATATTCATATATTATTTATTTTTTATTTCATTTATTAGTATATTATATAATATTTAATACTATTATATTAAATTTATATAATTATATTATATAATTATGTAATAATAATGATATACTACATTATATTATTAATAATTATATTATATTATTATTTTATAGTAATTGCAAAATAGTCTAGAGGTCTAGGAGGTGGTTCTGCCAGGGAAGTGCTTGCCATGAGATCACGAAGATCTGAGTTTGGATCTTTAATAGAGCATCATAAGAGTTAGTGGGTAGTAGTATATGTATGTAACCCACCTGGAACACACTGCTTAAACACAACCAATCGGTTTAATTCCAGATTCAGGGAGAGGCCCTAATTAAAAATACACATAAAATGTAAAGAACAATTGAAGAAAGTACCCAGCACTGACCTCTGGATTCCAAGGTGTGTATATATAGCATAATGTCCACATATTCGTGTACATATTTATATTGACACATATATAAGGCACATACAAGTACACATACAGTTGAAAAATTTAAAAATATAGTTAACTGCAAACATGACTTAGAGGTAAATATAATCAACAAACACACTATACTGCCAAAGGATCTTCTGGAAATATAGTTGTAACACCAGTATTATTAATGTTTTAATTTTTAAAGTAAAATATAATTTTATTACTTACCACTTTCCTTCCTCCTCCAGACCTTCCAATTTGTATTCCCACAAACCCCTTCCATGTCTCTAAACTTAGCCCATAGCCTTATTTTCATATTTTATTTGCCACCTGTGTATATATATCCTACTGAATACACTTTTTCTTAAATAACAAGCTATTTTAGTAAAAATAAAATTATATTAATTTATTATGTTGTATATGTAGCATTTTATCTCATATTTTTATTGGATATTTTTTATGGTTACATTTCAAATGTTATCCTCTTTCCTAGTCTGCCCCCCCATAAACCTCCTATTTCATACTCTCTCCCCATGCTTTTATGAAGGTGCTCCCCAAAGCACCCACCAACTCCTGCCTCACTGCCCTAAAATCAATGCTTCAGTCCTATTTAGAAGGAAGAACAAAATAATCATGGGTGGTAGAGAGTGGGAGGGCCTGGGAGAAAGAGAGGAAGACGAGGGGAAAGGGGTGTTAGTATCAGATATGGGAGAAGACACGGGAGATGTGCAGAGGGTCAGGAAATTGAAGAGAGGTGTGTGGCATTGTGGGATGGGAAACTAGAGGTAGCCACCAGAAAGTCCCAGATGCCAGGAGAGCAAGAGGCTCCCAGGACCCAATTGTGATGACATTAGCTGAAATACCCAACAAAGGGAAGGAAGAACTTGTAGAGACCATATCCAGAGTTTAGGCACAGCCCCAGGTTGAGAGATGGGAATACTCACTCATCTCTAAAGTTTTAACACAGAATTGTTCCCTTCTAGAGGAAATACAGGGATAAAGAGTGGAGCAGAGACTAAAGGAAAGGTCATCCAGAGACTGTCCTACCTGGGGATCCATTCCATATGCAGACACCCACCAAACCCAGACACTATTGCTGATGACAGGAAATTCTTGCTGACAGGAGCCTGATATACCCATCTGAGAGGCTCTACCAAGAACCAGACCAATACAAATGAGAATGTCCATAGCCAGTCATCAGACTGAGCATGAGGATCCTAATGGAGGAGTTAAGAAAAGGACTGAAAGAGTTGAATGGGTTTGCAACCCCATAGGAAGAACAACAATATCAACCAAACAGACCACCCTCGCCAGGGCTCTCAGAGACTAAACCACCAACCAAAGAGTACACATGGAAGGACCCATGGCTCCAGCTGCATATGTAGCAGAGGATGGCATTGTCTGACATCAGTGGAATAGGAGTCCCTTGGTCCTGAGAAGGCTGAATACATTGTTTGTATACATGGTTTCAAGGCTGGACATTCTGCATTGGACAAACAATAAAGACTTGTTCCTGGGACAGGCTTATTTTCCTTCCCCTAGAAGTCAATAGTTTGCCGATAGTTTCTTGCCTATGGATAGACCCTCTTGAAATGTTTCCCCTTTGATATCAATATGTCCATCAATAGCAGAGTTCCTGTTATTTTTGGCTCTTACCATCTTTCTGCCTCTTCCTCTGCATTGTTCTGAGTCTCAGACATAGGGAATATTTATGTAGATAAACTCATAGGGGCTGAGATCCCCACAGTACACTAAATACACAATTATGTCTAGTGAGGTTTTGCCAATTTTCTTTAACTTTCTCATGATATTTCAGAAACACGCAAAATCCTACAAGTAGCTGCTACTTACAGATTAAATTATATTTGATTATCATACAAGCAATTATAGCAATGCCTAAAGAAATAATTGCTCATTTTTACCCCTAAAATTTCTTTTTATCCCATAAGATATTTGGTCTGATGGCAGGGTCCAGCCCACTGTGGGAGCTGCCATCCTGGAGTGTAAATTCCTAGGAAGTATAGAAAAGCAGGGTGAGCAAGCCAATAAACAGAATTCCTCCATAAACTCTGCTTCAGTCCATGCCTCCAAATTCTTGCCTTAAATTCTTCTTTGCATTCCCTTCATAGACAACTACAATTATAAAGTAAAATCAATACGTTCATCCTCAAAGATGTTATGGGTCAGTGTCTTTAATCACAGGACAAAAAAATATAGGAAAGAAACTCTCTTAGGGTTTATATTCCTGCATAAAACATTATGACCCACTGTAAAGGCAAATATTAAGTAAGAAAAATGACACTATACCATGCTACCTCCTGTATTCTCTGGCCCCATTAGCCATCCTGCCAACATGGCTAGCCCCATGGCACATCATTGCCATACCAGCCCCAGCTCTCTTGCTTCGTACTCTGCTCACATTCCCAGCATCTACCCATTGTGATTATAATCACAATTTCCAATAACACAGTAAAAACAAAACTCTAGAGGTTTGTAATTTATCCGTCAGATTTATATCAGTAAATTCTCACCCCACAAAATATCCACACAATAAACTCAGAGCCAGTTAATATTGATATAAACTGCCCACTTAGATAATACAAGCTGTCCTGTAATTATGCATCTTTTGTTAAGATATTCATTGCTACCTGTGGCTATGAATCCACACAGATCACAGTTTTCCTTCTCTTCCTGCACCTTGGATTCTTCTCCTCTCCTATCTCTCCCATCTTTCAACAACTCTGTACTCTTCTTTTTCACTGCCCAATCACAGGCCTTGCTTTATCTTGTACCTACCCTTACCTGTATATAGACATCAAGAAGCAAGTTGAGGATAAAAAGGTTTATTTAGCTTACATTTCTACATTGCTATTTATAACCAAAGGAAGTCAGGACAGGAACTCACTCAGGGCAGAAACTTGGAAGCAGGAAAACATGATACAGAGGCCATTGGAGGAGTGCTGTTTATTAGCTTGCATTCTATGGCTTGCTCGGCTTGCTTTCTTATAGAATCCAGGACTATCAGCCCAGGGACAACACCACCTACAATGGGCTGCCCCACTCCATAATAACTAATTGAGAAAATGCCTTGCAGCTGGATCTCATAGAGACATTTCTGCAATGGAGGCTCCTTACTCTGTGATAGCTCCAGCTTATGTCAAGTTGACACAAAACCAGACAGTATAACTGGCCCATTGTCAACTTGACACACAAACACATCACTATTAAGCCCAATCCTTGCTTTCTTCTTCATCCCCGGCATCTAAATAACCTTAAAAGGTCTCACAGTCTTTACAAATACCTAATCTGTTATGAAATTCAAAATCTTTTTACAATTCAAAGTCTCTTGACAGTGGATTCCACTAAAATACTTTCTTACTTCAGGAGCAAAAATATCAGGGCACAGTTACAATCAAAAGCAAAACCAACCTCTAACTGTCTGTCCAATGTCTGTGATCTACTCACCATTTTCTGGTCTCCTCCAAGGATTTGGGTTGCTTTTCCAAATCTGCTCTCTGTAGCATACTCCTTGCCTTCTAGGCTCTAGCTGCCTGCACTCCACTGCTGCTGCTGCTTTTGGTGGCCATCTCCAAAACAGTGCTGTCTTCTGCTGCAATTGTACTGCTCTGTTAGAAATAGTCTGTCATAGACACTTTCATAGTGCTAAGCCTCAGCTTCTCTTGATAAACCCCTTCAGTCCTGGATGTTCAACTGCTAAGATGAATGAACCTTCACTAATGCCCTCTCCTTGCCTCTCACTGTGCTAAGCAACAGCTGCTACCCTTTCATGCTTCTAGAGCAGCACCTCCTGGTTGACTCTTACACATCACTAAGTCTGGTTGCCAACGAGAGGTATAACCATAGCTGCTTCAGGAACACAGCTTCTCTGTGCTTTCAGGAAACATGTCCCAGAAGGCTTCACCTTAGTGATGCTTGCTTTTCTTAATCACTGGTTAGCTCCATATAACCAGATTCAGTTGTCCCAGTAATGTGAATGTTACACTCAGTAGTTCTGGCATCTTACTAATCACAGCTGATCCTTTATCCCCACCTAACAAAAACCACAGAATCTTCCCGATTAAAACAGCAACAGCCTTGATAAGAGTCTTTAATCTTCCCTCTGAAATTTCACAAGCCAGGCCTCTATTGTTTGCATTATTCTCAATTATCTTCCAATCTCCTACAAAATATACCACAAAAATCTTAACATCCCAGTAGCTCTTCTAGCTCAAAGTTTCAAAGTCCTTCCACAGTCTTCCTCAAAACATGATCAGGTTGTCACAAGAATACCACACCATGCTGGTATCAATTTGTCTAGGTCTTCATTTGTATTCCTGCACAAAACATCATGACCAAAGAGCAAGTTGTGTAGGAAAGGGTTTATTCAGCTTATACTTCCACATTGCTGTTCATCACCAAAGAAAGTCAAGATAGGAACTCACACATAGTAGAAGAAACTAATGCAGAGGCCATGGAGGGATGCTGCTTACTGGATTGCTTCCCCTGGCTTGTTTAGCCTGCTTTCTTATAAAACCCAGGAGAACCAGCTCAGTGATGGCAACACCCACAAAGGGGTACCTCCTTCCTTTAAAAAATGCCCTAGAGCTGGATCTGATAGAAATAGTTCCTCAAGGGAGGTTTCTTTCACTGTGATAACTCCAGCTTGTGTCAAGTTGACACACAAAAACAGACAATACAGAAGTTTAAAATACAAATTAATAAACAGTACCATTTATATATTTATGAGGTTTTCAGTATAAAATTGCAACACTGACAGTAGTCATATAAGAAGGAACTAAACTATAAATAAAACATTTTATTAATATTTTGTTATTTATATCTATGTCACAGCATGAAGTGAAATTTTATTTAAAGGCATATGTTTAATGTGATTTTACTATCTAAAATATATAATTAAACTAACTGAACATCGGGAAAGAAAAAACAACATTTTTAAAATGAGGTCCAGATCTGAATGTCATTTTCAAGTGTCTAGATTCTTGAGTTTTTTAAATATTTTAGATATTATGTCAGATGTGGGGTTAGTAAAGATTTGTTTCTGAATCTTTAGGTTGCTGATCATTTTTCCTATTGGTCATGTCTTTTGCTTTACACATGATTTTCTGTTTTATGAGAACCATTTTTCAATTGTTGATCTTAGAGCCTGAACCATTGGTGTTCTTTCAGGAAATTTTCCCCCTGCCAATGCCTTCTGGTCTCTCTTCCACCTTCTCTTCTATTAGATTCAGTGTGTCTGGTTTTATGTTGATATCCTCGATCCACTTGGACTTGAGCTTTTTACAAGGACATAAATATGGATCAATTTGCATTTTTCTACATGCAGACTACCAGTTAGACTAGCACCATTTGTGAAAAGTGTTTTCTTTTTTCCACTGTATGATTTTGGCTTCTTTGTCAAAGATCAAGTGTCCATAAAAATATAGATTTATTTCTGAGTCTTTAATTTTATTCCATTAATGGACCAGTCTGTCTCTGTAACAATACCATGTGGTTTTTATCTGTATTGCTCTGTAGTACAACCTGAGGATGATGATTCCCTGGGAAGTTCTTATCGAAGATGATTGTTTTTTGATAGCTTAGGGTTTTTTTTTTTTTTTTGGTTGTTGTTGTTATTTTTGTTGTTTCATGTGAAGGTAAGAATTGCTTTTTCCATGTCTGCGAAGAATTGTGTTGGAATTTTGATGGAGTTTGCATTGAATCCATAGATTGCTTCTGTAAGATGGTCCTTTTCACTATGTTAATTCTACTGATACATGAGCATCAAAGACCTTTCCATCCTCTGTAGTTTTCTTTCATTACTTTCTTCTGGGACTTGAAATTCTATGAAGTACAGGGCTACCTTGTCTGGCCTCATTAGGAGAAGATGTGCCTAATCCTATAAATACATAATGCCCCCTAGATAGAGGATGGTTTCATGAGGAAAGGAGCATCCTCTCAGGGAAAAGGGGAGGGATTGAAGTGAAGGAAGAACTCTGTGAAGAGGGACAGGGAGGGAACAACAATTGGACTGTAAATATATAAGATAATTAATTAAAAAGGGCAATCCTCCAAAGATGAAACAGAAGTGCCTGAAAAACACAGATGTTCAACATTCCTCGTCTTCAGGAAAATGCAAATCAAAACTACTTTGATATGTCATATTTCACTTATTATAATTCTAAGATCAAGAAGCCCATCAATTTTTAATAAAAGTATTTGGGAAAAAATTAATTTTGTAATAATATTTAATATGAAGTGGTAGCACATTGTAAGATAATAAAAAGAACACAATAAACCAATAAGGAAATCAAAGCAGAGCCAGTGAAGCAAATAAACAGTGCTAATTTAGGGAGAAAAGAAACGCATAAACCAGCAATCAAAGCAAACAAAAGCAGACTTCAGTTAAACCTATTTCCAGTAATGAACACAGATACTATTAATCTGAAAATCATAAACTAAAATTTAAAAGTAATTTTTGAAACAGCATCAGGGACATTATGATATCTGTACCAGACTCCCAAAATTCTCTTCTGTACAGAAGTGGGATTATGGGAAGCTAGTTTTGTTTCCACTTTTAACTCAGTTAATGACACAATGTGACATTTTTTTTTCATTGAGCTTCAACAAACTCTTAGAATCTTCTTAGAACATATACTTTCTGGGCATCCAATAGGTCAGAGTAAATGCATAGACTGGTGTGTGGAAAGCAGAAACTGTAAACGATGCTTTCCTCAGAGAATGATGGGATGAGATAAGAGCCATACCCAATCTGTGCACATACCCAGCTTGGCCAGATCCCGAAGAGTTTCCTTCTGTGTTGCAACTATTCTAAGGCCTGGGCCTGGACGCTTCTACATCTGCACAAACTAATCTTCCAGAATAACTGATTCAACCCTCTTTAGCTCAGCTTCTGGCTGAATTGCTCTGCTTTACCTCATAGTAACTTTAGCAATTTGTTCTAATCTTCTGACTCTTTTCTTAAAGATTTATTTATTTATTTTATGTAAAAGAGAACACTGTTATTCTTCTCAGACACACCAGTAAAGGGCATTGAATCCTATTACAGATGGTTGTGAGCCACCATATGATTCATGAGTATTAAACTCAGGACCTCTATAAGCAATCACTGCTCTTGGTCACTGAACCACCTCTGCAGTCCTCAGTCTTCTGATTTTTTTTCTTATTCTCTGGTTCAATCTGTCAAAACCTTTGTCAAGTTTGTTTTTTTCTGCAGCCTGTCTGTGAAACTACCCCAGTAAAACTGCCATAAACCACACTCCATATGCATTTTCCTCTCCCCCTTTCTCTCCCTTTCCCTCTTCTTCTCCCTTTCCCTCTCCCCCTTTCTCTCCCTTTCTCTCTTCTTCTCCCTTTACTGCTTCCTCTTTATCTTCTTCTCCTTCTGGACTTTTCAATAGCCTCTCTTTCCCTTGTTCCGAATATCCTTTCCTGTTCTCACCTAAGTTGAGACTATCCTATCTCTGAATAATTCTGTGAAATATTCTTTGATTCTTCACTTTGTCTGCCCTCAATTCCACATAGCATTCAAACATGGCTGCTTCTGTCAACAAACTAACCTGACTTTTACTGTTAGGAATTAAAGGTGTGTACTAAAGATGTATCAATATTCTTCCCATATCATACTGAAATTCAGGTTATGTCTGCATACCAGCCAGATAATATAGAACTAGAAGTTCTTTAGATGTGATCTCTTGTCAAAGCAGACATGTTACTGGGTTAAAATTTCTGTACAGAATTTCTGCTTCATTCCAGAGCCACTTAGGTTGCAGATCCTACAGAGAAAGCCATTGTTTTTGGAGGGGTCTTGATTTGTGTTCTTTTTTGTCCAAATGGAGTCTAGGGTCATTTGTTTCTATAAAGAATTATTACTCTAACCAATCGTGAGTTAAGGATTATAAACTAAAACTTGACCTAACTTTTACTTCAGTTAACAACTGATAGTTTCTTTAGAAACATATAGATGTCATGTATTCAGATAGTCTTATTTCCTTATCTTAGCCCTAAATTCCTCATGGAAACTATCAGGAAAGACTATTGACATGAGGCAAGGAGGTATACATACACTTATGTTCTCAGGTCTCAGGGAAACAGTCAGGGAGAAAACACACACACACACACACACACACACACACACACATACACACACACATACACATACACACACACAGACATACACAGTATTGCAGTACAGGTTTTTTCACATGGGGTGAAAATTATATGTGAGTCTCCCAAACTGCATTGAGAAATGTTCTCAGTCCCTTTGCTTATACAAGACATTCATTCTTATAGCACATAACCAACACTTAGCAAGTCAGTTCCCAAAGTGTAAATGGCTTTTTAACAGTCAGTTTGTAATAAGGTCAGCACTGATTCCATGTTGCCTTTCGGTACTCCAGGATGAACTTTATCTCAAGGAATTCACTCAAGCAAGATGCTATGTGCTGAGGAAGGTTACGGAGAATTGAGGGAAACAGTAGTATTGAAGAAATTTCTAGACTTAAAATCAGATAAAAGTCTTTAATCCCTGTTACTTAGTCATGAATACAGGACAAGTCAGTTGGCAAGTTCCTATTCATTAAGCCATTCCCAGGTCTTTTATTTTAGACACCTGTGAGAAAAAGTTTTTCTTGTAATGTTTTATGTCAAATAAGAAAAATGTGACAATATCCTCTAGAAAATAAAATGAAAACGACATAAGAATTTTTAAAAATAGAAAATTCTACTTACCAAAAGTTTGAAAGAAGATTTAAGTGCAGCCATACTTATTGTCCCCATTCATTCTATGAGCTAGCCTTAATTAGAAAGAAAGTCATGTTTCTATGACAAAAATCACAGCTACCCTCACCTTTAACCTTGTACACTGCATTATACACCTTAGAATTATTAGTGATTATTCCATGTTGATTAAAATTTCAAATAAACATTTGTAATTTGATATCTCTACTTCTTGGATTAGAAAAAATATCTTCTTTAAAGATCTGTGTATAAAAGTACTTAAATCAACATTACTTGTAGTGTTACAAGCCAGGAAATAGTGGAGCTTCCTGATGTATTCATAATCTCAGCTATTCCTGAAATTGAAGGCAGATTTTTAATTAGCATTTTATTGGGTATTCTCTGTGTTTAAATTTCCCCCATCTCCATCCCCCTCCCCCTCCACTTGCTTCCATGAAGGTGCTCTCTCTCCCAACTATTCTCTCCACCTCAGTGCCTTGGCTTTCCCTACACTGGGAAAACGAGCCTTTACTGGACCAAAGGCCTCTTCTCCCATTGATGCCAGACAATACTACCCTCTACAACATATGCAATTGGATCCATGGGTCTCTCCATGCATGCTCAATGGTTGGTGTTTTAGTTCCTGGGAGCTGTGGTAGATTTGGCTGGTTGATAATTTTGTTCTCTCATGGGGTTGCAAAACCTTTCAGGTCCTTCAGTCCTTTCTCTAGCTCTTTCACTGGGGTCTATGATAGAAACTACTTTAAGGGAGTAATTTATTTTGATTCATAGTTTAAGGTTCATTGTGGCAAGGAAGGTGTGATATCAAGCAGCTCCTGGCTTTGATCTCAGTGAATCAGGATGCAGAATGGTAGGACCAAACAAAGGTGAAGTTATAAGTAGAAAGCCATGTCCCAACATTCTATATCTGTTAATTGGGCTCCATGTGCCAAAGATTCCAAAGCCTTCAAATCCTTGTGCCTGTAGAGGGTTTATCATATTCAAACCATAATAGTATTTATCCATAAAATTAGGGTTACAGAACCACAGGAAACAGGTACCTTTCAGCCACACCTGTACTATACCTTGTACTCAATGAACAGGAAGTCTCAGAACCCTGTTCTTTGAGGCTTTATGGAGATTTCAATATATAGGTCTGATTAAATACCTTGTCAGTCAGTTACTTACAGCTTCTTTTTCTTTCCTTGAAATTATAAGGATTGAACTGAAAGCCTTTGATGGATGTTAGTATTTCTGGTGAGGAGACCCCTTCTGATGCTAATTATGGTTCACTAGCTTCAGTCATCTTGCTAGCTTACAGAAGACATATTTACTACTTTGGTGATCCCAAGAACTTTTTAATGTGTGCCAGAAACTAGGAGCAGAGACCAAATACATATTCCCTATCCCCTCTGTTCTGTGTTAGAGAGTAATTGCCATTGCGGGGAATAACAGATCCTAGGTAACTTGGAAAGAAACCAGTGGTGGTGCTTAGTATCAAAGAAGTGGAACAGGAATCAAGAAAAATTTAATTAGAAACCACTCCTGGGAAGAGCTCTCTTGGCCCATTTCATAGGTAGACAACATTAATGTACATCTAGATGAAGTGCAAGTGGCTAGTGTTGGATGACATTAAGCAGACTCGAGTGCTCACTTACTGTGACTTATTTAGGACAAAAGGCTGGACACATTGAGAATAGCCAGAACCTGAACATGAGCTGAACAGAGACTATAGTGTGACATAAAAGAGCAAAAGACAAGAATCAGGAGCATATTCAAGTATAAGGGTATTTTCCTAGTCAATAGTTTCTGGGCATTTCAAGAACATGGGTTAGTGAGGTACAACTACTATTTCTTTTTTTATTGGATATATTATGTATTTACAAATGTCGTTCCCTTCCCCCATCTCCCATTTACCTTCCCACCTGCCCCTGATTCTATGAAGATGTCTCACTCCCACACACCCACTCCCACCTAAACACCTGGCATTTCCCTACACTGGGGAAACAGACCTTCACAGGACCAAGGGCTTCTCCTACTGATGCCAGACAATTCCATCCATTGCTACATATGTGTATAGAGCCATGTGTAATTTTGACTGGTGGTTTAGTCCCCAGAAACTCTGGGAAGAGCGTTCTAGTTGATTGATATTGTTGTTCTTCTTATAAGGTTGCAAACAACTTCAGCTGCTTCAATGTTTTCTCTAACTTCTCCATTGGGGTCCCTGTGCTCAGTCCAATGGTTAGCAGCAAGCATTTTCATCTGTGTCAGTAAGGCCCATGCAGAACCTCTCAGAAGACATCTATACCGGGCTCCTGTCAGCCTGCACTTCTTGGCATCAGCAATGCTGACTGGGTTTGGTGGCTTAATATGAGATGTATCCCTAGGTGGGGCATTATACTATTTCTAACCTTTCTAGATTTATAATGACATGTATTTCTGGGTCTTTAACAATGAATGAAAAAAAAGAAATTGAAATCTTTAAAAAGAGTCAATTCTTCACTACAGAAATACAGAAATGGACAAAGTGTCCTTGATTCTTAGAAAAGTCTCATCCCAGTCAGAACAAAGTGTCCATGGTTCTTCTTCGCTTGAGAAACAATAACACAATGATCATAGTGGCGACCTGATTCCTCTACAGCTCCAGATTATCCATAATCTAACACTAGAATTATCTTTCCCGTGATAAAGGAATCATATATTGTGTAGACTTCCTAACATTTGCAAATAGCAAATGAAAATGCCTTTAATGCTTTATTAAAAAAATTCTTCTAACAGGTTAACCAAGGCTATTCAGAGACCTGACAAGAAAATTCATATCCTGAAACATTTGATGATATTTGGTACTATTTAACATTAGTGCACATTATACAACATTAGAGCTCTTATGGAAATTTAAGGTAAGATAAGATAGATATTGAATTATGTAAGGCAATAAAGTAACTTTATTATAGATAATGAAAAGAAAAAGTATATATACAACTTGTTGGCAGTGTTATATACTCTAGGTATTAGGTATCTAGAGTAGCCCACTCAAAGTGTAGGTCTGCACATCATCAGCTTTTATTCCCCATGAGTGTTTTCTAATTATGATAAAAATAATTTCCCATGCCCATGCAGCACCATTTCATAGATTATGAAGCTCTAGGCAAGTACAAATGTGACAGTTTTAATTGACATTCATATTGATGAAAAGAGACACTATGAATATGGCAAGTCTAAGAAAAGAAAACAGTATCAAGTGTAGTTCATTATCATCATGGCAGGCAACATGGCAGCATACAAGCAGATTTGGTGCTCAAGAAGAAGCTGAGATGTCTTTATGTTGATCTGAAGGCAGCCAGAATGAAAGGAAGCCAAAAGGAGACTATCATCCACATTTGGAAGAGCATGAGTATTTGAGGCAACCTCAAAGCTCATCCACACAGTGACACACTTTAAAAAAAAATGTAATTGGGTATTTTCTGTATTTCCATTTTAAGTGTTATCACATTTTCCCCGATTCTGACCCCCCCTCTCCACCTTCACTTGTTTCAGTGAGGAGGCTCCTGCTCCCTACCACCCTCTCCAACTCAGCAGCTTGGCATTCTCATACACTGAGTAAATGAACCTTCTCTGGACCAAAGGCCTCTTGTCCTATTGATGCCAGACAGTATTATCTTCTGCTACGTATGCAATTGGAGCCATAGGTTTCTCCATGTGTGCTAATTGGTTACTGTTGTAGTCCCTGAGAGTTCTGAAGGGTTTGGTTGGTTGATAGTTGTTCTTCCCATGAGATTGCAAACCCATGCAGCTCCTTCAGTCCTTTCTCTAGCTCCTTAATTAGGGACTCCATGTTCAGTTCAATGGTTAGTTGCAAGTATCCTCAACTGTATCTGTATGATTCTGGGAGAGCCTCTAAAGAAGCATGCATATCTGGCTCCTGCAAGTAAACACTTCTTGGCATCAGCAATTAGCAGATCTTATAAAGCTCAAAAAGAATGAAGGTCAGAATTTAGATGCCTCAGTCTTTCTTAGAAGGCAGAATAAAACACTCATGTAAGAAAATACAGGAGAAAATAGAGGCGCAGGGATTGAAGAAAATATCATTCAGAGATTACATCACTTAGGGATCTACCCCATATGCAGCCATCAAACCCAAGCACTATTGCTGATGCCAAGAAGTTCTTACTTTTTCCAATGAGGCCACACTTACTGAATAAAGGCTACACTACATATACACTACTTATACTCAGCAAAACTTGAAAGTATATAGAAAATGGACAATTTTATAGACAGATACCAAGTACCAAAGTTAAATGAAGATCAGATAAACCACCAAAACAGTCCCATAAGCCCTAAAGAAATAGAAGTAGTTATCAAAAGCCTCCCAAAAAGTAAAAGCCCAGGGCTAGATGGATTTAGTGCAGAATTCTATCAGACGTTCATAGAAGACCTAATACCAATACTCTCCAAACTATTCTCCAAAATAGAAACAGAAAGAGCACCACCCAACTCATTTTTCCAAGCTAGAATTATGCTCATTTATAAAACATATAAAGACTCTACAAAAAAAGAGAACTTAAGACCAATTTCAAATGAACATTGAAGCAAAACTAATCAGTAAAATTCTTGCAAACCAAATCCAAGAACACATCAAAATGATCATTCACCATAATCAAGTAGGCTTCATTCCAGAGATGCAAGGATGATTCAATATAGAGAAATCTATCAACATAAACCACAATATAAACAAACAAAGTAAAACACAACATGATCATCTCACTAGATGCTTAGAAAACATTTGACCAAATTCAACATCCCTTCATGTTAAAAGTCTTGGAAAGATCAGGAATTCAAGGCCCATATCAAACATAGTAAAAGCAATATGCAGCAAACCAGTAGCCAACATCAAACTAAATGATTAGAAACTTAAAACAATCCTACAGAAACAGAAAATAGCAAGTCTGACACTTGTAAAAAATGTAGAAATTAAGTAGAAATTATGTAAAAGTGATAATCTTGTTTACATTGCAAACCAAGGGAGTGTTTATAAATTACTGTAACCCAGGGGACATGATTCATGGTTCTCCGTACCAACACTGGGTTTGGGTATTGCTTTATTCTTAAGACACAGGACACAGACATTCTAAACAATGATGTACTTGAACTACACAATAAATCTCATCTGTTTGGAGCTATGTTAATGAAGTTACACATTAGGAAATATAGACAGAGAAGACTTAAGCAGTTTGCAAAAGATCACAAAGTTGTAAGTAGGGCCTTTATCTGAATCCAGATCTGGTAGACTCCAAATTCATGTTAGAAGCAGTTAACAGCTAAACGCTTGAGTTTTTCAGAGAAGATAAAGTCCATTTATCAACTGTTTCCTTATTAGTTTTAACCTTTTTTAAAAAATGTATAAAGTTTAAACTAGCAAAATAGCTATGCTAAGTTGTAATGAAAAATATAACATTTTATAAGACCTAGAATTCTAGCAAAGCAGCTGAGATCCTATCTTGGTATAAAATTATTTTTGGTTTCTAATAGTGAAGTAATGTGTTCTTTTGACCTTATTAAAACTGTGATCCACAATATGCTTCATGCAGCACCCAAGACACAGAAATAACAAAGCCTGCACATATGAAATAACCTTCCTGAATCTTTCCCTTTGCAGTGATATGAATACTTTTCTTTTGGTGCAATGAATCTTACATATACTTATACATTCTCACAGTGACTTAAAATAATTTTTGCTGTACTCATTAACTATTGCTGTGCAGCAAAGCATTCCAAACAACATCTTGATGCTTTTGTTGATGCTTAAATGCTATTGGTTCTTTGAGTCAACTGAACATTTCTAGTGCTGGCCTAGCCTCTGCTATTTTTGCAAGTATGATCAGCAGGCAGCAAGGTAGAAGAAGAAGCATCTTAGGCAACCCCCACCCCTACTTTAAAGCAGGGTTAGGTGAAAGAGTTAGTCTTCTATTTAAACATGGGCTCTTGTTCTAGGCTTCTCTACAAAGTGTCAGAAGCATTCCAAGTATAGGAGATAGAATGTTGGGAGTCTTCCTGGTTCTTTATTAAGTCCTGAAATAATACACATAAATTATCAAACCAAGTTTTAAAACCGGCCTGAGTTCAAGGAATAAGTTGTTGACATTTCCTAAAGGGTGACCTGAGTAAAACTGAGGTCACATTCAAATTAAGCAGGTACCCCACATTTGTTAGTCTTTGGCAATATTTAGGACAACAGGTGAGGCACCTTTGTATAGGAAATGTAGCAAATGTTGAAACTAATCCTAATACTGTAGGTCCAGTTTGCTGCTTTAAGCCCTGATTTCAAGTGTTGTGACACTAAACCTTTTTCTTCAAGTATAAAATACCATTTCCTGTATAGAATAATAGTAATAATTAAATAAAATTAAAGCTACATGCACCAAAAAAAAATCTTGTAATGAATTAAGTACTCAATGACAGTGAGTTGTTATATACATAATAATGAATTAAGTTTTATTTTTCTATCTGGCATTTTACAACATCTTTAAAAAATATTAGGAGGAATTGTGAGATTTTACACAAATGTTCAGATTTTAAAAGGTTATTTGTAGTTTTTTTTATCATTATCAAGAAAGAATTTAATTATTCTTTACCAGGAGCAGGGAAGAAATGGGAAAAGCATTCAGGAGGAGAACTTCAGGCATAACTGAGAGAGACGAGAAGCTGGGGCACGTAATTAGTGGCTAGATTAGAGAGAATCATTGCTTTTGGTAAGGTATGCTAATTTCACTGGATGCTGATTGAACAGCTGTAAATTGGGTTTTTATTATTAGGGTAGGACAGAATATAATAAATGTGTGTCCCACAGAGTTGAGAAAAATGAACTTTATGAACATGAGCTCATAGTAACTCCCAGAAATCATCCTCTGAGCTTTTGATCCAACACAGCTGTGCAAATGCCTGATTCAAACCTAACTTAGTTCCCTAACAAAGGGCAAGGATTTAGCCATGGCATACAAGATCACATCCTGGCAAATCAAAGATTTGCTTCATCTGATTTCCAGCCAGAGACTTAGTTAGACAAGAGGTTGCAACTTTGAGGTCCTTTCTGTGCTAAAACTTTGATTGCTTTTATTAGAAAACAGATGCTGTATGCTTTCTGGATTATAAAAGAACATTTGTGGTTTGTATTTCTTAATCAGAACTGAGAATAAAGGTACAGCCTAGACACTGCCTAACTTGAGTAATGTTCAGAAGGCCAGCTGCAAGTGTATCATATTTATGCTGCTGAAATCTGCAGTTGTCACTGTAACTAAGATGGGTGTCACTCACTGCCTGACACTGAGTTACAGAACAATGAAGATTGCACAGAAACCAAGTACAAGTGTTGCTGGTACAAATAGGGCAGAAGTGCAAACTAATGACTTCTGTCCCTTTAAATTATGGCTGGCAGAGATTTGAAGCAGGAATGGAATCTCTTCCTAACAGCCTGTCAGTATCACCTCACTGCCATAAACTTCAGCATCTCTTTGACCCGTGCCCTCCTTTGGAAGGGTCATCCCTCTGGGGGGGATTTCAAAGCTTCTGTCTTTGCTATCAGTGTTATCACTGGCAAATATTACAAGACTCACAGCAGATGCTGGATTTCTGGTCTGTAAGCTAGTTTGTTTACAGAGAAATTTCTATATCTTCTTAAACTATCTTCTTTTGCATCTCTGTTAGTTCATTATTTGTAGCTTGGGTGCATAAAGCAGGAGGCTGTGGGAAGCACTAACAGCTAACCAGAGCCAACCAGAAACCCAGTGCTCTACAGCCTGAGAGACATTTTGTTGTTGGAGAAGAAACCACTGATTAGAATCAAGTAAAACAAAATACCATGTGTTTTACTTTAATAATAAAATAAGAAAAAGCAAGATCAAAGACAGAATGCAAACCTGTAACTTATCAAGCAAAACCAGTAGTTTCCAAATCTTTTAAATGCTTTCATATGATTTAATTTATTGCTCTAATCAGTCTTTTAATTGGTTCAGAGAGATTCAGTGTAAATTAGTTAATAACTGATAAAAACTGATGCTACCTCATGTAGGTTTTACAAACTCGAGAATTATATTTTTATCCAAATTCCAACAAATACATTCATTTTGGTTATGGATACAGAACAGGAAAAAATTCTATTGTTTAGTCCTAGTGGCAGTAAATTTAAACTGTTTGTGTTTGTCAACAACTCATTGTCATAACCAAGTATTAGCAAATGAATATAGATAGTTTTACTAGAAAATATAGCATTTCTATAGTTAACATATAAAATAATATTTTAATGATATCAAATTTAATATCATTTTCAGAAATATCATATAATATAATCCTCCTTGTAATAGAGCTAGGAATTTTTAACTTTAATTTCATTGTGGAAAGCCATTGAACAAATTCATTGGAGCATTCTAGCTAATGAAACCAAAGTCATAACAAAGAGTCAAATAAAGATATTGTAGATTAGAGAAAATAAAACAGATTTGTAAAAGTTATATCTGCTAAAAGTAAAGGTATCTGATCTTAGACTGGGTTATCTACTGAAGATGAAAATAAAATCAACTACATAGTTCTCTTGGCAAAACTGGCCTCCTGCTGGTGGATACTGTGTTTTGGATATTGTTAGAATGTGCATCCCAAATGTTCTTGCATGGATGTTTGTCATCCAGTATGGTGATGTCAAATTCAGTAGAACACGTGTCTAATAAAAGTGGACAGCGCTATTACCATCAGAAGGACTTAATGTACACCTGTTTGAGTCCTGACTTCCATAAGAGACTTTTATAAAGAACAATACTGAGCCCCTGCTAATCTTGGACTTCCTGTCTTGCCAGGTGTTTTCTATTTTTCTGTAATTATACACTTATTTATTTTCATATATGCTCTCACAGTGTAGTACTCACTATGTTCAAGCTACACTCAAACTGATTTGCAACTGCCTTCAGAATGCTGAATCACTGCTCTCTCTCTCTCTCTCTCTCTCTCTCTCTCTCTCTCTCTCTCTCTCTCTGTCTCTCTCTCTCTCTCTCTCTCTCTCTCTCTCATTCACTCTCTCTCTCTCTCTCACTCCCCCATGCACTGTTGTTCCCTCTCTCTCATTCTCTCTTTGTTTTTCTCTATACATTATTAAATATTTTGATAAGCAAAGTAAAAACAAATTAGGAAGAGAAAAAAGATTAAATAATTTCAGCCAAGCAGTGGAAATGCATGCCTTTAATTCCAGCACTCAGAAGGCATTGGTAGGAAGATCTCTGTCTGTGGCCAGCTTGATCCTCAAAACAAGATCCAGGATAGCCAAGGCTACACAAAGAAACCTTGTACTGAGAAAACAAAACAAAACAACCACTAAAAACATAAAAGCAATGAAAAGTTTAAAAGATAATTTTTATACGATAATAGAAAGTCAAATAGAGCTCTTGGCCTCTCCTGCCCTTGTGCTCTTGCAGCCTTGCTCTCCCATTTCCCTTCCCCCCTCTCTCCCACGTGCTCATGGCCGGCCTCTACTCCTCTACTTCTCTCTCTCTGCCTCTACCACCCTCTTAACTCTCCATGACCTGAATAAACTCTATTCCGTACTATACTGTTGTGTGGCTGGTCCCTCAGGGAAGGGATTCCCAACATGGACCCCTCAGAGGCATCTCCCTTGCCCTCAGGCCTCGCCGCACCTCCATGGGCCATATGCCTCCCACTCTCTTCATCCTTCCCCTAACATTGGTGCCGTGACTCGGATCTTTATCCTTTCACAACATTGGTGCCCTGTGACTTTTCCTTTCATTGGTGCCCCGTCATCTTTTCCTTACAATAGTATTCTCTGGCATTAATGGGAGCAGAGACCTTTGGTCCAGAAAAGGCTTGTTTTTCAGTGTTGGGGAATGTGAGGCTTTGAGGAGGGAGGAGGTGGTTGGGAGAGGGAGCATCTTCATGGAGGTAATGGGTGGGAGAGCAGAGATGGGATTGGGAGAAAGGGGATAACATTTGAAATGTAAATCCAAAAAATATCTAATTAAAAAAAAAAAACTAAAGAGTTCTTTCTAACTTCCGATAGGTAACAGGAGCTGAGTGCCTTTCAGAGGCTTATATGAACTTGTGATTTTAATCTGACTAAGCTTATCATCTCTTTCAGGATTTTTAATAGAGGTTTAATATAATATAACAGCTTATAAGAGACTATTTTGTATGAAATGGGTGGAGGCAGGTAAGTAAGTAAGATTGTCTGTGCAAACATTTAGGGGAGAGATATTGGGACAAGGTAAGGAGATAAAACTTGCAATGAATGTTCAGCTTGACCATATCTGAAAGTAAGACAAGTTAGCAGCTTTACTAGTATGCTTCTGTGGGCTGCTTCTATTGCACTGAACATCCCCTGAGAAATTAGCATAATTATTATAAAATATAAATCTTTATTTATAAAAAGATTTATTCTTTTGTTTAACAAATTCTATGTCATCTTTAAAACAGTATATAACAAACATATTGATTCATCAAACAAAGTAATAATTACTCACAAACAATACTAGGAGTGGTAAACAATACATATACACATACATAAATACATACATACATAAATGTGTACACACATACATACAAATATTTATGACTATGTGTATGTATTCTGTAGTATTCACAATATATATAGTGCATATATGATGAAATAATGTGATAAAATATGAACAAGATAACTTATAGAAAAATGTATGAAGCTAGACACCAGAGAATCTAACAACCTTATTAAGAAATGGGGTACAGAGATAACCAAAAACTTCTCAATTGAGGAATATCAAATGGCTGAGAAGTATCTAAGGGGTTCCTGGAAATCATTAGCCATCAGGGAAAGGCAAATCAATACAACCCTGAGATTCCAACTCACACCAGTCAGATTGGCCAAGATCAAAAATTCAGATGACAGCAGATGCTGGCAAGGATGTGGAGAAAGAGGAACACTTCTCCACTGTTGGTCGGTTGTAAACTGGTACAACCACTCTGGAAATCAGTCTGGGATTCCTCAGAAAACTGGATATAGTACTACCTGAAGACCCAGTTCTTCCACTTCTGGGCATATACCCCAGAGAAGCTCCAACATACAACAAAGATACATGCACCATAATGTTCATAGCAGCTCTATTTATAATTGCCAGAGGTTGGAAAAAATGCAGATGTCCTTCAGTAGATGAATGAATAGCAAAATTTTGATACATTTACACAATGGAGTACTACTCAGATATCAGAAACAATGACCTTATGAAATTCTTAAGAAAATGGCTGCATCTAGAGAATATCATCCTGAGTGAGATAACCCAGCCACAAAAGAACAGACATAATATACAGTCACTGATAATAGGATACTAACCCCAGAAGCTCTGGACATCCAAGAAACAACTCAGAGACTGTATGAAGTTCAAGAAATGAAAAGAAAAAAAGAGAAGACCATGATGCTTAATCCTTACACATCAAGAAAACTTTTACTAATTTTAGGTTACATCTTGTTTTACATGTACTTTATGCTCATTGTAACAAGTATGATCTTAATGCACACTATCAAACCTTTAAAAAAAACTAGCACTGTCAAAAATGTATTCATATACTTTTATGCAAAAATGCTTAAAATTTGTACATTTTTCTAGTTTTTTAAAATAAAGTTGTTCAAAAAAAAAAGAAAGTCAAATAGAATATAACTAGTATGATGAAGGATGAATCTCTAAAGTTTTGTATCCTATCATTCTGCATGAAAATGGTTCAGTTGATGCTACCCTATTCCAACAAGTAAAAAGCCAGTAACTATACTCAGATCTGTAAAGAAAATAAGATCATAGGTCAAACCACAGCTCTAATTGGAGAGACAAATGATAGAAGCAAATAAGCAAACCAGAGAAGACAAAACTGCAGAAAGGAAGTCAGGGAAAAGAAACAGAAGTATAATCAATGAGTTACTGAGTGGCCAATGAGAGCACACCTAGGTGCTAGGAGTTCCAAGGGGCCCAGAAATGGAGAAATCCCACAGCTCTGCTGGTGATACATCATGGAGGAAGAAAATGTTTCCCAAGCTTGCAGAACAGGGTATGATTAAAGAGCCATTTTGAAATGTGTATATCACTGTGTTCGTTCTACGTAAGAGATATGAGCCAACAGAAACCCGGTTTTCTGGGATTTTCTTAGAGTTTAACTACCTGGGAAAAAGAAGTTCTTAAACTCTGATGGCATCCTGACAGATAAAAACTGTCTCATGGACGCACTTGGAGGCTTTCTGTCACTCAGGAAACAAAAATTCTTATAAACAATTGTGATAAGTATAGTCCTGAAACATACTCACTAAAATCATGACATAATCAAATAATTTTAGAAGAGTTCTTTTATTTCTCACATATTTCATTATTTTATTAAGGCCTATTTTCATGATTCCCTTTTTAACTTGGACAAGTATGATTATCAATAAATTGACTTAAAATTTTACAAGAAAATGCAAGTATAGTTTAAAAGATAAAAGCAAATATCAGAAGCAAAAATTGTCATGGATGTTAAAATAGTAGATGAAGAACTTTTAAATTATAAGTATTGCAAATACTCAAATGAATAAGGTAATAATATGAATAATAGCGATGATATGGAAAGGCTTACCAAGACACTTGATACTCAGGAGAGGATTCAGAAGATTGTGAAAATGCCATTTAAAACCTCCAAAATTGGGGTTGAAGAGATGGCTCAGCAGTTAAGAGCACTGACTGCTCTTCCAAAGGTCCTGAGTTCAAATCCCAGCACCCACATGGTGGCTCCCAACCAGATGTAATGGGATCTGATGCCCTCTTCTGGTGTGTCTGAAGACAGATATAGTGTACTCATATATATAAAACCTCCAAAATTGAACAGCAGAGGAAAATAAAGACTAGTTAAAAACAAATTTAGAAATGGTATAACTACTCCAAAAGACTTAACCAATAAGTAATCAGATACAAGAATAAAAAAGCATTTTATTACATGTGGAGAAAAAAATTAGGGAAAAGATACCCTTCACAATAGTCACAAAAACTATGAAATACCTTGGTGTGACGCTAACTAAGCTAGTGAAGACCTGTATAACAAGAACTTCAAAACTCTGAAGAAGAAAATTGAGGAAGATCTCAGAAAATGGAAAGATCTCCCATGCTCATGGATTGGAAGGAGCAACATTTTAAAAATGGCCATCCTACCAAAAGCAATCTACAGATTCAACGCAATCCCCATCAAAATTCCAACCCAGTTCTTCATTGAGTTGGAAAGATCAATGTGCAATTTCATATGGAATAACAAAAGACCTAGAATAGAGAAATCTATCATCACCACCAACAAAAAAACATCTGTGGGAATCACTATCCCTGTCCTCAAGCTATATTACAAGGCATTTGTGCTGAAAACTGCATGGAACTGGTACAGAAACAGGCATGTGGATCAATGGAATAAAATAGAAGATCCAGAAATGAGCCCTCATGTCACCTGATTTTTGACAAAGGAGCCGTAAACATTCAATGGAAAAAGGACAGCCTATAAAACAAATGATGCTGGTCCAACTGCCACTCAGCATGCAAAAGAATGAAAATAGACCCTTTCTTATCTCCTTGTGCAAAGCTCAAGTGTAAGTGGATCTTTGTAATTCCATGAAGAACTGGGTTGGAATTTTGATGGGGATTGCGATGAATCTGTAGATTGCTTTTGGTAGAAATGCCATTTTTAAAATGTTGATCTTTCCAATCCATGAGCATGGGAGATCTTTCCATTTTCTGAGATCCTCCACAATTTCCTTCTTTAGAGGTTTGAAGTTCTTGTTGTACAGGTCCTTCACTTGCTTAGTTAGAGTCACACCAAGGTATTTCATAGTTTTAGTAACGATTGTGAAGGGTAATAAACAATAGTTCTGAGCAGAGCCTGGCCCATCTGCCACGCGGAACAGCGGCTCCTAGAGGCTGAGCAACTGGTGAGTGGGAGACCTGGCTGCTGGGGAGCAGAGGGATCTCTGCGAAGTACAGGGAAAGTTCACCCCCTGCCTTGACCTGCCCTGTCCTGCCTGATCCAGTGACCAGGAACAGATCTTAGGAACTTCTGTTTCCACCCGGAGGTGACTTAAGGACGCAGAGCAGAGCCTGGCCCATCTGCAACCCAGAAAGGTGGCTCGTAGAGGCCGAGAAACTGGTGGGTGGGAGACCTGGGCTGCCAGGGAGGAGAGAGATCTCTGCGGAGTGCACACAGAAAGTGCACCCCCTGCCTTACCCTGCCCCGTCCTGTCTGATCCAGCGACCAGAAACAGAACTTTGGAACTTCTGTTCCCACCCGGCCACACTGAGGCATAGAACAGGGCTCGACCCATCTGCCACCTGGACTAGTGGAGATCCAGGGACACAGACCAGATACAAGGGAAAGGCAAGAACATATCACTGACAACAAAATGGCAAGAGGAAAGCAAAAGAGTATATCCCAAGAAAAACAAGACAACCTGGCAACACCAGAACCCAGCTCTCCCATAACAGCAAACAGCAGAATTACAAACACTCCAGAAAAGGAAGACACAGACCTGAAATCATACCTCATGATGCTGATAGAGATACTTAAACAAGAACGGGAGGAAAAGCAAAAAGATTCAGAAGCTTTTAAAGAGGAAACAAGAAAAACACTCAAAGAACTCAAAGAACTAGAGGAAAACAGAATCAAAGAGATGAAGGAATGGAAGAGAGAATTTAAAATGGAAATTGACACAATAAAGAAAACGCAAAAAGTGATAACCCTAGAGGTAGAACACCTAAAAAAGAAATCAGGAATCACAGAAGCAAGCATTTCCAATAGATTAAAAGAGATGGAAGAGAGAATCTCGGGGGCAGAAGACAACATTGCAAACATAGAAAAAACAGCCAGAGAAGATGCAAAAAACAAAAAGATCCTAACCCAAAATGTCCAGGAAATCCAGGACACAATGAGAAGACCGAACTTAAGGATAATAGGAATAGAAGAGGGAGAAGAGTATCAACTAAGAAGCACAGTAAATATCTTCAACAAAATCATAGAAGAAAACTTCCCTACCCTCAAGAATGAGATGACCACGAGCATAAAGAAAGCCTTCAGAACTCCAAATAGGTTGGACCAGAAAAGAAATACCTCTCGACACATAAATAGTAAAAACATAAAGTGCCCAATGCAAAGAAAGAATACTAAAGGCAGTAAGGGAAAAAAGGTCAGGTAACATATAAAGGGAGGCTAATCAGACTCACCCGATTTCTCAACAGAGACTATGAAAGCTAGAAGGGCCTGGACAGACATCATGCACACCCTAAGAGAACACAAGTGCAAACCCAAGCTGTTATACCCAGCAAAATTATCAATCTCCATAGATGGAGAGATGAAGATATTTCAAGACAAATCAAAATTTACACAATATCTGACCACAAACCCAGCACTACAACGAATTATAGATACAAAACCCAATACAATGAGGGAAAATACAGCCTAGTAAAAACAATAAAACTCCTAAAGAAGAAAACTAAAAGAAGAAAAGACACAGACACAACTCAACCCACAAAAGCAATAATGGCAGGAAACAGAAACAACTATTCATTAATATCTATTAACATAAATGGACTCAACTCCCCAATAAAGAGACATAGGCTATCAGACTGGATACATAAACAAAATCCAGACTTTGAACCTACTAGAATTAATAGATATATACAGAACATATTATCCTAATGTAAAAGAATACACCTTCTTCTCACCAACCCATGGCACCTTCTCGAAAATTGACCACATAATTGGACACAGAACGAGCCTCCATCGATATAAGAAAATTGAAATACTCCCATGCATCCTCTCAGATCACCATGGTCTACTGCTGGTCTTTAACAACAACAAAGACAACAAAAAGCCCACATACACATGGAAACTAAACAATGCTCTGTTAAACGATAGCAGGGTCAAAGAAGAAATAAAAAAAGGAATTAAGGATTTTCTAGAATTCAACAAAAACGAAAACACAACATACCCAAACCTATGGGATGAAATGAAAGCAGTACTGAGAGGAAAGCTCATAGCCCTAAGTGCTTCCAAAAATAAACTGGAGAGAGGTTACATCAGCAACCTGACAGCCCAGCTAAAAGCCCTAGAAAAGAAGGAAGCCGATATACCCAAAAAGAGTAGACTGCAAGAAATAATCAAAATTAGGGCAGAAATAGACCAAATAGAATCAAAAAGAACCATTGAAAAAATCAACAAAACCAAGAGGTGGTTCTTTGAGAAAATCAACAAGATTGATAAACCCCGAGCAAGACTAACTAGAGGGCAAAGAGAGAGTATCCAAATTAACAAAATCGGAAAGGAAAGTGGGGACATAACAACTGAAACTGAGGAAATTCAAGAAATCATCAGATCCTACTACAAAAACTTATACTCCACAAAATTGGAAAATCTGGAGGAAATGGATGAATTCCTAGACAGATACAAGATCTCAAAGTTAATCCAGGACCAAGTAAACTATCTAAATAACCCTATAACACCAAAAGAAATAGAAGAAGTCATCAAAAGTCTCCCAACCAAAAAAAGCCCAGGTCCAGATGGGTTCAGTCCAGAATTTTATCAGACATTTAATGGGGATATAACACCGATACTCTCCAAACTATTACAAAAGATAGAATCAGATGGAATACTACCTAACTCATTTTTTGAGGCTACAATAACCCTTGTACCTAAAGCACACAAAGACCCTATAAGGAAAGAGAACTTCAGACCAATCTCACTTATGAACATTGATGCAAAAATACTCAACAAAACCCTTGCAAACCGAATCCAAGAACACATTAAAACGATCATTCATCATGACCAAGTAGGCTTCATCCCTGGGATGCCGGGGTGGTTTAATATAAGGAAATCCATCAATGTAATTCACCATATAAACAAACTCAAAGATCAAAATCACATGGTCATCTCACTAGATGCTGAGAAAGCATTTGACAAAATTCAACACCCCTTCATGTTAAAAGTCCTGGAAAGAACAGGAATCCAAGGTCCATACCTAAACATAATAAAAGCAATACACAGAAAACCAACAGCCAACATCAAACTTAATGGCAAGAAACTTGAAGCAATCCCACTAAAATCAGGGACAGGGCAAGGCCACCCACTCTCCCCCTACCTATTCAAGATAGTACTGGAAGTCCTGGCTGGAGCAATTAGACAGCAAAAGGAGATCAAGAAGATACAAATTGGAAAGAAAGAGATAAAATCATCACTCTTTGCTGATGACATGGTAGTGTACTTGAGTGACCCCAAAAATTCCACCAGAGAACTCCTACAGCTGATAAACAAGTTCAGCCAAGTGGCTGGATACAAAATTAACTCAAACAAATCAGTAGCCTTCCTATACTCAAAAGACAAATATGTGGAGAAAGAAATTTGGAAAAGGTAACCTTCACAATTGTCACAAAAACTATGAAATACCTTGGTGTGACTCTAACTCAGCAAGTGAAGGAACTGCATGATAAGAACTTCAAACCTCTAAAGAAAGAAATTGATGAGGATCTCAGAAAATGGAAAGATCTCCCATGCTCATGGATTGGAAAGATCAACATCTTAAAAATGGCCATCCTACCATAAGCAATCTACCGATTCAATGCAATCCCCATCAAAATTCCAACCCAGATCTTCATGGAACTGGAAAGATCAATGTGCAATTTCATATGGAATAACAAAAGACCTAGAATAGCGAAATCTATCCTCAACAACAAAAAAAAAAAAAAAACATCTGCGGGAATCACTATTCCTGACCTCAAGCTATATTACTCGGCAATTGTGTGGAAAATTTCATGATACTGGTAAAAAAAAATAGGCATGTGGATCAATGGAATAGAATAGAAGATCCAGAAATGAGCACTCATGTAAATGGTCACCTGATTTTGACAAAGGAGCAGTAACATTCAATGGAAAAAGGACAGCCTATTCAACAAATGGTGCTCGTCCAATTGGCACTCAGCATGCAAAAGAATGAAAATAGACCCTTTCTTATCTTCTTGTACAAACTCAACTGTAAGTGGATCAAAGATCTCCACATTAAACCAGATACACTGAAATTATTAGATGAGAAAGTAGGGAAAACCTTAGAACACATAGGCACAGGAGAAAATTTCCTGAACAAAACACCAATGGCTCAAGCTCTAAAGTCAAAGATTAACGAATGGGACTTAATGAGATTACAAAATTTCTGTAAGACTAAGGAAATTGTCAAGAAAACAAAAAGGCAACCAACAGAATGGGAAAAGATCTTTACCAACACCACATCAGATAAAGGCCTAATATCCAAGGTATACAAAGAACTCAAAAAGCTAGACACCAGATAAACAAATAACCATATTAAAAAATGAGGTACAGAGCTAAAGAAAACGTTTTCAGTTGAGGAACACTGAATGGCCGAGAAACATCTGAGGAAGTGCTCCACATCCTTAGCCATCAGGGAAATGCAAATCAAAACCACCCTGAGATTCCACCTCACACCAGTCAGATTGGCCAAGATCCAAATCTCAGATGACAGCAGATGCTGGCAAGGCTGCAGAGAAAGAGGAACACTTCTCTACTTTTGGTGGGGTTGCAAACTAATACAACCTCTCTGGAAATCAGTCTGGCGATACCTCAGAAAATTGGATATAGTACTACCTGAAGACCCAGCTATTCCACTTCTGGGCATATACCCCAGAGACACTTTAATACATAACAAAGATATATGCACCACAATGTTCATAGCAGCTCTATTTATAATAGCCAGAAGCTGGAAAGATCCCAGATGTCTTTCAGAAGATGAATGGATACAAAAAATTGTGGTATATTTACACAATGGAATACTACTCAGCCACCAGAAACAATGACTTAACCAAATTCTTAAGAAAATGGCTGCATCTAGAAAATATCATCCTGAGTGAGATAACCCAGTCACAAAAGAACAGACATAATATGCAGTCACTGATATTGGGATGCTAACCCCAGAGGCTTGCACTCCCCCAGAAACAACTCACAGATTGTATGAAGTCCAAGAAATAAAGAAAACAAAAAAATATATTTACAAAAATAAATAAATAAATAAATAAATAAATAAATAAATAAATAAATAAATAAAATGGCTAGAAAAGGCAGCTCTGAGGAGATGAAGAAAATACAATGAGAAGACTTGTTGTTGTTCAGTCAAACTTGGAGAGGAGGTGGTACTTATTGTAAATGAGCATAGAAGGTGTTACTGAGATGATAGAAATGCTCTAAAATTAGGATATGCAGAGATGGTTGCAAATTTCCATATGTTTACCAAAAGCTGGTGAATTGTACTCAGAAGCAGGGAATCTGATGTCATGCAAATCATATTTCAATAAAGTTGTTAAACCATGGGAAAAAAAATAAACAGTAGTTCTTATGAAATTACCTTATAGATAAAGTGATACACAAAAAAGGAGTTACAAATCGATATTGATATTAAGTTCAAAGCACTGCTTTAATCTGTAAGCTCATTTAAATTCAAAGCAACAGTTTCATATGGCCTTGACTTATCATAGTGCATACCTGTGGCTTCATCTTTGGGTCTGATGTATAACAATTGTTTTTCCTCAAACACAAATTTTTCCCAAGCCAATTTTAGGGTTATTAAGAAATCTCTTTCCATTTCTTATTATGCAGCCTTTATTTGCTATTATGAAGAGTGGCCACAATCTATTCTTGATTCTAGCTTTTATTAAATCTTTCTATCAAAACAACCATCGCTTAAAACTTTCTAAAAATTTCTGAAATCAAATTGGGAACTTAATAAAATCATTAATTCATCTACACAGCATTAGTTCATGAAAGTCCATCATTTATGTTCATCTGTAGGAAATCTTCTAAATAGGATAGGCTAATGCCTAGAGATTATTATATTAATTTAATAATGACAGGAAAGGCTTATCAGCTGCAAGAATCAACCTTGAAATGAAATCTCTGGAACATTCCTCTGAGAGCTCACCCATCTTAGTCCATTAAAAAGGTGGGCCACCTCCAGAAGGGCCACATGCTAAACTTAGCCTTTTTTAGATGGCTCCAGATATTTAATCTCTCTTTGGTAAATGGACGTCAATGCTGTTCCAAATTTCCAGTTATTACAAGGATAGATTGTATGAACATAATTGAGCAAGTGTCCTTAAGTATGATGCTGTGTCCTTTGGGTATATGCCCAGGAGTGGTATAGCTGAGTTTTAATGAAGCTTGATTCCTAATTTCTTGAAAAAGCTATATTAATTTGCAAAGTGGTTGTAGAAGTTTTCAAGATCAGCAGCAATGGAGGAGTGTCCCCCTTGCTCCACATCCTCACAAAAATGTCACTCGTGTCTTTCATCTTACCCATTCTGACAAGTTTAAGATCAAATTTCAGAGTCTTTTTGATTCACATTCTCTGACAGCTAACAGTGGGAAAGGGGCTGTCTCTCCTCCTTTTGCTTGCCTTTGGGACCTTTTTTACCCTACTGGGTTACTTTATGTAACTTTAAGAGAAAGTACCTGGTCTTACCACTACTTGATATGCCATGGCTAAATTATATCTGTAGAGACTCTTTTCTGAAGGGAATAGAAGCAGGAATAAATGGAAGACTTAGCGGGAAGTAGCTGGGAGGGACTGAGAGTAAAAAAAAGGTGGAGAAACTGTAATCATAATGTAAAATATATACAATTTAAAAATTTAGGTTGAAAATTGTTATGGAACTAATTTTATTAATCAAAAATATTATCACATCTTAACCTGTGGCACTGATGTTACATGTAAATAAGATCTTTGCAATATATTTTTCATGAATTATTTTTACATGTTTACATATATTGTTATTCAAAAGAACCATATGTTATGAATACAGAGATTTGTTTTACTGGCATTTTCTTCAAAAGGAAAGTTATATTTAACTGTGTCTTTTTAAAAAATAGAATCTTTTAGGAGTTTATTTAAAATAGCACAACAAATAACTTTTAAAATTGCAATGTAAATTGTCATATTTTATTTGTGGTTCAATTTAATAGTGATAACATTCAAATTTATCAGAAATATTTATTCAGTTGAATGCATTTGAACACATATTTTTTGGTTGGTCAAATTTTCCACCTTTTAATGAAAACCAATAGAAGTTAATGAGTAGTTTTCATGCTTTATTCTGATTACTTTTTTTTTTAATTTGCCAATGACAATCTGAAGGGAAGTCATGATATTATTGGTTAAAACATACTGGATCATGTCTGGCTAGCAAATTGAAATCAAGTATTCTCCCCCCCCCCTTTGTCTCTTTCTCTGTCTCTCTCTCTATCTCTCTCTCTCTCTCTCTCTCTCTCTCTCTCTCTCTCTCTCTCTCATACACACACACACACACACACACACACACACCAAAGAAAGCTGTTGTTAACAGTATTGCTCAAATCATTCATCATCTTGTGCTGTGTGCTCAGCTGATAACAGAAATGCAAGAACTGTGTATCCATGTACCCAGCTAGCAAATTTTAGCTACATTATTGTGAGAATCATACTGGGAACAATCATCAGCATACAGAAGCCTGAGGTCATGTAGCAATTTACATTACACGCATCTTTTATTATTCAACATATGTTCACTAGCTGGAGAGTGGCAAATGCTGTCATTAGCTTGTGTCATCACAGAGACATGGTGTCTAATAATCTGTTGATTGAAACATAATGCAATAAACTAGACAGAGACGGGGCACTGTTAAGAAGCTCAGCATAATACAGTGTCAGTATTATATGGGGTGGCTGCATGAATGCCCCATACTGAGATGACACCAACAGCTGTGTGGTGGGCTCTCCTCCAGATGTCACATTTGTCACTTTGAACGGTGTATCATGTCATTTACGAGTCATACTTAGCAACAAACTGCAGAACACAGTCACCGGCAACGTCGTTCTGGAAAGCTGGCAATAGGGACATGGTTAGTGAAGCAAGCCTGCTCCCTTTCACTGGGACAGGTGTCTGGTGCATCAAGTTCTAACTGGTGATAGATCTGAAACCAAAATGAGCATGAGGCAGCTCTTCTGTGGGAAAGTATAATGTCTGAAACAACAAAGACGAAGAAATGAGGAGGAGATTCTTTGAAGCAGTCTTGCTAATGTGCCATGACAACCTTGACTTCTGGCAATGAGGATGGTAGGCAGGTGATTACAGCAAAGTCAGAAGTGGGGAATGCTGAAGGGCTGTCAATCAACTCACTGTACATCTGAAGTCTACTGCTCAGCAAGATCTTCCCTCCCTTATATTTAAGATAATTGGTATTCCTCTTGTTCTTGCTACAATAACAAAGTACCACGGACTGAACAAGTTAGAATGAACAGAAATTCCTTGTAAGTAAGAAGTATTATACCAAGGATCTGGCAAAATTTATTGTAACTAAGAAAGTTTATACTGAGAATCTGGCATCAAACACATCTTCTTTCTCATTACCACCATGTGGTAGGAGGGCTGTGAGTGAGAAAGGGGGTTTGAGAAGGAAGGAAAGGAGAAAGACATTAGCTTATCCCCATTATTGAACCATTAATATCACTATAGACCTGAGAGAAGGACCTGCCTGACTCACCATTCAGAGGTGCCGAATTTGCTAATATTACAGTTCAAATTAAATTTCAGTGGGTTTTGACAGATGCAGAAACTCAGAGCATAACCACATCTATTACCAAGAATCATCCTTCTCTTGACATTCTCCCTTTAGTAAATACATTCTAACTGTATTTCTCACATGCTTGCTGTATCTCTGACAGCCTGCAAGAGAACCTGAGAATATAAATAAGAATGACAGACTTCTTCCTTTATGGATTTGAACAATTTTGGAATGATATGATCCATGGAATATTTAGAGAATAAATGACTTTACTCACGTTTTATTTCTCATATTTATTGTATGTTCAAATATGATAATAATAGGAGAAAAACATTACTTTTCTATTGCAAATAAACTAGAGGTAGGATTATCAGTCTTCAACTATGGGATGATTTTATATATTCATACTAATAAGTAAAGTGTGTATCAAAATGTAAGTCTAGATGAACAAAAGTTGTCATTATCATATTTGGTGGGATCTATCCAAGAGTTAATGAGGACAAACACAGTGACTAAAATCTCTAGAGCGAGATGTGCAGGAGGAAAAGAAATGTCAACTATTAATATAGCCTTATTCATAGATTATATCTAAAGAAGAAGGGTAAGAAGATATATAAGGAACACCCTTGGTCAATGCTTACACACCTGAACACATCTCTTTAGAACATTTAAATCTGTGGTACCAGAGATAGCATGCCCAACCACAAACTCATATCACCTCCTAGCTACATGAATTCAGCTCTCTATATCTAAGATCTACCCAGAAAAGCATGAAGGGCAACACTAGTCACTGGTTGAACTAGCTCAAATTTGACCTCTCTCTGCCTCTCCTTTGCCCCTTTAATATTTTCTCCCTCCACAGTTGCTCTTTTCTACTGGTTTATTGGATTCTAGAAACAACAGGATTCAATGATAAGCATTTTTGTGGCTAAGGATCAAAATTACCACAAGGAACAAGGAGCCCCCAGGAAAGATCATCTTATAATAAAATTATCTTTAAAATATGGAGCTCACCCATGAGCAATGCTATGTCCTTGACTAGATATAATCATGGCATTGGGATCATATTGCTTCCTGCAAGAATAAAAGTATCACCAAGGAGAACCAGAATTGAGATGATAGTAATAAAATGAATATCCTGACCAACAAACCTGTTATACCAACTATGAAAAGCTCAGGATCTTCCTTTGTTTCCTTTTCTAGAAAATATCACAATTAATATTTACCCCACAAACATGGACTCCTAGGAGTTATTAAACCCCTTTATTTGTATTTGTTCTTTCTATTAGATATGTTGATTAACACCCTAACTGCCTCTATGTGTATTTCACTGCTATTGTGACTGTGCATTGAGACAGATGGCTAAGGTTAGCCTGTTGGGGTTTACAGAGTTAAGACTTGCACCTTAAAACTTTTGTGCCTTTTAAGGGAGATGTGTTCCAAGAGCTGTAGTGGATGACTGAAACCTTGGAGAGTGCTGGTCCAGTGTAACAATAGCATTGTGATGCTGCAAGTCAATCTGATGACACTCGAGGCTATTAAATGACCAACAGGCAGAAGTATAGAGAAAGCACATGCTGAACAAATGTGGTTCATATCCAAAGCAGCAGTGTAATGACTTGCGTTATTATAAAGCCATTGAAATGAGAATGTAATGTAGAACTTCCTAAATGTATTTGATCTTGTGGGTGCACTTGCATGTGTGTTTAAGAAAAGGAGATTTTATTTTTTTAAGGGCATTGCATTAATTACTCACACCATACAATTTACAGGAATCCCCTTCTGTCCTTGTGAGGTGTGGCTTATTGCGGATCAAACTTGGTGAAGCTCAGGAGCAAGCAGTCTTTCTCAAAACAGTATCTCACTGGGTCCCTCCTTTGTATTCTTGAAAACTATGCTAGAATCTGCCATTTTAATCATTTCGTTATTTCAATACTTAGACTCACAATGAGTAAGCAATATGGACTTCATATTCGAGTAGCCGTTCTCAGAGAACATGACCTTTGGCTTCGTGGTGAGGGGATAACTATTCATTCTGACAAAAGCAGGTTTAACTACTGTGGCTGTCCCAACTGGCAGATGGGAGTCTAAGGACTGTCAAGCAGCTCTGGAGCAAACAGTTTAAAGCCCTGGAAATTTGCCCTTTTCTTTGGCTGTTTATAAGTGTTTTCTTCATGAAAGTGAAAGTACTTTGGGTTTTTGAAGAACAAGGTCCAGACTTCGGATTAGCATACATATTTGTGTTGTTCTCTTGGAAGGTACTCATTTATTTATTCGTTTGTTGCCGTTTATTTGGACACTGCCTTAATGGATCCAGAATGGTTATGTCATACCAGGAGCACCCAAGGACCTTGTATCTACTGTTTTTCTGTCTTTTGAATGGGTTTCTGCTGAATATGAGACCAGGTATCTTTATTGCTTGAGGGTTTTAATAGAAATCTGGAATTCTGGTCATTTAGGGTACTGGCCACTGTGAAATAAAGAGAAGGAGCTGAGATTCCGAGAAATCTGTTTGAAAATATTCATTTGTTTCAGCATTCTCTATTTTTTGATTTTTTTGTTTGTTTCTAGAATAGGCAGCTATGTTTTAGTAACATTAAGTCTTCCCAATCATACCCTGGCTGATGGGTTACTTTCAGCTCTGTCTTTTTCTATGACTAAAAAGAAATAGAGAATTTCGAGTTGCTTTATCTCTCGTACACATGCTAAGCTCTTCATACAAGATAATTGGGACCAGATTGTGAAAAATATGTACAGTATAAAAATCTGTTATAAGCAGGTTTTCATACTCTTACATAATTACCATGTTACCAGAAAGGGGAGTGTGTCGTTTATACAAAGGCAAGGCCGATCTCCCTCCTCTAGACTGTAAACCTTGGAGTAGGAGGCAAAACAACATTATTTAAATGTTTATATTTATCAAATGGGAACCAGGACTTTACAAATGCTCATGAATTTACTCTTTCAAAGAATTGCAAAGAATATATTAACATTTTTGTATATTTCTAGAATTATTATTAATGATCATGTATCTCTTCTAATGTTTCCAACTCTTATGATATTTAATTAGTCTTTTGGTATTTTTATGATCACAGCTTTAACACCTTTCAGCAAGAATGACTAAGAGCACATATTCATGCAGACACCAATGAGAAGAGAACCTTTCTTCTCTAAGCCAAAAATGGTAGAAGTATCAGAAAACAATCCTAGAGTATGAAATTGCATCATAAGAAATATATTCCATTTTGGGTCAGGAGGAGCTTTATTGGCTCTTCTGTGAGAATAGAATAAGGAGGTTAAATGCTTTGTGGTTGAAGCTACCTCATGCATTTTTCATAAATATACCGAATAAACCCAAGATTCTTGGAAGAAAACAAACAAAGGAGTTTGATATAGGATAGCTACCTCTACAACGAATACATAACCAAAACCAAAACCAATCCCATGAGCATAGAACTCTGCAGTGTTTCAGAAAAAGAAAACCTTTTCTACAATAAAAAGTTTGAGTGTGATGTTTTTGCTTTATTACACCCTAAATATCAAATGTTCAATATCTTGAAATTGATGCAATTGAACCTAGGCCTCTTTCTAAAAATAATGGAAGTCTGTGTTGCTTCAGGTTAAGTGACCAATTTGAGGAGCCATGGTGCAGATCATGGAAAGGCTGTAGAGGCTAGAAGATACCAAGTGAGGTGGGACTGAAAGGATGTAAAGGGAGAGAACAGTATGTCTGTACACCCAACAGAGTCTCTGTCACAGACAGGTGAGTCTTCTTTGCTCCTCTTCAGTGGGGACCTCACAATGGACTTTGTCATATGGATTTGATTAACTGGAACATGAGGAAAGACTTCTCTCCAGTGAGAACTACTAGAGAATTACCATGGACAAAATAAATGGGAAAACAGAAGGAAGTTCCAAATGAGTTCCTAGTACAGTTTCTAGTCATCTACGCTCCAATCCTAGACTGAACAATTGGGTTAGAGTTAGAATAGTGTCTTGGAACAGAAATGAGAATTAACAACATGTTTTTATAAAAGTGTTTTTTCTTCACTACTCTATGTGAAATATGACTATCAGTTCAACACGGTGCCATTGAATGAACCCCACATCTTCTTAAAACATGCACATACAAATTCTGCACACAGTTTTTCAGGGACCAGGATTTTGCTAGACAGTAGGACACTCACAATGGCATATTTTAAAGCCTTACATATTTATTCTAATGTTTAGCAACCCTCTGAACCAAGTTAAAAGTCATAAATAAATTTAGGATTCTGCCTTGGGTAAATTAAATCTAGTAAGATGTAGCTGAGAATAGGCTACAATTGCCAGTAGAAAAATAATAGGTTAGCATGAGATTTCAGACAAAACCAGAGGAGAAAATAATGATTTATCTAGATGGCCCTGATAGACTAATGAGTCTATCAGTTAGAAACATACTAGTTCTGAACATGGTGTAAATATTGACTCTTCTCAGGTTAATAGGAGACTCAGTCCAAACTTCCAGAGTATGCCCATACCCTTAGCAATGCAAAAGGCTCACGCATGAAAGAACTAAATTGGTCCAAGCCAGGCTTACTTCATAACAAGCTACAAACTAGCAGTTCAGGAGACCAGGACTGAGTCTCTATATCCTAAAATTGAGAAAGTCAGTTACTGAAACAACCTCAACCTTTGATACAGAGGTATTTTTCCCCAGAGTAAAAAAAGGACAATTAACTAGAAATATGGCCAAAGAGGTCAAGAACTAAACATACTTGGCATGAAGCAAGAGTAGTTTGAATCATGGGCACTGTGAAATATTTCCTGAACAGAACACCAATGGCTTATACTCTAAGATCAAGAATTGACAAATGGGACATCATAAAATTGCAAAGTTTCTGTAAGGCAAAGAACACTGTCATTACGACAAAACAAAATCTAACAGAACAAGAGAAGATCTTTGCTGATCCTACATTTGATAGATGGCTAATATCCAATTTATACAAAGAACTCAAGAAGTTATACCCCAGAGAATCAAATAACCCTATAAAAATGGGGTACAGAGCTAAACAAAGAATTCCCAACTGAGGAATATAAAATGGCTGAGAAGCATCTAAACAAATGTTCAACATCATTAGTTATGAGGAAAATGCAAATCAAAGCAAGCCTGAGATTCCATCTCAGACCAGTCAGAATGGCTAAGATAAAAAACAGCACAGGCTGGGGGAAAATGTGCAAAACAAGGAACATTCCTCCATTGTTGGCAAGATTTCAGGCTGGTACAACCACTGTGGAAATTTTCTGGTGACCGTTCAGAAAATTTGACATAGTACTACCTGAGGAGCCAGCTATATTACTCCTGGGCATATTCCCAAAATATACTCTAACATACAACAAAGACATGTTCCACTATGTTTTTAGCAGCCTTGTTTATAATAGCCAGAAGTTGTAAAGACCCCAGATGTCCTTCAAAAGAGGAATGGATACAGCAAAATGTAATACATTTACACAACAGAATACTACTCAGCTACTAAAAACAATGGCTTCATGAAATTCTTAGGCAAATGGATGGATAGAGAAAATAGCATCCTGAGTGAACTAACCCAATCACAAAAACAAAATCACCCATGATATGCACTCACTGAATCAGATACTAGCCCCCCCCCAAAGCTTGAAATATCCAACATACAATTTACAAATAACATGAAGTACAGGAATTAGGATGACCAAAGTATGGGTACTCAATCCTTCTTAGAATAGGGCAACAAAAATATTCTCAGGGAGAAATATGGAGACAAAGTTTGGAGCAAAGACTGAAGGAAAGGCCATCCAGAGACTGCACCACCATAGATCCAGCCCATATCCACACACCAAACCCAGACAATATTGTTAATGCCAAGAAGTGCATGCTGAAAGGATCCTGATACAGCTGTCTCCTGAGAGGCTTTGCCAAAGAATAAAAAATACAGAGGCAGATGCTTGTAGCCAGCCATAGACCTGAGAACAGGGTCCTTAATGGAGGAGATAAAGAATTGAAGGAGTTGAAGGGATTTGCAACCTCATAAAAAAAGAAAAAACAATATCAACCAACCAGAGTTCCCAGGGACCAAACCACTATTTAAAGAGTACACATGGATAGACCCATGGCTAGAACTGCATATGTAGCAGTGGATGGCCTAGTTAGGCATCAATAGGAGGAGAAGCTCTTGGTCCTGCTAAGGCTCGTTGCCCCAATGTAGGGGAAAGTCATAGCGAGGAGGAGGGAGTGGGTAGGCGGGTGGGTGAACATCTTCACAGAAGCAAGGGTAGGGGGATTGCATGTGCAATATGGAGGGGAATCTGGGAAATGGGACAATATTTGAAATGTAAATAAAATATATCTAATAAAATAAGTAAAAATGAAAATGTAAATATAATATATATGTGTGTATGTGTATATATGTGTATGTGTATATATATGTGTGTATGTGTATATATATATATATATATATATATATATATATATATATATGAAACCTGCCCATCTTGAATGTTCTTTTTGGCTCTAAAACTAAATCTGAGAATTCAATCAGGGTCCTTCCATACTGTTGGAATTAGGTCCCCATGCATACAGAAATAACTGCTCTTTGCTTTTGTATACTATTTGAGTATGGGTTATCATTCCTTACCTATGCATGGACTGCAAGACCTACAGCTGTCTGTCTCAACAAAGGTTCCTCTGGTTCCAAAGGAAGTAGCTAAGACAAAGGCTACCTTGAAAATCCAGCTCCTGGACACTTGCTATTCTTTGATCTTGTAGTTTTCTAATCTTCAGTTTAATGTTCTTCTAATTGAGCTATTATGACCTGAAGTTTGCTTATCTCTAAACTGCCTTTAACATAATTCAATAATTTCAGACTCCCAAAATGGAAGAATCCCTGTGTACTAAAGAGCTCATGAACCTTTTTATGAGTAATTTTTTACCTTGGGGGTGGGGGGAACCACTACACATATAACAACTAAAAAGAAGAAAGTTAAACATAATTGGCAGAATTATATATGTAAAAACTCCACATCAATTATGACATTAGATTAACTGAAACTGAGCATCTGTGGTATAATTAAAGATATAATTAGCCTTTGTCCAGTCCTTGACACTAAAAAAGCAAATTGTTGGGATTTCCTAGATAATAAGAGCTCAGGGAGAGATAAAGATCTACAGTTAAACTGTCCATTTCCCTGGGCAGATTAGCTTGTGGGTTCCACACTTCTCTGATGTGGGCGAGGATAAAGCAATGGGCTAGGGGAGAGACAGTGGATAGAAGGATCTGTGTGATGACCTGGAAGCTGGGAGCAGAGAGGAAGAGGCTACAGTAGGTGGTCTGCTGCTGAGCTGGCATGAGACCTGGGTTTGTACTTGCTGGGGGGAGAGGTAACAATCTACTGTTAGCTTTTTGGTTGCCTTGGATGAAGTGCTGTAAAAGAAGAAAATCAGGTGAAATATCCTTAAAAGCAATCACTGTTTGATGTTCAGAAGAAAGTCTGAGAGAGTCATAATGGTGACTCTGCCAACTTTATTTAATAAAGCAATGGGTTATTTGTTTCGGTTGTCTCCAACCCAAATAAACCTGTTCAAGAAAAACACAGCTCAATTGATATGAATGCAAACTGTGTGCCTAGATTGGGTAGATCTACCAGTACACTACTATATCCCCAGCTATGTGATCCCTTCTGACTTGCAGTTTCTCCAAGCCAGGTGCTCCAGTTCCATTTTTCTTCAACCCCCTTCTCTTCAGTCTTCCACTCTCTCCTCCTCCCTTGTTCATTCCTTCACACTCTCTCCTTCTCTCCTTCAAAATTTTTTGCCCCACCTTCCCTTTCCCTGCCCAATTACCAGCTCTAACCTTTATTTTACAAGTTAAAATGGAGAGAATGTTGCCATGAAGTCACCTAAGTCTAATTCACTCCTAGTCCCAGGTATCCCCTTTCGGGGAAGCAGAATTAGCATCAAAATACAAACAGCACCAGGGAAATCCACAACAGATATTTACTAAAAACGGTTTCTTTTGCAAAGACAACCAAATATTTGCTATGTGAATTTAAAATAATTTTTGTATGTAAAAACATCTCAAAGTTAAAGTGTTTTAGGGTCTGTAGGCTTTATTGGTTAGCAAGAGTATTAGGCTACCAAAGCCTAATATGAGTTAGTTGACAAATTGAGTGACTACAACCACAAAATTGATGAAATATAAAATATCCTTCACAGCCCTGTGAACAGATCTGGCTACATTTTTTATTAATTACTTTGTGGTGGATTCTCTTGGATGTATTCACTTAAAACATCTTAAATATGAGAAAATAAAACTTTGCAAGTCCTTTCCTTTGACTTAATCCTTTTAAGCCATTTTAGAAGTATGGTGTCACAGTTGAGATTCTTGGGGACAATCTTCATGGAAGGGTAAAGTACAGCTTCGGGGCAGGGATCAACAGCTTTGCCCCTGCATTAAACTTTCTACAGCTTTGTATTTGTTTGCCATCTATAATGAATAGAACAAGCTATTGCTCTGGAAAGCAACAGCATGAAAGAATATTGGCAAATAAAGCTCACTATGAAATTTGAATTTCAAACTGTACAAGAACTTTTGAGGAGAATTTATTTAATTTTATTTCCATGCTTATAAGAAGCATGGTTGTTTTCTTTGAAATCTGTTCTGCCTATTTGTTTAGGTAACAATATTGTCTGTGTTTACATGAGTCAAATAAAAACCCTCTGCTTGAAAACAGGAATAAATTAGAAGCCCTTTAGATTCAGCTGTTAGCTGAGAATGGTTCTCTAGCTCGATGATATAGTATGCTAGCCGTATTGAGCTAAATTGACATAAACATTTTGCTTTATATACCTAACCATCTCACTTCTGCTCTTTTTTCAATGCTATAATTTTCTGACTCTCTGTAAACATATAATTCACAATAAAGCATAAAGGCATAAATCAAAACTATAAAATAAGACAGGAGAGGCCAGGGGCACATTCATCTCACATAGGCACAGGGATCTAGCAGAAAGCACATGAGGATTGATTGAAACTTAGTTCCCACATGTATTAGCTACAATATGAATCATAAGTAAGTCTGTCACCCCTTTTTTATTTTCCTCTTCTGCCAACATGTGGCTAAAAGTGCTCTAAATAAGTGGTTACTTAAGATTTAATATAGTTATAATGTATTAGCTAAAATTATAAAATTTTCTTGAATCATATGAAATAGATAATATTATTATTCTCATTTTATAACTAAGAAAGTTGAATCAAAGCAAACTTAAGACACTCATCAATATACTCATGAAGAGAATAAAGAAATTTAGCTTGGGCAGTTAGAATCAATGCCACACCCTTGCCTCTGACAAGACTGTTCAACACAATCTTTGTAAATATACCATGTCCAAATTAATATTAAATTCTTCTCTTACTCGCTTTTCACTCCAGAATTCTTATAATTTGTTGTCATAATTGGTTCCAGTTTTATGAGGCAATCCCACAGATACTACTACACAGATACTCTTAGAGCTAGAAAAGAGGCTTTATTGCCAGCCAGCAGCAACACAAGAACTTGCCCAAATTGTACACCCCTAAAAATACAGTCCCGTTGTCTTTTATGGGCAAAATATTTTTATTCTATACACACCAAGAAAACTTTGACTATTTCTATGTTATGTTTTGTTTTACATGTACTTTATGCTTATTGTAACTACTAAGATTTCAATGCATACTATCAGACATTTAAAAAATCAAGTACTGACAAAAATAAATCCATATAGTTTTATGCCAAAATGTCTTTTAAAATCTGTACATGTGTCTCTGTTTTTTAAAATAAAGTTGTAAGAAAAAAAGACAAATTTAAAAAAAAGAAAAGACATATCCTGGCTGTCACACTTCAGAAGAACTATAGACGCCAACAAGGGATATTAGTACATTTTTGGACTTTGCTAAAACTATGGACTATGTCTTTGATGGATTGGGTCTGTGTCCTGGTTTCACAGGAGTTGGGGTATTGGTTTTAAAGTCAGAATGGTGCTTCTACCATGCCACCATTTGTGCTAATGTCTGAAGGCCTATTACATTTACCAGTGCTTGGACTAGGGCTTATCTTGTATTCTTAGAACTAGCAATTTAGTAGAATTTAGTCTTTGCTTTATATACGTAAGTAGAGAGTTGAGCAAATAGGGTATTATCAGGAGAGATAGAAGCAAAAGATTAATGACCCACCAATTGCCATAAGTAAAGTTGTTAAGCAGGGAGACCAGGGTAACAAGGATTGGTAGCAGTTGTCATGTTCTTGGTATCTCTTTTTCATTAAGATTATTTCTGAATATAAATAAAGTTCATCTAATTATCCCTGACTGGTTGGCATAGAAGCAAGTAGTTTCTCTTAATGCCATACTAAGACCTTCTAGTTTAATGAAGAATAAGTCTAGTCTTCAGATTTTCAAAAGAATTCCCACTAAGGAGTCTACCTGAGCTTCCAGAAAAGAAAACTTATTTTCCAAATGGCCCAGGCCTTTGTTTCCTTTAATGTTCACTGAGTGAGTTCCTTAAGGTTTTCATCTCCCCAAAATTAGGAACTTTCAACTGGCATGGAGCCCATGATACATGCCCCCAACAATGGGTAGAGGTAATAAGATGAGGATGGTCTTTATATACGGGGAACCACAGAATCTAGATTTAGATTAAGACTTTTCTCCCTTATGAATGAGCAACTGTCATATGACATACCTGAGGATACAAAGGGGCAGGTTCTTCTCTGCAAACAATTCAGAAGATGTAGACTTCGTGAAAGTGTTAGTATAAGCAAAGTAGTGTTGGTTGTCTCTGGGGCCTATAAACACACTTGACCACAATTCCTGAAGTTAATCTGCAGTGAATGGCACAGGAATCTACATAAGGAGCCTATTAAGAAGGTATCTTTGTGACATTGAGTATACACCATTTCCATGGAAGAGCAGTCAGTGCTCTTAACTGCGGAGCCATCTCTCCAGCCCAACCCTTAGGATGGGTTAAACGTTCTTGAAACAAGTGTACTTAGGCCTTAGGGGGCAAATGACATGGAGCTGATTCAGTTTTTGACAGCATGAATGATTATTTAGTTAAAGTTCCTTTAAAGTCCTATTTGTCCTTTTTATCTGTCCTGAGTTCTATAGATTGTAGACACCTTGCAGTTGCCAATCAACATGTTCCCTTTACTAGATTTAGGAAATCTTCTGTTGTAACAGATTCTGGTGACTTACTCTAATTTCTTGGTCAAGATGGAGGCATTAGGAGCCTCAGGAGCAGGAGAATTAGATATGGAAACGCCTCATGGATGAACATACCCTAGGAATTGTTTGTTTTCTACTCTACTTTTATAAAGGAAATCAGAGAAGCTCAGCATTTCAGAATCTCAATTTCTGGGGTACTTGCTGGTACATCTAGATATTATGAGGCAAGCCCAACAGAGCTACCACATGAATACTTCTAAATCCCAAAAGGAAGTCTTTATTACTATCCAGTGGGGAACTTACACAAATGACTCAACCCCAAGCCTTATAGTCCTTTGTTTTTTATGCAGACAAACTACTTCCTAATTGTTATACTCAGCTGGACAAGAAATAGAATTAAAGAAGTCAAAAAGCAATAGTACAATTAAGAATGTACATGAACTGGTGGACTCGTTCCCATTTTTGGGACTAAAGGATTGAAGAAAAGACCTACAGAGACTGCCTCCCCTGGAGAACCACCTTATATGCAGCCACCAAACCTAAGCACTATTGCTGATGCCAAGAAGTGTTTACTGGCAGGAACCAGATATGTATGTCTCCTCAGAAGCTCTCCCAGTGTCATATAAATATATATGAGAATGCTTGCAGCTAAATATCAGACTGAACATGGGGATCCTAATGAAAGAGCTAGAGAAAGAACTGAAAGAGCCGAAAGGTTTACACCTGCGTGGGAATAACAACACCATCAACCAGCCAAGGCACTGAGGTGAAGAGGATGACTGGGAGAGGGAGCACCTTCATGGAAGCAAGTAGAGGGGGAAGAGGGAGGGGTGAGGTGGAAGGGTATAACATGTATAAATGCAATACAGAGAATATCCATAAAAATTGGAAAAAAAATGCACAAGTTGGGCTGGAGAGATGGCTCCGCAATTAAAAGCACTGACTGCTCTTCCAGAGGTCCTGAATTCAATTCCCAGCAACCACATGGTGGCTCACAACCATCTGTAATTGGATCCAATGTCCTCTTCTGGTGTGTCTGAAGACAGCTACAGTGTACTTGTATAAATAAAATAAATAAATCTTAAAAAACAAACAAACAAAAATAATGCAGAAGTTGTGATAAGTCCCAGGGGATTGTTACAATATGAAGTCAGAATTCATGGAAATTGCTGTGTTAACAAGCATTTGGATCTATAGCCAAATTATATATTCCATTGTGTCTCCACGCTAAGGTTTTTTGTTTTTTTGTTTTTCATAACGTCTGTGTTTGTTGGGTTTTTGTCAACATGTTCAAACTAGAGTCTCCAGAAAGGAGGGAACGTAAAAATTAACTCTATCACATTGACCTGTGAGTATTCGATTAATTGCTAATTGACATACAGGTAGCCAGACCTCTGTAGATGATGTCACTTCTGAGCAAATTGGCCCTGGCTGTATAGGAATAGTAAGTGAGCAAGCCAGTGAGGAGCTTTCTCCCTTGATTTTGCTTTATTTCTTGCCTCTGGGTTTCTACCTTGTGTCCAAATTTGCTTCAATAATTCACTACACCCTGCAAACATAAATTAACTTTTTACTTCCCACGTCACTTTTGATCAGTGCTTAAGTACAGCAACAAAAAATTTAACCAAACAGTAACCAAAAGAAAAAAGTAAAGCAAGAGAAAGATTCATCAACTAATTCTAATTATGTTATTGATCAAAAGAAATGTTAGGCAAATGCACAGTTTACCAGAAATATAAATGTGAAAATCCCAAAGGAAATAATCATTAATGCCATTTCTGAGGCCCAAATAGAAGAAAAACAATATTTGAAATTTCAGAAAGGAAAGTTCTAAACCATCTGGCAATCAAATTTTGTTTTCTTTAGACTTTTATTTTCAGTATCATCAAAGTGTAATTATATTTACTGAGTATAAAAAAAATGCACTGACAGATATAACTATGCAGGAGGAAAGTGACTTAAATTCACAGAAAAGAACTGAATGATGTTTATCAGGGTGAGGGTGGGTAGACAGAGTGACAGTTAGTTAAGGATACAATGCTTTCTTCTCAGAGGAAAAACAGTAATTTGTATGTTAAGCAATGTCCATTGAGGCTGATTAGTAAAGATTTGATGTACTTTATCATAGTCAGAAGGTAGCTCTTTAGCTGGGGGGAGTTGCCCTTAGGCAATTATATGCTTATTTTTTAGGTGGTGACAATATTTTCTCCTGTGTAAAATTAATGGAAAATAAAGATGCAAGTCGTGTGAGTTTTAAAGTGGTTGATTCATCTTTCATCTTAATATCTGTGACACAGCTAACACAAGAGATAGGTATTATAAAATCTGTAGGAGTTTCTCCATTTTGAAGAATGCAGCTGTCTTTTGAGAAGAAACCTGATATTTTATTCACTATATCAAAATTCTCTAGCCCGAAAGACTCGGGTTACCCAAGAAACAATTCACAGAAATTATGAAGCTTAAAGAGAAGAAAGGCCAGAAGGTGGATGCCTTAGTCCTTCTTAGAAGAGAACAAAACACTTATGGGCAGAAATAAATGGACAAATAGAGGATCAGGGATTGGAGAAAAGATCACCCAGAGAATTTCTCACCAGGGGAAGGGGATCCACCCCATATGTAGCCAATAAATCTACACACTATTGCTGATTCCAAGTAGTGCTTACTGGCAGGAATCTGATATGGATGCCTCCTCAGAGACTCTGCCAGAGCCATACTGATACAGAGAAGGATGCTTGGACCTAACCATCAGACCTAGCATTGGAACCCCAGTGAAGAAGCTAGAGAAAGAACTGAAGGAGCTGAAAGGGTCTGCAACCCCACGGAAAGAACAAAATTATCAACAAACAAAGCCCACCACAGCTGCCAGAGACTAAAACATCAACCAATGAGTTCACATGAGGAGACCCAGGACTTCAGGTGCATATGCAGCAAAGGATGGCATTCTCTGACATCAATGGGAGGAGAGGCCTTTGATCAAGCAAAGACTAGTATTCCCAGTGTAGGGGGATGCCAAGGCACTTAGGCAGAGAGTGTGGTTGAGAGAGGGAGCACCTTCAAGTAGGCAATGGAAGGGGAAGGGGGGATGGGATTGGAAGTAAGGGGATAACATCTGAAATGTAAAATAAACAAAATAAAAACTAAAAGAACACTTGTAGAAGTGTTTGCGAATTTAAGTCAGGCATAAAAAAGAAATTAAGTGGTTTACAACTCCATAGAAAGAACAACAATATCAACCAACCAGAATCCCCAAAGCTCCCAGAGACTAAACCACCAACCATAGAGTACACATGGAGCTACACATGGCTCCAGTCACATATATAGCAGAGGATGACACTGTTGGGCATCAATCAGAGAAGAAGCCTTTGGTCCTGTGAAGGCTCAATGCCTCAGTGAAAGGGAATGCCAGGGTGGGTAGATGTGAATTGGCATGTTTTTGGGGGGAGCATTCTTATAAAGACAGTGGAAGAGAGATTGTTTCTGGCTGGGATATCAGGAAAGCAGATAACATTTGAAATGGAAAAAAAATACACCCAATAAAAGAAAAGAAAAATAAAGAAATGTGTTTAGGTACCAAGACCTATGTAGCAGCAGAGCTTAATGTCTTGGCTAGGACCTCTTGAGGGTCATCATTACCTTACCGTATTATTCTGCATTCCTTCTTATCCATCTTATCCATGAACCTTGAAGGAATTACAAATCCTCAACCATCACTGTCCAGTCTCTACTCCTGTTATATCATGGTTTTCAGTTCAGTGATTTGTGGAATTTGAGTATGTGAACAAACAAGTGTCTGATTCTCCAGCTTCATCTTGGGCTCTTTGCCTGAGTTTCTTGCTTGTCTGTTGTTTTGTTTGTTTATGTTCATTCTCAGTTTGTCTGATTTTGATGCGCTAGGATTTGTTTTCTCTTATTTTATTTTGTTGTAAAAAAGAAAAGAAATACACATCTCTAAAGGTCTTAATGTATCATATACTATAATATCCATGAAGTTTGAGGACTATTATATATAATAAACAACTATTACACACACACACACACACACACACACACACACACACACATATATATTCAAATGTCCTCTGCTTTATCATTGTCCACTCACCCTGAAAAAATCCAAAATTATAACAAGTATGTCTCCTATCCCTAAGAGGCCTCAGAGGTATTTGCATTTTATAATACAAGTAATATTTTCTTTTTCAGGTTCTCTCCAAGGTGCTTTATATCCTGGTTCACTGCACAAAAGTTCAATGTAAGATATATATATATATATATATATATATATATATATATATATATAATAGTTTTGTTTTTCAGTATCCCACCACTGTCAAGTGCACCACAAATCAATCACCTTAAAGGGGAGAAAGGCTTATTTTGGTTCCCTTTTGAGAGATCTCTGTTGATAGTTGCTTGACTCTGTTGCTTTGGGCCTGAAATTAAGCAAATGATCATTGGTGATTGTTCATTCTAGAGCAACCTGTTTACATTCTGGTAACCAGAACACAATGACATAGAAAATCAACTAACCTCTTGATATATACTTCTTCAAGTATATAACATAAAATCACATAAAATCCCTTATCATCTGATATCCTCCTAAAAGCTCCATTATTTCCCAAGAGCACCATAGCAGATGGCCTTTTGAGGAAAGATGTGTGCTATAACCCATCACAGGAATCTTTCAAGTGTAAGGCTGTTAGATGAGTTTCACTTAGGGTGAATTATATAATCTTCAGAAACAATCTCTTAAAATTAGGACTTCATTGACTTGAGAGTTCAATTTTAAAATTACATTTTTAATTTTTAATGCTAAAAAAATACATAAAAATGCTTCAGTTGCCAAAGTCTGGCTTTCTGTAAAAGGTATCTGATGACTTTTTGAAAGATTACTTGAAGGATGCATTTAACACTAAACTTGATATATATAAAAAGGATATCCACATATAAAAAGGATAGCACTGGAAGACACCAATGGTCAAAGTTTCATATTTTGAAGAGGTAAAGAGACTTCCAAGTATGAAGCTGATGTAAAACCACATGGAAACATAATTCTGAAGACCACATTACATTTTTAAATTTTTCTTTAATGAGCATTTAATGTAATTATTTTACATAAAGTTTTAGCAAATGTTTTACATTATTGACAGATGTGACAAGAAGTCTTTTGATGTATAAAATGCAAAAGTATCAAAAAGATAATATCAGCAGAGTCTTACCAGAGTTAGGAGCTAATATCTCAAAGTATAGTAGCATGGCATTTGAGAAATCAACAGAAGAAGAAAGGCCACAACTATTAGCTCTACCATGACCTTCATATGAGAGCTCTCCTGTCCACACTAAGGGCAGAAATGTCACCAGCCACCAAGAAGAACATGTTCTGGACATCTCTGTCTTTTACTTTAGATTACACCTGTTAGTCCTCCAATAATGCTTCTCTATGTTTGATGTAAAAGCCCACAATTTTCCCTGCGACTTTCTAGTCTTCATCTCTGCAAATTTCTAGGTCATTTAAAACTTATATTGAAGGAGCACACTTCCTCCTTGGTGATCTATATTTTGTAATGGGAATGTCAGTCATTCAAAGGGTGAGGAAAAGAAAGTCTTTTTCTCTCTGACAGGTTCAATGTTTAGTCAAAAAAATTGATTTGAGTTAAATTACTTTCTTACCGTATTTGTTTACAACAATACAAATTTTTCATTAAGAACGCAATTTGTGAAATTGTTAGGCAACATTCATGAGAAAGTGTTTTGTCATTTATAAATTGAATTTTGAAAGGCTTCTTGATTTGTTTTCTAGGAAAAAAAATCATCCAACAATTTGATTTTACAAAGATGAATAGCATATTTTATATACCTTCCATTTTTGTATATGTGACTTTCAGGTATAATGGGAGCTGTAGGTTTTAGGTATATTATAGTCACATTAAATGTTGAAAAACTATTTAAATTGCTATAATAATGCATATTTATTCACAACCCTATTTATTGAGTACTAGACATTTTAAAATAGTTATATATTTGTTTATTCTCAGTCACTGAGTCTGGGAACTGTACTCTTTGTGCTATGGAGCAGGAGATAAAGCACCTTGGAGAGAACCTGAAAAAGAAAATATTACTCCTTCCAAAATGCAAATACCTCTGTAGCCTCTGAGGTATAGGAGACACATTTGTCATGACTTTGGATTTCCCCAGAGCAGGTGGACCGTGGAAACAGCGGTGGAGAAGTGAAATGCCTGGGGGTCACAATGGATGGCTATTTAATTGTTTATAGTAGCTCCGAAAAGTGGCTGCTTTCTCATTTTAGAGTAAGGACAGACTCTGAAGAAGGCTAGCTCCCTTGGCAAAAGACTTCTCATTTCATTTACTCCTTTCCTCTGTTGAATACTGAAAATAAATAGGATACCAAGGATGAGAATTGAGTTTCTGTATGTCTGCTCCCGCTGTGGGAATGAAATAGATATTAAACTTGGTGCAATGTAAATGTGGGCCTTCAAGTTTCTGATGGAAACTGTGACTTTCTTATTGCTGCCGAAAATAATAATCAGGAAGATTATTCATCAAATGGTTACAGTGTGTCAGAGCTTGTTTCCTGCAAGTTACACATAAAATATTTCTCAAATTTTACCATCAACCTGTAAGACAGGGTCCTATTACAGGAGTCAGGGAAGTTGCATTCTGGCATCAAATTCTTCAGCTATTAATCCAGAGTTCAAGGACCCAATTTAGGTTGGCCTGACTCTAATGCCCATGCTGTGCAAAATTACCATGAAGAATCTTTTTTCAAAAGTTTATAGCATTAAATTTTATGTCAATGGTTTTTATGTCTGTCAAAATTGTATAGCATGATTCAGCGATAAGACCTAACATTCTGCAGGTTAAAGTGTCTCAATTAATACAGAAGATGGAAAAACATAGGATTAGCCAGCCTTTGTGTAGAAAGTAGCAGGAGGTGGAAGTAGTATGTTCTAACTCTGTTGGGAATCTCCATGCTTTATATGTGTTTGGTGAGAACTTGTGAATCCTGACATTCTCTTTAGGATAGGCACAATTTTATTGCAAACACACATCAAAGAGCATACTGCTAAAGGACTTCACTTCATTATATACATTGCTTTATTTTGACAATATTTTACAGAATTTTAAGTGTTTTCTCATATATTTATTTCATTTTACATAAAATATTCTACTGAATACAAGGGTGGTTGGGTTTAGCCATTGGCATCTATGCAAACATACCTGTTAAGCTGAAACTTTCTAAAGAAAAACTACCATACCCATTAAATTCCCCCAAATTCAGACAGGTGATTGATCATTTTTCATACCTATATTTCATTAGCAAACCTGTCTCATAAGGCACTTTAGGCAGCATCGGTGATGATCAAATTAAATGAGGATGTGATAGAAACCATATCTTCTCCATGAACTAACAACAGAGCCTACTATTTGGCTAACCAGCTAATTCACAGGACATTCACTTTGAGAACATGTATTAAGTGATTCATTGCAGCAACTATTTGAAGCATTTCCTTACAAGCTACTCAGATGAGGAGGACCTCATTGCTGAAGTTAGACTACATGAAAAAGGATTTTTTTTTGGAATTTGTCCTAAGCTACCATGATGCAATGGTTGCAAACTCAGCTTCATTTATTTTTTCATTTTTGTTAGTTCCTTGAGAATTTCTTACAATGTATTTTTTGATCATACTTGCTCTTCCAATGTCTCCAAGTTCCAGATACAAACCTCTTATCTATAGGTCTTGTACATTAAGTTACAGGCACTGTAAATCCACATATAAAGCCACTGCCCTGCTGTGCACAGAGAACAACTACCTTTGTTACTTCTAGTCTCTTGTGTTTTATTCTGCAATGGACCTTGTGTCTTGGAAGACAAGTAGATAATGTAGATGGCCTTAAGCATAAGTCAGCACAGCTACAACTCAGATATCTATAATATGATATGAATCACAACTATTAAGAAATGTCTAGGACTCATAGAGGCTGAGCAACTGGTGGGTGGGAGACCTGGGCTGCCAGGGAGCAGAGAGATATCTGCAGAGTGCACATGGAAAGTGCACCCACTGCCTTGCCCTGACCCACCCTGTCTGATCCAGTGACCAGAAACAGAACTTTGGAACTTCTGTTCCCACCCAGCGACTCTGAGGCATAGAACAGGGCTCGACCAAACTGCCACCTGGACCAGTGGAGATCCAGGGACACAGAACAGATACAAGGGAAAGGCAAGAACAAATCACTGACAACAAAATGGAAAGAGGAAAGCAAAAGAGTATATCCCAAGGAAACCAAGACAACCTGGCAACACCAGAACCAGAATATCGGAATTCCAAACACTCCAGAAAAAGAAGACACAGACCTGAAATCATACCTCAAGATGCTGATAGAGATACTTAAACAAAAACAGGAGGAAAAGCAAAAAGATTCAGAAGCTTTTAAAGAAGAAACAAAAAAAAAACACTCAAAGAACTCAAAGAACTAGAGGAAAACAGAATCAAAGAGATGAAGGAATGGAAGAGGGAATTTAAAATGGAAATTGACACAATAAAGAAAACACAAAAAGAGATAACCCTAGAGGTAGAACACCTCAAAAAGAAATCAGGAATCACAGAAGCAAGCATTTCCAATAGATTAAAAGAGATGGAAGAGAGAATCTAGGGGGCAGAAGACAACATTGCAAACATAGAAAAAACAGCCAGAGAAGATGCAAAAAACAAAAAGATCCTAACCCAAAATGTCCAGGAAATCCAGGACACAATGAGAAGACCGAACCTAAGGATAATAGGAATAGAAAAGGGAGAAGAGTATAAACTAAGAGGCACAATAAATATCTTAACAAAATTGTAGAAGAAAACTTCCCTACCCTCAAGAATGAGATGACCACGAGCATAAAGGAAGCCTTCAGAACTCCAAATTGGTTGGACCAGAAAAGAAATACCTCCCGACACATAATAGTAAAAACATCAAGTGTCCAAAGCAAAGAAAGAATACTAAAAGCAGTAAGGGAAAAAGGTCAGGTATCATATAAAGGCAGGCCAATCAGACTCACAACCGATTTCTCAACAGAGACTATGAAAGCTAGAAGAGCCTGGACAGACATCATGCACTCCTTAAGAGAGCACAGGTGCCAGCCCAAGCTTCTATACCCAGCAAAACTATCAATCACCATCTATGGAGAGATGAAGATATTTCAAGACAAATCACAATTTACACAATATCTGACCACAAACCCAACACTACAAAGTATTATAGGTGGAAAACCCAATACAATGAGGGAAAATACAACCTAGTAAAAACAAGAAAACACCTAAACAAGAAAACTAAAAGAAGAAAAAGACACAGACACAACTCAACCCACAAAAGCAATAATGGCAGGAAACAGAAACAACTATTCCTTGATATCTATTAACATAAATGGACTCAACTCCCCAATAAAGAGACATAGGCTATCAGACTGGATACATAAACAAAATCCAGCATTTTGCTGCATACAGGAAACTCATCTCAGAGACAGAGAGAGACACTATCTCAGAGGTAAAGTTTGGGAAAAAAAAAACTCCAAGAAAACAGCTCCAAGAAGCAAGCTGGAGTGGCTATTCTAATATCGAATAAAGTAAATTTCCAACCAAAACTTATCAAAAAGATAAGGAAGGACACTTTTTACTCATTAATGGGGAAACCGGTAGAAGAAACTCTCAATCCTTAACATATATGCTCCAAATAAAAAAGCACCCACATTCATAAAAAAATCCTACTAAAGCTTAAAAAATATATTTAAACTTACACAATAATAGTGGGAGACTTTAATACCCCACTCTCACCAATGGAAAGATTATGGAAACAGAAACTGAACAAGGACACTGCAAAACTAGCAGAGACTTTGAACCAACTAGAATTAATAGATATATACAGAACATATCCTAAGGTAAAAGAACACACCTTCTTCTCACCAACCCATGGCACCTTCTCGAAAATTGACCACATACTTGGACACAGAGCGAGCCTCAATCGATGTAAAAAGATTGAAATACTCCCATGTATCCTCTCAGATCACCATGGTCTACGGCTGGTCTTTAAAACAACAAAGACAACAAAAAGCCCACATACACATGGAAACTAAACAACGCTCTGTTAAACGATAGCAGGGTCAAAGAAGAAATAAAAAAAGGAATTAAGGATTTTCTAGAATTCAACGAAAATGAAAACATAACATACCCAAACTGATGGGATGCAATGAAAGCAGTACTGAGAGGAAAATTCATAGCCCTAAGTGCTTCCAAAAAGAAACTGGAGAGAGCCTACATCAGCAACCTGACAGCACAGCTAAAAGCCCTAAAACAGAAGGAAGCAGATATACCCAAAAAGAGTAGACTGCAAGAAATAATCAAAATTAGGGCAGAAATAGATCAAATAGAATAAAAAAGAACCATTGAAAAAATCAACAAAACCAAGAGTTGGTTCTTTGAGAAAATCAACAAGATTGATAAACACCGAGCAAGACTAGCTAAAGGGCAAAGAGAGAGTATACAAATTAACAAAATCAGAAAGGAAAGTGGGGACATAACAACTGAAACTGAGGAAATTCAAGAAATCATCAGATCCTACTACAAAAACTTATACTCCACAAAATTGGAAAATTTGGAAGAAATGGATGAATTTCTAGACAGATACAAGATCCCAAAGTTAAACCAGGACAAAGTACACTATCTAAATAACCATATAACACCTAAAGAAATAGAAGAAGTCATAAAAAATCTCCCAACCAAATAAAGCCCAGGTCCAGACAGGTTCAGTGCAGAATTTTATCAGACATTTATTGGGGATATAACACCAATACTCTCCAAACTATTCCAAAAGATAGAATAAGATGGAATACTACCTAACTCATTTTTTGAGGCTAAAATAACACTAGTACATAAACAACACAAAGACCCTACAAGAAAAGAGAACTTCAGACCAATCTCACTTATGAACATTGATGCAAAAATACTCAACAAAACCCTTGCAAACCGAATTCAAGAACACATTAAAACGATCATTCACCATGACTAAGTAAGCTTCATCCCTAGAATGCAGGGATGGTTTAATATAAGGAAATCCATCAATGTAATCCACAATATAAACAAACTCAAAGAACAAAATTACATGGTCCTCTCACTAGATGCTAAGAAAGCATTTGACAAAAGTCAACACCCCTTCATGTTAAAAGTCCTGGAAAGAACAGGAATCCAAGTCCATACCTAAACATAATAAAAGCAATATACAGCAAACCAACAGCCAACATCAAACTTAATGGCGAGAAACTTGAAGCAATCCCACTAAAATCAGGGACTCGACAAGGTTGCCCACTCTCCCCCTACCTATTCAACATAGTACTGGAAGTCCTGGCTGGAGCAATTAGATAGCAAAAGGAAATCAAGGGGATAAAAATCGGAAAGGAAGAGATAAAAACATCACTCTTTGCCAATGACATGATAGTGTAATTGAGTGACCCCAAAAATTCCACCAGAGAACTTCTACAGCTGATAAAAAAGTTCAGCAAAGTGGCTGGATACAAAATTAACTCGAACAAATCAGTAGCATTCCTATACTCAAAGGACAAACATGTGGAGAAAGAAATTAGGGAAAAGGTACCCTTCACAATCGTCACAAAAACTATGAAATACCTTGGTGTGACTCTAACTAAGCAAGTGAAGGACCTGTATGACAAGAACTTCAAACCTCTAAAGAAAGAAATTGAGGAGGATCTCAGAAAATGGAAAGATCTCCCATGCTCATGGATTGGAAGAATCAACATCTTAAAAATGGCCATCCTACCAAAAGCAATCTACAGATTCATTGCAATCCCCATCTAAATTCCAACCCAGATCTTCATGGAACTGGAAAGATCAATGTGCAATTTCATATGGAATAACAAAAGACCTAGAATAGCTAAATCCATCTTCAACAACAGAAAAAAAACATCCACGGGAATCACTATCCCTGACCTCTAGCTATATTACAAGGCAATTGTGCTGAAAACTGCATGGTACTGGTACAGAAATAGGCATGTGGATCAATGGAATAGAATAAACGATCCAGAAATGAGCCCTCATGTATATGGTCACCTGATTTTTGACAAAGGAGCAGTAAACATTCAATGGAAAAAGGACAGCCTATTCAACAAATGGTGCTGGTCCAATTGGCACTCAGCATGCAAAAGAATGAAAATAGACCCTTTCTTATCTCCTTGTACAAAGCTCAAGTGTAAGTGGATCAAAGATCTCCACATTAAACCAGACACACTGACACTATTAGATGAGAAAATAGGGAAAACTTTAGAACACATAGGCACAGGAGAAAATTTCCTGAACAAAACACCAATGGCTCAAGCTCTAAGGTCAAAGATTAACAAATGGGACTTAATGAGATTGCAAAGTTTCTGTAAGGCTAAGGACATCGTCAAGAAAACAAAACGGCAACCAACAGAAAGGGAAAAGATCTTTACTAACACCACATCAGATAGAGGCCTAATATCCAAGGTATACAATGAACTCAAAAAGCTAGACACCAGAGAATCAAATAACCCTATTAAAAAATGAGGTACAGAACTAAACAAAATGTTCTCAGTTGAGGAATATCAAATGGCTGAGAAACATCTGAGGAAGTGCTCAACATCCTTAGCCATCAGAGAAATGCAAATCAAAACAACCCTGAGATTCCACCTCACACCAGTCAGATTGGCCAAGATCCAAAATTCAGATGTCAGCAGATGCTGGAGAGGCTGCATAGAAAGAGGAACACTTCTCCACTGTTGGTGCGGTTGCAAACTAATACAACCACTCTGGAAATCAGTCTGGCGATACCTCAGAAAATTGGATATAGTACTACCTGAAGACCCAGCTATTCCACTTCTGGGCATATACCCCAGAGACACCTTAGTACACAACAAAGATATATGCACCACAATGTTCATAGCAGCTCTATTTATAATAGCCAGAAGCTGGAAAGAACCCAGATGTCCTTCAGAAGATGAATAAATACAAAAATTGTGGTACATATACACAATGGAATACTACTCAGCCACCAGAAACAATGACTTAACCAAATTCTTAGGAAAATGGCTGCATCTAGAGAATATCATCCTGAGTGAGATAACCCAGTCACAAAAGAACAGATATAATATGCAGTCACTGATAGTGGGATGCTAACCCCAGAGGCTTGCACTCCCCCAGTGACAACTCACAGACTGTATGAAGTCCAAGAAATAAAGAAAACAAAACAAAACAAAACAAAAAATATTTACAAAACAAGAAAACTTTAACTATTTCCATATTACACTTTCTTTTACATGTACTTTATGCTCATTGTAACTATTAAGTTTTCAAGGCATACTATCAAACCTTGAAAAAAACAAGTACTGACTAAAAAATATATTCATATAGTTTTATGTAAAAATTATGTTAAAATCTGAAAAAAAAGTTCTAAAAAATGTATAATTTTAAGCAAAAAATATTTAAAATCTGTACATGTTTCTTTGTTTTGTAAAATAAAGTCGTTTAAAAAAAGAGAAATGTCTACATGTTTACTCTTACATGAGACAAAAGCTCAGTTCCCAGTACCTACTCGTCAGTTCATAACTATTTATTACTCTGTTCCCATGCCAAACAATTTTTAGTTCTTGTATACATGTATGTATTTCTCAGCACCCACATGGGACTTTATAACTGTCTGTAACTCTGGTTCTAGGGAATCCAATGACATATATATATATATATATATATATATATATATTATAAATTGATTAATATGACATTTTAATGAACAAGCAAATAATAAACCCATACTATTTAATATTTTTACTACATATGATGTTATGATATTTCCTCTTGAATGAATTGTAAACAATCTTTACATTTCTCAAGCTTGTATGACCTGATGTTCAATAAAGCTTGACTGAGAGAAATACCTCAAGCAGATCTTGAGGTAGCTATTAATTACATAGCTGTTAATTACAGAACTGTGACTCTTCAATTATAAACTTTCTTCAAGGAGAATATGCAAAGAAAAAGGAGGAGTAAGAGAAGAAAAGAAAAAAAAATACCTTGAACTCCTGATCCTCCTGCCTCCAACTCCTCTGGTAAATCCAACTGAGTACTCTATTTTATTTTTATTTTTATTGCACAACTTTATTTTAATAAAGAAAAAACAAAGATAAATGTACAAATTTTAAGCATCTTTGCAAAAGTATACGAATACATTTTTGTCGGTGTTTGGCTTTTTTTTAAAAAAGTTTGATAGTGTGCATTAAGATCTTACTAGTTACAATGAACATAAAGTACATGTAAAACAGGATGTAACCTGGAATTAGTCAAAGTTTTCTTGGTGTGTAAGGATTAAACATAATGGTTTTCTCTTTTTTGTTTTTTGGTTGTTTTTTTTCTTTTCTTGAACTTCACACAGTCTGTGAGTTGTTTCTGGGGTGTTCAGAGCTTCGTGGGGTTAGTATCCAATTATCAGTTACTACATATTATGTCTATTCTTTTGTGACTTGATTATCTCACTCAGGATGATATTTTCTAGATGCAGCCATTTTCTTAAGAATTTCATAAAATCATTGTTTCTGATAGCTGAATAGTACTCCATTGTGTAAATATACCACAATTTTTTTATCCATTCATCTACTGAAGGACATCTGGGTTCTTTCTTGCTTCTGGCTATTATAAATAGAGCTGCTATAAACATTGTGGTGCATGTGTCTTTGTTGTATGTTGGAGCATCTCTAAGGTATATGCCCACAAGTAGAACAACTGGGTCTTCAGGTAGTACTATGTCCAATTTTTTGAGGAATCGCCAGACTTATTTCCAGAGTGGTTGTACCAGTTTACAACCCCACCAACAGTGGAGAAGTGTTCCTCTTTCTCCACAACCTCGCCAGCATCTTCTGTCATCTGAGTTTTGGATCTTTCCAAACTGACTGGTATGAGGTGGAATCTCAGTGTTGTTTTAATTTGCATTTCCCTGATGGCTCTTGATGTCAAGCACTTCCTTAAATGCTTCTCAGACATTCTATATTCCTCAACTGAGAACTTTTTTTTAAGTCTGTACCCCATTATTAATAGGGTTGTTTGATTCTCTGGTGTCTAGTTTCGTGAGTTCTTCGTATACGGTAGATATTAGGTCTCTATCTGATGTGGGGTTGGTAAAGATCTTCTCCCACTCTGTTGGCTGCTGTTTTGTTTTCTTGACAGTGTCCTTTGCGTTACAGAAACTTTGCAATCTCAGTAAGTCCCATTTGTTAATCTTTGACCTTAGAGCAAGAGCCATTGGTGTTCTGTTCAGGAAATTTTCTCCTGTGCCTATGTGTTCTAAGGTTTTTCCTACCTTCTCATCTCATAGTTTCAGTGTGCCTGGTTTAATATGAATATCTTCTATCTACTTGCACTTGAGCTTTGTACAAGGAGATACGAAAAGATCTATTTTCATTCCTCTGCATGCTGAGTGCCAGTTGGACCAACACTATTTGTTGAATCGGCTGTCTTTTTTCTATTGAATGTTTACACCTCCTTTGTCAAAAATTAGGTGACCATATATGTGAGGGCTCATTTATGGATCTTCTATTCTATTTCATTGATCTACAAGCCTATTTCTGTACCATTACCATGCAGTTTTCAGCACAATTGCCTTGTAATATAGCTTGAGGTCAGGGATAGTGATTCCTGCAGATGTTTTTTTGTTGTTGAGGATGGATTTTGCTATTCTAGGTCTTTTGTTATTCCATATGAAATTGCACATTGCTCTCTCCAACTTAGTGAAGAATTGGGATGGAATTTTGATGGGGATTGCGTTGAATCTGTAGATTGCTTTTGGTAGGATGGCCATTTTTACAATGTTGTTCCTTCCAATCCATGAGCATGGTAGATCTTTTCATTTTCTGAGATCTTCCTCGATTTCCTTCTTTAGAGGACTCTACTATATTCTAAGCAGTTTTATTTCTAATAGCCAAAAAAGGAAACAATCCAGCTGTCCTTCAACTCAAGTGTGGATACAGAAATTGTTATTCATTTACATAATGGATTAGTATTGAGCTGTTAAAAACAAGGGCATTATGAAGTGTGCAGGCAAATTGATGGGACTGGAAAATGTCACCCTGAGTGAGAGAACACAGACTCAAAAAACTCATGCATGGTAAGTATTCACTGATAAGTGGATATTAGCTAAATTATGCAGAATACCCACAATATACCCTAACAAATGAAAAAGCAGAGGTAATGTGTGGATAGCATTTTGAGGACATGACACAGACCGGGATTGGGGAAGGCTCCGAGGAGCCAATGGTGGTGACCTTAGATGAGACACATAGTTGTGGGAATATGGAACCTGACATGGCCATCTCCTATAACCAGGCAGGGACTCCAGTGAGGAATAAGGACACCAACCCACTCCCAAAATTTTGACCCAAAATTTGTCTGGTCTACAAAATTTCAGCGACAAAGGTAGAGCAGAAATTGAGGGAATGGTCATCCAATAACTGTTCCATCTTGAGACATGTTTTATGGGCAAGCACCAACTCCTAACACTCCTGGTGATACTCTGTTATGCTTCCAGACTGGAGCATAGCATAACTATCCTCTGAGAGGCTTTACCCAGCAGCTAACTCAGACATATACGGAGAACCACACCCAAATATTGAATAGAATTTGAGGAGTCTTAAGGAAGAAGAGCTGGGAGAAGACTGAGGGTCCTGAAAGGGATAGGAATTCCATAGAAAGACCAACAAATGAAGTAGTCTGGACCCTTGGGGGCTCTCAGAAATTGAGCCACCAAACAAAGAACATACAACAGCTGAACAGAGGCTCTCCAATGCATATGTAGCAGATATGTAGCTCAGTCTCTTTGTGGGTCTCCCAACCACTGGTGCAGGACTGCCTCTAAAGCTGTTGCCTGTTGGTAGAGTATATTCCCAAACTAAGCTGCCTTTTCTGGCCTCAGTGGGAAAGGATACACCTAACTTTGCAGAGACTTGATATTCCAGGGTGCAGGATACCCAGTCAACACCCATTTTCTCAGAGGAGAATGGAGGAAGTATGGAAGTAGGGACTTTGCAAGGGGCCACTGGGAAGGAGGAGTGACCAAGACGTAGAAGGAATAAATAAACAAACTGGAAAAGAAAGAAAGAAAGAAAGAAAGAAAGAAAGAAGGAAGGAAGGAAGGAAGGAAGGAAGGAAGAGAGAAAGAAAGAAAGAAAGAGAAAGAAAGAGAAAGAAAGAGAAAGAAAGAAAGACAGAAAGGAAGGAAGGAAGGAAGAAAGAAAGAAAGAAAGAAAGAAAGAAAGAAAGAAAGAAAGAAAGAAAGAAAGAAAGAAAGAAAGAAAGAAAGAATTTCCTTGGGCCAGCAAAATGGATCTACACATGTATATATAAATACACAAATATAGAAATAAAGCATTTGCCTTCTGGTTTGCTCAAATATAAAGAAGAGAAACAAAAGAAAAAAGAAAAAGAAAAAGAATGAAAAATCACCTCTGTGATGAAGTATATGTCCTGGCTTTAAAAATAAAATCGTATTTAGAATTTACATGTTTAGAAACTAGAAGTTTGATGTATTATTTGAAGAGCTTGTCTTATATTTTAACACAAAAAATGTTGGCAAATATTCATGCTAAAATCATTTCCTTTCAAAATGACATTTCCAACTACAAGCTATAAACTTGTTCCTAGTAAGAAGGAGAGTTACAGGAAGCTTGAAGTAAATTATATACCTAAGTTGTACATGTTATTTTTTCCACTTTTCCAGGGAGTCACAATTTTTCAAGTTGTAACACCTCATTAAAGTGTTGAATTTAGCCAAAGTTTGTTTTTATTTTTATTTATGTCCCCTCCTGGTCTCCACCTTACAGAGCCCTGCCCTCACCCCTCTTCCCACCTCTGAGAGGGTAGCTGACATTGACTCCTGGGAGCCTCCAACAGCTGGTATCTGGGGCTTCTTAGACTTTGTCTCCCAACCACTCAAGCCCCAGCAGCTGCATATTTCCATTCATTCTCCTGTCCTTCTGTCCTGTCTCTCCCCATACAGAATCCTGATCTACCCGCTTTCCACACTGCCCTCTTCATCCCCTCTCACTCCCAGCATGGAGAACCTAGAGGGCTCATCAAGCACTGAAGACTGGTAGGGGAAGGAAAGCTTACCTGTAGGGTTCAGGCTCAGCAGATCCAAAGCTGACCAAAGAAGTGGCAGTTGAATGGAGGCTGCTCAGGTCAGCTTGGCATGCCCAGAGGACTCAGCAAGCCAAAATTTATAAAGAACTCAAGAAATTAAATAGCAACAACTCAAATAACCCAGTAGAAAAATGGGGCACAGAGCTAAACATAATTCTCAACAGAGTAATCTCCAATAATTGAGAAGCACTTAAAGAAATACCCAAAGATCTTAGTCATCAGGGAAATACAAATTGAAACAACTCTGAGATTTTATCTTACACACATGAGAATGGCTGAGATAAAACTCAAGTGATAGAATATGCTGGTAAGAATGTGAAGAAACGCTTGTCCATTGCTGGTGGGAGTGCAAACTTGCACAACCACTTTGGAAATCTATTTGGTGGTTTCTCAGAAAACTTGGAATATTTCTACCTCAAGAGCCAGCTACAGAATTCCTGGGCATTTTCACCATCCCACAAAAACATTTGCTCACTTATGTTAATGGCAGCTTCATTTGTAACAAGCAGAAACTGGAAACAAGCTAGATGTCCCTCAACTAAAGATGGATAAAGAAAATGTGGAAATCTACACAACAGAATACTATTCAGTTAGTTAAAACAAGGACATCATGATTTTTGCAGGGCAATTAGTGGATTTTGAGAATAGCACCTTGAATGAGGTAACTCAATTCACAAAGGACAGACACAGTATGTATTCACTTATAAGTGGGTATTAGTTTAGCCCATAAAATACAGGATACCTATGCTACACTCCACAGACCTAAAGAAGCTAAATAAGAAGAAAGGTGTAAGGGAGGATACTTGAGTCTCTCTTAGAGGAAGTAAGGAAATAGCCATGAGAGGCAGATTTAGCAAGAGATCTCGGTAGAAGAAGTGATGGTGAGGAGAAATGGGGCAGTCAAGGTTGTGTGTGGGGAAGAATGAGACATCACCAGAAAGAGACAGACACCTGGGATAAAGGATGCACCCAAGAATTATTGACTCGCAGCATTGATGATATGGAACCCAAAGTGAACACCTCCTTTATCCAGGAAAAAGCCCCAGTGATGTGATAGGAACTTCAACCTACTTGCATAATCTTTGGCCCAAAAATTGTCATCTGTATCCTGTACTTTATGACCATTTATCAACTTGTAAGTGAATACACACCATACATATCCTTTCGGGCCAGTGTTACCTCACTCACAATATATTTTATAGTTATTCCAGCTGACCAAGATATTTTATAGTTATTCCAGCTGACCAAGACTTTGTTAATACTCAAAGCATTATTTTTAGCTAAAAGGAAACAACTAGGAAGGTCATTATAGTTTCTTTCTGTACAATCAACTACTCATTATAATTAAAAACCCCAGACAGTAGAATCAACATCAATACCGTAGGCACTGATAGCAGTAAACATCTTGACAAAACCGTGAAGGAAAGAAAATAACTGATACATCCTGAAAATACAATTATCACTGCTTGCCTTTTTGTACATATTTAGTTGTTTGCTGTTAATTTTGAAGTGTTTGTGTCTACTCTGAATTTTTATTTGGTTTTTGTTGCTTTCTCTTTGAGTTTTGCAAAGGTTTTGAGAGAGGCAGAATGTTTTATGCATCCAGAAATTGAAATAATAAGCATTACTCTTAGGATTTGTGCCTGAACTTCCAGGGAATGATTAACATACTCATATTTGTCTAGGTTGATTTTTTTTTCCAACACCCCATGGTTCTGTCCTTTGTTACCTTAGGATTTTTGTTAGGTTTAGGTTTCTCATTACTGGTTTCCTTGATGACAAACAGGATCTAAACACACATAACCTTCCTTAGTTTGAAAATGAGAAATATAGGGAGATATAGAACATCTTTATTTAGAAATCAGTAAACTTGAAAATGGTTCACAAAGTCTTTCTTTTGTAACCTAAGATTTCTTCTCTTATGAAGTTAACTAAAAACAGAAAGACAAGGATCAAAAATCTTATTGATTTTCAGAATTTGAAGGTATTGTGTATGTGCCTGCTTGATATTTGATATACAGAAGTAACTGTAATTTATTATTCATTACATGCCTTTAAAATCAGATATCAGATTTAGTCATCCAAGTTCACAAGTAGAAAATTAACTCTGGGGTGTGAGTATAGGGCTATAACATTTCAAAGATCTCTCTCTCTCTCTCTCTCTCTCTCTCTCTCTCTCTCTCTCTCTCTCTCTCTCTCTCTCTCTCTCTCAAGCTTTTTCTGTTTTATATGGTGTGGAGTGTCACTTTATAAGTCTTCTGGGCAAAACTGAATATTAAAAGTAAATTCTCAAATTCACCTCATGAAAGAACAGTGTGTTAGTCAGCTTTCTATTTGGTGACAGTGATAGAACGCTTGAGTTAAGCAATTTAAAAGAGAAGAGTGTTTGATTTGGTATACGGAATGCAAATTTTCAGACAATGGTTACTAAGAGCCCTTGGGAAGTTGCCTGTGGCAGCATGGACTATCTCAGTTGCCTATGGCAGAATAGATTATCCTGGGAGCAGCATGTGAGGAAGTGTTAGCTGATGGTAGTCAGAAAACACTAGTGTGAATGAAAGTTCTTTACAGCTTCTGGCTATTATAAATAAGGCTGTGATGAACATGGTGGAGAATGTGTCCTTGTAATATGTTGGAGCATTTTTTGGATATTTGCCCCAAAGTGGTATAGCTGGGTACTCAGGTAGTACTATGTCCAATTTTCTGAGGAACCACCAGACTGATTTCCAAAGTGGTTGTACCAGTTTGCAATCCCGCCAGCAGTGGAGGAGTGTTCCTCTTTTCCCACATCCTTGCCAGCATCTGCTGTCACCTGAGTTTTGATCTTAGCCATTCTGACTGGAGTGAGGAGGAATCTCAGGGATGTTTTGATTTGCATTTCCCTGGTGATTAAGAATGTTGAACATTTCTTTAGGTGCTTCTCAGCCATTTGATATTCCTCAGTTGAAAATTCTTTGTTTAGTTCTGTGCCACATGTTTTAATAGGATTATGTGAGCCATTTACCATTCTTCTGTTAAGAATTCTGGTTAACTCTGTGCTTCATATTTTAATTGGATATTTTGTTTTTTAGAGTTAAATGCCTTGTGTTCCGTACATATTCTGAATTTGAGCCCTCAATTAGATGTAGGGTTAGTGAAGTTTTTTCCCAATTTATAGGCTGATATATTGTTCTATTGACTGTGTCCTTTGTCTAACAGAACCTTTTCAGTTTCATAAGGTCCCATGTATTAATTGCTGATCTTAGAGCTTGAGCCATTGGTGTTCTGTTTAGAAAGTTGTCTCCTGTAGCAATGTATTCAAGGCCATTTCCTACTTTCTGACCGTAAATTTAGTGTATCTTCTTTTAAGGTATGGTCCTGAATCTACTTGGACTTGAGTTTTATTCAAGGTGATAGGATTTATTTACATGCTTCTTCATGGAAAACTCCAGTTAAACCAACATCATTTGTTGAAGATGCTTTCATCTTTTCACTCTATAGTTTTGGTGTCCATACCAAACATTATGGTGTCCATAATTGTTGAGGTTTATTACAGGGTCTTCATTTCTATTGGTCCATTTTTTTTTCTGTTCATATACCAATACCATGAGGTTTTCATTACTATTGCTCTGTAGTACAGCCCTAAGTCAGTGATGCTAACATCTCCGAAGGGTTTTCTTTTCCAAAATTTTTAAACTATCATGTTTTGCTGTTGTTTTGTTTTATTTTTGTTTTTCTATATGTGTTTGAGAATTGCTCATTTTAAAATATTAATTGGATATTCTCTGCATTTACATTTCAAATGTTATATCCCCTTTCACCTTCCTCCCATCCCAGCTCAGTCTCCACTTGTTTCCATGAGGGTGCTCACTTACCCAAACACCTTCTCCACCTCAGCACCTTGGCATTCCCCTACATTGGAAAAATTCACCTTCACTGAAACAAAGGCCTCTTCTCCTATTGATGTCAGACAGTGCTATTCTCTGCTACATATGCACCTGGAGCCATGGGTCTCTCCATGTGTGCTCAGTGGTTGGTGTTTTGGTGGCTGGGAGTTCTGGATCATTTGGTTGGTTGATAATGTTATTCTTCCCATGGGGTTGCAAACCCCTTTCTTCTCCTTCAATCCTTTCCCTAGCTCCTTCATTGGGGACCTCATTTTCAGGCCAATGGTTAGCTGCAAGCATCCTCAACTGTATCTGTATGATTCTGACAGAACCTCTGAGAAGGCATCCATGTCTGGTTCCTGCCAGTACTTCTTGGCATCAAAAATAGTAACTGCATGTGTGGTTGATCCCCAGGTGAGGCATGATGTAGAGATAGAGGAGCACTCCTCAATTGTTGTTCGGATTGCAAGCTGGCACAATTATGCTGGAAATCAGTCTGGTGGTTCCTCAAAAAGTTGGACATAGTACTACCCAAGGACCCAGCTATACCACTTCTGGGCATATACCCAAAAGACGCTCCAACATATAACATCAATACATGCTCCACCATGCTCATAGCAGCCTTATTTATAATATCCAGAAGCTAGAAAAGACCCAGGTATCCTTCAACAGAGAAATTGATACAGAAATTGTGGTATATCTACATAATGTAGTACTACTCAGCTATTAGAAAGAATGACTTTATGAAATTTTATGCAAATGGATGAAACTAGAAGCTATCATCCTGAGTGATATAACTCAGTCACAGAAGAACAGACATAATATGCAGTCACTGATAATTATATACTAGCTCCAGAAATTTCTGAATACCCAAGAAACAAGTCACAGACTATATGAAGCTCAAAAAGAAAGAAAGAAAGAAAGAAAGAAAGAAAGAAAGGCCAAAAAGTGGAAGCCTCATTCCCTAGGGGAAAAAATAAAAGTGTATAGCACCCTCTTAGAGTGTGGTACACCTAGATGGTAAATCATTAATAATTCAAGAGCTAAGTCTTTAGCCTTGTGACAATTTTTGATATTTAAAGATCATTACATTTAATCTTTATACACCAAGAAAATTCACTATTTCATGTTACGTTTTGCTTTACATGTACTTTATGCTCATTGTAACTAGTAAGATTTCAATGAATACTACCAAAACTTTAAAAAAAAATCAAGTACTGACAAAAATATATTCATATAGCTTTATCCAGAAATGCTTTTAAAATCTATACAGTAATCTCTGTTTTTTAAAAATAAAGTTGTTTAATTAAAAAAAAAACAGAAAAACCAATAAAAAAAGAAGGAAGAATAAAGCACTCACAGGAGGAAATATAGGGACAAGTAGAGGAGCAGGGCTTGAAGAAAAGATCATTCAGAGTATTGTTCTTTCAAGGTCTAAAAAATTATATTGGAAGGGATTACATTGAGTCTGTAGATTGCTTTTGGTTAGATGGTCATTTTCATAATGTAAATTCTACTTATCCATGAGCACATGATATCTTTTCCATCTTCTGCTATCTTCTACAATTTATTTCTCCAGGGACTTGAAGTCCTTATACAGTTCTTTCTCTTGCTTTGATAGAGTGTCAACAAGTTATTTTATATTATTTGTATCTATTGTAAAGGGTCTTGTTCCAGTAATGTCTTTCTCTGACTTTTTATCATTCATGTAAGGGAAGGCTCCAAACTCATTAGTTTAATTTTATATTCACAAACTTTGTTCAAGTTGTTTATCCACTATTAATGTTTTGTGGTTGAATTTTGGGAATTGTTTATGTGTACTATCATATCATCTCAGAATAGTGATAATTAGTTATACCTTGAATTTTGCTTTTTAAATTTAGATCCCCTTGATCTCTTTTTGTTGTCTTTTTCTTCTCACTAGGACTTTAATACTACCATGGATGGATAGAGAGGCTTTGTCTATTCCTCAATTTAGTGGGATTGCTTAAATTTTCTCTCCATTTAAAATGATGTTGGCTATTGCTATATTGCTGTTATATTGCTTTTAATATATTTCAGTATATATCCTGAATCCCTGAGCTCTGCATGACATTTAACATGAAAAGGTATTAGATATTTTGCAAAGCTTTCTCAACAGCTAATGAGATGATCATGCAGGTTTTTTTTTCTTTCAGTTTGTTTGTATAATATATTACATTGGTAGATTTTTGTATGTTGAACAAAATCCCTGCATTCCTGGAATTAAGCCTACTTGATTGTGGTGAATGGTGTTTTTGATTTGTTCCTGGATTCAGTTCGCAAGAATTTTATTGAATATTTTTACAATGGTGTTCATAAGTGAAGTTAGTCTGAAGTTCTCTTTCTTTGTTAAGTCTTTGTGTGGTTTCAGGGTCAGGTTGATTATGGCATCACAGAATTAATTATGTAGTGTTATTTCTGTTTGTATTTTGTGGAAGAGTTGGAGGAGTACCTTTATTAGCATTTCTTTAAAATTCTGCTAGAATTCGGCAGGAAACTATTTAGTCCTGGAATTTTTTTGACTGGGAGAACATTAGTGACTCCTTTTATTTTCTTGGGGGCCATGGCACTCTTTAGATAGTTTACCTGATCATGATTTAACTCTGTTAAAATGTATCTATGTAGAAATAATCCATTTTAATTAGTGTTTCAGTTTTGTGGATAAAGGCTTTTAAAGCATGACCTAATGATTTTTAATTTTTTTTTCTGTTTCTGTTGTTATGTTTTTCTTTTTCCCCCAGATTTTTAGTTTAGATAGTCTCTGCACCTCTTAGTTAGCCTGCCAAAAGAAAGTGACACCCCTATTAGTTAACAAAATCTTTTTGATGAGATACCTGATAGATTTCTGAATAATAACACTAAATCTTCTAACCTCATTACTCAAACATAAAATAGAACTAGAATGCACATATGTGCATTTAGCCTTGTGTCTTGCATGAACTAAGATCAGACCTTCTCTGATCTGTCCTTCCATTCTACTTTATTTTCCCATAGAGACGTCTAATTTAATTTGTCAAAACTGTCTATTTTCTTTTTGCAATAGATTTCCTCCCTTTCTATGAACTTTTAGTGCACGTTAACCAATCTTTCCTGTTAATGGACAAAATAGTTTAATCAAATCCTTTATTCAGGACATTTTATTTTAATGTTTAGAAATACACTCAGACTCTTTAGAAAATTTTCATGTAACTTTCTTCATTATATTATAACTTCTAGTCTACAATGGTTTCATTGCCCTGGGTAGCAGATTTTTATTTTCACTTATTAACTTGCCACATGGAATTTGAACCTCAACTTCTTTTGGTCTTATTATCTTAGTATAAATCTATTATAAGTAATTTTATCAGACATCAGAGATGTTAATATTCAATAAATTAAAATTAAGAACATAATAAACCTTTTCTAAATCACATTTTTATTCCCAAATATCATTAGCTAACAAGTTTCAAATGCTTAGTTCTTAATGTTGGTGTATATGTTTCCATGTGCAGGACAAATGTTCTCATTCATTATGTGGATTCTTGGTTCAGAAATCATATATTTGGCTGTTCAGCCATTCCCTTTATTGCTTATACCATCTTGAAGGCCGTGAAAACTTTATGTGTCTTATTCAAATAATTTTATTCTTTTTTAAATTGCTTTGTGCATAGAATCAATATAATAAAATCAAATTTTAAATTTCAGAATATGTTTTATGTGTCTCAAGTGTTTTGTTCCTGACCAAAAACAGTTTTAGAGAATTAATAAAAATGTCATGAATTTTCTAGAATTAATTCTCATTTCAAAATAATCTTTAGGTTATAATCACAAAGTTAAATGAGAATGTCCAAGAAAAACAAACATCTAAATGTAAAATTTGAAACACTATAAAAACTATTATACTAATGTTAATTTTTGTAATAAATCAATGTCCAAACACAGACCAAAATAACTTAACATAGCAGAAGTTTTTAACTACACTGACCCTTTTTATCTTCCTAGGTGTTAGATGCCTATGGTGGAAGGAGGGTTAAAAGGCCTTTAGCTCATGAGTTTGCTGAGAATCATCTTCATTATCTATACTAGAATCAGGTAATATGGCTCCTTAAAAATTACTGATGACTCCTTACTTAGATTATTCTGAACCCTCTTCTGCCTTTATATTTTATGCAATTTACTGTCATTAGATTGTTTTTATTATTTTCTGTCTCATTCATATCAAATGAGCTTATAAACAGAGTAAACAAAAAATTTCAAAATACATACTTTGAGTGAAGGTGATTCACAGCTACATTCTTTTGAATTTATCATTTATGAAAAAGTAAATATTACTGGATTGTGACCACCATCAAAATTAGATTAAACAAGAAAGAAAGAAATGGAAAACTAATTTATCTTCCCAAACTGAGTTTCCCATGACTCTTTCATTTAAATTAAAGATTTGTTTGTAATCATGTTAACTGCATGCTTCACTGCAGATTGTTTTCAAAGATCTACAGTATACTGCAAAGATAAGAGAATGGCTGATACTGAAGTTAATTGATTAAATAGTGTCTGTCCTGAATTTAAAATACTTCATAATTTATACAAATCACAAGTTAACAGTTGCTAAATGGAAGAATCTATGCAAGTAAGCTTGACCTGACCATGTAGTACATTTCAGAAGAATTCTGAAAAAAATAAAATTTTTCAATATTTTATACTCTCCATAACTTAAGAAACACAACAGTCTCATTGGTTTGACATAGAGTAACATTTTTATAGGACTCTCTTTCAGTCTTACAACATGGATATATAAACTTTCCAATTTCAATTTTTCAGAAAGAGAACAGTAACTACTTAAATCTCCTCTCTCTTTAATATTGACTGAGGTCTTCTTTAGGTCATATTTCCATTAATGTCTTTTGGAAATTTTAATGTTTACTTTCAGAAATCACACAGATTCTAACATGGTTTGAACAATAGACATCCTTGAGAAGCGTGATGTAAATGGTACTGTGTTCTTTCACACCTACCCATTCTTCCATTTGGTAACATTTCTTGTAGCTTCTGGCTATGGCTTTATATCAAGTTCTAGTCATTTGATCGTTTTATTTATCAGCAAAATTCTTATGTAAATCTCAAACTATTTTATTTTATTTTTCAAACTTTTTTATTGTATATTCTTTATATTTACATTTTAGATGTTATCCCTTTCCCCCAATCCAATCTTCCTTCTCCCCCATTGCCTCCATGAAGGTGCTCTCTCTCACAACCACCTTCCCCCACCTCAGCACCTTGGCATTCCACTACACTGGGAGAACAAGCCTTCAATGGACCAAAGACTTCTCCTCCCATTGATGTCAGAAAACACTATCCTCTGCTGCATATGCATCTGGGGCCATGGATCTCTTATGGGAACTCATTGGTTGGTGTTTTAGTCTCTGGGAGCAGTAGCGGGGTTAGTTAGTTGATCATTTTGTTCTTCCCATGCGGTTGAAAACCCTTTCAGATCCTCCAGTCCTTTAATTAGCTCCCTCATTGGGGTCCTTGTGTGTTCAGTCTGAGGTTAGCTGCAAGCATCCTTCTCTGTATCAGTATGGCTCTGGCAGAGCCTGTGAGGAGGCATCCATACCAGGTTCTTGCCAGTAAGCACTACTTGGCATCAGCAATAGTGCTTGGGTTTAGTGGCTGCATATGAGATAGATCCCCAGGTGAGGAAGCCTCTGGATAATCACGGAGAGACAGAAAAGATATAGGAGGTGGGGTGCAACTGAGTGGAGTAGAGGGAAAGAAAACTATAATCAGGATATATTATATGGGAATGGAATCTATTTTCATTTTTAAAAAGGACAAAATTTTCTCCAACACAAGGTAATAATTAAAATTGAAGTGATGTTTTTATTCACATTTTTTTTACATAAGACCAAAATTATTATAGGTTTACTAATTCAACTTTTTTTGTTTTCTTTTGTTTTCTTTTTTCTTGAACTTCACACAAGTCTGTGAGTTGTTTCTGGGGCAGTGCGAGACTCTGGGGTTAGCATCCCACTATCAGTTACTGCATATTATGTCTGTTCTTCTGTGACTGGGTTATCTCACTCAGGATGATATTCTCTAGATGCAGCCATTTTCTTAAGAATTTGGTTAAGTCATTATTTCTGGTGGCTGAGTAGTATTCAATTGTGTAAATGTACCTCAATTTTTGTATCCATTCATCTACTGAAGGGCATCTGGGTTCTTTCCAGCTTCTGGCTATTATAAATCGAGCTGCTATGAACACGGAGGTGCATGTATCTTTGTTGTATATTAAAGTGTCTCTGGGGTATATGCCCAAAAGTAGAATAGCTGGGTCTTAAGGTAGTACTATGTCCATTTTTCTGAGGTATCGCCAGACTGATTCCCAGAGTGGTAGTATCAGTTTACAACCCCACTAACAGTGGAGAAGTGTTTTTATTTCTCTGCAAACTCGCCAGCATCTGTTGTCATCTGAGTTTCGGATGATGGCCAGTCTGACTTGTGTGAGGTGGAATCTCAGGGTTGTTTTGAATTGCATTTCCCTGATGGCTATGGATGTTGAAAACTTCCTCAGATGTTTCTCAGCCATTCGATATTCCTCAATTAAGAACATTTTGTTGAGCTCTGTAACCCCATTTTTAATAGGGTTGTTTGAATCTCTGATGTCTAGCTTTTTGAGTTCTTTGTATACCTTGGATACTCTCCAAACTATTCCACAAGATGGAATCAGATGGAGTGCTACCTAACTCATTTTTGAGGCTACAATAATCCTCGTTCCTAAACCACACAAAGACCCTACAAGGAAAGAGAACTTCATACCAATCTCACTTATGAACATTGATGCAAAAATACTCAGCAAAATCCTTGCAAACCGAATCCAGAGCACATCAAAACGATCATTCACCATGACCAAGTAAGCTTCATCCCTAGGATGCAGGGATGGTTTAATATAAGGAAATCCATCAATGTAATCCACCATATAAACAAACTCAAAGAACAAAATTACATGATCATCTCACTAGATGCTAAGAAAGCATTTGACAAAATTCAACACCCTTTCATGTTAAAAGTCTTGGAAAGAACAGAAATCCAAGGTCTATACCTAAGCATAATAAAAGCAATATACAGCAAACCAACAGTCAACATCAAACTTAACGGTGGGAAACTTGAAGCAATCCCACTAAAATCAGGGACTTGTCAAGGCTGCCCATTCTCCCCCTACCAATTCAACATAATACTGGAAGTCCTGGCTGGAGCAATTAGACAGCAAAAGGAGATGAAGGAGATAAAAATCAGAAAGGAAGAGGTAAAAACATCACTCTTTGCAGATGACATGATAGTGTACTTAAGTGACCCCAAAAATTCCACCAGAGAACTCCTACAGCTGATAAACAAGTTCAGCAAAGTGGCTGGATACAAAATTAACTCAAACAAAACAGTAGCCTTCCTATACTCAAAGGACAAACATGTGGAGAAAGAAATTAGGGAAAAGGTACCCTTCACAATCATCACAAAAACTATGAAATACCTTGGTGTGACTCTAACTAAGCAAGTGAAGGACCTGTATGACAAGAACTTCAAACCTCTAAAGAAGGAAATCGAGGAAGATCTCAGAAAACGGAAAGATCTCCCATGCTCATGGTTTGGAAGGATCAACATTTTAAAAATGACCATCCTACCCAAAGAAATCGAGAGATTCAATGTAATCCCCATCAAAATTCCAACCCAGTTCTTCATGGAATTGGAAATATCAATGTGCAATTTCATATGGAGTAACAAAAGACCTAGAATAGTGAAATCCATCCTCAACAACAAGAAAACATCTGCGGGAATCACTATCCCTGACCTCAAGCTATATTACAAGACAATTGTGCTGAAAACTGCATGGTACTGGTACAGAAATAGGCATGTGGATCAATGGAATAGAATAGAAGATCCAGAAATCAACCCTATGTATATGGTCACCTGATTTTTGACAAAGGAGCCTTAAACATTCAATGGAAAAAGGACAGCCCATTCATCAAATTGTGCAGGACCAACTGGCACTCAGCATGCAGAAGAATGAAAATAGACCCTTTCTTTTCTCCTTGTACAAAGCTCAAGTATAAGTGGATAAAGATCTCCACATTAAACCAGATACACTGAAAGTATTCGATGAGAAAGTAGGGAAAACCTTAGAACACATACGCACAGGAGAAAATTTTCTGAACAAAACACCAATGGTTCAAGCTCTAAAGTCAAAGATTAACAAATGGGACTTAATGAGATTGCAAAGTTTCTGTAAGGCTAGGACATTGTCAAGAAAACAAAACGGCAGCCAACAGAATGGGAAAAGATCTTTACCAACTCCACATCAGATAGAGGCCTACTATCAAACTATTTTAAGATAAGATACATTTTTTCTTTATTATGAAAATCAAAATAGAATTTGTTAAATTTTATATATATAAAGTGAGGCTCTTGGGGATAGGGATGAATATTTTCTGGCTCTACACTGCTAGAGAAGGAGATATATGGAGATCTCTTGGGCTACCTGATGTCCAGCTTCACCTTGTCAGACTTAAATAAACTACTTGAGAAAATGCTTTTGAAGAAATAACTACTAAACTTGACCTTTTTATTTCACATCATTTTGATTCATACAAATACATGTGAACATGATGCACACAAATTTGTACCCTAGCACAAATACATAGCTATTTATCCTTAAAAAGTCAATGTTAATTATTCTATTTTTCTTCAGTAGGTGAACAAGTGAAATGTAATTCCCTAATGGAAAAGAAGAATGTGAAGTAACATCATCCTCAGGGATGTGAGGCTAAGTTGTGTTTTAACATACTGACTCTGAGTCACTTGTGGTTGTTTGAATGAGATGTCCACCCCCACCATCACACACATACACACACACACACACACACACACACACACACACACACACACACACACACCATATTCTTGGCCATTTGTATGCTTGGTCCCTAGTTGGTAGAATTTGAAGAAGTATGCTGCCAGGGATGAGTAGATTTTACCAATTTTATAGGTATGTTGTTCTGAACTCATTCTCTCTGCTTTCTGCTTCAGGTTGCCGATATGAGCTCTTAGTTCACCTCTATGTCTGCCTGCTTTATGCTTCCATGTCATGATAGAAAAAAATTCATATTCCTCTGGAACCATTGGTAAAAATAAAACCTTCATTCTATAAATTGCCTTGGTCATGATGTTTAATCACAAAAACAAAAGAGAAAATAAGAAAATACCTCTTGAGTGTTCTAGTAAAATGTCCATTTGGAATCTCATGGGAAAACTGTACAAAGTAGGAATTATATGCAAGTAAATGGTTGCAAAGATGTAAGAGAGTGGATGGGATAACCCTGGAAATTGATGCATAAGCTAAACACTGGACAAATGTCAAAATTCCAAAGAATATCATGAATTTTGATGAAGTATAAACATAGTAAACTATCATCTTTCTCTAAGTGGACTTGGAGAATAGCCAACAATGGAAACACAATATACAAGTCTCAATAGGAAAGGTAATTGTTCTAATAATCACAATCATTATAGAATATCTCAAAAGTTAAGTGAGTGTATCATAACTATCACAATGAGTCTAAAACTATGTCCTATTTCTAGTCCACCTTAGACTTGATTAGTGTGTACTTTTTTATTTCTTTATGATTTTCAAAAATCCATAAGATTGTTTATATTCATAAAAAATTGTGTTGTGAATATAGTTCTTATGTTGCATTATTCAAATACTATTTAATTTTAAGTTAATTAATATTCCTTTAGTAGATGTGTTTAAAATGACTGAGGTTCTGAGATGATATAAGAGAGTTCTAGAATATTATATCCAAAGCTCTATTGTTTTTAGAATTCACTAGATTATACTTCAGGTCCAATTTAGATTTGTGATTTATATGGACCATAAGTATTGCATGATATTTTATCAAAATCAAAAACATTTTGAAGTCATTTGGTTTTCTTCTTTACATTTCTGCCACATTCTGGTGATTACTATATCATTCTACTAAATAAGGTTTTAACAGCATGAGTTATTAGATTCACCAAACAACAGATACATGTAAAATTTTAGATTTGTCTTATTTCTGAAATAGGAACAGTGGCCATTTCCAACTGGAAGTGAGCCATTTGAAATAATGAGATACTGAACCAGAGGAAAGAACACATTTAGGCTGATCAAATTACTTTTCTTCTTAATGTGGCAAAGTGTGTAATATCTATGGCTCTTTTCTTCCATTATTTCATAGTGATGAGAAATTCTTTTTAAGAAGTATATATGTTTAATATATTCCTATTTAAAGCACAGACAGTGAGATATTTATAATAATCATTAAATACAACATTTATACATCTCTATATGGGATATGCTATGCTATTTAAACCCAGGAATTTATTGTATTGTAAAATACAAAATTTTCTCCTGGTATTAAATTTCTGAGGATGCAATTTCATCTTTTCTAGTTATTTTGAAAAAATGGGATTTCTTCAATCTATAGTTTCTTTTCTTTGCTAAAGAGCTGAGAGTAACTCTTCCCCTCCACTTTGCTTTCTGTTGGTGGTGTAGGTTGGTTTTTATTGTTTGTTTTTTATTTGGTTTTGTTTTGTTTGTCCACTCTTTCTCTTCTTCTGTGGCATTAATACTACTCCATCTATTTCACAAATATTTCTCATCTGTTTCCACAAGTGATCAGGGACACATACTGTTTGTATTTCTGTGCCTGGTTTGTTTTACTTAATATAATATTATTCTGTGTGCATGTGTGTGTGTTCACATTTGCATATCTGTCTGCATTTGTACATGTGTGTATGTGTGTGTGGGGGGGGGCAGGAGAGAGAGTATGTGTGTGTATGTAAGATGCCGACAATAAAAATTCTTCATGGATGAATTACAATCAACTGCATAAATACACCACACGTCTTGAAAAATACATTCTATGTAGGAAACTTGCTTAATTTCATAGTCTAGATACTGTTAATAGTCCTCCAATAATTTGAAAGTGTAGATAACTTTGTAAGGTAAAGGATTCATGTTCTTTGGATGTAGTCTAAAAGCTGTATCATACCAAAGATGTATTTGTTTTATTGAGGGAACTCAATACAGCTTTTCATCATGATGTAAATTTAAGTTCCCACAAGCAATGTAGGGGAAATCTTGTTTCTCCATAGTTTCAGCACCATCTTTTTTGTATTTTAGTTCATATTTATTTTAACAAAGGCAGTTCGATTTTAATTGATATGTAAAATTTACCCTGAGCTGGTTTATTAAATGTATCATCATTCTCCCAAGCATACTGTCCATATTTCAGGAACCGTACTTCTAATTTAATAAGCGTAATTTCTCATTACTGAAAGCTCTGTTTTTATCTGTCCAAATATTACAGTTCTTATATTTGAACAAGACTGAGACTCTACTTTTTTAGAGAATCCTTTTACATCCCTGTGCTAATAAGTACTTTCTTTTCATCATCATACTCTTTGCAATCATATTATTGACATTTCTGAACAAACATGACTTTCCAATGTTAAAAGACCGATCATGCCATTTCCCCAACCAGGCTTGAACTTCCTGATGTATATAAAGAGTAATAGACCAAAGAAGACAGCTCTAATTTCAAGAATTTCACCAGAAGGCTCACAATAAAATAAAGTAAACGGCCATATCGTAACATGAAGAAAAATTAATGAGCTGAAAATAGTGATGAGTTTTATTCACCTGGCCAGAGGAAGTGACTTTATTTATTTGTACTTTTTTTATACTCGGCAACTTTAAGCTTACATTAAAGCTTATGCTACTTTCTTAACTAATTATGATTTCTCTTCATTAATTAATTGTCATAAAAGTGAAGAAACAAATTAGGATGTAATTTTATCTTGACAATTTTATATTTATATCTTCTATTTTCTTTCTCTTTCTTACAGAGTTGCTTTACAGTTTTGTTGTTGTTGACAGTTCATGAAGCACTGTTGGCCTCAAATTCATAATTCTTCTCCTTCACCTTCCCATTAATGATATTATAGGCATAAGCCAGCATGTCCATCTTTCTTTCTCTACATTCTGCATGTTTTCTTGAAAACTGGAAGATTCTATAAACACTGATGTGGCATGCCTCTGGGGAATATCAGAATCATTGTACTAATATAGCATAACATGTTATGTCAGTTGGGAATCAATAATACACAATAATATTGCAGTACAGTGTGTGTGTGCACGTGCGTGTGCATGTAGTATTTTACTCAAACAACAGGAGATAACAAACAACTTGGTAATATCTATTGACCAATGAGCTATATTTAACATGTCCTTATCTGAAAATCTAGTTTCTCTATTATTAAATATTTTAACGTAGTTAAAGAAGCTATTTATATCAGTGATGCTATGGTATGCTCACAAAATAGCACCTATCATGACTGCCCTCTGAAAGACTCAACAAGCAGCTGAAAGAGTCAGATGCAGATATTTACACACAACCAATGGATAGTAGCTGGTGACCCCTGTGGTTGAATTAGAGAAAAGCTGGAAGAAGCTGAGGAAAAGGATAACTCTATAGGAAGACCAGAAGTCTCTAACCTAGACCCTTGGGATCTCTCAGACTTTGAGTTACTAACCAGAAAGCATTCACCAGCTGATATGAGGCCCCCAACACATATATAGCAGAGGACTCTTGGGTCAGGACTTAGAGACGATGCATCTAACATTCATAATATTTGAGGCCACAGGGAGTGGGGAGGTCTGGTAGGGTCAGGAGGTGAAAAATATCCTTTTAGAGACTGGGGTTCGACTGGGGTGGAGATAAAGTCTGGGCTGTATAAACGATCAAAGATTAAATTAAAAAGAAGCCATTTGCAAGAGAACATGCTTCTGGCAAATAGACACTTAATATTTTTATAGGAAAAATCTCAGTTGATTTTCTCAAATAGTGATTTGTGTCTTTTATCTCTTGACCATTCTCTAATGTTTGTGAAGTAAATCATCTGACGGAACACATTATTATTAGTGGTTTATTCACATTAAGATGAGTTTAAGGTATTATGAGTCTTATTGGTTTTGGATTTTAATAAGTCAGTCAATCAGTAAGTAAATAAGTAAGATTGATTATGTAATCAATCGCAAACTTGAATATGATAATTGGATTGATTACAGTATAATGACATATGCTGTGACTTGAAACCAAGTAATAGCTTTGTACAAAACAATTGGTCCCATGCAAACTATTGACAAATTAAGTATGATACTTTGAAGGATATGTGCTCTATATGGTACAAGTTCTAAAATAAATGCTCTTGCTGTGTTCTAGACCTCACAGTTTGATCTACCTTTGTTTTACTTTTCCTATCTGTAAACATAAATAATAATACCCGAAAGATTAAGAATCAAATAATAACAAAACATGACAGAAACACAGACATGTATTTGTATCTGTATGTATGAAATTTAACTTCTTCTCATTATCTGTACCTGAATCTTTAGTAAATGATTTAAAAATCCAGCTACTATGTAACCTTGGCATAGTTAACATGTTAATTCACTGTATCTGTATTCTGTGCCTAATAAATAAAAAAGTTAACTGATTCACATCAAGATTTTAATTTTTCAGTTCATGAAATAATGTCTAAACTAGCTTTGTAAACTATAGAGCTCTCTGGGAGACTAGGATATAGAAATAGTGTAACAAGGATCTGAAGTGGAGGTGTAGACAATAAAAATGGATTATAAGCAAGAAGACAGAAAAGACTAAAGCTGAGTGCACCTATTTCATTTTACTTGTACCTCCTTCACCATAAATCAGACAACACAACTTTTTCATCTTTATAAGGTTATTCAATGAAAGAAAGCCAGTAAGATTACACATACAACCTAAACTGAACAAATCAAAGCTGCAGAGCTAACCCAGCAGATCAAGCAGACATAGCCCAGGCCAAGTATGTGCACAGCAGGATAATCCAGGTACATTTATAAAGGACATTTTTAATTTTAGGATCTTATATCTGTCTAGGAATTCATGCATTTCCTCCAGATTTTCCAACTTTGTGGAGTATAGGCTTTTGTACTAGAATCTGATGATTTCTTGAATTTCATCAGTTTCAGTTGTTATGTCTCCACTTTCCTTTCTGATTTTGTTAAATTGTATACTCTCTCTTTGCCCTCTAGTTAGTTTGGCTAGGGGTTTATGAATCTTGTTGATTTTCTCAAAGAATCAGCTCTTGGTTTTGTTGATTCTTTTGATGGTTCTTTTTGTTTCCATTTGGTCTATTTCTTCCCTAATTTTGAGTGTTTCTTGCCATCGACTTCACTTGGGTGTATCTGCTTCCTTTTTTCTAGAGCTTTTAGCTGTGCCGTCAAGTTGCTGATGTATGCTCTCTCCAGTTTCTTTTTGGAAGCACTCAGGGCTATGAGTTTTCCTCTCATTACTGCTTTCATTGCATCCCATAGGTTTGGGTATGTTGTGTTTTCGTTTTCATTGAATTCTAGAAAATCCTTAATTTCTTTCTTTATTTCTTCTTTGACCCTACTATTATTTAACAGAGCGTTGTTTAGTTTCCATGTTTGCGTGGGCTTTTTATTGTCTCTGTTGTTGTTTAAGACCAGCCTTAGACAATGGTGATCTGAGAGGATGCATGGGAGTATTTCAGTCTTCTTATATCGATTGAGGCTTGTTCTGTGTCCAATTATGTGGTCAATTTTCAAGAAGGTGCCATGGGGTGGTGAGAAGAAGGTGTATTTTCTACTTTAGGATGATATGTTCTGTACATATCTATTCATTCCAGTTGGTTCATAGTCTCTGCTAGTTTTCCAGTGTCCTTGTTCAGTTTCTGTTTCCATGATCTGTCCATTGGTGAGAGTGGGGTATTAAAGTCTCCCACTATTATTGTGTGGGGTGAAATGTATTTTTTGAGCTTTAGTAGGGTTTCTTTTATGAATGTGGGTGCTTTTGTATTTGGAGCATATATGTTAAGAATTGAGAATTCCTCTTGACAGACTTCCCCAGTAAGAGTAAAAAGTGTCCTTCCTTATCTTTTTGATAACTTTTGGTTGGAAATTTACTTTCTTTGATATTAAAATAGCCACTCCAGCCTCCTTCTTGGGGATGTTTGCTTGGAAGATTTTTTTCCCACTCTTTTACTCTCACATAGTGTCTGTGTTTGTGTCTGAGATGAGTTTCCTGTATGCAGCAAAAGGCTGAATTTTGTTTATGTATCCAGTCTTATAGCCTATGTCTCTTTATTGGGGAGTTGAGTCCATTTATGTTAATAGATATCAAGGAATAATTGTTTCTGTTTCCTGCTATTATTGCTTTTGTAGGTTGAGTTGTGTCTGTGTCTCTTTCTTCTTTTTGTTTTCTTGCTTAGGAGTTTTCTTGTTTTTACTAGGATGTAGTTCCCCTCATTGTATTGGGTTTTCCACCTATAATACTTTGTAGTGCTGTGTTTGTGGTCAGATATTGTGTAAATTTTGATTTGTTTTGAAATATCTTCATCTCTCCATCGATGGTGATTGATAGTTTTGCTGGGTATAACAGCTTGGGCTGGCACTTGTGCTCTCTTAAGGTCTGCATGATGTCTGTCCAGGCTCTTCTAGCTTTCATAATCTCTGTTGAGAAATCAGGTGCGATTCGGATTGGTCTGCCTTCATATGTTACATGACCTTTTTCCCTTACTGCTTTTAGTATTCTTTCTTTGCTTTGGGCACTTGGTGTTTTGACTATTATGTATCGGGAGAAATTTCTTTTCTTGTCCAAACTATTTGGAGTTCTGAAGGCTTCTTTTATGCTCGTGGTCATCTCATTCTTAAGGGTAGGGAAGTTATCTTCTACAATTTTGTTGAAGATATTTACTGTGCCTCTTAGTTGATACTCTTCTCCCTCTTCTATTCCTATTATCCTTAGGCTTGGTCTTCCCATTGTGTTCTGGATCTCCTGGACATTTTGGGTTAGGACCTTTCTAGTTTTTGCATCTTCTCTGGCTGCTTTGTCTATGTTTACAATGTTGTCTTCTGCCCCTGAGATTCTCTCTTCCATCTTTTGTAGTCTATTGGAAATGCTTGCTTCTGTGACTCCTGATTTCTTTTTTAGGTGTTCTACCTCTAGGGTTATCTCTTTTAGTGTTTTCTTTATTGTGTCAATTTCCATTTTATATTCCTTCTTCCATTCCTTCATCTTTTTTTGTTGTGTTTTCCTCTAGTTCTTTAAGTTCTTTGAGTGTTTTTCTTGTTTTCTCTTTAAAAGCTTCTGATTCTTTTTGCTTTTCCTCCTGTTCTTGTTTAAGGATCTCTATCGTCGTCTTAAGGTATGATTTTAGGTCTGCATCTATTTTTTCTGGAGTGTTTGGCATTCCAATGTTTGTTGTGATGGGAGAGCTGGGTAGTGGTGTTGCTAGGTTGTCTTGGTTTCCTTGGGATTTGCTCTTTCTTTTTCCTCTTGCCATCTTGTTGTCAGTGATATGTTCTTGCCTTTCCTTTGTACCTGGTCTGTGTCCCTGGATCTCCACTGGTCCAGGTGTGGATGGTCCGAGCCCTGTTCTGCACCCTAAAGCTGCCGGGTGGGAACAGAGGTCCAAATGCTGGGTTCCTGGTCCCTGGATCAGGCAGGGCAGAGGCACACTTTCCATGCGCACTCGGCAGAGATCTCTCTGCTCCCTGGCTGCTCGGATCTCCTTCTCACCAGACCTTAACCTTTGGGAACTGCTAAACAACAAACCTGGCTCTAAGCTGTGGGTATAGGACTATAGCAGGGAGTTCTCACACCCTGGACAGAAACAGTGTTTTGTGGACAAAATAAAAGTGAAGAAGGAACGAGTTATTCTACTCTGAAGTTTTCTTTAATCCATCACTCTGTAAAGGAGGCCAGGAGTAATGTTACCAGTAAAATCTTGAACTGTTGAAACATCTCTAGGTAGCTATAGAGCTTTGCAGAGGACATAAACCAAGACACTAAATGATTCTTGGAGGGCTTGGCTATAATTTATGTTTTATGACAAATATGCATAGTTCATGTAGAAAAAGTAGTTACAATTAATTTTTGCTTTAAAAATTGTAATCATTTTTTTAAAAATTTTAAGTATGAATATAATGTAATTTGATCATATTTACCCATATATAACACTCCTGGGCATATACCCAAAAGATGCTCCAATATATTATAAGAACTCATGTTCCACTATCATTGTAGAAGCCTGTTTTATAATAGCCAGAATCTGGAAAGAACCCAGATGTCATTCGAAAGAGGAATGGATACCGAAAATGTGGTACATTTACACAATGAAGTACTACTCAGCTACTAGAAACAATGACTTCATGAAATCCATAGGCAAATGGATGGAACTAGAGACTATCATCCTGAGTAAGGTGACCTAGTCACAAAAGAACACTCATGTTATGTACTCACTGATAAGAAAATACTAATCCTAACGGCTCAGAATAGCCAAGAAACAATTCACAGAAGTTATGAAGTTCTAACAGAAGAAGGGCAGAAGTTGGATGCCCCATTCTTTCTTGGAATGAAGAACAAAACACTCATGGGAGTAAATAAAAGTACAAATAGAGCAGCAGGGATTGGAGAAAAGACCATCCAGAGAATTCCTCACTTCAGAATCTACTCCATATGTAGCCACTGAACCCATGCAGTATTGCTGATGCCAAGAAGTGCTTCCCGGCAGGAATCTGATATGGATGCCTTCTCAGAGGCTCTGTGAGAGTGATACTGATACTGAGGAAGATGGTTGCAGCTAACTATCAGATTGAATTTGTGAACACCAATGAAGGAGCTAGAGAAAGCACTGAAGGAGCATAAAGGCTCTGCAGACCCATAGGTAGAACAAAATGATAAACTAACTAAATCTTCCATAGCTCCCAGGAACTAAAACACCAACCAATAAGTTTGTATGGAGGCACCCATGGGTCCAGGTGCATATACAACAGAGTCTAACACTCACTGGCATCAATAAGAGAAGCCATTGGTACAGTGAAATCTTGTTTTTCCAGTGTAGGGTATTACCAAGGCTGCTGTGGTGGGAGAAGGTGGTTGAGAGAGTGAGCACCTTAATGGAGGCAATAAAAGGGGAAGGGGGAGAGGATTACGAGAAAGAGGATAACATCTGGAAGGTCAATACAGAGATTATCCGATATAAATAAATAAATAAATGAATGAATAAATAAATAAATGGAAAAAAAGAATTACAGGAGAAAATGAGAAAAAAAACTTAAATAAATAGAAGCCATTAAAGAGAAAACACAAAAATCACTTAAAGAGCTACAGGAAAACACAAATAAACAGGTGTGAAGGAATTGTAAACAGAAATAGAAACAATGTATAAGTCACAGAAGGAGACAACCCTGGAGATAGAGAACCTAGAAAACAGATCAGAAGTCATGGATACAAGCATCACCAACAGAGTACAAGAGATGGAAGAGAGAATTTTAGGGCCAGAAGATACCATAGTAAACACTGAGACCACAATGAGAGAAAATGCAAAATATTGGAAAGCTCCTAACCCAAAACCTCCAGCAAATCCGGGACAAATAGAGAAGACCAAACCTAAGGATAATAGGTTAGAATATGTCCAACCTAATGGCCCAGAAAATACCTTCAACAAAATTATAGAAGAAAACTTCTCTAACGTAAAGAAAGCAATGTCTATGGACATACAAGAAGCCAACAGAACTCCAAATAGTTTGGACCAGAAAAGAAATTCCTCCCCTCACATAATAGTCAAAGCAACAAATGCACAAAACAAAGAATACTTAAAGCAGTAAGGGAAAAAAGGCAAGTATATAAGGTATATAAACATATAGAGGCAGATTGATTAGAAGTATGCCATGCTTCTTAACAGAGGCTATGAAAGCTAGAAGATTGTGGACAGACATCATACAGACCAAAAGAGAACACAAATGCCAGCTTAGTTTACTATATTCAGCAAAAATCTCAATTACTGTAGATGGAGAAACCAAGATATTCAAGAACAAAAACAAATCTACACAATAGCTATCCAAAAACCCAGCCCTCAAAGGATAATAGATAGAAAAATTCAATGCAAGGAGGGGAACTACACCCTAGCAAAAGCAAAAAATTAATCTCCTTGAGACATACCAAAATAAGAAAAGCACAAAATCATGATTCCACCTCCAACAACAAAAATAACAAGAAACAACAATCATTATTCTTTAATATCTCTTAACATCAATGGACTTTATTCCCTAATAAAAAGACATAGATTATCATACTAGATACTGAAACAGGATCCAGCATTTTGCTGCATACAGGAAACAGCTCAGTGACCAAGAAAGACACTACTTCAACATAAGAGGCTGGGAAAAACTTTCCAAGAAAATGGTCCCCAAAACCAAGCTGGAGTACCCATTCTATTAATGATTAAAATAAATTTTCAACTAATTTATCAAAATAGATGAGAAAGGATAGTTTTACTTATCACAGAAAAAATCTATGAAGAACTCTCAAAGCTGAACACCTATGCTCCAAATATAAGGTCACCCACATTCACAAAAGAAACCCTACTAAAGCTAAAAGCATATATTGGGCCACTCACAATAATAGTTGGAGACTTCAACACCGCACTCTCATCTTAGAACAGATCATGTATGCAGAAACTGAAGAGAGAAACAGTTAAACTAATAGAAATTATGAACCAAATGGATTTAACAGACATTTATAGAAAATTTCATCCTAAAACAAAAGCATGTACTTTCTGCTTAGCACCTTACTATACCTTTTCCAAAATTGACCACATAGTTGGTCACAAAAGAGTTCTCAACAGATACAATAAGAATGAAATAATCCCACACATCCTATCAGATCACCATGGACTAAGACTGGTCTTCAATACCAATAAAATCAAAAAGAGCTAACATGTGCTCATAAGCTGAACAATGTTCTACTTAATCAAACTTGGTTAAGAAAGAAATAAAAAAAGGAAGATTATTTAGACTTTAATAAAAATGAAGGCACAACATACCCAAACTTATGGAATACAATAAAAGCAGTGCTAAAATCAAAACTCAGAGCTCTGACTGCCTTTAAAAAGAAATTTGAGAAAGCATACACTAGCAGCTTGACAGCATACCTGAAAGCTCTAGAACAAAAAGAAGCAGATACACCCAAGAGGAGTAAAGGGCAGGAAATAATCAAATTCCGAGGGGAAAATCAACCAAGTAGAAACACAATAACTACAAAGAATCAACAAAACTAGAAGCTGTTTTTTTTTTTTTTTTTTTTTTTTTTTTTTTTTTTTTTGAGAAAATCAGGAAGATTGATTAGCCCTTAGCCAGACTAAATAGAGTGCACAGAGAGTGTATCCAAATTAACAATATCAGAAATGAAAGGGGTGACATCACAGAGAAATTGAGGAAATTTAAGAAATTATCAAATCCTATTACAAAAGCATATACTCAACAAAATTGGAAATTCTAGTGAGAATGGACAAATTTCTAGACATATACAAGGTACTAAAGTTAAATCATGACCAGTTAAACTATCTAAATAGTCCAATAACTGTAAGGAAATAGAAGCACTCATCAAAAGCCTCTGAACCAAAAAAAAAAAAAAAAAAGAAAAAGAAAAAGAAAAAAAGAAAAAGAAAAAAAGAAAAAGAAAAAAGGCCCAGGACATGGTAGGTACAGTGCTGAATTCTATCAGACCTTCATAAAAGATGCAATACCAATACTCTCTAAAATACTTCACAATAATATAAAAACACTACCAAACTCGTTCTTTGAAGTCACAATTTTGCTCATTCCTAAACCAAACCCCACAAAGAAAGAGAACTTCACAGCAACTTCCATCATGAACATTTCTGAAAAAATGCTCAGTAAAATTATCTCAAACCAAATTCAAAATACATCAAAATAATCATTCACCATGATCAAGTAGACTTCAACCAAGCAATGCAGGGATGTTTCAATATATGGAAATTCATCAAGGTAATACAATATATCAACAAACTCAAAACAAAAACCACATGTTCATCTCATTAGATACTGAGAAAGCATTTGACAAAATTCAACACACCTCCATGTTAAAATTTTTGGAAAATAAGGAATTAAGGCCCATACATAAATCTACTAAAGGACTATACAACAAACCAGTAGCCAACATCTAACTAAATGGTGAGAAACTTGACTCTCCCCCTACATATTGAATTTAGTACTGGAAGTCCTAGCCAGAGCAATTAGAGAGCCCAAGGAAGGCAAATGGCTACTAATTGAAAAGGAAGAAGTCATAATATCACTATTTGTATATTATATGATAGCATACTTAAGTGACCCCAAAAATTCCAATTGAAACTCCTACAACTGATAAAGAATGTCAGCAAAGTGGCTGGATATAAAATTTACTCAAACAAATCAGTAGTCTTCCTCTACTCAAAGGATAAACAGCCTTAAAACAAAATTAGGGAAACAACATCCCTCACAATAGTAGCAAACAATGTAAAATACCTTGGTGTGACTCTAACCAAGCAAGTATGGCCAAAATTTCAAGTCTCAGAAGAAGAAAAACAAAGATCACAGAATATGGAAAGATCTCCCATGTTCATGGATTGGAAAGATTGACATAGTTAAAAAGCAATCTATAGATTCAATGTAATCCCCATCAAGATTCCAACTAAATTCTTCAAGGAATTAGAAAGAGCAATTTCAAATTCTTTTGGAATAACCAAAAACCCATGATAGCAAAAACTATTCTCAACAATAAAAGAACTTCTTGGGGAATCATCATTTCTGACCTCATTTATTACATATCAATTGTGATAAAAATTGCATTGCATTGGTACAGGCAGGTTTTCAATAGAATAGAATCAAAGAACCAGAAATGAATCCACACACCTATGGTCATTTGATTCGGATTATGAAGTATGAGAGTTGTTATTTTTGGAGTAATCAACTGGATGCATTGACAGGAATCCATAGATTCTGAAATAAACAGAAAAGGGGAGATTAAATGTAACCAAAAAGAGCAGAAAAAGGAAAAATATACAGAATACCTGTCTCTCTTTCTTGTTCAGAGTAAAACGCACTCAGAATTTTTATAAGATATTTGATGAAGCAACCAGTATGTTGATTATAAAATGTGACACAAAAAGTGCAAGATATAAACTAGAAGAACTGTGTGTGCAGGGCAGGTGATAGGAACTAGAGATCCATCAAAAATGTACTTGCTTGAAAGGTTTCTTAGTGAAATCAACTTCTCTCTAAGATAATAAATAATAAAAGTAAAATTTTAATGACTGAAAATTATAATCAAGGTATTATTAATTGTACAAAATATCTGTCTAAGTCTCAGAATAAACACAATGCTACATTAAACCAGTATTATCTTTATTCCTTTCTGATAGAATCAGGAAAAATATTTAGACTTTATGATACAATAAAACTATAGAAACATGGCTTTCCCATACAGGTTACTTAAATAATTTTCATTAATAAAATATTTAAAAAGTTTTTCCCTGGAAGATTTTCTTTTGTTATTGGCCTAAAGGTGACTGTGGTGGTTTGTATATACTCAGTCCAGGTTGTGACACTATTAGGAGATGTGGACTTATTGGAGTAAGTGTATCATTATGGGACTGTGCTTAAGACTCTCACTCTAGAAAGTTCAAAGTAAGTCTTCTTTTTTATTTTTTATTTATTTTTTGGAAAATTTCTGCATTTACATTTCAGTTGTTATCCCTTTCTTCAGATGAAGATGTAGAACTCTCAGCTCTGCCTGCACTATGCCTACCTAGATGCTGCCCTACTCGCACCTTATGATGATGGACTGAACCTCTCAACCTTTAAGCCACGCCCATTAAATATCTTTTATAAGACTTACCTTGATCATAGTGTCTGTTCACAGCAGTAAAAAACCCTAAGACAGTAACACCTAGCAAATTTTGCAAACAAGTATGTTGACTTTTAATCTATATGTGTCCTAAAATCTTGTCAATCTATACATTTTTATGCAAAGCCTAAAATCTAAGACAGTAATTATGCACTGTAATATATTTAGATTCATTTTGAGTCTGTTGAACAGAATAAATCATTACATTTTCCTATTATGTACAGAAAACTGCATTATGTAGAAAAAAATATGTATATAGATGACTGATTTCTCACTGAAACTAAATTATCCCAGGAGGCAAACTCATTATAAAGTGGGCTTCAATGTTATGCCACCGATTGTATCATGCTTTGTTAATCAGAGGCAATATAGTTCAATAAATAAGCTTCAACGTTTTTCTTATAGACACACTAAGTATTTTTCTCTACATAATGCGATAGGTACCTTGGAGTTTATTTTACAGAGATCTCATTCTAAGGACTCCTTACTTTGGCTATTTAACTTTTTACCTTGAGCATCATGTAGTCTTAAAACACCTGTCATCTTTAAAAACCTCTCCTGTGTCAGCAAAATACAGAAAATGACAGTTTGTACAATTTGAATTATAGATTTATCAAAAAATTAGATGTTTGATCTACATAGAAGTTAATGTGTGCTAGTCCATTCCATTAGCAAAAAGAGTCGAAAAGGGAGGAAGGACAAGAAAAAGAAGGCTAAGCCTAGTTGAAGAACTGAGAAAGATTTCATCTCAGAATTTGCTCTCCTGATTCCCCTCACACTCAAACTTTTCATTACTATTATTTGCATTTTGTAAAAATTACATGCTCATTTTTCTCTACTATACAGTTATGCTCTGACAGGTAAAGAAAAAAAAACAATGTTTATTGAACCAGTCTAAATTTTATTATGGATGTGAATCACATTCAACTTGTTATGTTCTGAGTTCTCCTTAAATTGAAGTTCACGACATAAGTTCACCTAGAGCAGTGGTTCTCAGTCTTCTTAATACTGTGACACTTTGATATAGTTACTCATGCATTGATGGCACCCAACCACAAAATTATTCTTATTGCTACTCATGACTATAATTTTGCTACTATTTTGATTTGTAATGAGATAACTGTGCTTTCTGAAGGCCTGAGGTGACCCCTGTGATGTAGTCACAAACCCATAGTTTGAGAACCATTGAATTAGTATAAGCATACCAGTGCTCTGATACCTTGTTTCCCTGCTTCTCTTCTTTTATTTTGCCTCTGCCTATACCTTCATTCCTTATGTTTTCTGTCTTTTCATTCTTTTCTCTCTTCCTTCATTTTCTCCTGACTCCTTCCCTTCTCCCCCTTTCTCTTTATTTCCTCCTTTGTTCCTATTTTAATTCTAGATATTTTTGCAATCCTCAAGTTATTTCCAGCCTTCAAGGTAGAAATTATAAGTTAGTGATAAGTGAAATTTCTTTTTAAATAGCAGCTCCACTGTCTTCCCCATGCCTAAATCAGCAACAGAGTGCTATAGCCAATAAGAAAATGGTAAATAACGTGAGATAACTGAGATCAAGGTTCAAATGCGTCTATGAAGAGATAGATAAGTAAGTAGATGAGTGTACTAATTATTTTGTGTATTAATTTTATTTGACTGAAACATTTCACATTGTGTGTATCATATCATACCCAATAAAACTACACAACTATAAGTTTCAATCAAAAATACAATAAACAGAATAGTTGACTTATCTAAAATCACAACATATGGAAACTAGGGCAAGACTACTGGCTCAAATACAAAGACATTCTGAAATACCTAGTTGGTTATTTCTCCCAAACTCAATAATTTAATAAATTAATTATTAATTATTAATAAAACAAGTTTACATGAGGAAGGACATAATGTAGGCAATATCAACCCAAATCATAAAAGAAGATATAAAACCAAGTTTTTTTCAAACCTCAATAAAAAATATATTTTTAAAAAAACATTTTATTATAGTTAAGTGAACAAAAAATGTCATTAGCTGTGAAAGTAGAAAACCCAAATTAAAGATCCACAGCTTTAGAAGAATAGTCAATAGACCTGCACAGGAAGTCACTGAGACATGAAGAGTTTGGCAAGTTTACTTTAAAGCTTTTTTAAAGTAGCTATGTGGTATTTCTACTTGTGAGTTAGTTAGAAAGAAAATGATTGCATCTAAAAACAAAACAAACAACAACAGAAACTCTAACAGGAATGTAAGTAGCAATACATATGTCTTCTGAACTGAAAACTATGTCTGTGGCCCTGCAAGCAGAAGGCCAAAATTCATGAGCATCGTTCTTACTCAGGAATCTTACTGATAGTCAGAACCACACATGGGGAAGTTTCAGTAAACTCCTTCAATAATTGTCAGGATTACAAAGACCAAGATGTAAGCAGCCACAACATTGATATAGCCATCATTCTACACAGGGAATCTCCTATCCTCCATTGCTGCTCTGACACAGGTCTTGTGCAGCATTTGCTTCAGTAATGTATACATAATTTCTATAGAAAATCTACTCTGCTGTTGGGCTTCCTAATTATATGCAAAATGTTCTTGTATCGTACTTAAATTGACTTCCAATTCCCCAGGCAAGTGTGCTATGATGGGCACTGGCACCCTTAAATAAGAGATAAATTTTTATATATATATATATATATGTGTGTGTGTGTGTGTGTATATAAATTATTATACATATATATATATATATATATGTACATATATATAAACTAAAAAGCGCTCTAATATATGGATATGATTTTACATGAGCAGGTTTTGTCAGCAGGAAAGCAATAAAAATGGTATCAAGCCTACCCCAAAAGAAGGGAATGAACCAATAGGCATCTGATAATTGCAGATATATTTTACAGGAGTGGTGACATGTTTTGAAGGTTATTAAGTTGGAAACACTTATTCATCCAAAACCGTAATTGTTTCTCCTTGAAAAACAAATCGATGAGAAAGTTATATATAAATGTTACCTCACCATATAAGTTGGTGAAAACTATTGCTCTTGTGACATGGCATTAGTTACAAAATTTAGATTTAAGTTACAATTTTAAAACTTAAAACGCTAAACAAAACGTTTTCAGTTGAGGAACACCGAATGGCCGAGAAACATCTGAGGAAGTGCTCAACATCCTCAGCCATCAGGGAAATGCAAATCAAAACAACCCTGAGATTCCACCTCACACCAGTCAGATTGGCCAAGATCCAAAACTCAGATGACAGCAGATGCTGGCGAGGCTGCGGAGAAAGAGGAACACTTCTCCACTTTTGGTGGGGTTGCAAGCTAATACAACCACTCTGGAAATCTGTCTGGAGATACCTCAGAAAATTAGATATAGTACTACCTGAAGACCCAGCTATTCCACTTCTGGGCATATACCCCAGAGACACTTTAATACACAACAAAGATATATGCACCACAATGTTCATAGCAGCTCTATTTATAATAGCCAGAAGCTGGAAGGAACCCAGATGTCCTTAAGAAGATGAATGGATACAAAAATTGTGGTACACATACACAATAGAATACTACTCAGCCACCAGAAACAATGACTTAACCAAATTCTTAAGAAAATGGCTGCATCTAGAGAAGATCATCCTGAGTGAGATAACCCAGTCACACAAAAACAGACATAATATGCAGTCACTGATAGTGGGATGCTAACCCCACAGGCTTGCATTCCCCCAGAAACAACTCACAGACTGTATGAAGTCCAAGAAATAAAGAAAACAAAAAAATATACATAAAAAAACTTAAAACATAGATAAATAAAAAATAATAAAAAGTTTCAACTAAGACACACAGTAATCTAGCCCCCTTGATTAGGTGATTTACTGCCTGAGATTTTGTGATATATGGTAAATTTCAGTAAAGATTAATAATAAAAGTGGTTGTGGAAATCATTATAAAGTATTTGGCTTTAAAGATATTTGAAATGTCATTAAGAAAGATTATGAAAATGGCCAGTTAGTTATTGCTCTGGAAGACAATTCTGTTATCAGTTAATTGAAAGTGAAGAATGAAATCAGGTTAATTGGCATGTATGTATCTAAGTTCATGCACTCTTGTCACATCTGAAAATTTGAACTATCATCTATAACCAGCAGATCTGTGTCTACTGTTACTAGTTTTATTAAGGTGGAGAACTATAAATAAAGAAACTATTTTGAAACATAAATAAATAATCATCTCTTTAACATACTGGCCTGGCAAAGAAATTGAGAGTTCGAATTAATACTTTATAAAATAAACACAAAATGTAGAAAACTGAATTTCAGGAGCATCCTTTAACTAATCATACAAAATGCATTTAAAGAGACTTTATTATTCTGACCTTTGTTTTTATTTCTGCCATATTTACAAGTCTGCTGCTTAGAAGACAAATGTTCAGTTTCCTATTTTCATATGATGTGCTCATACATAATCAAGATAGCATTTCTGTTTCTACAGTGCAAGTAGAAGAAAAATTGAGCTATAAAAGATTAAACTGTGGTTTTGATCTGAGCTTTTTTATTTTTAATACTTATAACATCCAAATACCATTTACTGCATCTTAAAAGGAGGTGATTGTATCAATGATGACCAGAAACTGCAACTACTGCAGGTGAGCCTTTAGCAAAACACATGACTATAAAGTTGAAACAAAAACTTGAACATTCAACTCAAAATGAAATGAAATATAAATCAGTTTATTTGAATCCATTGTGTTAGAAATTTTGAGAAGAAAATTACTCTGCAACAATTAGATGACATGTTTATCAATATACAAAAAATATTATTTTCTTATTATAGTTCCATATAAAGTATTTTATTACAAACCTGATTCTGGTTTAGAGGGTCCTCCTAAAAGTCTGTGTGTTAAAATTCTGTGTTACCAGCCTGTGATGCCCTGGAAAGTGGAAAAATTGATGTCAGCTAGGATGTAGTTTGGAACAGACTACAGGACTCTAGCCATTTCTCTGCCTTTTATACTTCTGGCTGTGTTGAAATGAACAACTTTTTCTACTGTATGCTTCCATTAGGATATTTGCCAGGAGTTCTGGCTCATACCTCTACTTCCATCACTTGAAGGGTAGACATGGTAGATTTCTGTTAGTTCCAGGATAATTATGGAGCAAGACCCTTTCTCAAATCAATAACAATTCCACATTTCTAGAAATACATTAAGATTTACTATATTACTAATATTTAAACTTAAAAACAAAAGGTATACAAGGGAATTGAATAATAGTTTTGTATCAAAACAATATGATAGCTTTTTGTAGTCATAAAATTGCCCCAAAAGAGCTGTAAAACAATACATTGAGTGGTTCCATCTCATACTCCTTTTCAAGTTACATATCTTCTTGTAACTTGGACATCTTTGTCTGAAAAATGGGTGCTATTGCACTAATCTTACAGCAACTTTAAGGATTAAAAGATATTTTTACTAGTACCTATATAAACTCTAAATTGTATTCCTATTTCTTGCTAAATATTATTAGTTGTTAGGATGATTGCAAAGATATAAAAAGGTCTTGATTTTCTGTATCACTCCTGAATTGAAGGAACAAGGAGAATTTGAATTTAAATGAGCACACTCAATAAATATTAAATGAAAATTCTTTATACTTGCCAATAAAGACAGGATCATAGTAAAAGGTTATGAAAATTATCTAAGAAGAGATATGGAAACACACTAGTGTTCCTAACAAAAGGCAGGTACATGTAATTTGAGTAACAAACATGATATTTTATTATGATGAAGGTCATCACACAAAGTTCACACTCAAGTTTCCTATATTCCTAATCCTACCTCCCCCAAGCAGCTCCTTATGTGACTTCTCATAGCTGCAGGCTTTGTCAAGTTTCTCAAGGTAATCTCAAGGTCAAGAGTAAGAATCCTAACTTACTCTTGGGAGTAGGGACATTCTCTAGCTTCAGAGAAGATACAAGGTGGCAACTCTGCAAAGTCTACTGCACTCCTGAAGATTTACAGAGCAATGCACTGCTCTTGGTCTCCACTTACATACTGTCAAGTAGGCATTGTAGAGTTCTTGTAATGTGTGTGGTTATCATGAATAATTGATATCACTGGGTTCTGGTTGTCAGGTGCAGCCTTGGGTGTAAGGTCATTCCTAACTAAGCTATTTTTATTTGTTTAAGAGGCATTTTTTTCCATGCTCCTTACAGGCAGGGAGATGGCTCACATGGTAAAATATTTGCTATGGAAGAATGAGAACTTGACTTCAGATCCCTAACTCTTTCACAAGAAGCCAGGCACAGTGTCATGCTCCTCCAATCTAAGAGCAGGTAGGATAGAAAGAAGAGGCTTTCTGAGGTTTTCTGACAAGGCAGCAACAACCAAATCAGTGACCATCAGCTAAGTCAAAAGGTGTAAGATTCAGTAAGACATGTTCTCAAAAAAATAACGTGTAGAGCATTTGAGGAACATATATGATGTTGGCCTCTGGCCTTCAAGCTTACTTATAGACACAAATAAAGACACATGCAAATATGGACAACATATTAATATTGGAAGAAAATGAAACCAGACTAAATTTAGTAATGAGTCTCTAGGTGTTTTTGTAGACGTTAATGTATCCATAAATACTTGGGAACTCACCAAGATCATGCTCAACTGAACCTGCAAATGAAGCAAATTAATGAGTTCACAAAGATGCACATACCTTGGATACGCTCTCTGTGTTTCATTTGAGAGTACATATAAACATCATAATTAAAATCACCCAGTGGATCTAGGCTACGAAGAATTTATCTATCAGCAGTGTTGTATGGTTTAAAACTATTCCAAGTATCTTTTTCTTATAGCAAGTAGATGATTTTTAGGGAAGATAGCAATATTTTAATATACAAAATAATTAATTTTGTGTTGCTTATTAGTTTGGACTTTGTTGTATTTTATAATTGCTTTAATTTTGTTTCAAGATGTATGTGTGAGTGTGTGTGTGTGTTCATGTGCACATGCATGCATTCATACTAAACACTTTAAGGCAAAAAAAAAACTTAAAGAGGTCAGAGGCTTAATTCACCCTTCAAATTATAGCCCAACAGTTACTCAGGATTTCAAAGCAGAGACCTAGAGGCAGGAACTAAGGCAGTGCCATGAAGAATGCTGTTTTCTGCCTTTCTTCGCATGGTTCAGCCTATTTTCTTATGCAACCTAAGAATAACTGCATAAGAGAGATACTGCTCAACAGTGTACTAGGTTCATACATGCCTATCATTAATCAAGAAAATGTCTCTAGGGTTGCCTACAAGGCAAGAAATGGAGGCATTTTCTCAATTGAGATTCCCTCTCTCCAAATGAATCAGTTTGCATTGAGTGTTCAAAAAAAAAAAAAAAAAAAAAAAAACAAAAAAACAAATTAGCCAGTGTGTATTACTTAGGATTCTGTAGCCTGTAGAGTCACAGCTATTTTGAATAGTCTCTATATAGTATGGTAATTTGTTATGATGACTTATAGTCTGTCATTCAACTCCTCAACAATGGTCAGCTGTGAATGGGAATTCCAAGGTTCTAATATTTGTTCAGTCCAACAAGGCAAGTAGATTACAACAGATGTGCTGACAAGTAAACGTGAGCAGGCAAAGAAGAGTGACTCTTTCTTCTCCAAGTGTCCTTATGCAGGTCTCCATCAGAAGGTGTGACCCAGATTAAAGGTGTGTACCTCCATGCCTGGATGCATTGCAGTAAATTCCCCTTCATCTAAAGTTGTAATGCCTCAAAAGTGTTTTATTCTTACCTTTTGTTGATATTAAAACAATACAACAGTTATTGTGCACCAAAGCTTGGCATAGACAAATCGTTATTTCTATTTTTTTTCACCAAACAATGCAAGTTTCCCTTTCTGTCTTTTCTGGAACAAACTCCAGTTTTCTGCTCTAGTGTTTTCTGTCTGCTACAAAAATCAGATGGGAATTTTCCATTCTTATTTCAATGCATCAACTTGCTGATAACTTGCAATGGGTTTTTATCTTAAAACTCTGAAGCAGTGTCCATAACATTTATCTGCATAAAACAGAATCTCCATCAATTTCTTCCTGAGTTCTCATTATATATATCAAGATCCAAAAACCAATTCTAAAAGTAGAATTTACATTGCTGATTTAAATTTTCATTTTTCCATGAACGTGATTGAGCACTTACAATGCACAGTGTACTTTGAACAGATTTCATCTTATTGTACTTTTCAGATAGATAGTCACATTTTCTCTTCAGTCGTTAAATTATGCTCACTTGTGACTCAAATGGCAGGTCATGAAGAATTAATAGAATACAATGGGATGAAAGTATAATGAGTAAAAAGAGAAAAGTAATCCTTGACATTCTCTATTTTGGAATTCATGAGAAGTCTGTCATCATGTTTAGTCTTTTATTGCTTCTACAATAATTCTTAGATTTTCTCTGGACTTAGCTGACTATCAAGAATGAAATATTGACATCATGCTAGGGATACTTCATCAGGTCTTTCATTGGGATGTCTGTGCCCAATGCTTTCTTGTCTGCTCTGGCCTTCTACCATGATAAATTTTGTACAACGCTGATACTGCCATACCACCCTTATATGTGCAGATGGACTACCCATAAGCTAGCACTGGAAACATATAACCTTGTAATATTCAAATGTGAAGTTATACTTTCTCATTCTTCCATGCTATCTAACTTTATGACCAACAGCAACATACCTCTTTCCCAGTTGAACTAGCCAGAATTCTCCCCAGGGACAGGACATGAATGTGTACTACATTAAATTATAAGAAATGGACACATCATTACAGAAGTAGATAAAGTACTTATATCATGTGGATTTTAAAGACCTAAGGAAATTCATAGGGTAAATCAATCCAAAGTCAGACTTGAGAACCAGGAGAGGTGAAGATAGAACTCCCAGGACAAGTCAAAACCTAGGATAGGGGTGGGGAGCAACCGAAGGTACTGTGGCACTTGATTTAGAAGATCAGGACCCAGATGTGTGTCTGGACTATATGATATATAACCCAGTCTTTAAGTAGGTAGGTGGGTGGGTAGGAAGAACATCAAATATATTAGGATTGTGTTTAGACACATTTAATTAAGTATGTCATTGATTTTTGTAAATGACATATGTATCATTTCATAAATCAGAGTTCCATGTGCATATGATTTAAATTATTTGTTTTTATTAAGTGAATATAACAATGTGAACCTATATGAGTTCATTTTCCATTTGTACCATGGATGCTTGGCATAAAAAAGCTAAAAAAATAATAAAATATGTCACCCTTTGGCAGAACATATTTAATAGAAATAAGTGTCATAAAGTCTTACTATAAAGAACAAAATTAACAGTAGTAGAAAAAAAACTTTGCTAACTCCAAGAACAAAGTCAAGTGTTTGTTCCTGGTGTGTGTGTAATCACTAAAATTAGCATAGGCGTGTACTCAATTAAGATAAGTAGAAGTAGAAGATAAATCGAATGCCTTGCAGTCCCCTCCAGTGTTGAATCTGTGGGTATTCCAATAAAGACTATTTCACAGGCTTCTTTGCAGATAACCATGTCCAGGGAATGATTTCAAGTTGTCAAGATATTATTGAATACAGTCTTCGGTATTTCCAGTTTGTTTCTTTGTTTCTGTAAAAACATGTGTCCTGTGCTCTCACTTTACATTGCCTAACTTAAACTTGTAATGAGAAGAGAAATCTTGTAGGCCATGTAAAGATGACAGAGCTACCCAGCATACATGTATGGAGTGCTGCTCTATGGATAGGAAATTTCACCATATTTTAGGCTAGTGTTCTCAGAGTACATTGCTGTTCTCTAACCACCGAACCACTAATACCTCAGCAACACTAAAACAATATTTTAATTTTGGATATTTGGTAGCAACATGCCTACCATTGAGCAAAAGGCACTTTAGCTCTTGGCATCAGATGTTGTGTGAGAAAGCACATGCATACCATGTTCCCTGAGACAACAGGGGATGAGCAATTGGTTCAGTTTCTTTACTTATATATGATCATGATTTATTTGCTTAAAAATAAGTACCTGGTGTTCTATAGCAAATTGAATTACATAGTGTAGATTAATTAAAATTTTAAGTAAACTGTTACACAAACTCTGGCTGTAAGGATTATTTTTGATAATAGTTATCAAGATGGCCTTTCTGAATAATCCAAAGAAAGGTTTGCTTCCAAAAGGAAAGTTGAAGTATATGTATTGTTCTCCTGTAATGCATGGTGATTTGCTTTATATAGCAAAACTGTATATGAACTATTAAATAGAAGGCCATCTAGCAGGAAGACAAAAAAAAAAAAATGGGTCCTAAGCTGTGCATTTTGTTTATTTTTTTTTTTTTACCAAGTTCAGTGTAACAATTTTTATGCCAAGAGCACTCATGTTTACTCTACTGTGTACTTCCCCACCTCAGTTAATGAGGTCATCTAAGGCTCTTTGACCCACTGGAATTGCAGCAAACTAATCTAGGGTATATTTTGCCTTACATTTATCTATATGGAATATGCAATTGGGTAAATACAGAAATACTCTGCATAGCTTCATGTATTCTCACGCTAGCAAGGTCTAACACATGTGTTGGAGAAAAGATAATGGTATGTGAGAAGAAAATTTGTATACTAGGGACTATGACATCTTGGATAGAAGATTTTGCCAAAAACAAAGTATAAACATATACAGGTAGATAAATGTAGCAGGCCGATAGTATGGACATCACTAGATGTGGAATAATTAAAAGTAGAAATACATGTAATTATTTTCAATTACTTAAGCTAAAATTAAAACAATATAATATATATCTAATGATTTAGATATTCCTATGGCAAAACAAAAACAATAGTTCATAGAGAAAATACCATGTACTAAATTTTATGTTCTATGTGCATTCAATGTTGTGTATGTGTGTGTGTGTGTGTGTGTGTGTGTGTGTCTATGTTTGTGTAACATAATTCTAAGTAAGCATTTTAACTTAATCAAATATCTTATTCTGGATCATTCAGAGCTTACTCTGTGACTAACAATGGGCTACTATTCAATATTATTGATTTTGAACTTTGAAATTTGCCCCACTAATAGACCATTGTAATCTCTACCTTCCTTAGCCTTCATTAACAACTATCTTGAACTTTGAGAGGTCCTGTCCTTTCAACCAACCTTATACTTCTGACTCTTAACCTTCTCTAACCACATTGCTCTTAACTTAGATCATGAGAGCCTTATTGAGCTTTAAGTGTTTTCTCCTTAATAATCTCAAGGCTTTCCTCATTTGACTTTTACCCTCTGTATTTTAATGAACCTCTACTCTCAACAGTCTTTATCTCCTATGTCCACTGCTTAGAGACCATTCACACTGCTGAATAAAGTTATCAAATTGTGCTAATTCTACTACAGATCACAACTCCTTGTGTTGCTCCTAGTCTTTGTCTTCTGACTCAATGCTGCAGCAAATCCCCAGGCATTTCATCTCTCTCTCTCTCTCTCTCTCTCTCTCTCTCTCTCTCTCTCTCTCTCTCTCTCTCTCTCTCTCTCTCTCTCTCTCTCCCTCTCTGTGTGTGTGTGTGTATGTATGTAAAATCTTTCCTAATATATAATCCTCTTTTTGAGGTTAAAAATGATTTTCATCTAGTAAGCATACCAATGACACACTAACTGCTCTGTAGAGATTTTCCAGATCACATATCTCCAGTAACCTATTTTTTTTACTATTATCAGTGAACACTATTTAAATATTGATGTCAATTATTTCTTTCTTGAAGACTTTTTCCATTAAATAAAAAATTTCTGTGTTTATTCTCTCTAATTTCATTTTTTCTATTGGTTAATGTGCTTATGTGATTGCTTCCTTTCAAAAAATTCACATCTGTTTAATACCTAGCTCCATTAGGTAGATGGAGAGCTAGCTCAGAGAACACAGAAAATATTAGAAGATGACCCAGAGAAAACAAGGAGTATTGAAATATGAATAGGATTGCTTTATGAGAAACTCTTACTGATGAAGTTTGACCCAGAAGGTGCATATGTTGATCATGGTGTCTCTCAACATACAGTTACCATGAACATGAAGACTTTTATAATCACATGACAACAGAATTTCCATCATGTGTTGTGCTGTGCTGTGTTTGACCAGTATGCTTAGATACAACAGCTTTGGCTTATATATCTTTAAGATGACATGTATTGTTAGACCCAGGGTTCCTTAAGAGAGCATATAAGATTCTCTCAGGAGGCTGAAGTAGGAAGTTAGTGAGTTCAATGCTAATAAAGAAATCCAAGTAACAGCAGCACAAACAGCAAGTCTCTAATACATCATGTTGATGTTCAGTGCTGGCCTGCCTACACCATCTCTTGGCTCAGCTTGAACCTTTCAAACAAAATAAAGAAGGGTCCTCAGGAACCAAGTGGTTGATGTCCATTGATCAAAAAATCTCTCTTTATTACTTGGATATTAATTTTAGATTTGTTTGTAGTAATCTTCCTGATCACCTATTTTTTTCTGGTCTGGACAGTTCTATTATAATCCTTTTGCTTGTAGGCTTTTTGGTTCTCCATCGTCAGCATCTCCCTTGTAGCACATACAGTATAGACAGAATGTTCTCTTCATATGTACGTGCATTTTTGTCAGATGAATTAATGAATGAATTATAAATTATCTCAAGTTTTTTTCATTATTTTTACTGACTTCTTATATTTCAATTTATGATTCTGTGTCATGTGTTTGCTAGTTGCTATTAGTAATAATTATAAACTCCCTTTCTTTCCAGTATATTTTTCAAATTAGGTATAATTTATAATTTACTTCCTTTAGTAAGCCTTCTGAAAAAGATTTGCAATCACCAGAGTTTATAAATATGTTTCCTTCAGTCACTTTGTTGAAGTGTCCTGAGGCATCTGCACTATATGATTCCAAATATGTAGTTTCTTCTGGGTGAGTTCTCATGAAAAATTCAAAACGCCTCATTTGTGTTTTCCTCTCTGTAAAGTAACTATTTTTTTTACATATTTCCTTTATTCATGAAGAACTCTGTAGTCTTATGGTTAATTTAAAGAGAAATAATAAATATGGGAAGAGAAGTGTGGATAAGATTATCATTTTCTTCCTTGGGAAATAAACAAGTGTGAATAATTAAAGATGAATCTCTACTAGAAACTGTACCAGGGACTTACCTAATTCAACTCTGGATAAAGGGAATCCATATTCTACCATGTTACATCCCCCAAGATGAAAATAAATAGCCTTAAGCTAAATACTAGTAGAAATCCTTACTTAAAAACCCTTTTCTGTATGTTAAGCCCTGCTGTGGGTCTTGACCTTTCTTTTTTTTTCTTTTTGTTTATTTACAGGAATTCTGTTCATAAAGAGAATGGAAATCAAGGTGTATTATTTTTGGTTACACTGTCCTGTATTCCATGGATGTGACCTTCAGTGACACCATACTTTTAATAGAACCATTTCTTTTTCTTAACTGTCAAGGATTGACTTAAATGTATTTCTGAGCTAATAGATTAAATTATTCTTTAAGGCCAAAGGGCATCTGAATGAGGTTATACTTGATGTAAGTAAGAAATAAAGTATTAAAAGGTAAGAAATGTTTTTTGTATATAACATATGAAGAACCATTTTATTTCCAAGAATGAAATCACGTTTTCTTGAAGACACTTACCTCTAACTCATGACTCCCTGTATTCCTATAAATATAATGTATAATATGAACTCTTCTAATAATTAATTACATTTAATGAAATATTCCTTAAATATGCTACATCAATACTTACAATTTTCATGAGAATCAGAAAAAAGTATTAAGATTACTTAAGAACCTTAAAGATAGTTCTCAAGGTAAGGGTCTAAGCTTTGTGGATTTGAAACATTATGCAATAACATTGTCAATAAAGTCTGTTTATATTGATGAGGAAAGCAAACACATAGAAATCTATGCAGTGCTGAAAAACAATTATATTGCTATATTGTACTATGTCCCAAAACTTTGCCTGGAACACAGTAGGTTTCTCTAGAAATTCAATGAATTAATTAATTAAGCTATGGTGGCCTTTTCATGACTAAATGTCAAATGTAGAAACTAAAATGCACCACATAAACCTACATTGTGTTCTGAGCTGATTTGGAATTGTGAACACCATAGAGTTCATCTTCCATCAGAAGAGTCCACTCAGTGCTCTGACTGTTGTGTAGGTATTTAGGATATCTATTGTTACACTATGATAAGAGGAGGTTTAACTTAAAGAACAAAAAACACCATGTAAGATGTTTTTAGATTTTCCCTTTCTTTAATAAGTGGTTATACTGAAGCCAAGTGTTCTGAGCTAGCACTGACACAGCAGACACTGCTTTTCTTTGTTCATATCTTTAATTTTCACGAACTACTCTGAAAAAATACACAAGTGTAATGCTGTCACACCAGTGTTTCTCATAAAGACTTTTTGAATGAGAACAAGTCGTGAATTTCTTTTTCTTTTAAGGATATATTTTACTTTAAATCACGCACGTGTGCATAGATATGAGCATATATTGGGTATGCCCACAGAGTCCACAGGCGTGATAACCATGTAACAAGCATCTGTGAACAACTGAATATAGAGGTTGGGTACTGGAGTTGGAATTGGAAGTCCAGGATGTTCTCTGAACTGCTGTGTATACACATGCAATTTGTCTATCAGCCGTTTATCATCTATCCTTGCATATGTCACTATATCTTTGATTGGAATTCTTAGCATGCATTCAGTTGAGTGATCTAATCTCAGACACCAGAGAAAGTATCTTATTCTGGCTATGTTTTCTTCAAGGAATATCCATTTGATAATACTTAGGGAAAACAAAAGAAAAAAGAAAACCAATCCGCTGTATGTCTAGTAATAAAGGGAAAAAATCTATCAATAATAAATAAGAAAATGGTGATATTTTTCAACAAAAATATTTTAGTAAATGCTCCTTTCTCTATTTACATCCCAAAATACCATATTTTAAATAGAAGATACAATGTGACAGTTTTATAAAAAACATTGATTATTGGCATTCTAAATTGTTTTCAGAAGAACTTGGCATAGCTTAGGAGAAAAACATGTTTCTTGTCACATGAGAACTTGATGACTTATCATAAGTGAATTAAATATATCTTTAAATTCCACATATTTATTTAGAATTTTGAGGTTTTATGTACTATAAAAATATTTTGACTAATCAAAAAGAGGCACATGGTTTTTCTCCTATTCATTAAACAATAAACTCACATGTGTAACCAATTATAACAATAATTAAAGATCTGTGTTAAATAAATAAAATCTGGTGTAAATAATAAAATGGGTGAAAATTCATTCTAGATTCAAACTAGTTGAACTCAATACTAATTTTTTTATTTCTTTTTCTGATTAAATAAGGTCATCAGAAGGTAAGACAGAAATTAGTTCATTAACTTTTTTTCTCCAACTCTAATAAGGATTTCATATTCTAAGGGAAAACAGACATGAAATCTAAGTATTTTTCAATTATAATGTCTACAAGCTTTAATTTATGAACTTTATCTTAATGACTATGTAGTTTTTTCTGTCAGAGTTTAGATTTATCTGTAATGCAGTGAATGCTAATTATAAAGACTTATTGATCTTTGTGGGTTTTGTATTATTTTTATTGAATTTACTTATTTATTTATTTATTTATTTATTTATTTATTTATTTATTTATTTATTACAACTGTTATCCCCTTTCCTGCTTTCCCCTCTGCAAGGCCCCTATTTTATCTTTCCCTACCCCTGCTTCTATCAGGGTGAGCTGCTTCCTAACCAATACTCCCACCTCACCAGCCTAGCATTCCTCTATGCTGTCTGCTATACATGCAGCTGGACCCATGGGTCCCTCCATGTATATTCTTTTAGTTGGTGGTTTAGATCCCCAGGAACTCTGTGGAGTCTGGTTGGTGAATATTGTTATTCCTATGGGGTTGTAATTCTCTTAAGCTCCATATTTCACTTGCTCGGTTACAGTCATTCCAAGATATTTTATATTGTTTGTGACTATTGTCATGGGTGTTGTTTTCAACTTGAAGCAACCTCACTAATATCAGGGACTAGACAAGTCTGTCCCCATTCTCCCTATGTATTCAATACAGTACTTGAAGTTTTAGCCAGAACAATTAGACAACAAAAGGATGTCAACAGGATATAAATTGGAAAGGAAGAAACAAAATAACACTATTTGCAGATGATATAATACTGTACTTAAGTGTTCCCAAATGTTCCACCAGGGAACTCCTACAGCTGATAAACAACATCAGCAAAGTTGCTGGATATAAAATTAACTCAAGTAAACCAGTAGCGATCCACTACTCAAAGAATAAACAGGCTGAGAAAAAAATTAGTGAAATGACAGATATTAGTATTAGCAATCTTTTTAATCAGCAGAGGAGAACCCAAGAAAGCTTACATGAGGAACTGATATCTGACCATCAGCATCCATGTTAAAAATTTAGAAATCACAATAGTTTTATAGACTATAAATATGTATATATATAGATATGCATATATATATATATATATATACCTTTCTGTCTCATGTCCAAAGTGATTGGTTTCTTCAGGAACAAACATTTATCTTTAATTCTTGGAGGTGCTCAAGACCTATAACAGTAGCATATATTATTTTGGATAATCCACTTGGATTCTGCTGGCCAAAAATCTCAAAAAAGTGTCTGTCTCTTCTGTCTGTTATTGAGGTTTTTGTGAGATAGTCGGTGGCTCTTGCACAGAGCACTGTCACCCCAAATTGTGTAGCATTTTGCTACATTTCAAGAGTTAGCTATTAGAAATATAAGAATGTTTAAAATTTGTTAACCCAGAAATGTCCCCATGCAAAGGAAAGACAGGAACATAAAAACAGAAAAGTGACTGAAGGAAGGCCATCCAGAAATCACCCCACCTAGAGACTCATCCCATCAGCAGACAGCAAACCTCAATAATATTGCTGATGCTAAGAAGTGCTTGCTAACAGGAGGTTGATATGACTGTTCACTGAGAGGCTCTACCAACACCTGACGAATACAGATGCAGATACTAACAGCCAACCATTGGACTGATACAGGAGACCCCAATGGAAGAGCTAGAAGAAGGACTAAAGGAGTTGAAGGAAATTGCAACACCATATGAAAACCAATATAAACTAACTGGACTACCTAGAACTTCCAGAGACTAAACCACTAACCAAAGAGTTTCCACCAAACAAATAAGGGATCCATTGCTCCAGATACATATATAGCAAATGATGGCCTTATCTGACATCAATGAGAGGGAAGGCCTTTGGTCCTGTGAAGGCCAATTTCCCAAAGTAGGGTACTAAGGCAGGAGTTGATGAATGGGTAGAGGAACTTCCTTGTAGAGGCCAAGAGAAAGGGGGAGAGAGGAGGAACTGAATGGAGGGGTTGTGGAGGGGAAAGTTGGAGGGGGAATATGGTTTGAAATGTTACCAAACAAAATGGTTAATTGAAAAAAATATAATGTTTAAGAAAACAAAATTTCTGTTCATCATCAATTACTCTCAGACATTCTCACTTCTTTTTGCTTTCTTCTTGGCCTGACTTTTCAGAATATTTGCCATTTCCTTCATTCACTGATCAGCTGATGTAAAGTAACATTCCCCAGTTAGCTAGGTGAAAATTAACCCAGTAATTACATGTAGTGGCATCATATTTTTACAGAAAATTCCTGCGATAAAAATTGTACAGTTCCCAACAGAGGAAGTTTTAGTCCCCCATACTGTTCTTGTACAGGTCAACTGAGGACTGAGAGTGGCCTGTGAATGGGAGAAGTCAATGCATGCATGTCATTAAATGAAACTTCCATTACTGAGCAGTCCTTGACAGAATTAGTTCTGTCTCATAAATGAGATTACCAAAGCAGGGTGCTTGTCATGAATTAGAAACTCTTGGTGCAGGCAGTGTGGAGAAAGAAAAGAGAAAAGCAATGGCTAGAGAAACCTTTGCATACTCCTGAAAGCTGAAGTCCAACTGGCTCAGGATAACCTACCTCAAGTCCTGCAAGTGGACAGCTAATGCAGGAAGGGTCTTCTCAACTCCTTGTCCCACTTCTCTGAATCAAGTCCTGAAAACAAGAAGTCCGTCACTAACTATTTCCCTCTTGTTTTGCTGCAGTCTCTAATTTAACTGGGTCCTATCTTCTACCCAAAGCAGAATGTGCTACATGAAATCCAAACGATCTGAATGAATGACTTTTAGAACCATCCCTTTTCCAGTTCTTTAATTTAGTATGGTCATGTTTCTTTATCACTATCCATAAAGATATACATGGTTTCTTTTTCATTTGGTCCTATTTCAGATGGCTCCCATGTATTGCAAAATTCATGTTAAGCAAGTCATGTTTCTCCCTGGTTAATATATCTTTTGTTATGGCATCTCAACTATGAATCTTGTGACAACTGTGGAAACTATACTTCTTTTTCTCCTGGAAAACCAGAGCTTTACATTAGTTCTGATTTTAATTGTATCATTCCTACAGGAATAACTTTTATCTATTATTGCAAACAGGGAGGTCTGTGTTATAAGGTTAATTTAAAATTCAACAACAATAATTCAAATAGATAGGACAGTACAATATAAGAATAGGTATAAGTAATTAAATACAATGAGACGTATAACTTTAAGACTTTTATTTTAATCTGATTGGAGATTTGAAGTCAGTGGAAGCAGTTGAGAAAATAGGTAAAATTTTGACAGCCTGAATTTAGAAGAAAGAAAAAAATGCAAAGAAATGAAAAAGTAGAGTTAGTGCTTTAGGACAAATATGAGCTGTTTGGTATGCAGAAATGAATTTTGCCTTAACAGGATCATGATGTGAAAAATAAGGTAAAACCTAAAATGTTTGCATTTTGCTCTGTAGGCAACACTGATGAGTATGAAATGTTTATTCCAAATAGGGCATGCTCATTCACACACATTAGAAAAACCTGAGAGAAATAAGTAAACAAACCAGTACAAAGTCAATGTCATCTGGATAAAAGCACTTTAAGTGGGTTGACTACAAGCTGAGCAAAATAATGCACTGTTACCTATGTGAAGGTATTAGGCAAAGAAGCAAATAAGGATTTTCCCTAAAACATATACACTAGAAGAACAGAAGGGAAAGATGAAAGAGATTTGCAGATTATTTTAAATTTCCCATCACAACAACAAAACCCTTGACATACTCAACTGGCAAAGAGTAAAGAGAGCTTTGTGAGTCAGATTTGGAAGTGTGAGACTATATTTGCCTGTACTAGTTGATTTTGATCCATGGTAACAGTGCATTGTGGGGAATGTGTAGCAGAACAAAATTGTTGAGAATAAAGAGAAAAATATGACTGTCACCCCTAATTCTCTTCAGAGGCACAGTCTTAATAATCTGGGAATCCACAGGGGTCTTCTCTTCTACCACTTTCCAATAGTATTACCTTGGATACTGCCATAGTTCTTTCATTCTCTCAAAGAACTTAATGATGAACCCATGATGCTGAAAATACCACACAGTTGGGTTAGGGAACAATGAGAAATCACGATATTTACCTGTAACTTTTGTTGATATTGGGTGTAGATTGTCCTGAAGCTGTTAGTATTTTAATGTTAATTCCACTTCTCAAGGAAGGGCTGGCTAGTCATGTGACTCCAACTGAACCTTCCCATTTAAATTAGTAAAATAAAAGGAAAGCCAGTGACTGGGAGGGGCGAGGGAAGTAGGAGAGAGAGGCAGTCAGATGATGGAAGGTGAAGATCATGGCAATATGTAGCTTCCCAAGGACCAGCTAGATCCAGGTGATATTTATTAGTGTTAAAAAACTATGAACATTAATGATTTCATAGGTCTAGCATCTTATGTGAAGGGCATTTTATACCTTTGTCTATTTAATGCAATCTAGTTGTGTAAAGGGTTTGTGGATTGAGAGTTGAACATATAAACCTGTATGAAAAGCTATTGGGCTGTAGAGTTGTGCTTGTGTGGGATTTTGGGTACAGAAATACCCTGGGACAGACAGAAAACAGGCAGTAAAAAACCGCCAAGGGAAGAGTTGCAGGGACAAGTTGGGCCACATTGGCATCTTGGACCGGGTGCCAGAGGAGCACACAACTCTGAACTAGAACTTAAACCAGGTCTGAGTGAGAACTCAGGGCCCATAAAAAGTTAAACCCTATCTATTTTTTAATATTTACTGCAACAATTGTGTAGTTTCCTTAGTGCTTGAAGATACCATATATACTACCAAAGGAAACAATCTTCATTTATCTAGCTGTGAGACCTGTAATCTACACTAATGAGCAGTCTTAATAAATAGGCCCATTTGTACAATAACGTTTCAAACAGTATGTGTGTAATTACTTTTTTATTTGACTTAAAGCCCTCTCTACAAGATCAGACTTATGTCTGACACTGATATCAGCACCAATAATGGGTGGCTAGAAAAGTCATAGACCCAAAAGATAATTTACTACATATTTAGTATTGCCAGGCTAAGAAACAAAGTATTTGTTTTCGCCTAATGACTTTGTTGCACCTATAGATTAATGCATTTCTCCATACTCATCAGAGAAGCCTTCCTTTTTGTTGTTTAAAACTGAAGATGTTGATTAATAGAGAGATGCACTGTGAGGAGAACACTAGACTGGAGATTTCAGCTCTAAATACAACATCTATAAGACATCCCTCCTTCAAAGGCCAAGGATCATCAAAGAAAAGAGACAAAAATATTAACAGTCAAACAAAAAAGGTAACTACAATGATATTATGTTTCAACAATGTTTGTATACCAGCTGAAGCTCCAAAAATCCAGAAGTAGTTCACTCCACAATATATGCACATCTCAGCTGATCATCAGTATATTCTAGGACCATGAAGAAGTAGAGGATAATGCTAGTGAATAAACGAGATTGCCAGTGACAGAAAGAGCAAGAAGACATAGGGAGGAAACATCCTTCTTTCAAGTTTTTTATATAGACTGCCATCAGAAGATGTGACCCAGATTAAAGGTATATACCCAATTCAAAGGATCTGAATTAAAAATGGGTGTTCCCACTTCAAATTATTTTAATTTAAATAAAAAAAAATCTCTCACAGGTGTTCTGATCCATTTGCATTTTAGTTAATTCCAGATAGAGTCATGCTGAAAACCAAGAACAGCCATCACAATTAGGTAAGTTAGAACTATTTTTTTAAATTTATTTCTAATGGATATTTTTCATACTTACATTTCAAATGTTATCCTCTTTCCTGGTTTCCCTCTGGAATACCCCTATCCCATTCCTCTTCTCCATGCTTATATAAGAGTGTTCTCCTATCCATCCACACCTCCACTCTCACCAACCTACCCACCCTGTCATTCCCCTACACTGGGGTATTGAGCCTTCACAGGGCAGAGAGTGTCTCCACTTATTCATGACCAATAAGGCTATCCTCTGACTGCTGTGAAGTAGAATCTCAAGGTTGTTTTGATTTGCATTTCCCTGATGACTAAAGATGTTAAATATTTCTTGAGGTGCTTGTCAGCCATTTGATATTTTTCAGAATTCATTGTTTAGCTCTGTTTCCCATTTTTAGTAGGGTAATTTAATTCTCTGGAGTCTAATTTTCTGAGTTGTCTGTATGTATTGGACATTAGCCCTCTATTGGATGTGAAATTGGTAAAGATCTTTTCGCTATCTGTTGGCTGCTATTTTGTCCTCTGGACATTGTTTGATGTTGTCTACCGGTTTACTGTATATTGCCTATATTTAGGTATGGGCCTCGAATTCCTGATCTTTCCAAGACTTTTAACATGAAGAGATGTTTAATTTTGTTAAATGCTTTCTTGAACCCATGACACATGGAAGCTAAACAATGCTTTCCTCTATGATAACTTAGTCAAGGAAGAAATGAATGAAATTAAAGACATTTTAGAATTTAATGAAACTGAAGGCACAACACACCAAAATTTACAGATTACAATGAAAGTAGCGCTAAGAGGAAAACTCATGGCTCTGGGTGCCTCCAAAAAGAAACTGGAGAATGCACACTTCAGTAGCTTGACAGCTCAAGAATGAAAAGAAACAGATACACCCAAGAGGAATAGAAAGCAGAAAATAATCAAACTTAGGGCTGAAAGTAACCAAGTAGAAAAAGAAGGAACTATAGAAATCATCAACAAAACTAGGAGCTGCTTCTTTAAAAAAAGATCAAGATAAACTTGTAGCCAGACTAATAAAAGGACATAGAGACAGTATCCAAATTAACAAAGTCAGAAATGAAAAAAAAGATATAACAACTAAAACAGAGGAAACTTAGGAAATTATAAGATCCTACTATAAAACATATACTTAAAAAACTGGAAAATATGGAGAAAATAAACAGATACCAGGAACCAAAGTTAAAATAGGATCAGATAAACCATCTTAATAGTGTCTAACACCTAACAAATTAGAAGTAGTCATTAAAAGTCTCCCAATCAAAAAAAGCCCAGGACCAGAAGGATTTAGTGCTATATTATATCAGACCTTCAAAGAAGACCTAATATCAATACTCTTCAAACTATTCCACAAAATAGAAACAAAAAGAACACTACCTAGTTTCGTCTATGAAACCACAATTATGCTCATTCCTAAACCACACAAAGATCCAACAAAGAAAGTGACTTCAGACCAATAACTGTTATGAAAACAATGCCAAAATATAAACTGAATCCAAGAAAACATCAAATCAATCATCCATCATTATCAAGTAGGCTTCATCCCACTGATGCAGGGATGGTTCAATATATATATGGAAATCCACCATAATAATCCACTATATAAACAAACTCAAAGGAAAAAAACCCCATATGATTATCTCATTAGATGATGAGAAAGCATTTAACAAAATTCAACACCCCTTCATGTTAAGAAATATTTTAAAGTTAATGAATTACAAAAAAATTTTTAAAAACACTGTTTACAAAGAATCTGTTGGCTTGTTATATTTGCAATATTGACCAATTATGATTATTTACTGAAGTGTAATTTTGAAATTTAGGAAGAAAATATGCAAAGGTATAACTCTACAACATCTATGTAAATTTGCAACTTTGTGCCAGTTGTTTATGAGACAAGTGAATTCATTTCTTCTCTCATTGAGGCACTAGGCAAGTATTAAGCACTATAACACTTTCTAAAATCTGTTCAGCTCATTGCTACACTTAATGATGAGTTCTTGAAATTTATATATGTAAGCAGTCCTCCTAATGCTCATTTTCTTGTAAATAAGCAAATTAGGGATGAGGCAATTTGATTCCCTAATTAGCAGCTATTTGATTCCGCACTTGCTGCCTGGGCTTTGTGTAGCAAAGGGACTGTAAGCCAGCAAAACAACCACCCTTATGCCAGCATCAGCTGTTTGGAACAAGCCACAGATGCCTTGAGACCACTATGCAAAGACTGCACCTGAGTCCCCCAGCTCGAGGAAATACAACCTCAGCCAGAGACTGTGGCAGCAGATTATGGCAGGCTCTTTGCTGGCATTAGCCTGTGTGAACTCGCAATGACCCTCATCGGCTGAAGAGCATTTAGGCTAGTGGAGGGACTGGTGCTACAAAACAAGGTTGTGATAGGTCCAAAAGCAACAGGTGTGTCTGGTTGGAAACATGTAACTATAATTGTGGGCTACATAAGCAGACTGTTCAGTGACTTGGTTTGGAGAGTCTCTCTTGTGTTGTCTCTGTTGCTGTTGTAACAGGAAGCACAGATAAAGGCATCTCTTTCTAGCTTATTTTAATAGTAGAAGCTATGATCGTCACATAAAGATGACAACAGAGAGTCACCATGGGTTTAATGGCACAGCAGAAGCATGGCTGTTAGAGCAGAAGAGGCTTCAGCAGCATCATTGTGTAATAGCTGAATAGGCAGAAGTTCCTCTTACCCTGCCTGATACACATCGCGGATACACGTGGCATACACTTCTATTCCAGGCATCCCTGACTGCCCATCATAGACTCCCATTGCTGAGTTTTGTCCTCTCCACCAGACAGCTGGTTCCTGAGTGGCCCTTTAAGTTCTGATAAGATTCTTTGTTCAAACTCAAGGTCCGAAGCACAGTCTGGCTCTTCTAGCCACACAAGTCATCCCACAATAGCCACTGAGCCATAAAATGGCAGACAACTACCTTTTTGCTAGCTGAAGAAGCAGCTAGGCAATGGAGACTAAACTGGAAAGGAAACAGAGATGCAGACGGAGAGAAGAGAAAGCAAAGAGTTGAGTAAAGAAAGATAAAATACTCAGGCAATTTGAGAAAGAAGCCTGAAGGCTTTAGTTGTCAAAAAGAACTCCAGGGAGCTGACAGATTGTCACTAGCAACAGTGTCAGGTCCAGGCTGAGAGCTGCAGTGCTGTCCCCTACTCCTGACAATGGTACTGAGAGCCAAGGCCTGCAGTGCTGTGGTAATATTAGAATCCTCCTTTGTCAGTACAAACCTAAGAAGAGCAGTTTTCCAGAAGTTTCCTATGAAAATAAATATTTTTTATTTAATGAGTCGAAGATTATATTCTTGGGTATTTATGTAAGAAGATAAAAACTTATGTTTAAGTATCTAAGAATGTCTACATGGACGCAAGGAATAGCTCTATTTATGATTGGCAAGACTTACTAGCAAGCAAGTTGCTTTATGCTAAAAGAACATATAATTTAAACTGAGGATAGACTATTCATATTTCACATCTAAAAATGAATGGACTATCTGTCTTTGAAAGTATACATAGGAAACAAATGAATATCATGAAGTAGAAAGCTCTTGTGGTATCATAGTAAATGATAAAAAAACTCTTTAAAAGGAAATCAGCTATGACCAGGATAGGAAAAGATAGATCTCACTGGCTAGGATCAGGACAATAAACATACTGTGGTACTGCAGGAACAGTCATGTCTCTGCTCACATGTTGAAGCCCTGAAGATGTTCAGAATCTTAAACTTGAGATGGGTAACAGTGTCATGTACTGTAAGCTCATATGTTTCACATATAAAGCAGTCTTGATAATGAGGGACCCCATGCATGTATGGAGGCAAAGGATATATAAAGTCGGTTCACCAGAGCTTCAATCTAAAACTAAAAACTCAAATTTGTTTTCAAAGATACATGGAAGGGAATGGTGAATTTCTAAGTCATTGTTCTCTAACTCCTTACTAATATGGGGTTTTAGACCATTTCCTAGTCACCATCAACAGATTTGTCCTTGCAAACTTAACTAACCATATAAGAAGGAACATATTCTGGAATCTGACACTTGTTTGCAGCTGTGGTTTTTCTCACCACTGATATTTTATTTCCACAGAAATTGATTTGGTGGGACTTTTTATGAACTCAGTAAAATGTCACTAAAAATTTATAACCCAATGTATCATTGACAAGTTAATTTTAAGCCTGAAACTAGTTTTTTTCTAACATTTTCTTTGACATTTTGTAAAAAAAAAAAAAATTTTATCATTATTCAGAGAAAAATAAGAAACATTCTCAAGTATCTTGTTTGATTGAGTTGAACAAGTGACAACTTCAACTTGTTTCTAATTCCATCTTCTCAAGAACAAAATTTCATTGGCTTCCTTGCATGAATATTCAAATTCCTTACATTCATAAATGTTAAAAAAAAAAAAGCAATACCTTAGATTGCATGATAATTCTACTGAGTACTAAGCTGTTTTTCCAGGCTCTAAAGAATAGCTTATAATTAGCTGTCTTTAAATTGAACATTTGAGAAGTGCTGAGGGAGAAGATGATTTAGGTTTCACATAAACATATAAAATTAATTCTTCCAGTGCATGTTCTTGCCTTGTCAATAAACATATTAGGACAATACGCATTATCCAAATCTTTGACCTTCAGTCTAGAAAAGAAAGGCTAGAGACAGCAGAAACTCTAATATTTGTTTGGGTCCCATTTGTTCAAATGATAGACATAGAGCCTTAGAAACTAATTCTCAGTGAGAATAACCACAATGTGAACCGCTATCAGCTGATAGTTTCTCTTAAATCTAAGTTCAAGTATGCATTCTCCATATACACATGACTATATAAAATATGTGCATACATATCTTATATATGAATAGATATATTGATAATTCTTCAAGAACAAGCAAATGAGCATATTATGTGAGTTTACATTCATTGTCATTGGTCCAAGAAGCACATATAAGGACAGAAATTCAAACACAGACAAATCCAAAATTCTAGATAATGCCATGGAAAAAGATAAAGGTCACAGCAACTTAAAGAAATCAATTTACTTTAAAATAACTCAAATAACTTTAAAATAATTTAATATTGTATGAATATAATGAATTTCATATTTAGGATACATGTTGTATATTTCTTGGTATTTTTCATAACCTATTTTTTCTTTTGTTTTAAAACACATTTTTGTTGAATATGTTTAAAGGATATAACAAATATTTATAATGGGAAATGACTTATTTTAACTTATTGCTTCATTACTATTCATCTTGATTATAAGATGAATACATCTCCATTATTTATCCCTCTTTTTATACCTTCTTTTTCTTACCTGTTCATATTCCATAACTCCCAATAGTGGAACTCTTAGCTAGGATCACAATCATTTACTCCTGGGAGTTTCCATTGCACTAGGTTTCACTCTCACCCCTGAAATATTCCCCATCCCAAAAGTGTCTCTCAATAATCTCTCACCTGCCCCAACCTGATCCCTTTTGTTCTATTCCCTTATGATCCAACCCCCATGGTGTTTATTCTCTTTCCTATTCCAAGAGAAATCTATGCATCCCAAGCCATTCTCTTTTCTTAGCCTCTGTCTATCTGTTGATTGTAGCTTGATCATTTTTTTAAATTCACAGCTAATATCCATTTTTTGCTGCTAAGCTATACATTTATTTATTCCCTTACACCTTTATTAAAAAAGAGATATATGTACAGGTTTTTAAAAACATTTTGTCATAAAACTATATGAATATTTTTGTCAGTGCTTGATGTTTTATAAGGTTTGATAATATTCATTGAAATCTTACTAGTTACCATAAGTATAAAGTACATGTAAAACCAAATGTAACATGAAAATAGTCAAAGTATTTTTGGTGTGTATAGATTAAGCATAATGACTTTTAAAAACCAAAAGTTGCCATCAGGCTATCTTCTTACCTCTTGAGTTATTAACGATTTAAGGTCTATATGTACCCCACTCGGAGTGGGTGCTATACACTTGTTGTTGTTGTTTCTAAGAAGGACTGAGGCTTCCACTTTTTGGACTTTCTTTCTTTGATTTTCATATGATCTGTGAGTTGTTTCTTGGGTATTCAGAGCTTTCTGGGCCTAGTATTCAATTATCAGTTACTGCATATTATGTCTGTTCTTTTGTGATTGGGTTACCTCACTCAAGATGATATTCTCTAGATACATCCATTTTCCTAGGAATTTCATAAGTCATTGTTTCTAGTAGCTGAGTAGTATTCCATTGTGTAAATGTACCACAATTTCTGTATCCATTCAGCTACTTGAAGGACATCTGGGTTCTTTCCAGCTTCTGGCTATTATAAATAAGGCTGCTCTGAACATGGTGGAGCATGTGTCTTTATTGTATGTTGGAGCATCTTTGAGGTATATGCCCATAAGTGGAGTAGCTGGGTCTTCAGGTAGTACTGTGTCCAATTTTCTGAGGAACCGCCAGACTGATTTCCAGAGTGATTGTACCAGTTTACAACCCCACCAACAGTAAAGGAGTGTTCCTCTTTCTCTGCACCCTTGCCAGCATCTGCTGTCATCTGAGTTTTTGATCTTAGTCATTCTGACTGGTGTGAGGTGGAATCTCAGGGTTGTTTTGATTTGCATTTCCCTGATGACTAGGGATGTCAAGCATTTCCTTAGATGTTTCTCAGCCATTTGATATTCCTCAATTGAGAATTCTTTGTTTAGCTCTGTACCCAATTTTTTAATAGGAATGTTTGATTTTCTGGAGTGTGTGTGTGTGTGTGTGTGTGTGTGTGTGTGTGTGTGTGTGTGTGTGTTAGGTGACTTTATTTAGCATAATTTCCTGAAAAGGTATATGTTACTTTTTTATTTATCTATTGATGAAAACTTCAGTTGGTTCTATATCTTGGTTATTATGAATAATGCTACAATAAGTGTGGTAATGTGGTTATAATTTCCTCATAATTATTTTATGTGCAAATATGCAAGCACAATTACTAAATCATATGGTAGTTATAGTCGAGGTTTTAAGAAATTGCCACACTGCCATAATGATTGTATTAATTACTATTATGAACAGTATAAAGTTCACTTTTTTCTAGTGTAATTTTCATAAATAATTCATTTTTAAAAAGCTGCATTATTAGTGAAGCTTGTATCTGCTGTATCACAGAAAATATAGGAAAACAAACTACTTGTCATAATACTAAGAGAACCCCTTACCTTATGACTGTACTCATTTATTTAGTGGTATTAAAATATATATTTTAGTGCTGTTATAATTTCTGTTCATTGTGAAATATAATGCAATGTGCATCCTTTCTAGTATCTCAGTAAACAGTCATATATGAAAGTTAAGTCATTAAAGGGGTTGTCCTGTTAAGATTAAGTCTTGAGATTGACCTAATATATGTGCTACTCCCACTCCTTTTCATTATAGAGTCCTATCTCTAGCTATGACAGTTAGAAAATCACAGGAACTTAAAGAATACAAATAGGAAAAGAAGCCAAATGCTCCCTATCTGCAGATGATATGCTATACCTAAGAGATCCTTATGTTTCCACTAGAAAATTTCTAGAAATTTTTAACATGATCAATGAGGTGGAAGGGTACAAAAATCAAACTACAAATTCAATATCATTTCTATTTGCAACAACAAATGTGTGGGGAAAGACAACATGAGAACCCACCAATGCCTGAAGGCCTTGAAAAAATGTCTAGGGAATGCACTTAACCAAGGTTAAAAAAGACCTCTCAGAATTTGAAAATTTTAAATTCCAAAGGAGACTTGAGAAGGATAAAAAAAACAACAACAAAAAAGAAACAAACAAACTCTCATGCTCAAAGGCTCATAGGCTCAAAATAATTAAGAAGTAACTTCCATGTGATTCAGTAATTGCACTATAAATGTTTGCAAGTAAAATTGTGAAAATTACTATTCTACTCTACCAAAAATCAATCTAGAAAGTCAATGCAATCCCTATCAAAATCCTGATGCATGATATTCTTCAAAACTAAAAAAAAATCATATGGGATCACAAAAGAATTTTTAATAGACAGAAAAAGACTGAGCAATTAGGAGAGATATTGTATACTGCCAAGGTATGCATCCAAAGAAATCACTTCCACACCTAATTTTCAGGGAACATTGTACAAGAGGTAACAAAAAGATGTAGAAGCCAGAGGATCTAATATTACCATGAGACTATATTTTCTAGTGACATCAAAAGGTACACCTATAAATTCGCACCAGCATGACTATACAAATATGAACTGAACAGGGAGGACACCAATGAAATTTAAAACTGAATGGGCAAAACCTCAACTCTGCAGAAAAAATTATAGGCAACTGAAAAGAGCTGAAATTACAGAGAAACACACTCATTGGTTGTCCTGGGCCAAACAGCCCTGAAAATATGCATACAAGTTGTGTGTGTGACTGTGTGTGTATATGTCTCTCTCTGTGTGTGTAATTATCTGTATGCGTACACATGTATATATGCACCCAATGTTAATCATTAAGAAAATGTGACACAAATTTGAAGGAGCATGTAGTGGGGTATATGGAAGAATTTGGAGAAAGAAACATGGCTCCAATATAATTGGGAAAAGCCACATATAAGTAGTCACATGACATGGCAACAGGCTAATCATTTTCTGGCAGCAATTACATAAAATAGAATTTCTCATTCTTCAGGCAGATCAAGGAAACACAATAGGAGAAAAAGAGTCTCAAAAGCAGGTAAAAGGGTTGAGATACACCCACTCCCTCTCTTTAAAGTTTCATAAAAAATCAAACAGCTATAACATATATACAGAAGACCTGTTGCAGACTCACGCAGCCCCTCTGCTTGCCAGCTCAGTAACTGGGAGTATATCCCCTGATTAGTTGACTCAGTTGCCATGTTCTCTTGGTGTTTTCTGTACCCTCTGACTTCTACAATGCTTCATCCCCCTCTTCAGCAGGGTTGCCTATCTCTAAGGAGTGAAACCTAATAGAGATCTTCACTGCAGAATCTCCCTCTGAATAATGTTTGACTGTGATCTCTGCACCAACACTCATGTGCTGGCTGAGAAAGCCTCTCTGAGGACAAATAAAAAAAGACATCTATAAATACATCAGACCAATCATGTATGCTTAGTTCTATTCTAGGTCTCTGGGAGAATCTGTCTTCAGTATCTGGCAATCTAGGCAGTTGAGGTCATTGGCTCCCTCTCATGGATTGTACCTGAAGTTAAACTAGACATCTTTGGCCATTCCTATAAGTTATATGTAACTGAATCTTGTAGGCAAAATAGATTGTAAGTTGAGCATTTAGTGACTGAGTTGGTGTCAAGGTTTCTTTTCCATAACCTGTAGTATAACTTTCTGTACCAAAAAGAATGGAACATAGGAATGAAGGCTCTATCCTGGCACCAGCACAACTTCTCTACATTCAATGAGCCATGTGAACACTGTTTTGAGAAATGCTTTTCACTCCATCTTCTATATTAGTTTTCAGAGAGCAACCCTCTACCCTAGCATGACCCTGCATTATTATAGGGATTTGTAAAGGACTCCTTCAGTCAACAGCTCAACCAAATCCAGTCTAGTTCTACACCTGGAAGCTATGCCTGGCCAAAGTTGATGGCCGGTTCAGACTAAATATCCTTTATTACTAGGAGTCTTCAATAGGATCAACCTCAGAGATTCCAGAAAGCGCATGTGGTTTTCACAGTGCCGACTAATTATCCCCCTAATTCAAACTGCCAGGCTTCATAATAAAGTTTTTACTCTTCTCCAAATCCACCTCCAGAAATTATTCTATTTCCTTCTCCTGGGGAGACCCATAAGTCTTCTTTTGTACGTTACCTCTCTGGATCTGTAGATTGCAGTGTGAATATTCTTTTCTTATGGCTAGTATCTACTTATAATTGAGTACATACCATATTTGTCTTTCTGAGCCTGGGTTATTTCACTGATAATTTTTTCCAGCTGCATCTATTTGCATACAAATTTCCTGGTGCAGGATGGGTGCTGCTGCTGTTGTTGTTTGCACAGCTGAGTAATATACCAAAATGTAAATGTACTAATTTTTTTATCCACTTTTTTGGTTTTTAGTTTCTTGCTTTTACTATGAATAAAGTCACATTGCAAATAAAGATTTCTTTAATTCTATATATAATTAGGCATTTATAGCATTACAGTTTGTAAAGTACAGCATAAATTCTACTGAATCCAAGGAAGTAGATCGGGACTCAATGGCACAGTTAGCCACATTGCAACCCCATCCTTCTTAATATCATCAGAAATGAGACAGATGAAAAAAGAGAACATCAAAAAGCAGAAGACAGTGCTTTCAATCACTTGGTTTAACCTTATGTAATAGTTTATAGAAATATTGTGTAAATATTCACATAGCTTCTAGTGTTATGAGAAGCATTTGTTAATTGAAACTCATGAAACCCTGCTCTACTTTGTTCCACTGTAAACTCACCCCTTCTCCACACAAGTATCAGTTCAATCTATCCTGTTAATTCTATATTCAGTTACTCATTCAACAAGCTGTCAGGGCACCATATATATCTTAGGATATAGGGTTCACGGCACTTTGCAAGGCATATTTTCTTCCAATTTTAAGGAAGATAAATTTGAAAATAACCAGGGATATTGCAAGTAGTTCCACATGACATTCAGAAAATAAAACAAGGGATAACAAAGCTGGCTATGGTAATATCATTAATTAGTCTTTAAAGGTGATTGTGGGAATAATGTTTTAAATTGCAGTAAATGGGTTACCAGTAAAAAGCCATTTGTACAAATACTTGGGAAGAAACACTTCAAATGCAACAAACAGTATTTCAAAATTGAAAGGGACAATTTGGAGTATTACTAAGATTACAGACACAACTGTGTTCTCGGAGTATGGTAAGACATAGCAGAAAACAAGGCACAGAGCTCATCAGCAACTCTGACACTGGGCCTTAAGGGAGAAACTGTTTCTTTTGCCTCTTGGCTTCAGAGTTCATTGTATATGGTTGGCAGCTTCACTGTTTCTAGATCTATGATGAGCCAAAGTACCGTGGAGGCCTGGTAAAGCAAAGCTGCTCTTCTTAAGTATCCAGGAAAAAAAAAAAAAAAAAAAAAAAAAAAAAAAAAAAAAAACCCTTGCTTCAAGCCATTTTCCTTCCTTTAATTCCATTGGGCTCCCACATTTTGGATGTTGCTGCCTGTATTCAGGCTATCCATTCTCTGTTCATTTAATTTGATCTGAAAATGTCCTCACCGACTAAGGCATCCAGAAGCATTGATCTCCTGGGTGTCTGAAAATTCAGTCAAATTGACAATCACGACTAACTACCAAAAGTAGCATTGCATGGGAGTTCTGAGGGAAGACTATAATGCTTATGGATGTTATTTGAAATGCCGTGGACAATTCCCTTGTGAAGTCCCAACAATACTTGAAATTTAATATGTCTATAGCAAATGAATCATCTTTCCTTCATAAACACATTTTTGCTTCTGTGTTAGCCATTTTTGTCAATAAGACTATCCTATTTCCCACTATACAAAATCTCCATCCTGATCTATTCTATCATTATTCCCAGATCGTGTTAATGACTAACATCCATTGATCAATTTTCCTCCTAAATATCACCCACTACAAGATCTTTGGTATACCACCCCACTGCTCCAGCTCACATGCTTTATACCCTTTTGGGAATCATATAATGCTTTAATCTTAAAAAGACCCACAGTGTATGGTTTATCTCTTTAGTTATAGCCTACATAGAAACAATGATTCCCAATGAAACATCTGTCATTCTCCTCTGGCCAAATTCTCTTTTAATTCACCCCTGTACATAAGATAAAATCTGCACCCTTAGGCATGGAATACAAAGGTCCTAACATTTGCCTCTTATCTCTAGCTCCAATATCCAACTTGCAACACAAATTAATTCTACAACAAAACTTAAACTACCTTCAATATTTCTTTACATTCCCATTGTTTAGAACTCTATTCTTGATACATGTCCCTGTGTAACCTTCAGTGCACCTGTACATTTAATTCTTACAAACTGAGTTTGGTGTCACAATAGATAGATGAGAGATAATAAATTGATGAATAGATAAATAGATTTTATATAGATGATAGATGATAAATGAATGACTGAATGAATAAAATGAATAAACACTCTTCTTGAATATCCATACTCCCCCTCTCACAACTTCTGTATTACTTTAGCTGAACTTTCCATGTTACTAAATTCCACGACTTTTTTTTTTTTTTTTTTTTTTTTTTTTTTTTTGCCTTGATGCAATGGGCAAAGAAGAGCTGTGTGTACTGTGACATGACAAAATAAATGGCGACTATAAGACGCTAGGCATACACTGAATTTAATGATCATTAAGGCAATCGTTTTAGATGACAAATATAAAAACAGCTAACCAGAGAGGTTAAGCAGACATAGTCACCAAATCAGATGTTCCTAAGCCCATAAACATTTCATATTTTCCTTACTACCGAGCTACATCCCAAGCTTGCCATGATCTGTTCTTCTTTCCTTTATTTTTTTTAATGACTCTAGTGGTTATTTCTTTTGTTTAATAGCAGATGAGTCTGAAGTTTACAGTTGTCTAATGACACTGTCAGCTTCTGTGTACTTATTTGAATTGACCATTGCTTCCCCTGCCATTTCTTCACTAATTTTTCAATAATTTCATTCCAGTGAAATGTAATATGAAATGCAGCTTTTGGCATCCAGTAAATTACAGAGGGATAATCATAACATGAATAAACAAAGCACATGATTGTGATAAGAAATAACAGGCTAAACTCTTTAGATCAGTAGTTTTCAACTTTCCTGGTGCTGCAACCCTGTAATACTGTTCCTGATGTGGTAGTGACCAAGCCCCAGCTCTAAAATTATTTCATTTCTTTTTTGTAATTGTAAGTTGCTACTATTATATAAATATCTTATATGAAAGATATCTTAATATAAACACAATGTAAAAGGATCATTTCACCCAAGTTATTCTGAACCACAAGTTGAGAACCACTGATTTAGATGAAGTAAAAACTGAGCCACGTGTTCAGTTACTGAAAATTGCTAAACAAGGTGATTATTTAAAAATATCGAAGCAAAGAGGCTCAACATAAAGTCATAACTAATATTGCTTGTACTCACATACTAAATTAATCTCCCAATCGATGATACAAATGATGATTAATCTCCCAATTGAAGATACAAATATGTCTACCATTCTATTAAACAAAAACCAAGAGCATTTGATGTCCAGGAAACTTATAATTTTATTTTTAATTTTATGTATTTTTAGTATATTTTAGTTTTTTGAAATGATTTGCAACATTTGGAGCTTAAAGTTTGATTTTCATTGAATCTGCAGATTGCTTTTGATAGGGTAGCCATTTTCACTATGTTAATCCTGCCTATTCATGAGCATGGGAATCATTTCATCTGCTAAGACCTTTTTTAGTTTCTTTCTTCAGAGACTTGAAGTTCTTATCATACAGATCTTTTACTTGTTTGCTTAGAATTACAATAAGTTTTTCTATATTATTTGTGGTTATTATGAATGTTGTTTCCCTAGTTAGTTTCTTGCCCCATTTGTCATTTGTATAAAGATCTACTAAGTTAAAATTTTATTCAGTCATTTTGCTGAAGGTGTTTATTAGCTGTAGGAGTTTTCTGGTAAACTTTTGGGGGTTGCTTGTGCATAACATCATATAACCTACAAATAGTGATGCCTTGACTTCTTCCTTTTCAATTTGTATTCCCTTGACCTCCTTTTGTTATCCAATTACTCTAGCTAGAATCACAAGTACCATATTGAATATGTAGGGAGAGAGTGGGCAGCCTTGTCTTATTCCTGATTTTAGTGGGATTGCTTCAAGTTTTTCTCAGATTAATTTGATATTGGATGTTTATTTGCTATATATTGCTTTTATTGTGTTTAGGTGTTTTCCTTGAACTCTTGATATCTCCAAGGCATTTAACATGAAATGGTATTGTATTTTGTAAAAGTTTTTTTCAGTATCTGTTGAGATGATATTGTGATTTTTTTTCACTTTGAGTTTGTTTGCTTAATGAATTACATTGATAGATTTTCTCAACTTCTTATGGAAAAAAGGACTTAAAAACAATTTTCAACAATAAAAGTACTTCTGTGTGAATCACCAACCCAGACCTCAAGCTGTACTATAGAGCAATGGTGATAAGAACCACATAGTATAGATCAGAGACAAGCATGTCAATCAAGGAAATAGAACTGAAGACACACACACACACACACACACACACACAAAACACTTATTCAGGGACACTTTACATTTCACAAAGAAGCCAAAGTCATTCAATAGAAAAAAACAAAGCATCTTCAAAAAATAGTGCTAATCTAACTGGTAGTCAACATGCAGAAGAATGAAATTGATCCATATTTATCACCTTGTACAAAGCTGGCAGAAGAATAAAATTGATCCATATTTATTACTTTGTACAAAGTCCAAGTGGCCCAAGGACCTCCACATAAATCCAGATACACTGAAGCTAAAGGAACAGAAAGTGGAAAATAGTCTTATGAGGCAGATAGAGGGAGAAAGCACAGTGTGGGAGTAAATGGAGAAAGGAATCGGTGATTTCAGGATCAGGTATAGAGAGAAACAGGAGAGAAAATGGGATGGCCATGAGAATGATGAAAATATGCAGCTGACTAGGGCTGGGGCAGCTATAGCATGTGAGCCATCTGGGATAAGAGATACATCCAAGAATCAAAGGGGGCCACCTTAGCTGTGAGTCACAGCATTGGGGATGTGGAACGTAAAGAACTACCTCCTATAGTCAGTCAAGATCCCCAGTGGAGAGACATCAATCTACCCATAGACATTTCAATTCCAAATTAATACTGTCTAAAAGAAATGTGGAGGTAGAGACCGAGAGAATGACCAACCGATAACCCCAATAAATCGCCAAACTTGAGACCCACCCCATGGGTAAGGACTAATCCCTGACACTGTTAATGTTAATTTGTTATGCTTCTATACAGAAATCTAGCATGGCTGTCCTCTGAGAAGCTCCACCTAGTAGCTGACTCGGATGGATGCAGACACAGTGAAACCGTAGATGGGGCTTAGGGACTCTCATGGATGAGCAGACAGAAGGAATTCCACATGAGGACCAACAGAGTCAACAAACCTGGACCCTTGGAGCTCTCAGAGAACAGGCATGGGATAGAACTAGGCCTCCCTGCATGTATGTAGCGAATGTGCAGCTGGTCTTCATTTGAGTCCCAAAAAATTGGAGTAGTGGCTATGCCAAAATCTGTTGCCTGTACATGGAATATGTTCTTTTAGCTTTGCTTCCTGTGGCCTTAGTGAAAGAGGAAGCACCTACCTCACAGAGACATTAAGTCCCAAATTAGGGGTTTTCTGGGGAGGTGGAGATTCACTTGCTCAAAGGTCAGGACTTGGGGGAAGGATTGTAGGAGGGGACAGTGGGCAGGATGTCAAGTGGATATGTAAAAAAACATACATTTTAAATTAAACAATTGATTTTCTGTTGTCTTTTTTTCCTATTCTTCTGAATTTGGTCCAAGGCTGCAATTCATTCCTGAGTCCTGTACACTATCCAGATTTTGCTTGCTATATAAAATGCTGTTCTGATGATGCTCTATGAAGTGTTTTAATTAATGAAATGGGATTGTTCTTCTACTTAGGATAAATCTGTGTCTATTTCACAGTGCAACAAATCTTGACTGAGAATTCATAAAATTTACATTTTCCTAGTTATTTGGCTGTTCTATGTCCAAAGATAAATATGTACATGAGCAAAACCGTCTTAATCATTGTTTACTATAACTCTTTAAAAAGGCATTTTTATTGGAAGACACTGGATTGACTTCTAAGTACAGATGGCTGTCATGTGCATATAAACATCAGGATGTGTCATGTGTTTTAATCTACCTTATTTGTTCTAGAGTACCTATTGTTGCTTTTCAATTATTTTCAGCCGTCATTTCTAAGCCACTGAATTCAGCCTCTCACGTGTTTTACTTCTGAGCAGAATGATGCTGTGATGCTCTATTTAATATGTAAGCCATTAGAAAATTAGACATACAATTAATTTTATATATTTGCATTGTGTGGTATATATTGCATGGTGTAAGCATTTCAATAACATGTAGAATAATATAGATTTGCTTCAATATTTTCAGAATACCTAAGACACATGCCTCATTAAAACTACAGCTCAATCACAGGAGGACATTAGAATTAAATAAAAAATTATGTATTCAAGTTTACACACATAAGCTATAGTAAATAGGCTACATTGAAACAATTGGAAGGCCATGTTAAAGATTGTTTTTATTTATGCAAATTTACTACTTGGGCATGATCTTTTATTATGTGATTAAATTTCCAAAGGGCATTTTTGACATTCACATTAGCTTAGTTTGAGTGGAAATTAATTTTGTCTTGACAAGTGTTATGAGTTTCAAAATATCCCCTGTGCACTTGTTTGTTGAAAAGGTTATTTGTATTACAAATGTTCATGATAAAAAAAAATCTAAGTTTTATTATACCCATATATCTTCATACACATAGCACCAATTTTAAGTTAATGTGGTCAGCATTGTATGTTCAGTATTACAGGCTCAGAAAGTAGCCTAGAACCTTGTAATTATACAATAATTTCTCTTCTTATTTAAATACTATTTTGGCATTTGATTACATACTTTGTAACTTTGTAATTGTTTGATACAATTTTATCTTAATAGTTATATCAACATTGGTAAACAAAGTAGTTATTTCTGTCTTACCTGTTAGAATGAGGGTGCAGGAACTGAACACAAGTGCGTAGAGGTCCACTTGACCTGAGTTACTCATTGCAGAGCTATAGGATTCCATCACATCAAAACGAAGGTGACAGTACTTCTACACAGTAACTTTATCTTTTACTAGCTGAGGAATAAAATAAGCATCAGACCTGGCCAGTGGTAGCTTGAAAGCCCTCTTAACATATGCCATAAAAAACCTTAGATCTGTGATCCTCAGCCAGTGGATTGTGACAACTTTGGGGACTGCACATCAGATATCCTGCATATCAGATATTTACATTATGATTCCTAACATTAGCAAATTTACAATTATGAAGCAGCATAAAATAATTTTATGGTTGGTGGCCATGACAACATGAGGAACTATATTAAATTGTCACAGCATTAAAAACGTTGATAACAACTGCCTTAGATGCTGGCAGTGTAAAGGAGGTGGACCACATTGGATTTAACACTGATTTTATATAAGAACAAGTTGTTTGCCATAATTTCCTCAAATAGTATTACAGAAATTATTTGTGAGCTAAGTACAAATTCAGAAAGCCATTCACCTAGGTTTTAGATTGCTGAAAATTTAAGTCAACTACAGTTAAAAATCAGTAACCAAAGTCCCTAAGAATGGATCCGAATCCTTCTCTCATTTAAACCTAAACTTTTAAAACTTAAAAATGATATTGGAGGTGAAGAGATCGAATAAGGGTAAAAGCACTTGTTAAGCAGGTTACAGATCCTAGTAACCAGGTAACACATTAAGTATTGTCCCCCTTATGCCTAGAACCCTGTGAGGCAGCAGAGACAGGAGAATGAGAAGTATTGTTGTCAACAAGCAACAACACAAACATGAGCTTCAAACTCAGCAAGAGACTCAAAATAGTAAGGAATCAAGTGGCAGAGGACACCTAAACCACACACATACATGTGCCACCTCACATACATGCATATTCAAATATAGAAGATTTATTATTCAGGGTTTCATTTCTGAGACAGGTCTGATTTTCGAAGGAGGAAAAGAATTCCACTACATTAAATGTCCCGCGCAACCGTCTCGCCTGCAAGAACGACGCGGCACACGAAATAGAATCCTTCTGCGGTAAACTTTAATATCCTCGAGAACCAGCACTTGTTACACGTGACGAAGAAGACCAAGAAGACCAAGAAGACCAAGAAGACGAACAAGACAAACAAGACGAACGAGATCCACGAGACGAACGAGACCAACGAGAGAGAGGAACTATCTAGCCCGTCCCCTTATAAAGGGATCAGTCCTTGCCTTGGACGCGGAGCCCCCTGATTGGTTGAAACTCATCAGGCCCTATGACGCCACGGGAGAGGCAGAGCTCAAGGAGTGGAAAGTTACCCAGCACGTGCGCACATGGTTTGTTTACTGCTAACTCCAGCCAGATGTCGGCACCATCTTGTAATGGAGAATATGCAGGCGGCGCCCCACAATTAAATAAATATAAAAACATACATAATTATTATGCATACACATATGTGCATACATATAAATAGCACATGTATGTTCACTTTGGGTTTTTCTCCATAATGACATTTTATAGAAGCTTTCTTTCTAAAAGACATGACATTTGGTAAGTATGCATATAAATGTGCCTTCATCTATCTATAGATTAAGGATCTAACAAAACTCTTATCTTCACTAAGTAAATTATAACTATGTTCTTGCTGTCCAGATAAAATACTTCCATTTAAAAGCAAAAGGTATGAAATGTGTTGCAGCCCTGTGTAATGCATGATTTTACACAAATTATACAAAATAAGTACAAATGCATACAATGTTTTTTTTTTTTTTTTTTTTTTTTTTTTTTTAGTGAGTGCTTTTTAGGGTATTTTCTACAATTTCATGCTAATAAGTGCTGTTCCATGATTTATGCAGAGAAAAGATACAGATGCAGCTTAGAAGAAACTTGGCCATTGTTTCAATAGATGAAGTTGTTGAGACAATGGCCTTGGAGATGAGCTGCTTAGAACTTAACCAATTCTAATGAGAACAACTCTTACATTTTGTTGCTTGGCTTTGGTGGCGTCTTTTTGTTAGTTGAGCCACTGAATGATAGTGTGTCTTCTGTAACATAATCACTAATTAAACACTGCTAATTCTATATTGCCTTACTTCATTTTGGGGAGTGGTGGCTACATAATGTTTATTATTAAAGTTTTCCCTAATTGCCTTACTTACCTCTTCTTTTCATTATAGTAACTAGAACAATAAAGTCAAAAGTCTTCCTTGGAAGAAGTTCATATTTTTTTTGTCTTATAACATGAAAAGTAAGCAACTAGTAGCATAGAATAAGAAAATACAAAACTTCTTTAATGAATGTATTTGCAGACTTCTGTACATAAGACAAATGCATTCTTAGAGAGTCATCCCTTGATATCTAAAGGATATGTCCCAGAAACCTTATGGATAATAAAATAAGTGAACATTCTAGTCATCGTATGAAGATTATAACACAAAATGCATATACACCTACCTAGAATGGCATGCATGACATATAGGGAGTTGGTATGCAGTACTCTTTAGGAAAAATGACATGAGAAAATAGTATCACATATTTTGTGCAGGTACAGTTTTATAAACTATTTGATCCATGTTTGATTGAATCATAAATGCAGAACTAAAAATGCAAGACTTACAGATACAAAGGCATAACTACATAACCATGATGTAATTATTAACAAAATCAAAAACAAAATCCATCCATCTTCTTGCCTGGAAACTATTATGAAAATAAAATACAAAATAGATGATACTAATTTTGACAAATATTTCTTCAGACACACAGCTAATGTCAATAATTCTTTTTCTGAGGAACTGCAATAGTCACATGAGCTGTCTGTAGCCATAATATTCTATTTTCTATTTGTGTATTGAAACAACAGTTAACACGATTCTATTTTGTCCCATATGAAACAGAAGAAAAGCATGCATTGTTCTTAGAGCAGATGGGCTTCATTTCTAACAAGATGTTTTTTTAGTCTCATTTTCTCATCAATGCAGTAATAAAATGTATCTTCTCAGAAGTGGATTATTTCCCAAAGGAGATATATTGGGACAAATCTGCCCTGCAGCACATAAAGGCACACTTTGATTCTTTGTAGCTTCCAGTCTGTCCAATACAGTCTTACTGATGAAGAGATATCAATGTAAAGAATTCCGAGATATCACCCCCAACTGGGCCTTGTGTTTCATTTCTGCAGCAGTTAATTTTCTTTACATTTTTGGGTGGCTGTCAGAGAAGTCTATTGTCATTTTGATATGAACATTCCAAGAGAGAGCTCCTCATTTACCCTAGAAAATAATCTCAACTACTTCTATTGTCGACAATTTCTCCATCATAACTTCAATCCACTTATTTCATTCACTGATCATCTGACATTTTAGATCGATTTCTCAACTCTGAACAATAGAAAGATGAATGACATACATTCTGTTGGTCTAAGGTAGTTATGGACTATGGAATAACCAGACCAAAACACATAAACAAAATCTAATATTGACAATATGATGCCACATGTAACTGAAGTCTATAATGTGAAAAAAGATTCAGAGTCCACAAAAATCTTCCAAGTATCAAAGATTTCTTAGTAACACAATCAAAGGTTGAAAAGTCTTGTTGTTTGGCCCAAGGAGGAGCTAAGACTTTCTAGGAGAGAGCTTTGAAATAACAAGCAATATCAGGAACACAAGGTACTCAAACAGCATGAAGCATAAGCATTCATAAATGTGATCCTTGTGTCAAACCAACCCAACTTAGAATGTCGATGTAATACTGCACTGCTTTATTATAACTATCCTTATTCCTTATTCTTTCTAGATGGAGTGAGGTTTTGTTTCCCATATGTGCATAATACTAAGTGGAACCTCAACTTCTCCCTAATTATATCAGCAGTTATTTTTTATTTTCAGAAGTAACACAAATTTACAGCATGGTTTAACTTGAAATTTTATGTTTCCTGTTGTTTAATAAGAAGACAGAAAAATGCCTATCCTATACAGAGTCTGAGACATACTAGGAGACTGAAAAAAATAGACACATAAAAATATTTAATCAGAAAACTGATTATTAGATTTTAGTTCATAGCACTTATTTATTTAGGAATAGATTTGAAGAAAAAGAGAAATATTTTTGGAAAATGAACAGAGTTTTGATCCTCTCTAAATCAAATGGGGACCAACATTAGTATTGTTTGGTGGTAAGGAAAAAACAGAAAATGGTAGAAATTATGTGTGTTCGGTGCATGTTAAGATAAGTCTGAAGGTAAATAGAAAATGAAAGGCAAACTCAAAAAGCAAAATATCCTGAAACATTCTCTGCAGTTTTAGCAATTAGAAAGCAACAGGAAGGTCAATTAGCTGTAAGAATAGCACCTTATGAGACCACATAACATCCTCTAGGATAACCACAGTTATATAGTGAAACTTATTTCAAGGAGAGAAACAAAGAGATGAAGAGAGACAGAGAGAGAAGCAGAAACAGAAGTGGAAGGATGGTTAAACTTAGTCATATTTATTGAAATATTGACTTAGATTGTGTGAAACCTTATATTCAATCTTCAGCATCCTAAAAAGGAAATTAATTAAATAATTAATGAGTCAAATCTCAGATTTCAAGTATGAATGGATGAGACTTGTTTTCATCTACTTCTATGGGGTTTCAGCAGCATAAAGAAGCTTGAAGTAGATGCTGATCTAAGGGTTTAAGTATTTATATAGCCAGTCATCGTAGTTTAAAACAGTAGTCTAAGAGCTCTGATGGAGAGAGAAGAGATGTAGAAATTCAAAGTCATCAAGACCTTTATAGAAATAGCAAGGCCATGTTGGGTACATAAGCACATGTCTCAAAAAAAAAAAAAAAAAAAAAAAAAAAAGCTGAAAGGAATAACTAAATCTGCTAACTTCATAGAATACATGAAATAAAATCAAAGAGAACCAGTAGATATTTTTATCTATTATAAATGCAGAGTAAGAAGCTATATTACAAGGCAATTGTGCTGAAAACTGCATGGTACTGGTACAGAAATAGGCATGTGAATCAATGGAATAAAATAGAAGATCCAGAAATGAGCCCTCACATATATGGTCACCTGATTTTTGACAAAGGAGACATAAACATTCAATGGAAAAAGGACAGTCTATTCAACAAATGCTACTGGTCCAACTGGCACTCAGCATGCAAAAGAATGAAAATAGACCCTTTCTTATCTCCTTGTACAAAGCTCAAGTGTAAGTGGATCAAAGATCTCCACATTAAACCAGATACACTGAAACTATTAGATGAGAAAGTAGGGAAAACCTTAGAACACATAGGCACAGGAGAAAATTTTCTGAACAAAACACCAATGGCTCAAGCTCTAAGGTCAAAGATTAACAAATGGGACTTAATGAGATTGCAAAGTTTCTGTAAGGCGAAGGACATTGTCAAGAAAACAAAACGGCAGCCAACAGAATGGGAAAAGATTTTTACCAACTCCACATCAAATAGAGGCCTAATATCTAAGGTATACAAAGAACTCAAAAAGCTAGACACCAGAGAATCAAATAACCCTATTAAAAATGGGGTACAGAACTAAACAAAATGTTCTCAGTTGAGGAATATCAAATGGCTGAGAAATATCTGAGGAAGTGCTCGACATCCTTAGCCATCAGGGAAATGCAAATCAAAACAACCCTGAGATTCCACCTCACACCAGTCAGATTGGCCAAGATCCAAAACTCAGATAACAACAGATGCTGGTAAGGTTGCGGAGAAAGAGGAACACTTCTCCACTGTTGGTGGGGTTGCAAACTATTACAACCACTCTGGAAATCAGTCTGGCGATACCTCAGAAAATTGGACATAATACTACCTGAAGACCCAGCTATTCCACTTCTGGGCATATACCCCAAAGACACCTTAGTACACAACAAAGATATATGCACCACAATGTTCATAGCAGCTCTATTTATAATAGCCAGAAGATGGAAAGAATCCAGATGCCCTTCAGAAGATGAATGGATACAAAAATTGTGGTACATTTACACAATGGAATACTACTCAGCCACCAGAAACAATGACTTGACCAAATTCTTAAGAAAATGGCTGCATCTAGAGAATATCATTCTGAGTGAGACAACCCAGTCACAAAGAACAGACATAATATGCAGTCACTGATAGTGGGATGCTAACCCCCAGAGGCTTGCACTGCCCCAGAAACAACTCACAGACTGTAGGAAGTCCAAGAAATAAAGAAAACAAAACAAAACAAAAATATCTTTACACAACAAGAAAACTTTGACTATTTTCATGTTACATTTTGTTTTGCATGTACTTTGTGCTCATTGTAACTATTGGGTTTTCGATGCATACTGTCAAACCTTTAAAAAGATCAAGTACTGACTATTCATATAGATGTATGTAAAAATTATTTTAAAATCTGAAAAAAAGTACTGACAAAAATGTATTGTATAATTTTACGCAAAAAAATGCTTTAAATAAAAAATAAATGCAGAGTAAGAGTAAATGTCCTGCAATAAATAAAATTGCAATAAACTTTTATCTTGCACTAGTGCTGGCACCATTAGGGGCACATGGCACTGTGGGACATCTTTATCTCAGGGGACATCTTTATCTCAGCAGTCCCATGCTGTCCCCCAAGTACTCTCCGACCTAGGCTGTCCACCTGCCACCCTCTCCCAGCTGTTTCCCTGCCAGCTGGGGACTTTTCTCACGTTCTCCACAGCCCAGTAAAATCATGATGCAACAATCAACAATTTATCAATCAGATTTATTTTTTTAAATTCTCAACCCATAGTCCACCCACACAATAAGCTTGCAACAAGTTGACAAAGATACAAACCACCGACTTAGATAAGATAAATTGACCTGTAGAGACCCTTGAAAATATTCATATCTACTTATTACCAATTAAGATCACCTGCGTCTAAATCCTTTTTCCTCAAATATCCTCAAAATTTTATTTACCACAACATAGATGAATAAGACTGAACATTCCAACAAGAAACTGAAAGCATCGGAAAATCACATGAATCTGTGTGAATAGAAAGCCCATACTATCATTACTAACTTTAAAATTTCTTAACTTTAGCTCCTCTATATTAGCAGAATTATTTTCATCTTACTCCATTTTATATGTGTTATAAAACACATTTCTGTAAACATACTCATTAGTCCATATACTTAAAAACACTTAATGCAAATGACAGAAAGTAAACAAGTAAACAAACATGCCTTTGAAAGGCTTTCCATGAATCCAAACAAATATGGTTTTCTCTCCTTCATGGAGGGGGTTAGAGGAATCTTAGGAACATGTTATATTCAGTTCCTTTTTGTACAGTGCTCTTTACCCTGTGTGGGTGTCAGCAGTGAGTACAATGGCTGTCTTCTGATCTTAGATGTTAATCAGCATGTTTTCATTTATGATTACAAATGAAGAGTTGGGATTTGCTTCCTCATCTGAAGTCTGGCTCATCAGGAATATAAGTTTACCTATGATAGCATTTGGTTAAAAGTGACTTAGAATCCACAACACTAAATATGCATTCCTAGTTTGTTTTTAATTTCAAAGTAACTCCAAGCTATTTTTGGTACAAGGAAATTGAAAGCCCCTTTATCTGAGCAATTAAGTGAAGTATACATTGTTAGATACAAGAAAAGACCTTTAAAATCTGCAAATAAAAACATCTGGAAAAAGTCTGTTAAGTTTCAAATTAACTAAGTATTGTAGACTTTATTGCTATCAATGAGAATACTATCATTTTAAAACTAGAATTCTTATTCTAATGGTATTTTGGAATAAATTAATATTATTTAAAATATTTAATCATAGATACTAAAGTATTTATTGAATAGGAGCATGTACCCATTTTTTGTTGTTGTTCAAAGTAGCTAAGAATAAAATTGACAAGTAACAATGAGCATAGAAATGTTGAGATTTGTTTCTGCCTGAATTCTGAGATGAAACCATCTACAGAGGTTGGATCATGAATTTCAACAAATAAAAGGATGATTCTAATTTGCAAGCCGGATGGTAAGCTGTCTTCACAATATCTAGCATCATAGCTTCCTTGACACAGGCACTATTGAATAAAGTCCTCAATGTGTTTTATCTCAGTACAGGAACAAGTGGATGCAATAAAATTCAAAGCAGTTTTTGAAAGCAAATTCTCCTTATTTCAAACAGAAACTCTCAACTGCATCAAAACTTAGCAGAAGAGACAATGCCCACAAGATAATGGCACTGTTTTGCTTTGCTAGTTTGGCTGTGTTCAGAAAAAGAGATAAGATTTCAACCCCAAGTACATAATCCTATTAAAATGTTTTACCTTTAGATTTCTCAGATTTGAAAGACATTTACCAAAATATAGGTATACCTAAATTTTCATAGTAGGAAAAAAAGTGAGATTTCAACAACAACAAAAATCCCCACTATATTATTTACTACTTCTACATAACTCTTAGAATCCAATAATATGGTAAAAGAGTAAATATTTAGCTATCCTAACTGCCAACTGGTGAGTCTGGAAGTAAAAATCTTTTGCAATCTTTTTATGTAATCAGATTGAGCCTATTATTATTAAGGACTTTAAAGCCAGGGAGGAAATGGTCAAAAACTCTTAGTAAGAAAAGAGGACAATAACATGCCTGTTTATTCTAGGTATATACATTCATTGTGCACATTTGCTTAATATTTTAATACCTTTCTTATATATCTCCTGACAACCTGACCTGAAAAAGATGCTGGCACAGCAAGCAGGGAAATCCTATTCCAGCTACCAAGACAAGCCCTTTTCAACACACACAAACACACACACACACACACACACACACACACACACACACACACACACACAACTTGATAAAGACTATTCCTCATTTGAGACTCTCTTTTCTGGTTAGTCTAGGCCATGTCTATGTGACAGTGAGTGTAAGCAAGGACAACCCTGAATAGAAACATGTTTGTTTTATAGGCAGAGTACGATACTTGGCAAAACGTTCAAAGTTGTTATTAAGTTATTAAGAAGTCATTTATACCATATTACCGTGTTAAAATTTGTAAAGCAAAATAGTAGCCAAGCATCTTTGGTTCTTCCACATTCTGATAACAGTATATTTGAGAATCCTGATAGAGCCAGTTTCACTGGACAGCCACTACTTAGTGCACATTTAAATTCTAGTCTGAATACATCTTTAAACTAAATGGAAGAAGAAAGTGTTCAGAGAGCTCTCTAGCTGGTGATTATAATCATTTCTTTGAGATGTATTAAAACAAAATTAAAAAGAAAAAACAATGTATTTACTGAATAAAATTTGTAAACAGTGGCATTGTTTGGGTAAATGCTCATGTGTTAAGGTCTTCATTCTGAGCTTGGAATTTCTTAGAGGTGATCAAAACTTTAAGAACTTGGCTTATTGAATCTCTCTCTCTCTCTCTCTCTCTCTCTCTCTCTCTCTCTCTCTCTCTCTCTCTCTCTCTCTCTCTCTCTCTCCCTCCGATTGATGGACTCTTTCATAAGTGTATGTCAGCTCCTAGATAACTCTTCTTTCTCATTCCCTCTCTGGAAAGGCATACTCTAATGCCATCAAGTGCAGACACGCTACCAGTACAAAGAAATGCTGTCCTTATTCATGGACTAAAGCCTCTGAATATTTGAGTTCAAGTTTTTTTCTGGATAAGTTGATTACCTCAGTTTTTTTTCATTCAATAAAACTGATTACAGAGGCACTGAGTATGAACTCTCCCTCAGTCAGAATGCTAGAGCATCAGAGAACAAGACACAACAAACAAGCACTCAAGCACTCTAAGGCTTGTGCTCTTTCATAAGATATGTCTTCTTCATAGTTCCTCTGTAAGTCAAACTGATACTATTTTTTTTTTCAGACCAGAAAAGAAACTCCTCCCGACACATAACAGTCAAAACACCAGATTTTCTAAATGAATAGAAATTTTCATTTACTAAGATTATAAATATTTCCCATAGACCTTTAGAAAGATTACACTGCTAAATAAATCCCAGTGACAAAAATGCTACCATCATCTAAATGGCATGCAATAAGTATTTGATCAAGTAATGAAATTAATGATCTCATTAAAATAAGTCTCTTATTTTTTCTTATGTGTCAAAATGTATTTTCAATTAGAAAGCTGTTGATTGCTTCCAAGGTGTATGTGCCACTATTACCCCTTTCCGATTACCGTGGCAATGCTGTTCCTCAATATGGTTCATAGGCATAAGCTGTAGAAGACTGTTAGTTGCTTTATTTTCCTTTGGAAGTTCACAGAGTTCCTTTTGTTCTAATGAAAGCCAGTCCTCAAGAAGAAAACTTTCAGGTCAGTCCTAGCTCAGTGGCCTCTGGATCCTATGTTGACAATGCACAGTATCTTCATCAAAAAGGACTTACTTTCCACCTCTGGGAAGCAGCCAAAGACAACAGTATCTTCAAACCCACACAAAGAACTACAGGCAATCAGGGAATGATTAAAATGAAAGAAGTAGACTTCACTAGGAAAAAAGACATAACTACATTCCCCACAGGAAACAGCCCTATAATCATACATAGGAGTAACATTATTTAGATTGAGAAGGTTATATTTAGAAATATATACATTCGTATGTGTGTGTATAGTATATATATATATGTATGTATGTATGTATGTATATGTATATGTATATGTATATGTATATGTATATGTATATGTATATGTATATGTATATGTATATGTATATGTATATGTATATGTATATGTATATGCATGTAGCACCAAATTCAATTTTAAAAGAAGCTGTGAAATTGAAAGAGAACAAAAGGACAGAGTTTTGAGAAGTGAAAGAAAAGAAAAAAATTATGTAATTATATTATGATCTCAAAACTACAAGAGAACAACTTAAGAAAGAATTATCTCCAGGCTAGATTTTACTAAAACCAAATTATAACCTCATTTTTGCTTTTATTGTGTCATTAAAACTTCATGACTGTAACTCTGACTACTTGTGTTATGATGTTTCTTGATTAAATATTTATATTTAAATGGAGGTCTTAAATTCTCTTATGAAGTCACACATAATATATGGCTAGAAACCTTCATTAATTATATGACTGTAGTAAAAACAACACAAAAATGTGTCTGTAGAAAATAGCCAAGAAATGACAAGTTTCTACCAAAAAATAATATTTTAAAATATCATGAAAATAGATTATACTGGAATGTTGTCTGTTTTCTACTGATACGTTGTAAATGTAAAGTATATTCACTTGCCCTCAACTGTTTCTTAGTCAGACACCACATAGAAACATTAACTAATATTTTTAGTACAGTATAAAGTGGATATTAGAATATAATGTTAGATCTTCTGATTTTACATTTTGCTTTTATTTTATTTTATTCTTGAAACAGAGGTTCATTTGCTTTGTATGAACTTCAGCTTAGCTGCAGACTCCCCAAGAAACCTATGTTGGTCTTAGCTTCTCAGTGCAAGTACCCAGTGCAGCTTGGTGCTGTCACTCATCTTAATATTCTTTGACTTTGAAGCAAAGCATTGACAAAATGTTGTCTGGAGTTAATTCCTCAAAAATTGTTTATATTGAAAAAAAATCACTTTTAGAAATTACTGAATTTTTTTCTTAATCCCTATATATGTCCATATATAATTCCTAGACTTTCCTTTTTTAATGTCATGATCCCTTTGGTTCTATGACACGGCTCCCAAAGTTTTAATGTATTTACTCTGCTTCAGGCTTGGCAGAAAATTCATTATTCTATTCCTGTCATTTTGGTCCAGATCACAAGCAACTACAATTTCTGTCAGGCAGTAATAACAGTTCATGCTGCTATTCTTGCATTTAGCACAATATCAAGCCCAGAGGTTCACCTTCTTAGTGAGTGAACTCAAGCCAAACAGACATGAGGGGTAGCCCTCATCTAGTGAGAATCTAATTGTACAGCCAGGCTGAGATGACCAGTCAGCAGAGCTGGAGTTAAGTACTACTTATTGGATTGGAATATTGTCTACCTACCCCTCACCACATTCACTAGGCCAAAGGCCTTTATGAGTTGTGTGCAAAACCAGATTTTTATCTTTCTCAGTGAAATGGGATGAATTTTTGAATAATCTTTTCACCATTTTTTTGCCACTCCTTCATCTCCTAAATTTCAGAGGTAAGAAAGCCAATTTGTTCTACTATTGTATGTTTTGCAGTGGAAAGTACTCCTTGAGGGCTCTTTTAAGATTACATTAAATGTAATTATCTGGTCTCAAGTGAGTAAGACCCTAATTACTTGTGAAAGAATGATCTACATTGGGCCTAAATTCAATTTGTTTTATACACACAGAAAGCAAGAAAAACATTCAGTGGCAGAAATACAATGTATGGTCTAGTTTGGTATTCAGTGATTAATTTGACAAAGCTAATCCCAGCCTTCTAGAGAAGAAACTGATCTTCTTTTTTCAAGTGAACAATAAATAGGTCAGAAACTCTATTTATATTTCTCATATGGCTCTTGCTAGGCACTGCAAGAATAAAATCACCAGTAAATATCAACACTTACCATGATTAATGTTCTTTAAAATATGAAACACCATACTTACTTTACATATTTCTCAAACCAAGCTAATTTAAATTGTTTCCTTTTTAATTTACACCAATTAAAAATAGTCATAGGAACTCAGGATTTCACTTAAATATGTTACAAATAACAAGTGCTAACCCTTGAATGCAACTTGAATATTTTAAGTTTATAAAAATATACATATTAGAATATATATTAGAATATATATAGTGATATATATCACTATATATTGTTCATTTATATATAAACATTAATTATATATGTTTCAATGTATTTAACTATTCTAATATATGTATAATATGTTTCTATATATAACATTCTATTATTATATAAAATATATTGCATAATAATATATAATTATAGATTACATTTACTTTTACATAGTCTGCATAAATATATAATATATAATTAATAAGTCTGTATATATAATATATATTGGGATAGTTAGATTGGGATATTTATATGAAACTCTTCTTTCTCTGTGAAACTATCATTATCAACCAAGTATGCTATATAACGTTTTTCTTGTCATCTCCAATAGAAATATAATCCTTGTATAAAAAAACTTAAAAATAAAATATTTTACTCCTCTATTTTTTGTTTTTGTTTTTGCTGACTCATTTCCATTTTTTTCTCGTTGGCCTGTCATTCTTAAAGCTGGTTATTAGATAATCGGCTCTCAATGTGGTAGCAATAGGTAGCTTTTAAACTTAATGTACATATTTTAAGTTACCTTGCTCAATTGAGCACAATTCTGAGTTTATAATCTGACTCAGAAATCTACCAAATCCCTGTATCTTCTTTCACAGTTGGTCTTCCCTGGTAACCCACACCCATTTGTTTTTAATCTGCAGAGAACTTTCTGTACATTTCATGTTACATGGGGCTCAATTCTAACTGTTCATAATGGATTTATAGTTACAGCATTTTAGTACGGAAATCACTTAGATGAAGAATATCGAGAATAAACAATCAAGGAAAGGCAAAGGTGTCTTGGGTAAAGGAGAAAGTAGGATGTGTAAAATGATGGTGATATGCTCTTTGGTTGGTGGGTTAGTATCTGGGACTTCAGTTTCATTGATACTGTTAGTCTTCCTGTGAGGGTGCCATCACCTTCAAAGCGTTCAGTCATTAACCCAACTCTTCAAATGTTTGACTGTGAGTATCTGCATCTGTCTTAACCTGCTACATGTTAGAGCCTCTCAGGCTCCTGTTCTAGGCTCCTGTCTGCAAGTATAACAGAGCATGTAGTGTCAGGGATTGGTGCCTGCCCATGTGATAATGTCCCTATATTTCTTTTATACAGAAGCAATTATGGCTCAAAAGTTTTGTAAATTGGTTGGGGTCCTTCACTGTGAGTTCTGTCTGGCTATGAGAGGACATCTCTTCTGGTTCCATAGCCTCAAGGCAACTCTTATAGGGAACAACATTTAATTGGGGCTGTCTTAGAAGTTCAAAGGTTCAGTCTATTATCAAAGCCTGGCAGTATCCAGGCAGACATGGGGCTGGGTGGGGGGGGGGGTACTGAAAGTTTCACATGTTGATTCAAAGGCAGACAGAAGAAAAATGGCTTCCATGTGGTTAGGAAGAGGGTCTCAAATCCCACCCTCACAGTGTCACACTTCCTCCAACAAGACCACACAGCTAATAGTGCCTCTCCCTAGTCCAAACCTATTGAAACTATCACACCCACTGTTGGGCATCTTGGCTAAGGTCACACATATTGACTGAGCTACCAACCAAAGAGCATAACATGGGCTGGTTTGAAGCCTCTGTATATGTGCATGATTTTATCTTTTCTTTCTTGCTGGCCCCTTAAGAGGTAAAAGAGTTTCAGAGTTTCTCACTGGTCACAGAAGGTGCTTGCCACAGATCATTAAGTTTTGTTTCTCTCAGCACTACCAGTGATGACCCTGTAAATTGCCTGCCACTGTTAAAGAGCTAGCAGGGTATGGGTGGGCAGAGCATTGGCTGCTATCAACACCAATCCCAGTCGCCTATTCTAACTCTACGATGCATTTGACCACTGTCTAGCTATTGCTATTACTTTATTTATTTTGGTTGAATTACAGTTTTATTTAATTTTTAAAATGTATGTATATATATATATATACACCGAAATGCTGACTCTCCATCCCCCTCACCAGGTTCTTCCTCCTATCTGTATCCTGTTCACCTCTGAGAGAGTGCCCCCTCATGTTCCATCCTGACCCATCAAGTCTCTGCAGGATTAGGCACATCCTCTCCCACCCAGTGCAGACAATCCCATCTGAGGCTATTCCTCTCAGGTAATTTTGCCAGGAAGTTGATGTTTTTGTACACTGGTATCTGATATCTCAGAGTACTGCAGAACCCTCGAAACAGAAATCAGTTCAAAATGGAAAACACTAACATTTACTAAGGTTGTACTCAGTAGGCCAGAAGAGGTTAATTTTATCCTGTGCTACAACCTTGAGAGGTGTGTGAGGTGTGAAAGTGTATGAACAGTGGTATGCATTTAAAAAATACTTTTATGTTAACACATGGTATCATGACTTCACGTGAAAAAATGCAAGAAGGAAATGCTTTCTCCTGCAGATTTTGGTGTGGATTAGTAAATGTTAATACTTTCTCCTAAAGCTTCTCATTTGCCTGCTTTTGCTACCTCAGATGAAAAGACCTTATAGAATAATTATCAATGATAAGCAATGCAAGTTTTGAGAAAGGGCCTCACGGTGTTTCTCTGAGTGAGTGGAAATCTGCTGTCCTTCTGCTTCATTTTCTAAGTGCTGGCATTGCAGAAATGTGCCATCTGCTGAGAACAAACCCATTCTCATTTATCCCTCAGTTCTCTCTCCTTTTTATACAAAAAGTCTTTTATTTGTCATTTTCTGTTGTTCAGTGTCTTAACCCTACATGCAAAGCACAACAGAAAAAAACATTATAAAAATTTCCCAAATCGACATTTATTTATATCTTGTATTTGGAATTAGCTTTCTTAAATATAATTAACTGTATAAAAAGAGAGCTGAAGATCTTTTAGTCTTCCTTATTTTGGTCTAAATGCACTAATGATCTTTTATTCTTCACAGTATTACACTTGGAGTGAAACTTAGTTCTTTGTTAAAAATACATCATTTAAGTAAATTATAAAGACTATTTGGGAGTGGAATTCACATTTTAAGTAGCTGAGTACAATTAGAACAGGAAGCCTATTTAGATGTCAAATTTGTATTTGGAAAAAAAAATAACTCGAGGAGTACAGTCTCATTCCTGTAATCTCAACATTCTGAATGCTGAGAGAATAATTGCCAATTTCTCAGGGCTGGCCTTGTATAGGCATGACCCTGACTCAAAAAAAAAAAAAAATGACAATTCTATATCCATTTCCTCTGTTCTATTTTATGTAAAGAGTTATTTGGTGCTTGTCTGGCAGCACAAACTCTGATGTTGGACAAACACAGAAAAGTTTAGCATGGCTATGCACAAGAATGGCATAGAGTCGTGAAACTTTCTATATTCTTCTTTCTCTACTCTCTATCCTCTTCCTTCTTGCTCCCTAAGATGGATGATTTGGAAGTCTTTCTGGGAAGAAGACCCAGGAGAAAAAAAATAGAAAGCATGTAACGGCCATTCTCCTATACAGAATCATGAGATGTTAAAATACCAGTGTTCTGGATGGAGATGAGGCTGAAGCAAAGGAGAGAAGAGCAAACTCTTCACTGGGTCATCGAAGCACTTCCTGTGCAGGTCCAGGTGACACAGGAAACAAAATTCCCTTCACCATGCTTCATGATCTCTATCATGACAGGAAGGGAAAGCCCAGGGGCTGGGTATGAGAATGTAGAGTTCTACACTGTAACCAAGAATGGTAAATTCATGGCCAAGTGTAAAAAAAAGATGTCCAAGAAAATTCTTAGTAAGGAATGGGGCTACTGGGACTTCTTTCGAGTATATTGTACACATGCATCTATCTATCTGTGCAACTTTATTTGTCTGTATATATTCATGCATCTGAATGTTCGTTTAAAATATTCAATGTTTACCTTTCCCTAAAAAAATTATTATTTGTGTTCTTTCTTGTTATATGCTCTTGGATTTAAAAGAAGTGTTTAGTTCATAGAATCTTCCAAGAATGGTGCACCAAAAAGATACTTTGAAGTGTACTATAGTTTTCTAAATTTTGCACACTGCTCTTTAATTTTACATGGGGTAACTTAATTTTACAATATGTGCCTTTTAAAGAACAATACTTTTTATAAAGTGGAAAGTTTTCAAGAAAACAATAAAACCATGAGCCAAGAGAATATCTCTTTAGATGCTAAAATTGTATATGTTTCAAAACACTCATAATAACTTTATATTAAATCTATATATCATCCATATTTTATTTTAAATGCACATACAGAAATGTGTATACATATAAACACTATACTTACATATATGCATAAACATTTTTTCTATTCACATAGAATTTAACATGACTGAGAAATCAGATAAGACTTCTTAACATATGTCATTTAACAGTGGTGTGTTGTGTTCTTAGATACCACCTACCCAAAATTTGTATATACCTAAAAAATGATATAATGACTGAAAATCCTTTCATGAAATGTGCTTAGTGATATAGCAACCAGAGTAAACGTGAGAAAATATTTTAACAAGCGAAAATTTATTTCCAAATTTTCATTAAAAAATATCACTGGCATGTCTTTTGTTTTAATTTTAGTGATGCCTGTTAATTATTGGAGATAGCTTGTATGCAAGTCATACTTACTGAGAAAAAGAAAAGAACAGCTTCAATTCTGTGTCCAGGTTTCAGGCTTACCACTCAGAACAACAGCAACTATAAAAGAGAAACAATATTATCTACTAATGATGCATCTGAATATCAGCCATATTGGTGAAAAATAGGTTCAACTTCTTCATATTTTAACTAAAATGTTCTTAAGTTTTCAACATTATAATTCACTAAATAATGACACATTTTTGTACAGGTCACCATATACTGACTTAAGAAAAAACAAGCAACAATAGAATGCACAGATATCTACACCTCTGGGAGCTGTTGATAATCTTTTTAACAAAATAAAACAGTAACTATGCTAATGTTTTTGTTTCAAGTGCTAGTAATTAACTTAGTGTCCATTCAAGAAAATTTAATCACAAGCTCTTTAGTACCTTAAGGTAGGTCTATACAACTCAGTGGGGAGATTATCATTTCAGGCAAATTAGACTGAATTTTATGTTCATAAATCTTTACTTCCTCATTAAGAATTACTTTATTTTCTGCAGTTTTCCTATAATAGAGCTCACAAAACAGATTTTTAATAGAAATAACTAGGAAAGAATATGTCAGTGTTGCAAAACACAAACACAGATCTCACTTGGGTAAATATGGGTGATCAATATATCAAGGATTACAAGGTTTCAATGTTTACTTCTTGCAATTTACTTTGCATCATCCATTTGCATGTAGTAAGGTGGGAACCTTCGCCTGCGATAGGGCTGGCATTGTTGGGCCTGGCCTTCAGGAGCACTTTCAGACCCCTCATTCATTTCCCCACTCTCACTGTTCTGGTAATCTGGCTGGTAATTGCGTGGAGGACCCCTACGACATGGATAGCGTCTAGAATGGTTAAGGTTTGCTGCATATTTACTGCCTTTAACTAGAACTCCACCAGGGCCTGCAACATTTGCTGCCTCCGCACCCTTTTCTCCTTCAACAACATCAAACTCCACAGTCTCTCCATCCTACATTGGGAAGGAACTTCCTGGGCTCATTCTTCTTCATGGCAGTCTGGTGTACATAGACGTCTCCCTTACATTGAAGAATTTTACTGTTCCCAAAACCTTCTTTGCGATGACCTTCTTGTCCCTACCTGCGATGTGAGGCTGCCCTGGCCTCCACTACCCGCGCCGCTGCCCGTGGATCCAGGCTTGGTCTAGGCCTCACTGCTCATGATTACTGTGATGGTTACTGGGGCCGGCAGCGAAGGCTGCAACTCCTCCCGGGTGTGATGGTGACTAGGCCAGTGGAGGCGGTAGGGCTCTCTGGGGTCCTCTCTCCGTTTCCCGCTACCATCCAAACTCAGGATTTTAAATCTTAAAATGAAACCAAGTATAAGAAAAAATGTTACGCTTTGTTTTGTATATACTTTATGCTCATGGTAACTAGTAAGCTTTCAACACATACTATCAAACCTTTAAAAAAAATCAAGTACTGACAAAAACATATTCATAACGTTTTATGTAAAAAAAGGAAAAATATTCATTTTCTGTGTTCAGCATAAAACAGTTGGTTATCTCCTGTGTTTTTATAATTTTGAGAATATACTAAATTAGTATCACATTATCTTACTTTCTTAACTATTACTGCCACAGATCGATAACTATTCCCCAAAGTTTGAAGGCTGATATTTGTATAACATTTCATAGTCTCTTAGGTGGCTCTCTGTCTTTGTTCTTCCACTGAATATCACCATAACCTCCAGGAAAAATCTAAAGGTTTCTCGTCTTGATTCTTACTAAGCAAGTCATACATCAAATATCCTCTGGGCTCAAAACTTCTTTAGTGTCTTGTGCTTCCTCATATAAATCAGGACATCCTTGACCCGTCATGACAGGTTAGTCACATGTTATGTACTAGTACAGCATCACAATATTAATAAAATTCTCACGAGCCTGTGACTCACTGTAATTTGTAAACTGTGACCTAAAGCCAATGCCCATGCATTTAATAAGACCTGCACCAAATATCCACATACTTTTATTATTTTAGTTATTAGTGATACATATAAGCTGCAGAGCCTTCTTGGCCATCACGGACACAGTCCTACAGAGCACTGTTACAGACCATCCTATCTGACGATGTGAAGATAAATGTTATTTTCTCCATTGTACGTGCTGATAATTGAAACACTTTTAAATAATGCATATGCATTTCATTCCTTTAAATTTCAGACATTTCTAGAATTCATGTCTCTTTTTGACCTGCTTTTACTAACCCATTCTGGATTCTCCATACTGTTCTGATATCAGATTCAGTCAACCAGCTGAGCCCTTCCTCCCAGGTCCCCTCCATGCTTTTGGGTTTCAGCCTCATGAAGTAGACTCAGAGAGACAATAGTTCTTCTCTGCTTCCCCTTTCAGCCATTCCTTCCAGCCTGCCTACACTGATACTTTAACACACACATAAACATGCACGCACACACACACACACACACACACACACACACACCCACCAGATAATTCTTTATAATTTTTCCTATAAGTTTGCATTTATATGTTTATTTAGTACCTCATTCAATGTAATATAACATCAACACTGTGTGTGTGACTGGTGTGTGTGTGTGTATGATTTCATAGTTGATGAGGTAGATTGTAGTCATTGTTCTAACCTTCCATAAAACAATGATCTTTTATCTCCATGATTATTTATTTATTTACTTTTTTAATTGAACAAATTTACTTTAAAAAACAAAGATAAATGTACAGATTTTAAAAGCATTTTGCATAACAGAATACAAATGCATTTTTTGTCAGTACTTGACTTTTTTAAAGGTTTGATAGTATGCCTTAAAATCTTAAAATAGTTACAAAGAGCATAAAGTACATGTAAAACAAGATGTAACCTGGAAATAGTCACAGTTTTCTTGGTGTGTAAAGATTAACCATAATGACTTTTCTGATTTTATTTTTTTTATTTTTATTTTTTTTATTTTTTGGCCTTTGTTTTTCTTGAACTTCATATGGTCTGTAAGTTGTTTCCGAGGCGTTCAGAGTTTTCTTGGGTTAGCATCCAATTATCAGTGACTGCATATTATGTCGGATCATATTATATCTCACTCAGGATGATATTCTCTAGATGTACCAATTTTCTTAAGAATATCATAAAGTCATTGTTTCTGATAGCCGAGTAGTATTCCATTGTGTAAATATACCCCAATTTTTGTAACAATTCATCTACTGAAGGACATCTGGGTTCTTTCCAACTTCTGGCTATAATAAATAGGGCTGCTATGAACATTGTGGTGCATGAGTCTTTGTTGTATGTTGGAGCGTCTCTGGGGTATATGCCCAGAAGTGGAATAACTGGGTCTTCAGGTAGTACTATGTCCAATTTTCTGAGGAACTGCCAGACTGATTTCCAGAGTGGTTGTACCAGTTTATAACCCCACCAGCAGTGGCGAAGTGTTCCTCTTTCTCAGCATCCTTGCCAGAATCTGCTGTCATCTGAATTTTTGAACTTAGCAATTCTGACTGGTGTAAGGCGGAATCTCAGGGTTGTTTCGATTTGCATTTCCCTGATGGCTAAGGTTGTTGAACACTTCCTTAGATGCTTCTCAGCAATTCAATATTCCTCATTTGAGAACTTTTCGTTCAGCTCTGCATCCTATTTTAACAGGATTTTTGATTCTCTGGTGTCTAACTTCTTGAGTTCTTTGTACACCTTGAATATTAGGCATCTATCAGATGTGGGGTTGGTAAAGACCTTTTCCCAATCTGTTGGCTGGCATTTCATTTTCTTGATCGTGTCCTTAGCCTTACAGAAACTGTGTAAGCTCATTAAGTCCCATTTGTTAATATTTGACCTTAGAGCATGAGCCATTGGTATTCTTTTCAGGAAATTTTGTCCTGTGCCTATGTGTTTTAAGGTTTTCTCTATTTCTCTTCTATTAGTTTCAGTTTACCTGGTTTAATGTAAAGATCTTTGATCCATTTGAACTTGAGTTTTGTACAAGGAGATAAGAAAGGGTCTATTTTCATTCCTCTACATGCTAAGTGCCAGTTGGACCAACACCATTTGTTGAAGAAACTGTTCTTTTTCCATTGAATGTTTACAGCACCTTTGTCAAAATCAGGTGGCCATATATGTGAGGGCTCATTTCTGGATCTTCTATTCTATTCCATTAATTCACATGCCTATCTCTGTACCAGCACCATGCAGGTTTTAGCACATTGCCTTATAATATAGCTTGAGGTCAGGGATGGTGATTCCTGCAGATGTTTTCTTGTTGTTGTGGATGGATTTCGCTATTCTAAGTTTTTTGTTATTCCAGCTGAAATTTCACATTGTTCTTTCCAACTCTATGAATAATTGGGTTGCAATTTTGATGGGAATTGCATTGAATCTGTAGATTTCTTTTGGTAAGATGGCCATTTGTCCCCTTGATTTTTAGAAATATAAAGAAAAAGTAATTAGGAAGTCAGACTATGTGAATGGTGTTGAAATATACCAGTTTTAACAATGATACAGATGTTCTCCAGACTGCAAAATCTTTATACACTTTAAACATATAATTTGTTATATAAAATTGTATATGCATAGTACACAGATATATATAGTTTATCTGTTCTAAATTGTATGGAGATGGGAGAATGCAGAAGTTTAGTTAATATTATGATCTTCCAAAAAAAACTTGGACTTTTATAGAAAAAAAATAGATTTAAAAAGTTGTATTTTGTGTTGTGAAAAATCCTGTCAGCTTCACCACCACTGGTTTCTCTCTGCTAATGCTGGAGGAAGAGGTCATATCCAGTAACCAGTTATCTCTGTCTGTGTTTTCATATAATTTCACTTGCTTTCTCTCCAACAGTGTCTCTTTCTTGGATGTTATAAACCTGTTTATCTGATATCCTGAGTTAGATCACAAGGGTATGTTCTGAGAGACAAAGAGGCAGGTAATATAAGCACTCAGTCTACCCCAAAAGCCCCTTTTTCTTTTACTACATTTACTATGCTTTTGGAGAGCAAATGCTGACTTTTCTCAGGAATACTAAGGAAATAGTGGTAGTAGTGTTATGCCATTACATACTACGTGTACAAAGATGAGGTTTATGCAAATTACTGGTTTCAGGCTTGACATGAGCAACATGTTTGATTTTTGGCTATATCAGTCTTGGCAAGTGAGATGAATTCAATGATTTAGTTTTCCATGCTACATGTGAGGCAAGATCAAGGCACCACCCACAGGAAGCACTGATCATACAAATCAGGTACCCTAGGTTACTCTATCTGCTGTGTAGGGGCATTGAGCCTAATGGAAGGATGACAAAATGGTTTCTGTTTTACCTCTATTTTTATTTCCATACCCCACACTTCTCTGTTACCACTCAATTCTTAATGCTTCTTTACTCTTTTCTCTGGAGCCTGTGCACTTGTGGTACCCCCAATAATTCGTGCCTACACTCTCTGTGTGACTCTTTTCTGCAGAAGCCACCATGTTCTAAATTCATTATTACTCTGAAATCTTCACCTCTTCCTTGTTTAATTGTTTGTCTGGAGCTTTCTTGGAAAAGCAATGGCCTCCATTACCTGGCTTTGGCTTTCTAGAAATAAGGGTATGTGGTCTACAGTGAGAAGGTGCACATGCTGAAAACTGCCTAGGATCCCAGATATTGCGAGGCTGGAGCACAGTGTGTCGAGGTTCAAAGCTGATATGTGCTATGGGATGAGTTTCAGGTCAATGAGAATAGCATAACAAGACCCTTCCTCAAAAGCATGTAAATGGTTGATAGATGAGAGAGAGAGAGAGAGAGAGAGAGAGAGAGAGAGAGAGAGAGAGAGAGAGAGAGAGAAAGGGCCTAAGTAAATGTTCTTGAATGAATTCTCAGCTATTGTGGCACACTGAAAGTTCCAGCTAGTAGAGAGATGTTGTCTAGATTCCAGTATCTCCCTGTACTTTAAATTTAGCCAAACCACTCATGGTTTAGCTCTTATTATCTCCTATATCTGTCAAGGTTTGATATGACAAGGGAGAAAACTAATATTGGTGTCACATACTGTATGCTAAGCCAACTTATATGTTTTCCTAGACTCTGCCTCCAATTCCTGAGACATGCCCATGCTTTCTCAAGCACTAGTTCTTCCTGAATTTCTATCAGTGTTTACTGATTAGCATATTGACAAGAAGACAAACAGGAAATAAAACACTTCCCTGAAAAGCCTTCCTGACAGCATGTCAAGGAAACATTTGAAAACAGAGGGTACCATAGAGTTTATAGTTTCTTCATGTATTCAAAAATATGCTGATAATGACTTGGTTACCAGTTCTGTGCTGCTGCACACAAAACCAATGAGACTCAAAACATAAGATGGCTCGTAAATTAACTTTTTTAAAAATGTTGTTCCTGTGTACTGGCATATTTACACACCTGATGTCTCCATAAAAAAGTCATGTTATTTATGTTTGGACCTTGAATATTAAATAATGTTAGGTCATCTAAAATGTCAGGATATTTTATATGTTATATATAATATCTTTTCAAATGCTAGACTTACTATTGTGAGAATTATGGTTTACTTACAGAAATGTGTTATTAATTTTTGTCTTCATAGTTTAACAGCAGAGCCAAACAACAAGCATAATAACAGTGAGGGTGCAGATAAAGAAAACATTAGAGTTGTAAAACTGAAAACACACAAGAAACACATGTGTATAGAAGATGGATAAGAACTATTGCCATAGTTATTTGACCAAAAGTCTTTAGAATATGTCAGTTCATGGATTCCTGCCGTGTACTGAAGTTCTGTGAGTATAGGATAAACTACTAAACCAAAATTGCTCTATTATCAGAATGTAACAATTCCACCATAAGATATTTTTGCATTTATTTGCATGAATTTTTTCTCTGGCCATTCCACATTGTAACCTATCATAGAAATCTTTTTACATTTTTCAAAAACACTTTTAAAACCATTATCCTCTCTTAGATTAACGTGAGATGCAGAGTAGAGTATGTGTTACCATTTAACAGATACAGAAATTGATTCTCTAAAAGATTATGTGTGAAACATGAACATAAAGACCTCATTTTTTTTTCTTTTCCCACTGAATAAATTGACCACTGGGTCATATTGCTTTCTGAGTTAACATTTCATCACCTCACATCTTATATATGTATGTGTGTGTGTTTGTGTGTGTGTGTGTGCATCCACATACATAGTTTGAATTACTTCCTGCTCATAGATGAAAGCAACTTTTGACTAGTGTAGGGTTTGATTTTACCACCTCCTTTCCTTTTCTTGTATTTGTCATATGCACCCATTTTGTATACACATTTCCGTTAGGTAATCTGCTACCCAGACTTCTGTCTTTGCTATGCATTGTTGGCCTTTGTTTCCTTCTCTCCCTGTTTAATAAATGCTAACATCAAGAAAATAAAATATTTTATTACTTTCTTTACATTTCAACACAAAAAATATATAAACTTTGTGTGACTGTGCTATGTTTGTTTGATTAGGAACAATACTGAATGAAATTTGGGAAGACAAAAAATAAGTAATTTGTACATTAATTTACCTAGAATCTTGATATAATATATGCAAAAATCTATTTAGGAATTAAATATGGTTGGTACAAATGACACATGTATATGTATTCCTAAATGGCATACACAAACTCTTTTTAGAAAATAGTCATAATTGAGAGAAAAGTGTATTACATGTTCTTATTTATTTTTCTTTTTCTCTGCCAGCATGTTGTGGAGAGGAGGTAGTTTTTTTCTAGTCAAGTCTCTCTCATCCCTACAGTATTCTTTATTCTTTACATAGATATTCCTTTCATACAGTGATGTGATCAACCTACTCTTCTTCAGTGATTCACCTCGACAGCAAGGTAAAGTGTATATCTCATATCGTCCAACAGTATACAGACTTAATTCCTCTTACAGTAGTCCTGAACTAAGGGCTCCATGGAACCTGAATACCTTCTACCCTACAGGACCTTGCATCAGATTAGTTATGACCTGGGAATATCCAACCTCCTCCAGAAGAAATACAGCCTGAATAAAGTGAGCCCGCAGTCTCCTGAAAATTTTTCACTGCAATTCATTTTATGAATTGGAATCATTTGCTTTTCTGTGTTTCCACTTTGTGAGAACACATAATGTCCATACCAGGACATTGTCAAATTATATATCTTTAGAATCTAAATGATAAAATATGTCTCAATAAATATTACCCTCATGAATAGCTGTCTATAGTTACATTTTATATCATTATGTTGCAAACTGTGAAGATATTGACAGATAAGATTGCCACCATAAGTATAGATTTTGTATGCAAGTACATGTAAGTCACTTCTGTTGCTTAATTTACATATTTATGCAAATTAAGTTATAATTTCATAATTAGTCACTATCCATTTCACATATCTAGAGCTATATCAATTTTAGGTTTGATATATAGGATACCAAAATGAAAGAAAAACTTTGCATGAATTAGTGTTATAATGGTATATAGCAACAGAAGTCAAGCTATTTTATAATAGACATGCATTGCTTCATTCCTGATAAGCTTTCTGCCAGGGCTAATGTGAAACTAGTAAAATAATATGTCTGCTTTAGAAAAGCATTGATAAAATAAGTCTCATGACTGATGATTAGTTTGAGCTGGCTTCCTGTATAACAAATTGCTCAGCCACACAACGACTTTCCCAAAGAACACATTTGCATGATCTTCCAGTTCACTGCTAGACAGACTCTAAATAATAATCAGGTCATAAAGCCAGTGAGAGGCATTTTAGATTGTCTTACAATTTTCACCGAGAATTTGGAAAATTACAGGAGAGGCTAAGCCTTAGTGATCCTTCTTAGGTGATAATGGAAATAATTAGGAAGGCTTCAAACAGTCTATCTCTGTAAAAGTTGGTGTCCTAAATGTGAGGGAGCAAGAACACTGAAAGTTTTTGAATAGCTTTGGTGAATAGTTCTCATCAGGCAAGTTTTACCCTCTGACATACATTGGGTCTTCGCTGATGAAAATGGGAGCTACAATTGCATACAAATGTTCAGATTTGTATGTGCTCTTCACATGCTTGAACAAACTGTGTTAGAAAATAATCCTGTGCCTTCCTGCCCTGAATCAGTTGGTTTCTAAGGTTTGTTTTGTGTTCTTTTGTTTTGATTTTTACTTAGAAAAAAACTTGGAAGTCTTTTCAAACGTTGCAAAGAAGATTTTAACTCTTTGTGTGAACTTGATAGCTTTTCAGTAAATTGCGTAGTCATGACAAAAATCTTAATTATGTAAGAAAAGCTGAGCAGTCAGAAAAAATTATGGAAAAATTCTGCAATGTAGCATTATATCTTCTGTTGTATTATAGTCTATCTTTAGGATATTTCAACTACAAGTTTCAATTTTATCATTCAATGTCCCAAACAGAGCATAGCAGCCTGTGGAAGCACCAAAGCATGTTGGTTGATAAAGAACAATCTGCTTCATAATGCAGTTAGTTATCTGTAGATGTTGTCTTTTAACACAACTGGCAACTTTTGAAGTGTACTCTTCTTTTTTTTTAAGCAATACAATAAAATCAGCTAAATGAACAATATTTGACCTAACTCAGATTCAAATTTAGAACTCTAATGAAGAGCATCAAAGAACAGGAGTTTAAACAGCTGTTCTGAGACTAGTTATGAGCGAGGTTGTTCTTCTGTAACCCTTTAAGATGGTGTTTTGTAGAGTATACTCTAGAGTCCCTGCTTCAATTCACACACTCAGGGGCTCAGTTTCAGGAGAAGGATGCATTTATTCAAAGGCTTTAGAGAACTATTCATTCATTCAAACTAGTCTATGCTATAGGTTTGACTGCTATACCTTAAGCCCTCCAGGGAAACAGTACATTCAGAATTTTCAGATTGACAACAGATCTAAAAAGAAAGTGTAGAAAAGCACTTCCATCATCAAACATATTGCAAGGCAATTTTGTAAAAAATACTTCAAAATTTTTCAGCAAGACTCTTATTAAATATATCCAGGTCAAGAATAATATCTATGTTTTTCTGAAAGAGGTAAAATTTTAGTTCACAAACATATATTCTTTATATATGAAAAATAAAAATAATTGCTTGGTTCTTTGAACTCTCTCGGTGTATAAGGTATGGGACTGCATTTTAAATATCCTCTATTTATTTTGGTTTCTGGGAATCAAAAAATTCAGGTACAATAAACAAATGGTGGAATGGTATTCTTATGGGATTGCAGATAACAATATAAAGCTCATTGGATTACTCAACTGTGTGTGGAAACATAAGCACTTATGTAAATGTGTTGAGAAAAGAAAAGCAAATGGGGAAATTGGCTTCTGTATTATTCTTTATATAAATTAACCAGTTCTCTTTTTGCATGGTTGGCAGACAGTGGTTCTAACAAAAATGTATTTAAACATTCAAATAACACTGATATCATTTTTTACATAATATTTAAACAATGTTTCAAGATTTTAAAGTGATGTTTCATCTTTCTGCTTCTTAATGTGATCTATCTGTGGCCTCTCTGTTACCTTTCATATATTGCGAAGACTTAGTAACCAGTGATCTGCTGCCAGATTAAAGCTCATACATTTAAATATCAATAGAAAAAGGATAATATTCAAAACAGTATGCAACAACAATTCATAAACTGTTTTTGAGAATAAGTGAATTGAGAAATCTTTATTATTGGTATTTTTCTCAAATTGCACACAGATTTAAGATCACCTTTTTATCAAAAGGAAATTTCAAGGTTATTAATGTGTTGAAAACTTTCCTCAACCTTTCTACTACTATGAAATATACTCAGGACACACATGGGCAAACATTAGGCTTTTTCTTCTGAGTTAGAACCTCTTTAACAAAGAGCTATAGACAGAGAATGTAGAAGTATGAGTTGCTTCTTGAGAGTAAAAGAAAAAAGTCTTCTCCTAGGATATTTCTAGATTAACCTACTTTTCTCACAGATCTGAAATTTCACTACTGATGTGGATCTTTTGAGAAAAATCATGTCCAAGATGCTACGATTAAGATAGGTGAAGAGTGTGCATTTATTAATAGAACTATCAGTCTCCATGATAGATCTCTCTAATTTTGGGCAAGTCTAAGACTTTTAAAAATTTAGTGTATTCCACACATAAATTGTGACTTCTAGGCATTGCACTTTTTTGCTTTGAGGTGAAATTTGTTGACTCACTAGCCAGTCTGAATTCCTATTGCTTGGCCATAGGAAATCTGCAGGACATGACTGTCCTTGAGTGTTTTGCTTTGTGTCTGAATTCATCCACTTTCTCAATGTAAATTACTTGTCTTTTATGACAAACTTGATTCCTACCTGTTTGTCTAGGCCACTTTTTGTTTCTTTTCCTGCTGAACATGCTGTGACTATTTCAACCCTATCTAACTTTTCTTTTTAACTGTGATCATTTGCTTCATCATGTAGCATCTCATCTGTAAATCCTCTTTATTTCTGACCCTTCCATAGGTGCTGCCATCTTCCCAACTGGCTTTAAACCCAGTACATCATTGTGCCTTATGTTCTTCATTGTCAGCACTCCCTCCTGTTTCTTCCTTCAAATTCCTTTCTAAAAATAGCCTCATGTTCACTTTCCTTATCATGCTGTCTAGCCGGAGTTGCATTATTGCTTCTCTTTTCCACTTGAGGATTATAAATTTGTGACATGGAAGCAGAAAAGGGGCTGTGACAGCAGAGGAGGAGGTCCAAAGGGAGAGCAGGTAACAATAACAACAACAACAAAGATAATGGAACCATGCTATTATGAAAACAGAACTGGGTTCCATTGAAGTGAAAGAAACAAACTAGCAAGAGGAAAAGAATGGGATTGGAGTGTAGAGGATGGATTTGGACAAGGTATAATAATCTATATGAGCAGATGCTACGGGAAAACCCATTTGTTAGTATTTAACTGTAGTGATTTGAATAAAATGTCCTCTATAATTCCATGTTAGGTGTGACCTTGGAGTCGGTAGTGCCTTTGTGGAAAAAGTATATCACTGGAAGGTAGGCTTGTAGGTTTCAGAAGCTCGAGGCAGGCTGAGTATGGCTCTCTGTCTCTTCCTGCTGCCTGCGGATCCAGAGACAGATAGAACTGATGGCTGCTTCTGCAGCACCACATCTGCCTACCTGCAACTATGCGTCCCACCATAACAATTATAGCTTAAACCTCTGAGCTGTAAGCCAGCATGATTGTAAATTCCTTTATAAGACTTGTCATGATCAGAATATCTCTTCACAGGCATAAAAACTTAACTAAGTCATTTATCAAATTGAATTTTAAAGTATAATCTAGATATTTGGTATAGTGTTTTATTCCATTTATTATTTGTAATTTTGTTCCTTCATTGACTCTGAAGTAAATACTGTTTTCATACCTGGTTTATAAATATTTTTTAATTCAGAATTCAAAATGATTTAAATATAAAAATGTTTAAACATTTTTATAAAAGCTCTGCCAAAACCTGCAATGGAATTAACTACAAAAAGTCAAAGTACTGGGAATATTTATAATTTTGGTATCATCAATATTTCCCATTGAAACATTTTCTATCTATGTTCAAAAGGGTCATGGGAAAAGCAGGAAGGTTTTGTGAGTGAAATTGAGTTAAGATATATGAAAGCGACACCCAAAAAATGTTTAGAATGCTGTCATGTCTGGTGTCTTTCTAAACATACATGGCACAATAAAAGATTGTAGTGGTAAGAAAGACTTTGGTTAACTATTCATTCTGGTCATAGACATGGAGAGGGAAAAAAGCTGGTCCCCAAACTCTATAACTCTGCAATTAAATCTCATAATTCATATTGGCTTGTTGAAATTCTACTTCTTGAAATATTGAAAAGATCAACACATCAACATTAAAATGGGAATAAAGCTATAGAAGTGTGGCTGCCTGTGTGAAACTCAGTGCTGAGGGACTCTGAGTGCAGACTGTGAAGGATTCCATCTTTTCCCTCTTCTCTTTCATCCCTAGTCCCCCAATCTCTGGCAATTCTACAAGGAGTCACAGATACACAGAATGCATCCACTTGTTCTCAAGCCCATATTTTGAAATTGCAGAACTTACTTTGCCAAAAAGTAAGTAATGAAAACTTGTTTTGTTTCTGTTTGATTCTCTTCGTTTTCTTGCTTGTTTGTTCCTCTGCTTCAAGCTCAGAGGTGCCTTGATTGCAGGAAGTGCAGAGGAGGTTAACTAAGTGCTCTGATTTCTGAGGACCTAAAGTTTGACAAGGTAGAAAAAGAAGGAGCTTGGGAAAACAGAAACTTTGTGTGGTTTTGGCAGAGAGTTAGGACCATAAATCAATGAGACAGGAAGAATTGCTCAAAAACATACATCCGCCCAAATGATTGTTTCAGAAAAGGGCAATAATTCACCATTGGAATGATAGCCATTGTGCATAATGTGTTGATAAAATTAGGCACCATAGGTCAAAAATGATCTGAACCTGAACATCATACTTCCTATAAATACTGGCTCAAATATATCATAAATGCAAATGTAAAATGCAAAGCTTCATCCTTCAGGATGCTGTGAAGAAAATCAGACTGTGAAGAGACTACATTCTTAGACATGATGCTGAAAGCTCATTTCTCATGGGTGTTCATACAAAATACACTGAAGACATGACCTCACAGTAACATGGACCCAGATGTTACTTCAGAACTGCTTCATCTGCAACAGCTCCAAACAGGAAACAGCCCCTAAAGTTTTAAAACCTCGAATAGATAAAAAAATGAGATATAAATAAATGAGCTGTTGATACACTAAAGAACTTATGTGATTTCAAAGGTTTGTTGTTGATGATGATGATGTTTCTGTTGTTTTTCTTGGTTTGGTTTGGTTTGGTTTTTGCTGGACAGAGAGAAGTAAGTCTCAAAATGTTACATTATAGTAGCTTGAGAATGGTTTCATTGTTAAAGGTGTTTTCTGTGCAAACAGGAGGATCTGAGTTTGAATTTCTAGAACCTATATCAAAATTGGATGTATTGATAAGCTTCTCCAATCACAGTGCTGATGTGGGCATGTGAAAAATGCAGACAAGAAAAAGCATGTAATCTTGTGTTTTTTCAGAAGAAAAACAACAAACTAATTCTATCTAAAGCAAGGTAGAAATCAAGAACACTCAAGATCCTGTGACCTCTACATGAGCACATTTACGTTCACATACACACAAGTGTGTGCACACAGACACAGCCCTCGTGTCCACATGAACAAGAAGAAACATTAAATAGCCTCATACTCCACTTCCACAACATGCTTGAGGTGGTAAAATCATAGCAAATATCTTTGAAGTAAGTTGTTTCGAAAGTGTGGTTAGGAGTAGTGTGTGGTTTCATTAAGCTCATTTCTAGAGAAGGAATAATTTTGTGCCTTATACTGAATTGTGTCACAAGTTGAGGGATGATAGCTCCTCATAGATAATCATAATGTCACTTCAAAAGTCAATACATAGAAAACAAAATGAAAAATAAAAGTAAGTGTGTAAAAGCTGTTGAAATCTGAATAACACCTGCAAATTGGTTAAAATTTATTGCCCTTATATCCATTTGTCAGGGAGGGCCATGTGTTGTGGCTGTCATTTTCACTCACTAAATTGAGAGTAAGATAACCAGGACTTCTTTTTTGTTATCTATGCAATGTAGCATATTCTTAAACCCAACATACAATTAGAACCAAAATGAATCCTAAGTATATAAGAATCATCAAGAAACTGTGCCAGGGATGGGAGAACCACAACTATCTTGAAGAACAAGACTATGCTTTTAGTTTTAAATATTTCTCCAACAGTACAGAAGCTGGAGCAAATTTGTATTTAAAAATATAAAAATATAGAAGAAAACAAAGTAACTAAAAATTAAAACCCCAACTAAAAGGATCTGTAATACACTAAACGGGAAGCTCTATAATATCAATAATATTATTCTCAAGTGAAGTACTTCAAATTAAGATATATCCCTTAAAACTAAAGAATAGGTTGATAAGTACATTCTAGTTTCTGAATAGAATAATAATTGTTGTGAAGGAAAAACTCATAGTGTGAATTTTATGATTCAAAACAGTATTATCAAAGTTTGGGGAGAATCTTTTACTCCTAAAATTCTAGCTCATTAGGCTATCCTTCATTTACATGGATTGCTGAAAGAAGACAGCCAGAAACATCTCAGTTTACTATGCAGTTCCATAGACATAACTTCCTATAAATGTTTCTGCAATTCTTTTTGTTTCAGACAATCAGAACAATTGGGTGACTTGGGACACTAGAGGCTAACCTTCGATCCTTCAGTGCATGCCACGTGCTTCCAATATGATGGATTGCTTGTTTAGCCAAATTATGTCCCCAATGCCAGGGGGATTCTTAAAAACCTAACATTTGCAGAAAGTGACCTTCACCTCACCTTGCCCCATCAGGCAAGAGCTGTCAAAGATGTCTCTTGATTGACTGTCATCATATAGAAGTATGGTTTATATAGCAAGTCCTCAATCTTCCACCAGGACAATTAAAGGGTCTCCATTTTGTAAGACTTATGTCAACATTGACAAAAATCTCAGGTGACAACAACAAAGACAAATCCCATGGATTAGAATGTAAGATTTATAACCTGCCTTGTCCTGCTGCAGGAAAGACACCTAACATCCTATAGATACTGAGTTTTTGTCAAGTTAGGAATACAACTTGGGACTAAAACCAGAAAGCATTTTGGCTGTCAGTGACTCCTCATAAGAGTTGAATTTTCTTATGACATGACCTATTTTAGAAACATGATTGGCTCAGCCCTGTGCATATAGTAGTTGGCAATTACTTTGGGAAAGTGAACGTAATTAAGCTAATAATAAAAATAATGAGAAGACAAAAAAAAAAAAAAAACAAAAAAAAATAATGAGAAGAAATGTAAAAAGAGAGGCTTCACTAAATTTTACTCCATATTATATGCAATGCACCTTTAGAAAAAGTCATTACATTTTAATCCAGACTTTAAACAACATGTGCAAATATATGAACTCTAGGTTATGGTCCCTGTTTCTTTTTTTGTTTGTTTGTTTTGTTTTGATTTGATTTGCTTATTATGATTTTATTTATTTTAAAGACAGCAAGAGAGCATGAGGTTGGATGAGTAGAGAGGTGGGAGTATCTGAGAAGAACTAAGAGCAGGAAAGAACACTATTAAATATATTACATGAAAAAAAATTTAATTAAGCCTCATAATATTTCTCATTCTTAACATTTTTTCTCCCAGCAGCTGGGGTTTTTTGTCTGACCATTTACACATATTACCAAGTGATTAAAAGTGATTATAAGTTTCCTTCCCGAGAGGATGTTCCCAGAAAAGTTCTTGGTAGCACCACCATATATCAGAAGATGATCGTAGGTAGTGACGTCATGGACAGGCAACTGCAGCAGCCAAGACTATGAAATATCCAGCCTTCCGAGTTATGGACCTCAGCATCTGTACCTCATCTTTTTTTTAACTTTATTACAAAAAACAAGGATAAAAAAATTTAAACATTTTTGCATAAATGTACACAAATACATTTTTGTCAGTGATTGGCTTTTTTCTTTCTTTTTTTTAAGGTTTGATACTCTGCATTAAGGTCTTACTAGTTACAATGAGCAAAAAGTACATGTAAAACAGGATGTAACCTGGAATTAGTCAACGTTTTCTTGGTGTGTAAGAATTGAGCATATTGGGTTTTTTTTTTTTTTTTTTTTTTTTTGATGTTTGTTTGTTTGTACCTCATCTTTGAACGAGGTTGCTCTTCACATTTTTTCTCTATTACTTCCTCTTTGCCTCACTGAGGAGGGAGCAGTTCATCTAAATCTCTGCTCTGGCTTTCACACAAGAACCTCTGCTATAAATCACCAGCACTACTTATATGGAATTCCGCAGCTTTTATTCTGAGGCTACAGGACAATTGCAACCAACATATTTTTTTAAGTCAGAATGAGCCATTGTTCTATTTTCTTCAGACATTATGGCTGTACTTTTTAATGGATGCCTCCATGTTATTTGCTAAATTTTCCTAAAAGATAGTTTAGTTTCCAATAGACACACTCAGCTAATTCACTGTCGATACCATTACCTATTTGACCATGTTCCTATTGGTGAATTTTGATATATTTCAGACTTTGCAATGGATAATATTTAAAGTGTCATCTTCAAACAGATGTAGTTCCTACTTATGGTTAATCTACCTACCTGTCTAGACTTAGAATTACCAAAGAGATAGAGCCATGGTTGTGACTATGAGGGTACATTCAGCTGTGTAAGGAGTCTAAAGAGAAAATTGGACATAGTACTACCTGAAGACCCAGTTATTCCACTTCTGGGCATATACCCCAGAGAAGCACCAACATACAACAAAGATACATGCACCACAATGTTCATTGCAGCTCTATTTATAATAGCCAGAAGCTGGAAAGAACCCAGATGTCCTTTAGTAGATGAATGGATACAAAAACTGTGGTATATTTACATAATGGAGTACTACTCAGCTATCAGAAACAATGACTTTATGAAATTCTTAAGAAAATGGATGCATCTAGAGAATATCAAAACAGTATATAAAACTTTCTTTCCTCATTCTTTCCCATATACCTTATTTTTTATTTTAATTCGGTCACTTAATATTATTGTAAAAATATAATTTATAGTCCAACTATTATAAAAATTGTGAAATAATTTTTAAACGCACCATGTAAAGCCTAAGTCAGTTCTGTCTAAACATTATGCTATGAAATGATATGTGTGAATTTGTACACATCCTGTTTCTGTGGGGTTTTTAAAATAAAATCTAATTAAAATCTAAATTCTACACTAAAACTTAGAATAGACCCTTGAGTAATGTTTAAATCTGTTTCTCCCATCATTAGTGCAAAAGAAGGCAGGGGAATTTCATTTGGGAGGAATAGCTATATGTACAGATTTTCTTATTCTTCACAAGGCATCTTTTAATTGTTCAGGTAGGATTTCTGAATAAATATCAACAAGTACATTCAGATGACAAAAGATTCTTTTCATTCACATGCAGAAGAAGAATTAGGCCAAGCTGACCAATTTAACTCTGTATTAATGGCTAGTTTTATACTTTAAATCCCTCAAACTTGGGATAATTTTTGTTTATCTCTTCTCTTTCAAGGGCAATGTCATTATTTGTTACAATACCATATGCAAAATGCACAGAAACTTGTTTAACTTTAGGAACCATATTTGACAATGGAGGTTTTTTTTTCTTAATTCTCATTAAAATGCAATGAGAAACTCTTAGGACTCCAATGGAGGGACCTTAGATGAAATGTAGTGCAGTGGAGAGAGGGAACTTGTAGAGCCCATCTGTAGCAGGAAGACAGGGTCTCAGGTGAGGGATTGGATTGCTATCCTACAGTCAAAACCCTGACACATAATTTTTCCTGTCAGAAAGGATTGTAAGGATGGAGATGGAGAAGAACCTGATGAAAAGAAGATTCAGTGACAGGCCCAAAGTGGGATCCAGCCCAAGAGGAGGCCCCAAAGCCTGATACTAGTACCAAAGCTATGGACCTCACTAAAAGGGACCTATCATGACTGCTCGCTAAAAGACCCAACAAGCAGTTGAGAGTCAAATGCAGGTATTTGTACCAAACCAATCACAGAAGCTGCTGATCCCTGTGGTTGAATAAAGAAAAGGGTGGAATTAGCGGAGGAGGAGAGCAACCCTGTAGGAAAACCAGGAGTTTCAATTAACCTGGACCCCAGAGATCTCTCAGACACTGGATCACCAACCAGGGAGCATACACCAACTGATATGAGGCTACCCAAAACATATAAAGCAGAGGACTTCTGGGTCTTGGTTCAGTCAGAGAAGATGAACTCAACCCTCAAGAGACTGGAGGCCCTAGGGAGTTTAGAGGTCTGGTAGGGTGGGTAGGATAGGGACATTTCCGTAAAGACAGGGCTGCTTGTGGTGGGGAGGAGGCATGGGATGTGGAAGAGTCAGAGAGTGTACCAGGAAAGGAATAAAATCTAGAATGTAAAATGATAACAACAATAATAATTGCTTAAAAAATAGAAAATATCTTTTGAATAGGATACTTATGAAAGAGGTAGGAATTCATTCTGGTCCAAGAATAAAGAAATAAATTAAAGGCAGAAAAACTTTTTAAAAAACCACACATTTAAAAATTAAAGAAAATATAAAAACAAAATGAATGACATGGTAATCTTCAGTCTTTATCAAACTTTAAGCTTGTTAGTGAGCTTGCCAGTCTGCTCAGATGCCACTCAACAATAACTGCATAAGTCGCAGTCCAAACCAATTGTATTTGGAGGTAATGCTGTCTTGAGCTAGTAGCTTTCTAAGAATTTTACTCAACTTCATAGTGCCCATGGCTTAATACTAATGGATGGCATGAAGTTCCATTGTAAAGAAAATTCTAGATCAAATGTATTAAACATGATTTTCCCACAAATATTTCCATCACAGTGCATTTTATATGCTCTCTAAATTATTTCTAACTAAAAACAACTTTGCCCGATAACTATGAAATATTTACAGTATCACAAAAAAGCAAAGTGAGCTTCTTTAAAGGGTAATGGCTTTACTTGGGAGGAAAAAGAAAATGATATAAGTTGTTACTCTTAGACTATTTGTTAAATATAAACCAATGTTTAGTGATACAAATTCCTTTATAGAAGCTGAAACCACCTTAAAAGACACAAGGCTGAGATTTCTTCCTAGAAGATATAAGGGCTCCCACTTGATGAGATATGTGATTAAATGGAAGGCATCCAAAATGAGTAGACTCTATTCCTGATGGAACATGCCTTTTGATCATAATTGGTTGAGCTATCTATCCAATTGTCACTTGAAAACACATAGTTTCCAGTAGAACCTGCAAAGTACTGTTCAATGTTCAACTAAATTTCTTTAGTCCACAAAAACAGTAGATTTCCATCTTTACTAATTCTTTCCAGTGCCATCAATGATTGAAAGAAAACTGAAAATGGAATTAGACAGTCAACCATTACAAAGCTGTGAACAGATGTATGAGCATTAAAAAGACTTCATGCAGAGGTGAATCTACATTTGTGTATACTGGACACACATGGCAGCCCTGCGTCTTGCTCTCCCGGCTTTCTGTTTTTTCACCCATCTAGCGTTTGGGATGATATTTGAGGGCTTTAGGAGCTTGTATTTAGTGGATATCACATAAATTCTTAGAAGATTCAGGAGAAAGCTACGTGTGGTGTCACATGCCTGTGGCAAAGCACTTGGAAGGTAGAGACAGAAGGATCAAGAGTTCAAGGCCAGGGACTATAGAGATGACTCAGTAGTTAAGGGCCCTTGCTGCTCTTAAAGAGGAACAGAGTTATGACTGTAATTCTAGCTCTAGGGAATTCAACACCTTCCAAAACCTAGTTTCCCTAGGCACCTATACACACATGCACACTGTAACATACAGATTCTCATACATATGCAGAAAAATAAAATTTTATTTTCCTGTTAAAAAGAACTGATGGCTTAATAGATGAAACATTTCTGAATTCAGTGGAGAGACTTCAAGCTTATTCCCAATGTGCCTTTCCCTTTTCCATTCTTCATACAGAATCGGAAGCAAGGGGCCTCCATAGCCTTCATATTGCTCTCCTAGTAATAAAAAGAAGGCTAATGGAGTTGGCTGGCTGTGTGTGTGTGTGTGTGTGTGTGTGTGTGTGTGTGTGTGTGTTTGTGTGTGTGTGTGTGTGAGATACATTGCCCTGTTTCTATTCTAGAGAATATGCTCATTTGTGCCATAAATGATATGATAAAAGAAAATTTAAATAATATGCTAATGAAGACACCAAACAATCACATCTAAGCTGTAATTGTTCATTGGAATGGCTGACTCAAATGTGTGTAGGTGATTACAGAGGGCAGTTATGTATGTATGCTTTCTGTGCTGGCCATTTAGTACTACATAACCCATTTGCATTTTCTTCCTTGGAGAAGACTATGTCTGCCTGACTTCCCTGTGACTGTGATGTTTAAAAGAATGTTAGCTAAAATCATCCCTTAACTCAGACAAAAGAAAAGGTTTTTTGTAAAGAACATTTTGAGACAACATTGCAGATTTGTCTTTAGATTAGATTGGCTGCATTGGTAAGCATGTAGGCTTCAGTAGAATATTTTCTAACTGAGGGAAAAGGCTTTTGTCCCTGCGATCTATACTCTATACTAAGAATCAGAATCTATGACAAAAGGATTAAAGATTTGCTAAAGATGAGAATAAAAGGGATGAGGCAAGGTTTGCAGGGAGGCAAGTTGAAAGACAGAAAACCAAATTTGAATTGACCAAAGATTGAAGAGAAAGGAGGCCAGGACCTCTGTAAAATAATGGAACAATTGTCTATTGGTGCCCAGAAAAAAATGGTTAAGTCGGGAGATTAGACTGTATTCAGAAATACAGAGAAAGGAAGTAGTGATTATTATTAGTCTTTAAACAATGCTAGAGTAATTACATATATCATTAAAACCTTCATTAAGATGCCATGAACAGACTACTTTTCATCTTTTCATTTAGGAGACTGTCTTCTTTTCAGATATAAGATTTTGAAAATTACTTATAGTCTTAATGGTAAATAAAAACCAATAAATACGTTTTTAAAAAAAAGAAAATTTCCACATATAAAACAAGCTGAGAAATAAACCTTTGCAAGCTTATTTTAATTTATTAGGTATTAATTTTCACATAAGGCCTATGTGTACAAATCATATGCAATATAATTTTTTTGAAATCTGTATTCATTGTAGGATGACTAAATTGAGAAAAATTAAATCATATTCTCTACTTCTGTGATCAAGGGAATGGTTGGTGCTGAATGTTTATACCTGCACCATGACTCTGCCAATCTAACCAATTCTAAATGTATGGTTTCGTTCTGAATGAAACATTGAAATTAGAGAAATTTCTCAGTTGCTGGCCTCAAATTATGATATGAGAGACTGTATAGGTGACATCCTTGATTTTCTAAATGTTGCCAGAGAAACAATTGATGTTAGCAAACAATATCTTCACTAACAAGTCTATAATCTCTCCTGACTAATATTGATAGTGTATAAATATTTTCTAGAATTTATGATTAATGGTGTCTTCTCTTAATACAGCACAGCCTACCCTACAGAATAATTTTCAGAAGGCACTATATTTGGTTCAGTGCATCTACAAAATATTGTCTTCAGTAACCCCACTATACTAAAAAGTTTTTTTTGTCTTAGTGACAGGGTAGGCATTGAGAATGTGTGTTCTAATCATATACTATCCTTTTCATAATCCTCAGGTTGGTAAGAAAAAAATTAATGAATTTATGTGGCTTAACATAATAGGTTGAAAAACCACAGTCATTTTGTTTAGGAGATTTGACTAAAAGAGCAATAAAGGATCTTTCCTATATGTAATGATATTTAGGTTAATAGTCCTTGTCCACATTCTATCGCTATCATAAAAATTACTATAAACGTGGTGATTAGAGTTAACAAAAATGTAGTATGTTACAGTTCTGTGAGTTAAAGTCCAAGAAGCATTTTCTATGCTACAATGAGTATGGCTGAGTTCTTTCACCTGCTTCTCTGCTTCTGAATTCTCTCTAGGCTGCCAGTATTCCTGATATTTCGGCCCCTCAACTTTATTAGCAAGTGATGTTATATTTCTCTGACAGCTTTTAACCAGTTACTTCCCTCCCTGTCTGTATTTTACACCCTTCCTTTTATTTTTATAAATAGATAAGTTTTTTTTAATTTAAAGATGATTTCTGATTATAAATTGTTTTTAATGACTTATTGAATTTATTGTTTGAAAATCTCATGCATGATTACAGGATGCTGTAATTACTGTAAGTCCCACCTACACTCGCTTCAATCTTCCTCCAATTCTATTATTTCTTCTTCTATTGTAAAAGCTCATCCACAACATTTATGTCCTCTGCTTTCTTTTGTGAGCCATCGAGTTAATGATGGCCATCCCAGTCACCATTGATTCACTGTAGCCTGGTACAAATATCACTGAACACAAAACTGAAGACAATTACTACCCCTCCACTGAGTTCATCATGGAGTGCCAGTACCCTCGACTCCCCTTCAGGTTTGTTCAAGACCATCATAGAAAGCTTCAGCTGCTCCAGGTTCATGAATGCAATGGCTATTCCATGCTTGGAAGACAGGAGTCAACAGATCATCTCCTTATCTCTGGTTCTGACATCCTCTACATCTTTCCTTCTATACCTTGTGACAAGCTTTATCAGAGTTAGTAAAATACCCCTTTAAGCCTGAGCACTCATACATCACTTATCAGTTTCTATGGAGCCATGTGTCTCTGTATTCACTGTTAATTATTTAAAAAATAAAAGTCCTTCTCTAATTAAGGGTAAGAGCAGCACTTCTCTGTGAATGAAAAAGTAGGGATATAGAAAGTATGTTGGAGCTATTTCAGCTTCACAAATGACCACAGTAAATTTGCTCTAGGGACTTAGACTTCTCTGCTTCTCCACGATTGGTTGGTTGGTTTGTTTGCTTATTTGTTTGTTTTTAACGATGTTCTCTGGTGTAGAGTTTACACAGATTGAACAGTTTTGAATTTTTTCACTAGACAACTTTCATTATGCATTTAAAAATTCTGCTTAATAAGAAATTATTAAAAAGGAAATCCTGAAAAATAACATTATCTTAAGACATTTTGAATGTAGATTTATTTCAGTGGGATAAAGCCAATTTTTATATTCCATATGGACCCATCTGTATTCTTATATACTAACAATAATTAGAGAAGCCAAAACATGTATAAAAGAGACTACAGGATTAGTAGAATATCTCATAAAAAATAATCAAGGCACATAGAATGATGTTGACTCATTTCTATCCTATGAAACCTGGGAGATGTCAAAATTTTAAAAGTCAAATTCATATGCAAAATATAGATGCTAGTCTATCCCTAGTATAAATGTAGAGAATTTAGAAAAAGATGTATTATTCTGGTCACCTCAGCACATTAGAAAAATTACACACACACACCTATACACACGCACACACACAAAATCTGAAAGTTCTATGTAAATTATAAAATTGAGGAATTACTATAAAAATCTTTGTGCCTTTTACATATACAACTTCTGACTTTTATAAAAGAGAATCATGTTGGATGGGCACAATTCCATTTTAATAATAGAACACTTGAGAATGCCTGAATGTTTATTGCTTCAATTCGAATCAAACAGATTCTAGATTCAGGAATTCACTCAACAGGATTCTTTCCCCTCACCTCTTTTATGGCCACTCCTAATCTGTCAATCAATGTTTTCATGTTAGAAAGAAAAACACATCCTGTAATTTCATCCCATTGTTCACAACTTGGCTCTGATGAAAAGAAGATTAATGAGTCACGAATAATGAGAAAATACCCAGTAATATGAGAAAACCGTTCAGATGGAAGGACTATAGATAAATTATATTGATTACAAAAATTTATAATCTAGTGGTTGGTGGAGGAAATCCTGGCAACATGGAATTAGATTTAGAGTCATTGTTATTTTTATTTTTAAAAAGTGGTGTCCAGTGTGTAATAACGCCAACCAAATGTTATCTGTCATACTTTAAATAAAAACAATTATTGAACGTTGCCAATAGCATAAAAATAGCCCTTCTGTCATCAAAAAATATGTAAATCAGTAACATGCTGTCACAATTTGGCAGGAGCTAGGGGATAAAATTGACAAGATTTTGGAGGTCCAGATGTGTGATAGCTCAGAAGTACATAGAAGACCTTTGTAACAGGCTTACAGCTCTTCCCCGGGGGCGGGGGGTATTGGCAGTATAAGCTCTAGATTCAACAGCCACAAAACTTTCATTTTTTCTGACTATAAATAGACAGGACAGAGCCCCTACTTCTATAGAGCATCATGAAAATTTAACAGAATGTGGCCTTCAAGTAACAGAAAGTCATTCTCAGCCTCACACTCAGTAATCTCACTGGAAAAAAAAATTACTTTTTTCTGCATTCTACATCATGCTCTCATTTAACTCATTTCTACAATTCTGATACAAGTAGAGTGTCTAGTACCTTACCTCATATATCCCAAAGTTTAGCTATCCAAAACCTGTTCTACTGCAATTTACCTTCCCGCCTGCCCTGATCCACCCAGACCTGGATGTGCACCAGCGACTCATCACCAGCATCTCTGTTGCCGATATTGGCAAGCACCTGATGGCTGACTTCAACAAGCACAGCTTTTCTAAATCAGACAATATGGATGAAAGCAGGCAATATGACGACAGCAGTGATCTGGACATGTCTCTGTTGAACCTCCTTTTTTCACTGAGGATGACGACAAGATCCAACAGAGGTTACACCTGCTGAGCCATCTCAGTGATGTTCACACAGGTCCAGCAGCTCCTTATCACAGAACACCAATCAGGCCTGGATTTGTCAGTTCCTGGTGAGATGGAGAAGGGAGTTCCTGACCCTGACAGCTGCCTTTCCACTCTCAGTAACACGCATCTTTATGTGGACACAAAGAAGTAGCTTGCCAGCCTGAAAGAACTTACAGTGAAACATCACCTCTCTCCCAGTCAGAAGGCTTCTAACAGAGTAAACATCCAGCTTGGATAGCACTGTGCACTGGCAGAAGCAGAGAGGGAGTGTGTGTTATTTCCCTTTAAGCTGGGAGTCATAGGTAGCCCCAGGACATCAGAGGCATTAGGTCTGAACTATCAGCTTTGTAGCCAGAGAGACTGAACATTCTAACACATACTAAGAAACTGCTTCAGTAAAAAGCATTGATTTCTCACACTAATACAGAATGTGAAGAAGGAGGGAGGAAAGCCGAGCATGTCTGGCTTCATTTTGTGTCCTTTACTGAGAGTCAGACTCCTGCTTGACTCTGCACAAATGTCTTAGTTACTCAAAGAGTGTTAGTCTACCTAACCTAGCTTGTTCCTATTCATGGTTTCAGACATAAAGGTAATATTGTTTGTTCTAATTCTGCAGTCACCTGGGACTCCAGACAGAGTCACTTCTTATGTTTACTTCTCTCTTCTGTTAACTCTTCCCTCTATATCTAATATATCAAAAGTCTGAAGAAGGACTTGGGGATCACTGAGCGCTTTATCTTTATCTGATTTTTTTTCTTCCTCAAGGTGAGCATTGCATTTTAAACCATTCTTTATTTTTAACTGGGACAGATGGGTGTGCTTAGGCTCTTGGGGGCTTACCTTACAACACTAGTAACAGAAATTATGACTTTCAAAATTAAGACATTAAGATGCCCATGTGAAGTGTGCATGTGTTGAGTAGTAAAAAGAATTTAATTTCATTTTTAATTATAAACAGCAACAAAACTCTGGTTACAGTAACCCTGAGAAGTTGACAGCCTGAGTCCTGTAATTCATATATATGATATATATGATATACATATCACTATAAGTGATATTGCATATATGATATAACATATACATATCATTACAAGTGATATCATATATACAATATCATGTATATCATATATATGAATCACTACAAGGCTTCAGGCTATCATGTATATATATATATATATATATATATGTATGTATATATATGATATCACTTGTAATATATATATATGTATATATATATATATAATTTATCATCCATTATCACTCACGTATCTTCTATCATCTATCAATCAATCTGTATCTATATGATCTACATCTATCTACCTGACATCTATCATCTTTTAAACATCCTAAAACTATATGTTGTATTACTCTGAGAGAAAACATACCATGTTATTCTTTCTAAGTATATTTTTCTTTTTCTTTCCTTTATTTTCATTTAGCATGATAGTTTCCAATTCCATATTTGGGCTTTGTATTTTGGTTTGTACAAAGCCAAAATAGGAACAGTGAAGACATCGTAGATTAAAGAAAGGTCTGAAGCAGAGAAGGAGAGCACTGGAGTCATTTCTTAAACAGTGCCCACGTCAAACAGAAAAAGATTGAGAGCTTTACGCAGGGAGGCTACACTTGTGAATGCAAGGCTGAGTACCCACTTGGGCATCCCCAACTAAAGGGCACAGCAATTAAAATGACTGAGCAGATGACTGCTGCACACACTCAGCTTATTTCAAGTTTTAATTGAAACTAATGGAAGGTGCACTTGTGAGTGCATCAGCATGTTACTCTGCCCTGCAGGTGCCTGCCTTGATTAGGGGCTATCATCATTATACAACTCCATTCCTTATTATATAATCGAATTTCATTATCTGTATGTACATTTTCATTATTCAGTCATTTGCTGATACTAAGGTTGATTCCACACCTTAGATGCTGTGAATTACAGGATGCCTAGTTATGCAGGTATTTCTGACATATCTTGACTTAGATTGCTTGAAATATAATCCTATAATTATATTTTGATATAACTCTGCAATTATTTTAATTTTGTGGAGAAACTTTCATTTTGATTTTCATAGTGGCCATACTAACTTATCTTCCCAGAGGAGTGTATAGTTTCCTTCTCAACTCCTACATCCAACATGAGATGCTGTTCTTTGTGCAAGCCATTATAACTGAAATAAGATAAGTCCTCAATAGAATTTTAAATTTTATTTCCATAATGCACAAGGAGATGAGGATGCTGAACATTTTTTCATATATCTATTGTCCATTAAGGCTTCATGCGGTATAAAGTATTTGTTAAACTCAGTTTCCCATTGACTTTTTTGTTTTATTTGTTTTATTTTTACTTTAGATGTATGGTTTAAGAGAGTTTCTCTTACTTTACAGATCATCTCTTCACTCTGGTGATCATTTCTTTTGCTATACAAAGCTATTTTAAATCCTTTTCATTACTAATAAGAGGTAGGTAGATAAGAACTTGGCATAAATTCGAACTGTTGTGTTCTGTGGATAGAAGGGTAAAGAGAGAGAATGACTTGGGAAAATAGTGTCATGGTGCTCAAAAATATTAAATGTATAATTTTCCCTCTTTCATCTGACCTGATCCTGGGCAGATAACCCAAAAAACAGCAACTGAAGTTTCAAAAAGTATCTTGATGCACATGTTCTTAGCAAATCAATTCACAGTATTCATAATGTAAAAGCAACTGAAATGCCCTCAGTGATGACAAGGTAAACATATATGGCTGGTGTGCACATGCAAAGTATTTTTCAGATGAAGAAAAGATGATGTTTCATGTTCTCTGACATAGCTGTAGTTGGAAATCACTGTGTTGAATGCATCAAGTTAATTGCTAAGCAGGTGTGAGACTGCACTAGTAAAAAGTATCTATCACAGTGAAATTCATAGATGATATGAGCTGGTGCTTAGGAGGGAACAAAGAGAGTAGAATAAAGGCAATTGTCATTCACTGAGTGTTGAATCTTTACTTGGGACATGAAGGATTTCTAGAGCTCGGTTACATCTGTGCAAATGTATTTTACTTAACAGGACTAATCAGTATGCTTGTAAAACCGGTTTTGTGTGATACATTACACTGTATTTCTAAACCCACATATATCCTAGTAAGGGTCACAGATTAGAAAACAACAATGTTAAATTTAAGGTAACCCTGCAGCCAACAGGGAAACTCATTACTGCCAATAATTTTAAATACACAGTGATGCCTCCAGACAAATACCAGTGTCGCACAAAAAGGGGTTAAACAAGAACAGCTATGCTCCAAGTAATATCCTGCAATGCTAAGTACATCCAAGAACCTGCAGGCAAAGAATCTTCACAGGCAAAATCACTGTCCTAAGAAGAAAGAAAGAGGTAGAAAATGGTGAAATATTGAAATTTACCTAACAACATGGGTATTCCAAAGTAATTATTTAATATTATTAAGGTCTGATCATTTAAATGGTGTTTAATGCTGAAACGGGTGAGACAAAATAAAAGTCATATTTTAGCAAAAATTATGAATAATCCATGTGCCTGATGTCTTATTACAAAAACAGGTACATGTTGATCAATACTTGTATAGATGGACAGAGGGACAGATGTATGTAGATTTAGATAATAAATATATAAATATATTTATATACTCTACAGATTTTAGTCACAGTATGACTAAAATGAACATTACCTCTCTCAGTTTTAACTAAGGACCCAGGAGTGTGATCACACTCACGCTGCAACTCAGTCAAGTCCATATCAGTGACCTTCATCAAGGAAATAGACGGGAATGAGTTTTGTGATACTCAAAGACTCTCCACTTCCATTCTTTGAAAAATATTGAAGAGAAAATAAGATGACTTTTTTGTAGAAACAGTACTACTTTTCTTCACTATGGTGGCTACTGGGCTACTACATGCTTCTTAAGGGCCAAAGGTGCTTGACAGGGTTGAGTATCTGTATAGACAAATGATTGGAGACTCATATCCACCCATAATCTTGAGTTAACTACCTAGATATTGGTCGTTTGTTATAAAGTGCTATCACATGTTCCTAGAGACATGATCATTTTGTATGAATCAGAAATTCTTACAATGGTGTCCTTTTTGCTGAAGCTCCAAATATTGCAGAGAAGAAAAATACAGAATGTATCAGTTTAGGGTTCATCTTGAGTTCTGCCCCAAAAAACTACCTGGAAGGATTTCTCCAAGAAAGGATAAATCATCAGATCCCCAAAAATTGGTGTGAAAAAAAATAAAACATTGGCCCCAGAGATAAAATCCTGTTTTACTACCAAAGCAAGAAAGTTAGCAGTCCTTTCCTCTTCAAGGCTGTCTTCTCAACAAGGCAGTAGAAGGAACAAAGAAAGGATGGGAAGCCCAAAATTCAGCAGTCACTGATGTCAGCATCATGGCTGCCCTAGTTCTGCAAAAAGCACCCATGCACCCTTTTGCTGTGCTTGCATTGAGGCAGCTAACATTTCTTGTTCTCATTGCCCACTAAGAGATGGAAAGGGTGGAGGCGGCAACATGAAAAGAACGTAAACCTTTAGTGAGTCAGAGCTCTTACCATGTACTCCAAAGAAAGAATTGGTAGACAGAGGATAGCTGACGCGTCTGCACTGTGGGCTAACCTGAAGGATCCCAATTAAGTAGAGAAACATTTCAATGCATGCCCAAATATACATAGCACAGCTAATGTTTCTTGGTGCATTTTAAGTAGTTTGCTGCCCAGACAGCACAAAGGATTGCTTTGCACAGCATGAGAAATGGCCCTGCATGCCAAAAAGTTCCTTCAAAAACCACAAAACTACTTGATATACAGTGTGCCTTAAAAAAAAAATTCCCAAAAGGTATCATAAATTGAATTCCTTAAACATACTGCTCACAGATGAAGCAAAACTGTGGTTTAAGTAAGAGACAGACACTGCATTCCTTTACATAAAATTCCATCTGAAAGGTAAACACTCGGAATTACACTGTTACATTAATATGCTATTGTATGAAGGTTATTGGCATTAAAAGAAAAATATGTGTAGGTGCACGAAAAATCCACCAGGAAATTACAGAGGAGTTATTTTGAAATTTAAACTTATGTACAGGTAACATCAGTTGTTCTAAATTTAATTTTATTTTTGTTAAGCTACCATGCTGAAGGTGCCCTAGCAGTAAAGAAAATTTAACTGACGTAATCAGCATGTTAGTTGTACATGACAATTTTACAAAAAGTTACCATCAGTTGGAGCTAGCTTTGGGAACAAACCACCCCTCTACATGTACATAGAACAATGAAGGTGCATGGCACATAGATGAAGTTTTGAATTTGTTCACAACTGCATTCTCCTCACTAAATTTTCTGTACTGACTATAGACTGTGGCACAGTCACATCCGGACCACCGAGACCCCACATGAATAATCTAATCAACCCTCTTAAAAAGACAAAGATCTATGTCTTCTTCTATACCAATAAACCTGAACAGAAGTTTGTGATACATAAAAAATCTTGAATCAAAGACAGTTTTTTTCTTACATAGCGCTTCATCTTAGACAAAAGGAAATTTTAAGTTTATCAAAAGGCATGTTGTATAAAACTTTGACTCTTGGCATAAATACTAACAGGTTGCCTTTGGACAAAAAAGAGCTGTAAAGGAAACACGACATTAGGAAATGGGTGAGGATAGGCTCTGCCATTATTTCCTAACTTGGCTGGTTGCTTGACAGCAATTAATAATTGGTGATAGAAGAAAAATTGATCAGATTAGAATAAAAAGACAAAATTATTTAAAATGAGGTTTTAATCTTATATGGGGTTTTCGCACTTACTAACTGTCTATAGTATATATCTTTTATGTCTTATACATATAAAATAAGCATATTTTATCCCTTACAGACAAGGAGAATTAATTTCTCTAATAATTATGCTAAGTTGTAACTGACATATCTGATTTAAGCGCACTGCATTCTTCAATGTGAATGGGAAATAGATTTTAATATAAAATATTTTCTAGGCTCATATTTTCTTAAATTGACATAGCTGCCCTGAGAATTAAAATAAATTTTGTTTTCAAATATGACATTAAATTCCAAGTCAATATAATGCCACAAGATCTGCCTTTTTAAGTAAAAAACTATTTAAACAAGATACCATGCTGTGGTACTGGCTGTCCAGGAATCAAATATGTAGACAAGACTGGCCTCTGCTTCCTGGGGGCTAGATTAAAGGGCGTGTGCCACAACTCCTGGACATGAATACATTTCTTAAAGCACATTTCTATGATTATTTTAATACAAGAAATGATGCTTAAAGAGCGAATTGAAATGAAATAATTTTTCATGACAATAAAGAAATAATTGCTAATAAAAATTACCTCATTCACATAATGTTTCATTCATACATTAAAGTAAAACCTTAGAGTGCTCTATAACTTCAGTTTTGTTAAATTATATAATGATGTCATTCAAAATATTTGGGCAACAATAATTAAGATTATCTTTTTATAAAGATAGAATTGAATAATTACTTGCCAAGTCAGCCATGAGAATATAACTTACTTCTTAATGTGTTTGTTCCACAAAAGAATATTCAGATTCCAAAATACATCTGAAATTCCATTTGAAGAAACACAGTGAATTATGAAACTGTACCCATTATTCTTTTTTCCTGTGCATCTAGAGATTGGACCCAGGACTTTGTATTAGCTTGACGAGTGTTCTAACCCTGAACTGTATTTCATCCAAAAACATTCATAATTTTTATTATACAACACACTATGCATAGTAATATAAAAGAACTTAAATCTTTCACTCTCAGCCCTTAATGAGTTAGGGGATTAAGTACTTCTCTTAGTTTAAAGAACTTTGTACCAGCTCTTTCATAACAGCCAAACCTAGAGCCCTACTTTGACCATTTTACTGCTTAGCACTGTGCAGTCTCTTACTGTTGCGCTCTTACTACTACCCAAGTTCTTGTTTGTGCTCCATGAATTCACCACATATTACAAGAAATTACCTGCTAATACCTAAGCTGTGAAGGCCACATCCTGTTCACATATCCCTCCTCCACCCATCCAGGACTGAACTTGTGTACATTATTTCATCCAAATGCTTACTAGAACCATCAACAGTCTTCCTTTCAGTGTACTTTTTCTGAAAATGCCCACTCCTAGAGCTTTCATATTTATTTTTTTTTACATTTTTTATTAAATTGAAGAACTTTATTTTAAAAACAAAGATAAATGTACAGATTTTAAGCATTTTTGCATAAAAGTATATGAATGAAAACATTTTTGTCAGTACTTGATTTTTTAAAGGTTTGAAAGTATGCATTAAAATCTTACTAGTTACAATGAGCATAAAGTACATGTAAAACAAGATGTAACTTGGAAATAGTCAAAGTTTTCTTGGTGTGTAAAAATTAAGCATAATCGTTTTTTATTTTCTTCTTTTTTTTGCCTTTGTTTTTCTTGAACTTCATATAGTCTGTGGGTTGTTTCTGGGGTGTTTATAGCTTTCTGGGTTTAGTATCCAATTATCAGTGATCGCATATTATGTCTGTTCTTTTGTGACTGGGTTACCTCACTCAGGATGATATTCTCTAGATGCATCAATTTTCTTAAGAATTTCATAAAGTCATTGTTTCTGATAGCTGAGTAGCATTCCACTGTGTAAATATACCACAATTTTTGTATCCATTCATCTACTGAAGGACATCTGGGTTCTTTCCAACTTCTGGCTATTATAAATAGTGCTGCTATGAACATTGTGGTGCATGTGTCTTTGTTGTATGTTGGAGCTTCAAATTTAAAGTGTGGGCTTTGATTGATTTTAAGTGGGATCACCTGTGCCTTGCTGTTTAACAAAGTACTAAGCCTCAGGTGATTCTTACATACGATGATGATTTTAATGCACAGATTTCAAGAAATACTGCACCAATAAAGTATGATTAATCTGGCCTATAGTGTCTGATGCAAGAAAGCTTGTCCATAAACTATAAAAACCTTTCTATTGTTTTTTCCATCCCCTGAATAATAACACAAAAGAAACTCAGAGGTTATCATGCCCTGAGGTTAACAATGAGACCAAAAATGCTGTTTACTAAACACATCCTTGACATTAATAATTGCTATTTTATAAGATGACCTCTCTGATATCTTTAGGACTCTTACCCTCATTTTATTAATATTTTTCTTATTGATGTTTCAAGTAGAAATCAGAGTGATATATGCTGAGCTATACACACATCCTTCAAAGGTTTGTTCTGATGTAAGAATTTTGCAGCCTGTGTAAATGTGGTTGATACTTGTTTTTATAAAGATAAAACATAACCTTTAAAGCACAATGTGAGCATCACAACATTTTGAATTCCCATGCCTGACTATCATGTAACCCTAGACTGCTGACATCCTCAGATGCTATAGTTGAGTAACAATATTAGGAAATGAGCATTTTTTAAAGAAACATATGTTCTTTCCTGCTGATTATCAAATTCCAATTTTCTATTAAATAAAGCTGAGTGTATGTTGCAATCCAGAAATCTACATCTGAGTTTCAGATGATGCTTGAACATTTTTACTGAGATTTACATGATCCTAGAGAGGTATAAATACAGATGTCCATTGTACGTTCTCTAAGGCTTCTTTACATGCATTCAAAATGTAGAACAGTGTGTGTGTGTGGAGTCATCAGAATACCACTTTCAGAGACAAAAGTACATTGAAACCACAGCTACAATTTTGGATATAGCCCAAATATTCTTGCTTTTTGTTCTTTAAAAATAAGTTCACACATGATTGTATACCAACTGGAATCATTATGCTGCCTAAACAGCCTAAAGACTGCTTCAGGTTCTGATGTGCCACCTTCTCATAATCTACTAAATTCATGACTCTAGAAGGCTTACAGCTCTCTAAATACACTTTTGAGGAATTGTTATTTCTAATAAGAGTCCTAGCTTTAGGGGATAGTAGGTATAATGAAAAAGTAACAGAACTGGAAAGGAAATGGCATGCCTTACCAACTGGAATTTGACCTTGTTTGAACTTGACTTTTGGTTTGTTTGTCCATCTCTTTCTTCATCATGGAAAGAGGACAGAATTCTAAATGAGGGCTTCATAAAGCAAAACAGAAAAGCAGACCAGCTTAGGTCTTAAAACAACACATGTTCTCCTTGATTACTAAGATGTTCAACATTAGCAAATTCACAATAGAGGGCAAGTCATGGCAACACATGAGGCAGGGATAATTAACTAATCAGATTTCTAGTATCCTGATTGTGTACTTCACTATACCTTCATCTTCTGCTATAACCAATCAATCAATCAACCAATCAACCCATCAATTTTTCTCTTGCACTCTATATCTCTCTTTGTCATACACGCACACACATAAAGAGAGAAAGAGAGAGAAAGAGAGAGAAAGAGAGAGAAAGACAGAGAGACAGAAAGAGGAAGAGAGGGGGAGGGAGAGAGAGAGATTACAGTAACTAAATGTAAATTTGTAATGACATGTTAGCAACTAAACCAAATATCGATTTATGGCTATGTATGAAACAGGTAGCATAATGATTTTCTTCTTGCAATATGTACAAAGGTAATGAACTAAATGTATTGATTATCTTCTAATATTAAAAGGTTACAAAGTTCTGTTACCCATGCCTTCCCCAATATGCTCCATGTAGGCATATAGAAGAAAGACAGTTAAGAAATTACATTTAAAACAAATCCCAGAGATCTGAACAGGTTCATTCTGCTATTTTGGTTTTATGGTATAATTTCTTCTGATATTTGTTTGCTTGCTTGCTTATTTGTCTGTCTGTCTGTTTGTTTGTTTGTTTTAAAGCCACTTTAATTGTGGAGAATAGTAGGAAAAGCCAAGTGTCTGGGCTGCAAAGTAGAACTCCGGTTTTGCAGATTATACAATAAATGATCGCCTAATGTCTCTGTCTTACAGCAACTTCCCATTATAGGATACACTGAACTGTAGTAGTAGCAGTACCACTTAAGTTGACAAAATCAAGCTAAGGAAAACAATTTTTCAATACTAGCTGTATTTACATTTTAAATGTTATCCTCTCCCACCCTTGTTCCTATCCCCCTCCCCCTCCACTTGTCTCTACAAAGGTGCACCTGCTCCCAATTACTCTCTCCACCTCAGTGCCTTGGCATTTCCCTACATTGGGGAAACTTGCCCTCCCTGTAACAAAGGCCTCTTCTCACACTGATGCCAGACTCTGCTATCTTCTACATATGCAGTTGGAGCCATGGGTCTCTCCATGTGTGCTCAATGGTTGGTGTTCTCATCCATGGGAGCCGTGGAGGGTTTGCTTTGCTTGGTGGATAATGTTGTTCTTCCCATGTGGTTGCAAACCCTTTCAACTCCTTCAGTCCTTTCTCTAGCTCCTTTATTGGGGTCCTTGTGTTCAGTCCAAAGGTTAGCTGCTGCCTCACATTGGGATCTACCCCATGTGCAGCCACAAAACCTGAGCACTGTTGCTGATGCCAAGAAGTGCTTTCTGGCAGGAACCAGATATGGATGCCTCCTCAGGGACTCTGCCAGAGTCAAACAAATACAGGAAGTTTAAATGGCAGTTTAGACCTGATTTCTGGAGGCTAGAGAAATGTCTCAGTGATTAAGAACACAGGCTGCTCTTCCAGAGAATCCAGCCTCAATTCCTAACACCCACATGGCAGTTGACAACCATCTCTAAACCCCAGTCCCAGAGGAACTGCCATCCTTTCTGGCCTATATGCCTGCAGTACACAAGTATCCACACACACATAAAATGCCTATGCATGAAAAATAAAAACAAAAGTAAAATTTAAAAAAATTAGATACGATTATGATCAGCTCACATATGTTACTATTCTTATCAGCCATAACACTTTTAAATGTTTTCCAAAAACAAAGAATTAGATTGAACATGTTATCTGCTATTACAACATTTGTCATATAGAAGTGTGGGTCTGTCTGACCAGAAATCTATACTTTTATCTACTGGACCACATCAGCAGAGGTAGAACAGTGGTCTACAAGCTTGTACATGCCAATGTTCAGTTGTATAAAAAGAAACTCCAAAGTATTGGGGTGTTTTTCAACTGTGAATTAAAATAAATACCTTTTAGAGATTACTTTTGTTTGTAGTGTTTTATTCTCTTATTAGCACATATTATTTGTATAACATAGTGGGCGTTATATTGTCACATTTGCTTGTGTCCATAGCTTCCATGTTCACTCTAATTTTCTCCTATAGTGTTAGAGTGTCAGTCTTACACTTAAGCCATCAGTCTATTTTGAATAGACTGTTATACAGGGTTGAGGTTGGAGGGTTTTAAAGGTATTGTCTTCCTAAATTTGGTATGGAATCATTTTCTTTTTTTTTTTTTTTTAAATGCTCACCTGACATTTTCCCTTTCTTTTTTTTTAAACGACTTTATTTTACAAAACAAAGATAAATGTACAAATTTTAAACATTTTTTGCTTAAAATTATACATTTTTGTCAGTACTGTTTTTTCAGACATTGAAATAATTTTTACATAAAACCAAGTGAATATATTTTTTTAGTCAGTACTTGATTTTTTTCAAGGGCTTGACAGTATGCATTGAAAACCTAATAGTTACAATAAGCGTAAAGTACATGTAAAACAAAACGGAACATGGAAATACTCAAAGTCTTCTTGTTTTGTAAATATATGTATATTTTTTTTGTTTTCTTTATTTCTTGGACTTCATACAGTCTGTGAGTTGTTTCTGGGGAAGTGCAAGCCTCTGGGGTTAGCATCCCACTATCAGTGACTGCATATTATGTCTGTTCTTTTGTGACTGGGTTATCTCACTCAGGATGATATTCTCTAGATGCAGCTATTTTCTTAAGAATTTGGTTAAGTCATTGTTTCTGGTGGCTAAGTAGTATTCCATTGTGTATATGTACCACAATTTTGGATGCATTCATCTACTGAAGGACATCTGGGTTCCTTCCAGCTTCTGGCTATTATAAATAGAGCCGCTATGAACATTGTGGTGCATATATCTTTGTTGTGTATTAAAGTGTCTTTGGGGTATATGCCCAGAAGTGGAATAGCTGGGTCTTCAGGTAGTACTATATCCAATTTTCTGAGGTATCGCCAGACAGATTTCCAGAGTGGTTGTATTAGCTTGCAACCCCACCAACAGTGGAGAAGTGTTCCTCTTTCTCCACAGCCTCGCCAGCATCTGCTGTCATCTGAGTTTTGGATCTTGGCCAATCTGACTGGTGTGAGGTGGAATCTCAGGGTTGTTTTGATTTGCATTTCCCTGATGGCTAAGGATGTCAAGCACTTCCTCAGGTGTTTCTCGGCCATTCGGTGTTCCTCAACTGAAAACGTTTTGTTTAGCTCTGTACCCCATTTTTTAATAGGGTTATTTGATTCTCTGGTGTCTAGCTTTTTGAGTTCCTTGTACACCTTGGATATTAGGCCTCTATCTGATGTGGTGTTGGTAAAGATCTTTTCCCATTCTGTTGGTTGCCGTTTTGTTTTCTTGACGATGTCACATCTTAAAAATGGCCATCCTACCAAAAGCAATCTACAGATTCAATGCAATCCCCATCAAAATTTCAACCCAGTTTTTCATGGAATTGGAAAGATCAATGTGCAATTTCATATGGAATAACAAAAGACCTAGAATAGCGAAATCCATCTTCAAGAACAAAAAAAAAACATCTGCGGGAATCACTATCCCTGACCTCAAGCTATATTACAAGGCAATTGTGCTGAAAACTGCATGGTACTGGTACAGAAATAGGCATGTGGATCAATGGAATAGAATAGAAGATCCAGAAATGAGCGCTCATGTATATGGTCACCTGATTTTTGACAAAGGAGCAGTAAACATTCAATGGAAAAAGGACAGCCTATTCAACAAATGGTGCTGGTCCAACTGGCACTCAGCATGCAAAAGAATGAAAATAGACCCTTTCTTATCTCCTTGTACAAAGCTCAAGTTTAAGTGGATCAAAGATCTCCACATTAAACCAGATACACTGAAACTATTAGATGAGAAAGTAGGGAAAACCTTAGAACACATAGGTACAGGAGAAAATTTCCTGAACAAAACACCAATGGCTCAAGCTCTAAGGTCAAAGATTAACAAATGGGACTTAATGAGATTGCAAAGTTTCTGGAATCATTTTCATATGTCACGCCCTATCTTAGTTTTACTATTAGTATTTGGTATTATTTACTGTTCTTTATTTTTGCACACTTAAATGTATATATTCACTGTGTTCCATACATAATTTCATATGGCATTTTTATTAATTACTTGAGAGTTCCATGCATGCATATAAAATACTTCCATCCTCTCTGTACAACCACCCAGCACCTACTTTCAAAATTATCCCTAATTCCTCTCATGTTGTTCTTGATGATCGTGAGCTCATTTGTACTGCTCATAGACACACAAGTATGAAGACACTCACTGGAGCAAGATCAGCCTGCCACCATAGAAATCTAAGTACAAATTGGAGGGAAACTGACTTCGTTGTTACTTTTAAATAAACTGAATTCTTAACTAGTGGCATTTGGTTTCAAACAAACTTTACTATTTAAAATATGCACACATATATGAACACATACATGATTATGCTTATCTACTCGGTAAATCCAATCAAACATTGCAATTAGTGTCACTTTTAATTCTATTTCTAAATAGAGGTCCTGAGCATAGAATATTACATAATGCTATTTGTGTCATGATATATTATTGTTCCATCCTTGAAAGGCACTGAATAAATCCATTGTCATAAAATAATTCTATATGCCAGAAATAAGTATGAATGGACACCATACCAAATGAAAAGTGAGTGACATTATTAAATGTAATTATTCTGAGAGTGGTATCTAAGTCTGACTTAATAAAATGAGTATATTATTTAAAAGTCGTACATATGCATTTATAGCTATCAAAATTAAGTACCGTGGGCTTCTTTTAACAAAATTAAAGTTAATGGCTTCCTTGAAGTAAGTATAACATGATTCACTATCAATAAAGTATCCTTTTGTGTGGACCATTTACAAGCCAGAATAAAGAGCCAACATGATTTCTCAGTGACTAATTTATGGGATGAGTGAGGTATCATTAAAGAGAAATTATACATCTTTGAAATATACTAGTCTGTCAAATTGGGACCTTACCAATTTAATATGTATTTGACTATATTTAATTTCTATTATAATTTATTACATATATGTGATAAAGGCTTCTTGTGACAGTTTTATACATGTATACAATATGTTGAGCATGTCCCACCCCTATTAGTCTCTTTTGTCCACCTTTCTGATATTTTCTTGATACTCTCTTTGCTTGTTCTTTTGCATAGTAAGCTAATTTTAATATTTAAGATTAATAATGGTGAGCAAATCTGGATCTGATGTTAGTTAAAGACATTTCAGCCTCTTCTTGAAGTCAGATCTCCATAGTTTCAGCAATTTAGTGATTTTTTGTTGTTGTTTTTAAATTTTGCTGTATCTGTGCCTTCATGGTTATAATTGCTGGAGCTGTGTAACTTAGTTGACCTTTTCTGCTCCCAGCTTGAAAACCATAAGACATTGTGGCCCCTCCTTCCCTTCATTAAGTCATAGATTACCAGTTTTTTTTTTTTTTTTTTTTTTTTTTTTTTTTTTTTTTTTACCACAGAAGACTTTTTCTTACTAATTAGCACAAAATAACAGACCTTTCGCTTGATTTTGAATTTGTAAATTTTATAGAATTTTTCCTTATTTTAAATAACCATCTGATTAAAGGCCAAAGTGTGTTTACAATTATTTATCAGAATATTAGAACAGTTGAAAATGTAGGTAACTCAATGAAGTAAATCCATGTGGAGGATAGTGATTACAAACTTTCCTTTAAATTTAGTCCAGTCCTTAATAAATGTCATTTAAATAATTCAAGGTGGTTCACCAAAATACCTACTAACTGGTCTAAATTTATTAACCTGTTTTATAAAAATAAAAATATAAGTAAGAGTAAAATATTTAAAATTGAAAGTTAAAATAGAATTCAACATTAAATAAACAAATGAATCCCAGATTTTCTCCACCGGAGACATCTTTGGTGCCACAACATTAAGAAATGTACACAGTGCTCATCCTCATGAGATTCAGACAGGGTTTTCAGGCAGTGACCAGTTATAAGCATCTGGGGGTTAGGCCCTTAACTGTGGAGAATTGCTCCACTCAGGGGAACTCTTTACCTCTCTGTCATCTTGGAACACTGCACCACGAAATAAAAATGAGGCTAACATGTGGACTTAGTAATCTACACCATTGTGAGGGCTCAGCAGATAAAGGTGCATGTTATAAAGCCTAAAGATAGGAGTTCAATTACAGAAATCTTTGTGGTAGGAGAGAACATACTTGCACAAATTGTCTTTGCACCTTCTCATGTACACATTTGTAAACTCCACACAGTGTGTACACATCTACTTATATAAGTATTTTTTCTACTTTCAACAAGTTTAATTCATACTTACTATGCCCCTCACATTACTCTGTACATTATTAATATGGACTTAATCCTCTTAATAAACTTGAATCTAGGCAGTATTATTACCTTGTTTACAGATGGAAAGACAAAGAAATTTTCTTAGGATTATTCGACCAGTAAATGGCTTGAGCCACTATTTTACTGGCTGACAATTTGGGAAACAGAAAGCTTAAGAAAAGGGTAACATGATTGAGGAGATGGCTTGAAGGTTAAGAGCACTGTCTGCTCTTGCAGAGGACCTGAGTTCAGTTCCCAGTACTCACACGGTGGTTCATAGCAACCCATCATGCCCAGCATTCTAGACCCTTGTCTGACCTCTGTGGGCACTGGATACACATGTTTTACACACACATGCATCAAACATTACCCATACACATTAAAATAGGAATGAATAAATCTTATATGATGATCTACATGGGCACATGAAGAAACTTAACCAGAAAGCTAAGTAGAACTCAGATGGTTAAGAACCCAACTAATTCCCACACCCACATACAGAGATTGGTTCTGTTTGCTGATTGGATAAATCTGTTTGCTGTCTCAAACATGATTCCATTTATAACATCTATTCAAGGTTCTGCAACTATAGTCAACACACAAAACAATTACAAATTCTTAGATTTATTTTCTAAAATGTAACTTATTAAAGTTAAATTTAAGCATCAGGGTGGATTATTACAAATGCATAATAAAGACTCTAAGTAAAAGATTTAAAGTACTTCATAAGCAAAAGAAGTGGGTAGTATTAAAAACACACCCTCGGGTGCAATAAACACTTAAGGAAAGTAGCTTCATTATTCTTTGCTTTTTGCCATATCTGTTGAGTATTTATCAAATGTCTATTTTAGCCAAGATTCTGAGTGACATATGACTAATACTGAAATGCAGAGAAAACTATAAATTCAAGTTACTTAATCATCCAAATTAACCAAACATATTCTATATTTTAATCTTAGAAAAAAAATGTAAAGGATTATGAAAGAACCAAGTAGGTTCATTATTTAGTTCCAGAAAAATAAAAAAGTAAAAAGAGTAAAATTTCAGTAGAAAAATTTTACTGGCTCTTGGTAATTAGTTTTAAGGAAATTATATAATCATACCTTCAAGTCATCTACTGGTAAAAGAATATTGGTGTTCCCAAAGGTGTTGGAAATTGGATACTATATAAAAGCTGTACATAGCCCATTGTGTGTTATAATGTGTATTAATTGGCCTAGCAAGTTTAATTTGGTAATTGCACTTAAATCACAGATTTCCATGGATAGTCAACTATACTTGGCTACTAGATACAAAGGGTTAATTTTCACTGTATATGTGTAAGAGACCAAATGTACTCATGACTCTGAGCAAAAGTCTATTTCAATTGCTCTATATTGTATCCCTATAAGAGTATTATGTTTACTGTTCTAGACTGCTGGTGTGCTTCAGATTTTCTAAACAAAGCCAATGTCATGAAGCCTCCATTACACTTTAACCCCAGACTTTTACGAGTAGCTCTTCTGCTTAGGTATTTGGTGTGCAGACTGAATCAATGCTTTCTGAACCCTTCATAAGGTACGGATCCAAATTAATTCCTTTGTTTGTGAATAAGCGTCATTTTATTGAAAATTACCCTTTCCCCACTGAAAGACATTGCCATCTGCTGAAATCATCCGACCATATACACAAGGGGCTATTGTCTTTTCCGTAGTACTTGTAGATGTATGTATGTCACTATTCCTTGACCACAGTTATGATTACTGTTGTTTAATTATATGTTTTGAAATCTAGAAATATAACTCCAATTTAATTTTTTTCCTCTGAGATTATTTTGGCTATTCTGAAACTCTTGTGTTTTCATATGAATTTTATTGTAGATTATTTTACATTTGCAAATACAGTGTCATTTGTGATGGGGCTTTGCAAGCAATTCTGAATGATAATGACATTTAATAATATTAACTTTTTCATTTAGCAATCGCTAATGTCTCCTCATTATTTCTGTCTCCTTTAATTTTTTTTTCAGTTTGACAAAGTATAACTCTTCTTTCCTTGGTAAATCTGTTCTAAGTATTGTATTTTTCACTTTTCACAATATACTAGATGCATACAATATACTGTGTGTATGTCACCTATTATCCTCTCCTATTCCCCATTCACACTTGACGAACCAGCTTCCTAGCTTGCTCCACCCTACCCCTACTTTCCTGTCAGTGTTTGTGTGCAACTGTGTGAACTTTGTGTGTGTGTGTGTGTGTGTGTGTGTGTGTGCGTGTTTGTATGCAGTTTTTGCACCTGAAACCTTAAGACACATTCCTAGTGTGTCTTAGTGGCCTACCTCCTCAAGTTGGATCCAAACAAGCGCCCCATGCTGAGTATCCAAACAGTTCATCTCTGGAGAACAGACAGTGCTTCTAACATTCAAATCACATCCTTTGCTGACATCTTTTGATCTGTGAGTAAAAACTTACAACTTTATTCTGTTAAGGCTGAAATTAGTTGTGACTATTACTTAAATGATTTTTAATGATTTCTTTCAGCCTTTTTTTGGGAGGGGGATGTTTTGATTGTGTAGGATCTGATCAAAAGCTTTTCTTCTGTAGTGACTCAGACACTTAGGACATTTTTGCATTCTTCTCTACCCTAAGAATGAAATCTACACTGATCAGCATTTTTTTATTGGATACTCTGTGTTTATATTTCAGACTATCCTTACATTCTGGTTTCTGTGTGAGACAAGAACTGAGAGTAGGAATGTCCTCTCCTATTTCAATTTTTGGAAAAGTTTCAGATTATCTATTTTATTTTTTCTTTGTCTACTTGACATACGTTTTTAATGCAAAAACTGAATCACTGTTCAGACTTGGAAGGGGTATTATAGACTCGGTATTATTCTTTTATGCTCTGATTTTTCATTTCTTTATGGCTCAGCAGGGGTCAAATTGTCCTTTTTTTTGGTTGTTGTTATATGAGATCTTGTCATAGAACTGTCCTTAAGATTATTTTCCCATAATCCTTCATTTTTATAAATTGTTAATAATGTTTTTTCTGCTGTTTCTGATTTTCATTGAAAATTTTTCCCTTTGTTCATCTGGCTAAAAGATTGTCAATATATTTTATTCATTTTGAACTGAATTATGTTTTCATACTTCATCAGTTAAATACTAACTTTTCTACTTATGTTTCGTTGAAATAAATTAGGATGAAAACATCAAGATATGAAATTAAATAAAGAACACTTTTGCAGAATAGAACTAAACATATATACAAAAGAATCAATCACATAAAAGAAACAAACGAATCTGCCACCCGGAACGGCGGCTCATAGAGGTTGAGCAACTGGTGGGTGGGAGACCTGGGCTGCTGGGGAGCAGAGAGATCTCTGCGGAGTGCACACAGAAAGTGCACTCCCTGCCTTGCCCTGCCCTGCCCTGCTTGAGCCAGCACCAAGAACAGAACGTTGGAACTTCTGTTCCCACCCGACGACTCTGAGGCATAGAACAGGGCTCGGCCCATCTGACACCTGGACAAGTGGAGATCCAGACACAGACCAGATACAAGGGAAAGGCGAGAACATATCACTGACAACAAAATGGCAGGAGGAAAGCAAAAGAGTATATCCCAAGGAAAACAAGACAATCTAGCAACACCAGAACCCAGCTCTCCCATAACAGCAAACATCGGATTGCAAACACTCCAGAAAAAGAAGACACAGACCTGAAATCATACCTCAAGACACTGATAGAGATACTTAAACAAGAAAGGGAGGAAAAGCAAAAAGATTCAGAAGCTTTTAAAGAAGAAACAAGAAAAACACTCAAAGAACTCAAAGAACTAGAGGAAAACAGAACCAAAGAAATAAAGGAATGGAAGAGGGAAATTAAAACGGAAATTGACACAATAAAGAAAACGCTAAAAGAGATAACCCTAGAGGAAGAACACCAAAAAAAGAAAACAGGAGTCACAGAAGCAAGCATTTCCAATAGATTACAAGAGATAAAAGAGAGAATCTCGGGGGCAGAAGAAAACATTGCAAACATAGACAAAACAGCCAGAGAAGATGCAAAAAACAAAAAGGTCCTAACCCAAAATGTCCAGGAAATCCAAGATACAATGAGAAGACCAAACCTAAGGATAATAGGAATAGAAGAGGGAGAAAAGTATCAACTAAGAGCACAGTAAATATCTTCAACAAAATCGTAGAAGAAAACTTCCCTACCCTCAAGGATGAGATGACCAGGAGCATAAAAGAAGCCTTCAGAACTTCAAATAGGTTGGACCAGAAAAGAAATACCTCCCGACACATAATAGTAAAAACATCAAGTGCCCAAAGCAAAGAAAGAATACTAAAAACAGTAAGGGAAAAAGGTCAAGTAACATATAAAGGCAGGCCAATCAGACTCACACCCCATTTCTCAACAGAAACGATGAAAGCTAGAGGAGCCTGGACAGACATCATGCACACCCTAAGAGAGCATAAGTGCCAGCCCAAGCTGCTATACCCAGCAAAACTATCAATCACCATCGATGGAGAGATGAAAATATTTCAAGGCAAATCAAAATTTACACAATATCTGACCACAACCCCAGCACTACAACGAATTACATGTGGAAAACTCAATACAATGAGGGAAAATACAGCCTAGTAAAAACAAGAAAACTCCTAAAAAATTAAACAAAAAAAAAAAAAAAACACACACAGACACAACTCAACCCAAAAAATCAATAATGGCAGGAAAAAAAAACTATTCCTTGATATCTATTAACATAAATGGACTCAACTCCCCAATAAAGAGACATAGACTATCAGACTGGATACATATAGAAAATTCAGCCTTTTGCTGCATACAGGAAACTCATCTCAGAGACAGAGACAGACAATATCTCAGAGTAAAAGGGTGGGAAAAAAACTTCAAAGCAAACAGCTCCAAAAAGCAAGCTGGAGTGGCTATTCTAATATCGAATACAGTAAATTTCCAACCAAAAGTTATCAAAAAAAAAAATAAGGAAGAACACATTTTACTCATTACCGGGAAAATCTGTCAGAAGGAACTCTAAATCCTTAACATATATACTCCAAATAAAAAAGCACCCACATTCATAAAAGAAACCCTACTAAAGCTCAAAAAATACATTTCACCCCACACAATAATAGTCGGAGACTTTAATACCCCACTCTCACCAATGGACAGATCATGGAAACAGAAACTGAACAAGGACACGGCAAAATTAGCAAAGACTTTGAACCAACAAGAATTAATAGATATATACAGAACATATTGTCCTAAAGAAAAAGAATACACCTTCTTCTCACCACCCCATGGCACCTTCTGGAAAATTGCCACATAATTGGACACAGAATGAGCCTCCATCGATATAAGAAGATTGAAATACTCCCATGCATCCTCTCAGATCACCATGGTCTACGGCTGGTCTTTAACAACAACAAAGACAACAAAAAGCCCACATACACATGGAAACTAAACAACGCTCTGTTAAACGATAGCAGGGTCAAAGAAGAAATAAAGAAAGAAATTAAGGATTTTCTAGAATTCAATGCAAACGAAAACACAACATACCCAAATATACGGGATGCAATGAAAGCAGTATTGAGAGGAAAACGCATAGCCCTAAATGCTTCCAAAAAGAAACTGGAGAGAGCTTACATCAGCAACCTGACAGCACAGCTAAAAGCCCTAGAACAAAAGAAAGCAGATATACCCAAAAAGAGTAGACGGCAAGAAATAATCAAAATTAGGGCACAAATAAACTAAACTGAAACAAAAAGAACCATTGAAAAAATCAACAAAACAAAGAGTTGGTTCTTTGAGAAAATCAACAAGATTGATAAAGGCCTAGCCAGACTAACTAGAGGGCAAAGAGAGAGTATCCAAATTAACAAAATCAGAAAGGAAAGTGGCGACATAACAACTGAAACTGAGGAAATTCAAGAAATCATCAGATCCTACTACAAATACTTATACTCCACAAAATTGAAAATGTGGAGGAAATGGACGAATTCCTAGACAGATAAAAGATCCCAAAGTTAAACCAGGACCAAGTAAACCATCTAAACCATCTAAATAACCCTATAACACCTAAAGAAATAGAACAAGTCATCAAAAGCCTCCAAACCAAAAAAAGCCCAGGTCCAGACGGGTTCAGTGCAGAATTTTATCAGACATTTATTGGGGATATAACACCAATACTCTCCAAACTATTCCAAAAGATAGAATTAGATGGAATATTACCCAACTCATTTTTTGAGGCTACAATAACCCTCGTACCTAAACCACACAAAGACCCTACAAGGAAAGAGAAGTTCAGACCAATCTCACTTATGAACATTGATGCAAAAATACTCAACAAAATCCTTGCAAACCGAATCCAAGAACACATCAAAACGATCATTCATGACCAAGTAGGCTTCATCCCTGGGATGCAGGAATGGTTTAACATAACGAAATCCATCAACGTAATCCACCATATAAAAAAACTCAAAGATCAAAATCACATGGTCATCTCACTAGACGCTGAGAAAGCATTTGACAAAATCCAACACCCCTATATGTTAAAAGTCCTGGAAAAAACAGGAATCCAAGGCCCATACTTAAACATAATAAAAGCAATATACAGCAAACCAACAGCCAACATCAAACTTAATAGCGAGAAACTTGAAGCAATCCCACTAAAATCAGGGACTCGACAAGGCTGCCCACTCTCCCCCTACCTATTCAACATAGTACTGGAAGTCCTGGCTGGAGCATTTAGACAGCAAAAGGAGATCAAGGGGATACAAATCGAAAAGGAAGAGATAAAAACATCACTCTTTGCAGATGACATGATAGTGTACTTGAGTGACCCCACAAATCCCACCAGAGAACTCCTACAGCTGATAAACAAGTTCAGCAAAGTGGCTGGGTACAAAATTAACTCAAACAAATCAGTACCCTTCCTATACTCAAAGGACATACATGTGGAGAAAGAAATTAGGGAAAAGGTACCCTTCACAATCATCCCAAAACTATGAAATACCTTGGTGTGACTCTAACAAAGCAAGTGAAGGACCTCTATGACAAGAACTTCAAACCTCTAAAGAAAGAAATTGAGGAGGATCTCAGAAAATGGAAAGATTTCCCATGCTCATGGATTGGAAAAATCAACATCTTAAAAATGGCCATCCTACCAAAAGCAATCTACAGATTCAATGCAATCCCCATCAAAATTCCAACCCAGTTCTTCATGGAGTTGAAAAGTTCAATGTGCAATTTCATATGGAAAAACAAAAGACCAGAATAGCGTAATCCATCCTCAACAACAAAAAAACATCTGCAGGAATCACTATCCCTGACCTCAAGCTATATTACAAGGCAATTGTGCTGAAAACTGCATGGTACTGGTACAGAAATAGGCATGTGGTTCAATGGAATAGAATAGAAGATCCAGAAATGAGCCCTCATGTATATGGTCATCTGATTTTTGACAAAACAGCAGTAAACATTCAGTGGAAAAAGAACAACCTATTCAACAAATGCTGCTGGTCCAACTGGCACTCAGCATGCAAAAGAATGAAAATAGACCCTTTCTTATCTCCTTGTACAAAGCTCAAGTGTAAGTGGATGAAAGATCTCCACATAAACCAGATACACTGAAACTATTAGATGAGAAAGTAGGGAAAACCTTAGAACACATAGGCACAGGAGAAAATTTCCTGAACAAAACACCAATGGCTCAAGCTCTAAGGTCAAAAATTAACAAATGGGACTTAATGAGATTGCAAAGTTTCTGTAAGGCTAAGGATATCGTCAAGAAAACAAAACGACAACCAACAGAATGGGAAAAGATCTTCACCAACACCACATCAGATAGAGGCCTAATATCCAAGGTGTACAAGGAACTCAAAAAGCTAGACACCAGAGAATCAAATAACCCTATAAAAAATGGGGTACAGAGCTAAACAAAGCATTTTCAGTTGAGGAACACTGAATGGCTGAGAAACATCTGAGGAAGTGCTTGACATCTTTAGCCATCAGGGAAATGCAAATCAAAACAACCCTGAGATTCCACCTCACACCAGTCAGATTGGCCAAGATCCAAAACTCAGATGACAGCAGATGCTGGCGAGGCTGTGGAGAAAGAGGAACACTTCTCCACTGTTGGTGGGGTTGCAAGCTAATACAACCACTCTGGAAATTTGTCTGGCCATACCTCAGAAAATTGGATATAGTACTACCTGAAGACCCAGCTATTCCACTTCTGAGCATATACCCCAGAGACACTTTAATACACAACAAAGATATATGCACCACAATGTTCATAGCGGCTCTATTTATAATAGCCAGAAGCTGGTAGAAACCCAGATGTCCTTCAGAAAATGAATGGATACAAAAATTGTGGTACATATACACAATGGAATACTACTCAGCCACCAGAAACAATGACTTAACCAAATTCTTAAGAAAATGGTTGCATCTAGAGAATATCATCCTGAGTGAGATAACCCAGTCACAAAAGAACAGACATAATATGCAGTCACTGATAGTGGGATGCTAACCCCAGAGGCTTGCACTCCCCCAGAAACAACTCACAGACTGTATGAAGTCCAAGAAATAAAGAAAACAAAACAAAACAAAAAAATAGTTACAAAACAAGAAAACTTTAACTATTTCCATGTTACATTTTATTTTACATGTACTTTATGCTCAGTGTAACTATTAAGTTTTCAAGGCATACTATCAAACATTGAAAAAATCAAGTACTGACTAAAAAATATATTCATATAGTTTTATGTAAAACTATGTTAAAATCGGGAAAAAAAAGTAGTGACAAAAATGTATAATTTTAAGAAAAAATGTTTAAAATCTAAACATTTATCTTTGTTTTGTAAAATAACATTGTTTTTCAAAAAAAGAAAAAAAAGAAACAAATGTATTCTTGAGTAAATGCCAATTGTCATGTGACCCAATACATGGCAGAGTATAGTTTTCTAGATCCACATTTGAAGCATTCAGTATAACAAGATGTATGGTTACTTAGCAACTAAAATTAAAACAGTAGATATAGTTGCTTCTAAAGAGAAAATAGAGATATAAACAAATTACAAACTATGCTTATTTGTGGGTGTGATGGAGAGGAGGGACCTGTAACTAGAAAGTAACTCAGTGGGATCCTTCTAAAGATGCTTAGCACCAGAGTGTAGAAAAAAAAAAAAGTTTATTGGATTGTACTTACACACACTTCTACCTTTTTGTGACTTGACTTTCTGCCCTTTCCTGAGCAATAACTGATTTATTGTTATGGAAAGAAAGTTTAAACTAAAAGAAAATCACTTTCCAACATTTAATAGAAGAAATCTTTCATAATAAGATAAGTACTTACCAGCTAGGTATTGTATGGACATACATGTAAATTACTGTTTGAAAAATGAGGTAAGTCCTGATCTACAGTGTATTTATTTCATACCTGTCATTCATATTGATGTTTGCCAAAGAAGTTTCAAATTGTTCATTTAATTGGCATTAGTATAATTAACAGTGAAACTTGTAAATCAAAGTGAAGATATCCTCAGATCCTATGAAATGCCTATTTTTCACTGCAAAATTAATTGCACTTTCTGGCAAGAATTGAAAATTTAAAGTTAATGGAAGTTTGAGTAATTTGACAATGGCCAACATATGTCCATTAAGTGGCTTATTAAATAAAGAATTTAATCTATTTTATTATCTATAATTAGGTAACACAGATTTTACTGAATTGAGAATATTGATTTTTTCTGAAGTTCAAATAAACGGTATTTGAATCAGACTTATACTATCTAGATGAGATTACATTTAAAAGCGAACTTTAACCTCCCATAAAATCATATAATCATTGATTTCAGAGTAAGATTGGCAGATTGCTGCAGTGGATTTGGAGAGTTCTAACCCATCATTTTAATGCCATCTCAATTAAAATGGTCTTCAATAACAAAGAATCAGAAAACTCTTTTTGTAACTTAGGTGAAACCCTTCTAAGGTCAATGTTGTCCCTCTTTTGCTACATAATTACTCTTTCTTATTATTTAGTAGCATGCTGTCATAGACTTACATACAATTTCCACATGTTGTGTTCCTTTTCATAGCATCTCATTGTATCAACAAGTGACATACATGCACATGGCCTTATGGTATCAGTCAGTCCCACGGATTGATGGGAACACTGATGGAACAGTGATGAGATGCAGCCACTTCTTTGATTTAACTCTTTCCTTAGGTTGAACAGTACAACCTGTAGAACTGCTCTTTTCCTAAAAAGCAAACTCAGGCTCAGCTCTATCTCTCCTCAACACCTATATCACTGTCTTTCCTCTTGCTTTAACATAACTTTATCCTTCGTACTGATACTGCCAAGCCCTCATCAGCCACTATTTATGTTAATTCATTAAATATTTAATAAATATCTTTTCTTATGCTCATCCTGATGGACTGTCCTTCTTTGTAGTGGACTTGCCTACTCCTCACCTGTTTGTCCTTGTTTATTGGGAATGTTCTGGAAAAGCATGGTATGCTCACACATTCATAACTGCATTTTGAATATCTATCCTTGTATCCAATGACCAGAGTAGCTCTCACCCTATATCAAAAAAAACTTCACTTTGCAACAGACAAAAATCATTGTAGAAAATCCAAATGGAATCAACAGTAGAGAAAAGATGATCATGTGATGCTCATTTTCATCTCTTACACTACAAGCAAGGCTCCTAGAACGTAATGGAAAGGGGATCAGAAACATTGTAAGAGCCCGAGGAATGGGAAGTCTCTTATAAGATTGTCCCCTAGAAATGTCAGGGACTCTCCACACCAGAAATCTCACCAACATCACGGCATGCATGAATTATGATGGACATGTCACATGTTACCATGGAAAGAGAAAAATATCATAGATCCCTAACTCTAAAAAAGTTATAAGGGGACTATGTACTGCTGATTTCAGAGGAAATAAACTCCCCCATGGAAAACATTAATTGGTTATTCAATACGAAGTGGTCAGCTCTGAAATTCTATACAGGTAACATTATACTGACTGAGCAACTTATCATAAATTTGAAAGACAAGCAAGGACACACATAAAACAGGTTATAGGGAGAAAAGAAAGGTATAACATGATGGGTGTATACTTTAGTTTCAAGAAATAAAAACGTTACCAAAGATGAAAGTCAATACTTTTTATGTAATTCTCATATTTTCCTTCTCAAAACACAGAAAAGTTGGCTACTGAGAGTAGACAGCCCCACTCAGAACCCACATAAGTGAGACTGTAATAACAGTTTCTGCTTTCATTTTTGAAATTATGGTTACTTTTGGATTTGGTTCAGACATTCTTTACTTTTGCAGTTTTAATTAAATTTTCCCTGAAGTTAGACCTTATCTATTTCTTACATACAAACTCTCAAGAGCAAAGCTATGTTCTGAGAATCTTACTACATAAGAGAAGTAAAAGAAAAAAAAGTATATATGTGTGTGTGTGTGTGTGTGTATATATATATATATATATATATATATATATATATAATGTCAGGCTAGGTCAAAAAGGTAACCAGAAAATTAAAAAGAAAAGAGATTATTCACTGCCTCTCAGAAAGGGGGGTGCCTGGAAGGGGATTAAACACCCTCTCAGAGAGAAAGGGAAGAAAGACAGGCTGAAGAACTCTGGGGGGAGACAAGTTTGGTGCAGCATTTGAGATGTAAATAATAAAATAAATAAAAGCAAAGGCAAATAATAACATCGGAAGAGTTGGGAAATGAGACTTCAGAAATTTTACTCCTAAAATGTTACAAGCCCGATGTGCATGGCTTGGGGACTTACCTGAAATAAAAGAAAATTAGAACAAGGAATTCCTTAATACTAGTATCCCTATTTCTGAGCCTGCTACTAGAGTTCCTAAGATCATATTACTTGTAATAAGGGATATCCAGGAGCTCATTCGTAAGACAGATATAGTTTTGTGTCATGCAACTCAAAGAAAGTTATGGTGAATAAATAGAATTTTTGTTACCAGAAAATAAAGGTCTGGATGTTAACATACAAAAGAGGACCTGAGAAATCTACTCTGTGGCAGGAGATCCTTTTAAAATGTTGATGGGACTAAATAGTTGTGAGATCCCTGAAAAGAAAGGTCACTGAAGAGTGATGAAGTTTATGGGAAAAGGCAGTGTTATCAACAAATAGAATTCATTATGAGGAAGAGAGTGGTAAGTCTATAGGATAAACAGACAACTAGATTTTTGGCTGGATACGGTATGTATGGTATTGTATGTATCTTCTGGAAATTTACTGTGGTACCTAAGCCAAGAATAACAAAAGTAGACTTTTTTTTTCTAATCTTTTATATTGGAAACAGAATTTCTTTTCTTTCTTTTTTTTTAAAAAAAAATATTTGTTTATTTTATTGGCATGAGTACATTTTTACTGTATTCAGACACACAAGAAGAGGGCATTGGATCCCATTACAAATGGTTGTGAGCTACCATGTAGTTGCTGGGAATTGGACCCAAGAACCCTGGAGAGAAGTTAGTGCTCTTAACCACTAAGCCTCCAACCCCTAGAATTACTTCTCTAGACATTTTCTTTTCTATCTCTAGCCTGTCTCAGAAACTGACATTTGAATCTTTCCCATGACCTCTCTCAAGTTGATACTCAATTTTTATTTGATTTTATTTGTTACACATATGTGTTTGCCCAAACATATAATACAACTTGATGAATCCATTTTTTTAAAAAACACAGTGATTATAGGTAGACAAAAGACAAGTTGAAAATTACAGTTTGGATGTTGAACAACAATAATGGCAGAGTTTATACAAACTATGCTGCTGGTGAAACCATGTTTAAATAATCTACCATATTTTAATAGTCATATGCATCCCTGTGTGTGTATATCAGACTAAAATGGCACTCTGATTTCATTACAGTATAAAATTGTAATTTTTTTCTCATACTGTGTGTATAATACTCTCTTAATAAAAATATTTTCATTTGAGCTTTAATTTTCATACATAGGATGCTTTTTAAAATAAACAATTCCTACTCATATGTGTATATATACACATAATGTGTATGGAAGATATTTTTTCAAAACTTCTCTTGTCTCTTCCCTTATAAGATTTGCCCAATTTAGTCATAGAGATGAGGAATTTCTGTTAGCTTTTTGGGAGAGAAAATATTATTACTTGGTGACTTGAAAACTCCATTACAGAAGCTCTTCTTTTCATTACTGTCAGGGTCATATAACAGATATATAATTATTTCTGATTGTAAATAAGACAAAAAATGATGAATCAGTGAACAAGAAAAACTACATTGTATAACGTTCTCAATGAACTAAAATAACATTTTAAATAAGATGCTAGTAAACTCATTTAGGCTTATGGTATAGGAAAGATATTATAAATTTATTCTAAGGTTTTATGAAGTAAATTTATTATTTGAAAATTTCATACATGTGTGTAAGTATTCTGATTACATAATTCTTCATATTCTCCTAACTCCATTTCATCCCTAACTTTCAAATCTCTATCTTCTTATACACCCTTTTCTTTTTAATTTCTTTTTTAAAATTGATTATCTTATTTATTTAGATTTCTAGTGCTCTACCTCCTTCCCAGTCTCCTCTCCAGAAACCCCCGATTCTATCCCAACTCTCCACTCTGCCTCCAAAAGGGTATATTCCATCGACCCACCCACTCCTGCCCCTAGCATCCCCCTTCTCTGGGGCATCAGGTCTCTAAAGGGCCAAGTGCCTCCTCTCCTATTGATGCCAGACAAGGCAGTCCTCTGCTACATATATAACAGGAGCCATGGAAAGGTACCTTCCACAATAGTCACAAACAATATGAAATACCTTGGTGTAACTCTAACTAAGCAAGTGAAGGACCTGTATGACAAGAACTTCAAATCTTTAAAGAAGGGAATGGAGGAAGATCTCAGAAAATGGAAAGATCTCCCATGCTCATGGATTGGAAGGATCAACATTGTAAGAATGGCCATCTTACCAAAAGCAATCTACAGATTAAATGAAATGCCCATTAAAATTACAACCCAATTCTTCATATAGTTGTAAAGAGCAATATGCAATTTCATCTGAAATAACAAAAGACCTAGAATAACAAAATCCATCCTCAAAAACAAAAAAAAAAAAAAAACATCTGCTGGAATCACTATCCTTGACCTCAAGCTATATTACAAGGCAATTGTGCTAAAAAACTGCATGATACTAGTACAGAGATAGTCAGGGGATCAATGGAATAGAATAGAAGATCCAGATATGAGCCCTCACGTATATGATCACTTGATTTTTGACAAAGGAGCTGTAAACATTCAATGGAAAAAGGACAGCGTCTTCAACAAATGGTGTTGGTCCAACTGGCACTCAGCATGCAGAAGAATGAAAATAGAACCGTTTTTATCTCCTTGTACAAAGCTCAAGTGCAAGTGGATCAAAGATCTCCACATTAAACCAGGTACATTGAAACTATTAAAAGAGAAAGTAGGGAAAACCTTAGAACACATAGGCACAGGAGAAAATTTCTTTAACAGAACACCAATGGCTTGTGCTCTAAGGTCAAATATTGACAAATGGGACTTAATAAGATTGTAAAGTTTCTGTAAGACTAAGGACACTGTCGAGAAAACAAAACAGCAGCCGACAGATTGCAAAAAGATCTTTACCAACCTCACATCAGATAGAAGTCTAATATTTAAGGTATACAAAGAACTCAAAAAGCTAGACACCAGAGAAGCAAAAAACCCTATTAAAAAATGGGGTACAGAGCTAAACAAAAAGTTCTCAATTGAGGAATATCAAATGGCTGAGAAGCATCTAAGGAAGTGCTTGATATCATTAGCCATCAGGGAAATGCAAATCAAAACAACCCTGAAATTCCACCTCACACCAGTCAGAATAGCTAAGACCAAAAACTCAGATGACAGCAGATGCTGGTGAGGTTGCGGAGAAAGAGGATCACTTCTCCACTTTTGGTGGGGTTGTAAACTGGTACGACCACTCTGGAAATCAGTCTGGCGATTCCTCAGAAAATTGGACATAGTACTACCTAAAGACCCAGTTATTACACTTCTGGGCATATATCTCAGAGACACTCCAACTTACAACAAAGACACATGCACCACAGTGTTCATAGCAGGTCTATTTATAATAGCCAGAAGCTGGAAAGAACCCAGATGTTCTTCAGTAGATGAATGGATACAAAACTCGTTGTATTTTTACACAATGGAGTACTACTCAGCTATCAGAAACAATGATTTAACGAAATTCTTAAGAAAATGGTTGCATCTAGAAAATATCATCCTGAGTGAGATAACCCAATCACAAAAAACAGACAAAATATGCAGTCATTGATAATTGGATACTAACCCCAGAAAGCTCCGAATACCCCAGAAACAACTCACAGACTATATGAAGTTCAAGGAAAAAAATGAAAATGAAAAACCATTATACTTAATCTTTACACACCAAGAAAACTTTGACTAATTCCAGGTTACATCTTGTCTTACATGTACTTTATGCTCATTGTAACTAGTAAGATCTTGATGCACACTATCAAATCTTTAAAAAAAAAAAAAAAACAAGTACTGACAAAAATATATTCGTATATTTTTATGCAATATGCTTAAAATGTGTACATCTATCTTTGTTTTTTAAAATAAAGTTGTTCAATTAAAAAATGATGAGAGATAAACAAGAGACATATATTGTAGGATTCTTATAGTTTTCTTCTTCTTGCTCCTGTTTTTTTTTATAATTGAAAAGCTTTATTTTTAAAAACAAAGATAAATGTACATTTTTGCATAGAAGTATACAAATACATTTTTAAGGTTGTAATTAAGTATTTGTGGGTACATATACATACACATATGTATATATGTAACAATAATATAGGAAAAGAGGGTATTAGTTTGAGAGGATGGGAGAGAAACTGGGAGGGGTTGTAGGACAGAAAGGGGGATGTGATACAGTTCTATTTTAATTAAAATATATTCTTTTTTTTTCTTGAAATTGACACAGTCTGTGAGTTCTTTCTGGGGTGATCAGAGCTTTCTGGGGTTAGTATCCCATTATCAGTGACTGCATATTATGTCTGTTCTTTTGTGACTGGGTTATCTCACTCAGGATGATATTCTCTAGATGCAACCATTTTCTTAAGAATTTGGTTAAGTCATTGTTTCTGATAGCTGAGTAGTACTCCATTGTGTAAATATACCACAATTTTTGTATCCATTCATCTACTGAAGGACATCTAGGTTGTTTCCAGCTTCTGGCTATTATAAATAGAGCTACAATGAACATTGTGGTGCATGTATATTTGTTGTAAGATGGAGCATCTCTGGGGTAAATGCCCAGAAGTGTAATAACTGGGTCTTCAGGTAGTACTATATCCAATTTTCTGAGGAATCGCCAGACTGATTTCCAGAGTGGTTGTATCAGTTTACAACCCCACCAACAGTGGAGAAGTGTTCCTCTTTCTCCGCAACCTCGCCAGCATCTGTTGTCATCTGAGTTTTGGATCTTGGCCAATCTGACTGGTGTGAGGTGGAATCTCGGGGTTGTTTTGATTTGCATTTCCCTGATGGCTAAGGATGTTGCTTGCTCCTGTTTTCACAGGTATCCTTAAACCAATTACAAAGATAGGAAAAGAGTTTATGGAAAATAATTCCTTAAATAAATATCCTGAGAAAATGGGATACAAAGTCAATGTTTTTTTTTAAATTTTATTAGTTATTTTTTGATTTTAAAGGTTTGATAGTGTGCATTAAGATCTTGCTAGTTAGAATGAGCATAAAGTACATGTAAAACAGCATGTAACATGGAATTAGTCAATGTTTTCTTGGTGTACAAGGATTAAGCATAATGGTTTTTATATAGAATAATTATTAAGGTTTTCTGTGTTTTTTGGGGTTTAAAATTACTAGTATCAGTTACAAATATATGTGGTGTAAAATCTTTACTTTTTCTTAAGATATTTCAAATTAATTATGCTATTTTCTTAAATGATAAAGGAAGTTCAATCAATGGACAGGGTATTTAATCAGGGTTTTTGAATGGAAAATTTTCCTTTATTCCTCTTTTCAGTCTGATAAACATTCCCCTATGAGAATTTTGCTAACACCTAAATCCTAAGTAAAGACATAGTTTCTTTCCACTTAGATAAAAATAACTAATTTCAACTTCACTTTAGTTACATATTCCTAATACCTCTTTAGTCTACTATAATCTAGTGCCTACCTGATAGCATTCATTTACTCATACATTAAATAAGATATGCTTATTAGAAACATTATCACAATCTCAAAATTGCTTAGCATTTTACTGATCAATATATTCTATGACTAAGAAATAAGATTTTAGAAATAATTTTCAAATAACAGATATTCCTCCAACATATGGTCAGTCTAAACAGAAGCACTATAGGAGATTGAATTTCTTTTCTCATTTGAAAGCATTGGCTTTGGATACATTTATAATACAATGATTTATTTTTCATTGCCAAACAGAGAAATTGCATTTTAAAAGATAATAACATTCTTTATTTTCTACAGATAAATAATTATGGCAACATGTAAGATGTGAAGAAATCCTACTTCTGCCTCAACTATTCCTCTCCGTCCTCCAAATCTTTTATAGTTCTAACCAGTTTAAAATGAGAGTACTCAAACTGGCACTCCTAAATATGTTTTTTTTTCTTTCATTCTATCAGTTTTCTTGGACTGTACAGTGTACACCTAACTGTTCCCCAAATGCCCTGAATAGACAGAAGTAAAATGAACGGTAAGACTAAAATTCATTTTTGACTCATAATTGTTATACCTTATCAATTAAAACAAATGCTCATTTTCTATGCCAAGAAAACATTTTCTGTTACATTCACAATCTGCTTCTGTTGCCGTCAGGAACAAGTAAAACCTCTTCTGTTGCCGTCAGGAACAAGTAAAACCTCCAACAGATGGGAATCAGTTAAAGGCAGCTTTAGCTATAAGTGAGTGAATGGGTTACAAATGAGGGGTAGGTCCTGTGAGTCACCCTGGCAGGCTTTCATATGTTAGGAGAACTTTATGATAGATACATTGTGCTATTGATACTGAGGATAATATTTGGGGTCTGCACAACAAATAAAATGCTGCATGATATAATACTTAATTTATATTAGGAAATATGTGTTTACACACAATTATCACCCAGAATATTACATTGTGCAATGTCAAGGTGATGGAGACCTCTCTGATCTATTTAGAAATATTTCAGAGTGAAATGAAGCTGAGGGCACCAACTCAAAACGGCCTGCAGTGCTTATCCAAAGCTGAAGGCTTATACGGCCAACCTTGGAACTAAGAGTTGCAGTGTTCTTCCTAAAACTTATTTTAATAATATATAGGCAGAAGTATTATCCAGGTGGGTAAATATGGTGATTACTTTCTTCTTACGAGCACAATTTTAGAATGTGGTGTCAAGGGAAAGATGCAGACCGTAGCTAGGGAGAAATAGAATTTGCCGTTGACACTGCATGGCTAAATGAGCAAGAGAAATATTTGACCTCAAGTAATCAAAACCACAAAACTGGCATTCTCTGCTCTCTGCCCCTTGCCCAGTCTTGCTTGTCACAGCAGTTCTGAACTTCTCTTTCAGTTCTTTCCAGAAGCTACATAAAAAAAAGTCAATGTCAACAGGAGGGCATCCTTCAGAGAAGGTACTCTGTAGCGAGGGGGCAGGAAATACAGGGGTTGTGTCTCGGTTCCTTTGAGTTTTTCTAATTCTCCTGTCCATAGGTAAGTTAGTTTTCATAAGACAGGCTGATCATGAAATACCACTTAGCCTTGTAGTCAGAGAGGTAGATTTGCAAGACTCACATTAAAGGAGAAAAAGGTCAAATTGGAGGAAAGGAAGGTTGCTGTCTTCTCAAATACTGATGCCTCCCAAGTCATAGCCTCTTTTCTTTAAATATTTTCATTGGATGGTCATTATTAGCTCCTAGAGGGAACACTATCAGCCTGGAGGAGAAAATTTCATTTCAAATATGTGTGTGCATATTTATATACAGCATTATGTGTATAATAGAATATATATGATACCTACAGTAGATGTTTAGGGAGATAGTTAATAGAAGGAATAATTCCTTGTGAAATTAGAGACACCCTTAATGTTGTACAATCACTCCCCAACCTTTTGTATTTACCAACATGACTACCAAAATATGAGCTGAACAAATACCTCAATGGAAGTATCAAAGTAGACAAATGAAACACCATGATTCATCCACTTTAAAAAAAGAACTACAAACAACAAAAGAAGACTGAGAGCAGAAGAAATAGACTTACCCAAGAAAAAGCACACCACTTGATTATTTGCCAATTACAGGCATCCATGTAGTAGATAAATTGAGGATGGCAGCCACTGGAGATCAGTGCTTAGAGCTGCTGACAGGGGTAGATCCAGATAACTACAGTGGCTGCTGCCAAAGGCAGCTAGTAATTAGAAAAGTTGCTCAGCACACTTTTCTCTGAGGGAACAAAGATTAATTTACTGGGACTGGCACACCTTCTGGCCAGTAGAAAAAAGATGAAATGAACACTTTTAACTCCTTGGGGCTGTTAAGAAAAAGAAAAGAGAGAAAATTTACATACAAGCACACACACACACACACACACACACACACACACACACACACACACACACAGAGGGGAGATGAAACAAAAGGCAGAGTCCAGTAACTTAATATACACAAATATATGTGTGCATATATACATATGTATGCAATGCAGACAGACATATACACTCTCACACATAGAATGGTTAGAGCAAAGCTCCAACAAGCAGTTTCCAAAATATACATAGAAAATAAAACACAGAGGGTGGACGAAGCAAGCTTTAACGGATGCCAAGACAAACCTTACATATATACATATATTTACATAGTTGGTGGATGGAAGGAACAATGTTCCAAACCATCGCACACCCAAACCTTACACAAACACATAGTTGACTGATGCTCCAACTCTCATATTTTATTCTTTCTTCCATGACTTATATATCCCAGTAAAATCGTTCAAGCAGTATAAAATTACAATATTTAGTTTACTTCTCATGAAAGGTTATGAAAAAATAGTGTGTTTTTCAATAACTATAAAAGAGATAACATTACATAGTACAGGTAAGAAAAACAAATTATTCCCCAAAACTCACATACATTTGTAGCTAAGCAACTTGTTATAGATTAACAAAGTGTAAGCGAGCAAGGTAGTTTGCTCAGCCAGTTTTTCTTACTGGCAGACAGCAATTTGAGGTTACAAAGAAAGGAGTAACCATTTTAATATTTATCTTTAGAAGTAATCTTGTAAGAATCTTAAAAGTATCAGGAATCTAAACTTTTATATGAAACTCAGTCATATATATCTTAAATCCTCCAAATGCTAATCTACTAATCAGTATCTCTCAATAAATTGTACCAGGAAGCCAAAAGCAAAAGTGGATATAAGAAATCAACCATCACCAGTCCAGCCCCAGTGAGAGTCACGCCAGTCTGCAGTGTCATTGTTCTTGTTCCCTGACCATAAAATGTCCCTAGCTTAACTAATAAGAGTGTGAATTTCTGAACTTTAAATTGTTTCCTAGGACTTTTTACATCAGAGCCAAATAGCAAAACATATCAGTCTAGCTTTACTATCATTTTTTTTTTTTATTTTTCCAAATGTTTTCTAAGGATGGTGGTCATAGCTGACAATCTACATCTCTAAGCTCTCTTGTGTGGTGATTGAATGAAAAATCTGCTCCAGCAAATAAAAAAAAATGTGTAAAAGAAATTTAGCGTTATTAATGTGAGTGACAGAGATACTGCCCAGTAAGGAACTAGAAGCCCCCTTAGAGTTTTCATATAATCTAGATTAAAAGGGATGTGAGGGCAGCAAGCAGAGCAGAGCTCCATGACAGCATGACGTCCTCAGGACACATGGTCCTTAAGGCCATGCCATACTGAAACTCACCCATGTGGTTGTGGTAACCTGTGGGCCTCATTCCATAATTTCTAAAGCCATTTGCCTTTCCTCCTTTATGGCCCTCAGCAATTACTCAATATTAAATGGTTAGTCTTGAAAACATACATTTAAGTAACATTATATAGAATGAGCAGGTTTTATTAAGAATATACTTATACACACAGATATGTTAAAACAATGTAAAAGAGGTCATGGGTTTTGAAAACAATTAAGACATGGTATATGGATGGGAGAGCTTGAAGGGGAAGGGAGAAATAATGTAGATACAAATCACAAAAACAAAAATAAATAAATATTTACTTTGATTACATTATTTTCCTCCATAATTCCTTGCCTATCCTCTCCACCTTCCTACCCACCAACTTTATGTTTATTCTCTCTCTATGTCTGTCTGTCTCTCAGTATCTCTCTGTCTCTGTTTCTCTCTCTCACACACACACACATGACACACGTGCACACATAAACACACATACACATACACGCATAAAAGAAATAAACAATAAGATGAACATAATCATGGCATCCTACTACTTGAAAGGTCTCATGCTAGGAATAGATTACATACTGAGCTGTTCACCCAAAGGGTTCCATAGACCCCTGCACACATCACATGTTACTGTCAAGGTTATAGGTATGGTGGTTTGAATAGGGATGGCCCCTCCAAACATAAGCGTTTGAAAGTTTGGCCCATAGAGAGTGGCACTATTAGGAGATGTCCTTTGCTGGAGGAAGTGCATCACTGTGGGCATGGGCTTTTAAGTCTCGTATAAACATACTACACTCAGCTTGTAACACAGTCTCCTTCTACTGTTTGCAGATCAAGATATACAATGCTCACCTTTTCCTATAGTCCCATGTCTGTGTGCACATGTAATGGTATCCTTCATGATGGTAAACTAAACCCCTGAAACTCTAAGCTAAGCCCCTCTGAGTGTTACCCCTTATAAGTGTTGCCATACTCACCATGTTTCTTCATAGCAATAAATTCAAACTAAGATGATTGGTCACTCTCTGTAACCTGATAATAAGGCCCTGTTGTTGAAGATATCACTTATTTATATTATAGAACATAAGGACATCTATCTTGTGCTCAATTAGAATCATCTCCCTTGCTAACTAGCGTTCATGTTATTGAAAGAGTTATTTGCATGCTACCATAAGAGAAATGCAATTCTTAATGTAAGAGTTCCATAAGACCTACGAAACACAATAGTGACAAGATTCGAAAGTATACAGAAGCAACAGTGCCAAAGCCTTATTCATAATAGCCAGAAGCTGGAACGAACTCAGATGTCCTTCAACAGAGGAATGGATATAGAAAGTATGGTACATTTTCACAATGGAGCACTACTTAGGTATTAAAACAATGACTTGATGAAATTCCTAGGCAAATGGATGGAACTAAAAGCTATCATCCTGAGTGAGGTAACACAGTCACAAAAGAACAGACATAATATGCAGTCACTGGTAATTCAATAATAGCCCCAGAAAGCTCTAAATACCCAATAAACAACTCACAGACCATATGAAGCTCAAAAGAAAAAAGGAAAAGGAAAAAGAAAGGTCAAAAAGTGGAAGCATCAGTCTTTTTTAGGAAAAAAAAAGTATATAGCACCCTCTCAGAGTGAGGTATACCTAGACCTTAAATCATTAATAACTCAATAGCTAAGAAGATAGCCTTGTGGCAATTTTAAGTAGTTAAAAATTATTATGTTTAATCTTTACACACCAAGAAAAGTTTGACTATTTCCATGTTACATTTTGTTTTACATGTACCTTATGCGTATGGTAACTAGTAAGATTTCAATGCATACTATCAAACCTTTAAAAGAATCAAGTACTGACAAAAATGTATTCATATATTTTTATGCCAAAATGCTTTTAAAAATCTCTAAATGTATCTCTGTTTTTTTAAATAAAGTTGTAAGAAAAAGAAAGAAGTTATGAGACTAACCAATCACATGTTTTTATTGGATTTCTGACCCATTCTGTGAGAAGGAACTGTACCTAATACTGCTAAAATGCTCAAGAACCTGAAACTAGACAGGTCAAGGGCACAGGAAGACAACCTATTCTTATTCTGCTAAAGGAACATAGCAATAAAATGACTTATGTTGACATATTAATATACCCAGGATATACCCATCAAGGCATTGTTCAACACTCATCAGAGAAGATTCTTCTTGCAGTAGATAGTAAATAGAACACGGATTTACAACTGGTCTCTGTGCAGCAAGGAAAGACTTTTGACATTCAGCCCTAAGTGGAATGTCTTTATCAAACCTATCCCCTCAAAATTTTGATATCTTTGTACAAGAAGAGACAGCAAGGTGTTAATGGCTAGAAGCATTAGGTAAGGTGAACCCAAGGAAATAGCCAATTACAGACTCAACACATATACACTGATAGAAATATATACACGGATACACATATAAACTCATAAAAAATAACAACATGCACAAAAGATGCAATACTTCAAACCAGACAAAAATCAGCATGAAGAGGGTGAGGTAGATGTGAAGTCCTGTTGGAAAATCAGGTTTCTCCAATGGAATATCACTGGGCACACCAGGCACACTCCAGGGAAGGCATCATGCCCAAGAGCAGTTGGTGAGCACAAAGTTGACTCATCTTTTCCCTTATTTTTATTTTTGTATTGGTGGCCTTGGCTCAACAGCAGATAAAAAAGTAAACTCATCTTTGCTGTTGCCTAAGACTGCCGTCTTGGGGGGAAAATACTAACCACCATATCTTCACCAAACTTTGAATGTAAATGAGTAAATTTTTCCTATTGGTATAATGTAATTTAGAATGAAATTTGCTTCTTGTGAGATTTAAAATATTATAACAGTCAATGGTCTAAAACTAGATTTTAGACTAATTGCTCTTCAATAATTTCATCAATATAAAATATAAACTAAGGAATATACTGTGTTTCCTTACTCTAAATTCATGAAAGAAATTAGACTGTTATTTTTTCCACAACATAATCTTTGAGCAGCTGTCATAATCATGGTTTGCTCCCATTCAAAGTCATCATCATCATCATCATCAACAACAACACCAATAATATTTCATAAAATGTTTATTATTTATATATAAACAAGCACAAAAGTTAGGAGAGCTCAGGACATCTCTGCTGCTGTGTTTAAATACCTTTAACATGTCTCCCTTCACTACAGTGTCCTCAGTACCAGTCCATCTGTCTCACATGCCTCCATGTGCCATCTACCATCTGAAAGCAAAACAAGTAACACTAAACCAAACCATGCTTCTAGCACAAAGAATGTGCAGTTTTTTCAACTGTATAGTACTTACAGCTTCAGTGAAACTCCTTACGCTTGTATATGCTATATTGTTACTGCCCTGCCTGGAAATAGCAAAGGCAATATTCTTTATTGACCATTATCCCCCAGTATAAAACATATGTGCATAAACCCATACAGCTTATAAACTTAAAAAAATTAGGTTACGAAAAAACATAATCTGTAAAGCTATACACACATATTATTTGTTATCAGTATTTGTAGAATAAGGAACTGTATACATCCACAAACCAGTTGTTAGTGTTAACGTATGTGGTACCACTTAAGTAAGAATCCTTGTGGCCTGTGTGAATAACTCACACAGTGTGGCTGAAGCAATCTACCTTTTATGCCTTCAGAAAATGTTTTGCATATGTTCTTCCAGAACTCATGTTCAATTCTCCATACTCTGTGAATACTTTGTGCTCATTTCCCCGAATTTCTTCTAGAGATAGAATCACTCTATAACCTTGGGTTAGAAAACCATTAAATGTCTAGTCACTATCAACCTTCTCCTTAGAACAACAGCAGAATACTTTTTTGCTTATCCATGAATACTGAATAAAAACCCAACTCACAGATTACATATTAAGTTATTTATTGTTTTCTTCTTTTAATTTTATTAATTAAGACATGATGGCCTGTTTCTTCTGTTCATCAGTCCCTTGCTTTATGTGAAAACTTATTTCCGTATATATTAATAAGGACAATTTGGTTCTGCTTCATATAAAACACCCTTATTTTTGATGTGGATGAAAGGATTCAGTAGGTAATGATACTGTAGCCAAACTTTATGACTAGAGTTGTATCCCTAGGCCTCATGAAATATAATAACTTACACTCGCAGCTTGTCTTCTGATTTCCACACATGTTATGACAGACACAAAAAAATAAATGAGTATATAAATAAATGAATACATATATTTAAAACTCTATTATCTTAACAAAGCCCCTGTGATATTGAACATTATATACTGAAGAACGTCATTGAGAGTGGGAGTTTTGGAGGTCACATCAAAATATATCAGCCATAAGTTTAGCATTTTTCTCATTGCTGCAACCAAATAACTAGCATAAAGCAGTAGGAATTTATTTGGACCTGTATTCTGAAGGGTTATAGTTCATTACAGAGATATAGGCATGGCTGCAGACAACTGCAGGTGGCAAGATCATAGGACAGAGACTCCTTATCCCCTCAAATATTGGGCAAACAAAAGCAGAAGGAGAAACTGTGGCCTTAAGTAGTATTGGGCTACCACCTTCAAGGCCTATACCCAAACACCTTGATTCCTTTACACTGTACTGCCAAAAGGCCCCCGAACATTAATAGAAGTGCTACCAGCTGGGGATCAAACATACAAGCACATGAGCCTATGGAGGACACTTTATGATTTAGATAAAGTTTCACAAGCACCATACAGTTAGATGAGTTCTGTGACCTTTGTCTGAATGATGTACGGTCATAACCATGTCTGAACCTTTGTCCACTAAGTTTTTCTTTAACTGGAACTTAATAGAACTCATACCCAGGAACATCACCCTTCTCTTCTCCAACAGGATTTATTATCTCTCTTCCCATCTCCATAATGTTTTATAAAGACAGGGGCCACCTGTCTGATACTTGCAATGTCACAGGATTATTTGCTTCTTGTTTCACTCTAATAACCATTTATAACAATATTGAAATGAATACATAAATGTTATGTAGATAATCAAATAAAGCAATAGCCTATGTGTTTCTCTCTATATACAATACATGCCTATTAAATTTAATAGCCATTTTATTACAGATAGATAGCTTTCACGACTCGAAAATACTGCATAACTGGCTTCATGCCATAAGTTCATGTGCAAGTTCTACTTGCCTTTACTCGGTAAAGGAAGAAGCCCTTACTGAGAAAGCTACATAATGAGATCCAGCATAAACATGCATAGTGATTTAATCCTAACGGTAAGTCGTACTGATATTCAGTACTCATTTACTGAAAATTGGTACAATAGAAATATGGGCTGGTCCCGAGACTCCACAAACACTAGGATTTCGATGAAATCACTTCTCATAGAGTTAGAAACTGTTATTCATGAATCAAATAAAAGACTGCTATATGTTTGTTCAGGGAATTTTTATTTCTAGTTGTTTATGGACATGACCTGTTAGAAAACCAAAGAGAATTCTGTCTTTTAAGCTACTTGAATTGAAAATCAGTTATCAAAGTGACAAAAGTGGCAGGTATGGTGGCTCATGTCTATAAGCCCTGGAGGGCAGAGGTGGAGGCAGGAAGTTCTATGATCAAGAGCAGTGGTTCTCAACCTTGTAACACTGTGACCCTTTAGTACAGTTCCTCGTGTTTTGCTGATTCCACAATAAAATTATTTCACTGCTACTTCATAACTATAACCTTGCTACTTCTCTAAATCATACTGTAAATATTTGATATGCAACCCATATCCCACAGGTTGAAAACCACTAAGCTAGTGATTATTCTGTTCCACATCATGAGTTCAGAGCTCGCAAGGCTGCATAGTGGGACACTTTCTCAAATATGCGTATAAAAAGAAAACAAATAAACAAGAAATTACCAAAGGCAAGAAAAAATGGAACAACACCACCAACAACAACAACAAAAAAGATAGGGAGCTACGAAACTGTTGTTAGTAGATAGAGGATGCCATGGGATGCTGCAGCTCTTCCATTGGGCTCAGGACTGATGCTGAGATGTTGAAGGCCATTGTGAAGCAACTGCTACAAGCAGCATTGCCTCTGGTCCTTAGGCAGCAGCAAGGGGTGTACACTCCCACTAATGATACAGATGTAAGGATCCCACACTGATCCCACAGGAGTCAGAGTCAAGGAATGTAGGTGATTTCTACTACAGCTGCAGGTCTAGGAGTACAGGTGCTTACTGCTGCAGTATCCACAGCTGCTCTGCTGCTAAAACTGTACCAGAAGTAGAAGTTTGAGCTTGCAACCATTTGTCCTCTGATGACCAAGGCAAACTAACAAGTAAATATTAGCTAAAAATATCAGTTCCTATTCATTGTCCAACCCCTTGCCTAGTGCCCTCCAATATGTGAAGGTTACAAAAATATAGCCACAAGAAGTGTCTGGAAAACATATTTTACTGATGTTTATATTTTATAGATATATATTCCCCTGCAGATAGTGTAAGAATGCATAATGGAAGAAATGAAGCTGAGTATCAGGGAAAGCAGACTCTGGATTTTATAGATAAACTATATAAAGAAACCTCCATAAGACTCATCCCTCTCATTATTGGTTTCTGTTTCTGCTAGCTTCCAGTCTAAAGAAATTCACACATCTTTTCTGTTATCCTCTTTTTCTCTCTACCATTCTTTGGTCTTCTCTAGTTACACCTGGCTTTCCACTGCTGTTATTAAGGTTCATTTCCCTCTCTACGCTGGAGGGCCCAAGGACCCTGCAGTTCCCTTTACTCTGTCATAATGAAATGTGTGCTTCTCCAATGAAACAGTAGCTTCTTTGCTGGTTTTTACTGCATTTTATTGTTTCTCTAACAAGAAACAAACATTCTCAAAGTAAGAACACCTTCATTAGAGAGTAGTCTTGCTTACAACTGATAGCAAAGTGGAAAAATCTTTACATATCATCACTTCATGGGTAAAATCAAGGAGATAAAACCTTGAAATTTCTATTCCACTCACTTTTGTGAGGTTTATGAAATATATCACTTTATAATAACTCATTAACAGATTACTGCTCAAAACCTTTCTTTAGCTAGTGCAGTAACATCTTTAAAAAAGGAAGATAATAGAATACCACACCAAAAATCACATGCACACATACACACGTATTTAATTATATGCTCAAAAATACAATTGTTTATTGTAGAGCAGTGACTTTTAACTTGTTTTTGTTCACCACCCTTTTAGGGTTGAATGACTCTTTCATTGGAATTGCATAACAGGCATCATACATTTCATATATTGACATTACAATTCATATCAGTAGCAAAATTACAGATATGAAGTAGCAATAAACAATAAATTTATGGTTTGAGGAACTGTATTAAAGTTTCAGAGAATTAGGAAGGATGAGAACCACTGTTTTAGAGAATGTAGTCACACATCCACCAAACAAACTTTCTTTTGTTAATTTTGACTAAACTGTAGAGCACAACCTCGAGGCATCATCTTATCACCACCTTTTCTTCATAATTTGAAACAGCTTCTTTGCACCTCTGTGATAACAGTCTTTAAAAGACAGGCCATGGTTGAAAAAGGAGGTAAGAAAATTGAGTCTTCCACACTTCAGGATGTAAATATGGCTGATGAAATTATAATGATAAAAGAGAGAATATTTGCATTTGGAAATATGGAAATCTATGCAACAAGTAAAGAGGGGAAGTGGGATACAAATTTAATTTCCTTGACTGTTTAGCTTACACCCATACATTTGATAATCCATGCTGAATTACACCATTTTTCCTCTTGATAGCAATGGGTGCTTTTACGTGATATGTAGGTGATAGATGCTCAGAAAAGGAAATTTAAACAGAGTATACCACTAACATTTATTGGTAGAGTTGGACAGAACCTAATAGCAAAAGGAATTTTTAAAATGAATATGCATATTCTATCTTAAAAAAAAACAGCTTAACTTGCAATTTGGCACAATAAAGTGGCCAAAAAATGTTCAGGATTTAAAACATCTGTTTTGCTCTTGTATTTTAGGCTCAACACTTTAGAATGTTTATATTAAAAATCATAATAAAAAGGTTCATTTTTAAGTGTTAAAAGAACTTTAGGGACTTGTAGCAAAAATAGAAAAATGGAAAACTATAATAAAAAATAGCAATTTGTTCATTTGATGTCCACCTGTTCAAATGTTTTCTAAGCTGTTAAATGCATCTGTTATTTTTCTATACAACAAAATAAAATTTAAAAAGTATTTTTAAGTGTTTGAAGTCAATGTAATTTCAAAAGACATCTAAATCTAGGAAGAAGAAAAAAAGAAAGGAAGGAAAAAGGGAAGAAAAGAAGGAAGGAAAAAATGAAACCTTCATAAAGTTAAATTGATAAAAGTTACAGTTAAAGAACATTGAACTGTTTTCTATCCAAAAAGTTTCATCAAGGCCACTGAGAAGGCATTGAGTTAACCTTGGCAATCAGAGGGGAAAGAGACTGTTTCAGAATTTTTGCTTCTCTTGGAGATTTGCCAGAAAGAATCTTCTCGGTATGAGGATACTGAACACCATGAGGTGGGTGTCAGAGCATAACAGTTCAGGGACAATATTCGATAACCACTCTGTAGACAGAGACCCATAGTGGGTTTCCTCAGGCCAGCACAAATAACTCTTTATAGACTCTTGGCTCTTCTATCTACCTCAAAACCCATCTGCTACCCCCACACCCTGCTCTTTGACTCTGTCTCTCAAGCATGACTTATGAAAGCCTTCATCTCTAGAGTTTCCTCTATCTCTGTTCTTCTATGGTTTCACTCACATGCCTATTACAATTTGCAGATCCAAAATAAATTCATATTTATTAAAAGCCATGACTTTGTCTGTAATCAGGAAGTTAAATAACCCCTGGTTACAAGTATTTGCCAATCCCAAAAGACGGTGAAAAGAGAATTGTGCTGAGCATGCTGTTTCCTACTGTATCAGTATGGAGTGGTGCTGTTAGCAAACTGTTATGTACTTGTTCCTATGTTACCCTCATTAGGGGGGTTTTGCATCCAACAATTTGTGACATTACTTCCTAAAGTCATGAGTGTCTTTTAATTGCTAAGCTATAGATAATTCCACACTCCTGTGGTTTCCTTTCATATTCATTTCACATTACTGATAATTAATCTCTTAAAATCTTATTTTATCTACACCACTGTGGCATAATGACATGCTTTCTTTTGTGTAAGGGTTATTTTCTCTATTTTATTATATGTCCTCTTATTTGCTAGATATCGCCATTCCTCCAGATGAAAACCTTATCTTGATTATTTTTCCCTCAGCTTTCTTACCTGGGAACTTTATTTCTTCAGTATAAAGTCAGTTTTTGCTTATTTATGTAATGTTGCCTTTTTCAAGATCTTACATAGCACTCTATACTATGTAATAATCTCAGGGTTAAACTATGGTGGGGAAGGTTGTCTATGGATTGCCCAATACTACCAACAGGAGACATAGATTATTAAATTAAAAACTTTAGACACAGGAAACCTTATTCAAAATGGGCCCAGAGACTCCTAAACTAACACGTATTGTTGGTCTAGGTCCTCACCATAAATGAATAGAAAGATCTTATTTCTAAAGAAACCACTCACAATGAATCCAAGATACAGAGAAATCATTCTCAGATTCAAACAGAAAACACTCTCTGCTGACCAGTTTACATAATATCTTAAGGTGCCATGCAGGATGCTGGGACACAAGACTCCAATGGTTTTACCTAACACTGGACTGCTACAGTACCGAACTGCTGCCAAGATATGCCTACCGGTTCAACAGTGGCATGAGGAGTATAGGAGTTTTGTTGACTTTCTGATTGGATATGAGACCTGCCACACTTGAGTCTTTAATGTCTAATGCCGTGAACCTGGAAAAAAGCCCCAGGCTGGGGAGATCTTGAGGAGAACCTGCTGTGGTTATTTTAGTTAATTGGTCATGCCATCTAACTCCCTTCTAAATATTTAGTTTTACATGCATAGGTATGTGCTGGTCTCAGCATTGCTCAAAGGGACTTCTGTTTGACCTGGTTGGTAGCTCATCAAAGCACCAAGTATAAACAACTCAGGGTGCTCAGCTGTGGCTTGATCATCGTTATCAAGCTCTCATCAATAAAAACTCAGGTAACCTCACAAAAGAGAGAGTAGAGAGAATTAAGAAAACCAAGAGCTGATAGATAGTTAACTTCTCCCATAGCTGTTGCGTGCATCACTACAAGATCAGGCCACTGAAAATGCTAACATGTATGGTGGAGAAGTGCTAAAGCTCCATCCCTGTATCAGAAGTATTGGCAATTTATAATTGCCAGGGGAGGAAACCACTCTCTTTTGGAAAGGTTTCTGCTTACATAATGTTTATGCTCCAGAAAATAATCACACACACATGTGCATATTGAAAATACTACTTTGGGCTGCTTTTATGAATATAAATACAAAAAAAACAAAAATCTGGGAGAGAGGTGAAGGAGGAGTTGACAAAAAGGTAGTTGTCGATGGATATGAATAATATATTGTTCTGTAAATGTTTGAAGCTTTCAAATAATATAAATATTTGCTTAAAAATCTATTATTTAATAAACAAGATATAAAAGTACTGGCACTGATCCATTAAAGACATTGTAGTGTGATAAAAAGAAAAGGTACACATAATGAATTGAATACATCTGAGAGGACCTAAATTATATTTTTTAAAAAGTCAGAAAAGTTTTTCACAAGAAAAGTGGTCAGGAAAATATAGTAACACCAAGAATAAGGGATGTAGACATTTTGATCTATGAAAATACAACATTTGAGTAGTTGTAATTCTATGACATAGCTCACATTCTTGATGAAACTCAGTTGAAGGAACAAGAAAATGTGGGGGCACAGAGGTGTTCAAAACTAATGAGATGGAGCACGTGTTCAGTTTAGTAGCCTTCAGTTCTCACCCCGACAGTGGCAACGACACAATGACACATTTCATATTACATCATGGTTTCATTTCTAGGAGTGTTCTGGAACTTATTCTGCATTAAAAATGTGACTCCCAAATAAGATAGAATTGAGGTAAACAGGAAGCATAAAGCCTTAGTTTTAGGAAACATTTTCTGAGCCTACTAAGTACCATACATAAAATAAATTTAGAAGATAAAAGCATGCTTTAGACAATATAAGCATAGTCTTATTAAACCAAAACTGTAACTTATAATAAAACAAGACAAATTTAGACAGAGGTATATAGAAAGAGTCATATAAAAGTATATAGAAAAATTCTGTGTGTTTTGATGTATTGTTGAATAATTATTATTACTACTGTATAACTGAATTTCATGAACAAGAATTCCTTCACTTTTTATTTCTCTCTCCCATCAAAGCTAATTATTCCATTCCCAACACAAGGTTTTCTTTGAACAAATGTATTTTTTTCTGCTCCATTGCAAGCATATTGCAAGCAAATCCATACCAGCATCTCTTTCCAAATACCTCATTTTACATTATTGAATGGGTCACAGCCTCTCTCTCCTCTTCATCTGTGACTTATTTTCTCTGTACTAGACAAACTTTACATTATGCAAGTCATATTACATCAATCTACATCTGAAATGTAGTGATTTCAGCTCCATGTAAATAAGCCTGTCCCATAGTCTATGGAGCTTCACACAATCTGACTTTATCCACATCTCTAATCTCATTTTAGGATGTTCTTCTCTCCTCTGTTTTGACACTTGAGACACATTGAACTTTTCTAAGCATTGTTAAGTTTTTGTTTGTTTGTTTGTTTGTTTGATTGTTTTAGTATAGAATAGTTTAGGGCATGTAGAGGGGAATTGAGAGGATAGTAGAGACAGAGAAGAGAGAGAGAGAGGGAGGGGAGGGAGGGAGGGAGTAGAGGGTTAGAGGGTGGCTATAGAGAGGAGGAGAAGAATGGGAAGAGAGGGGGAGCAGGAAAGAGAAGCCAGAACAAGAAGGCAAGAGCTAAGGGTTTTGACATGTATAACACACATAATGAAAAATTTTCTGATATATGGAAGCCAATCCTAAATAGGCTGCTTTCCAATCTGCTGTTTAATTCTATATTTCCATGTATACATGTGAAACTTTTTACCTGAAAGATAAACATGGAAAATGAGACTAAAATCCAAAGTTCAATGAGATGCTGGTAACAACAAAATTACCTAAAAGAAAATACCGCCAGGTAATTATTATTAAAAGTAAAAGGAAGTTCAATGATACATCAGAAAACACTAAGAGAAAGAAAGGAGCAGCCACATTTCAATATGAGAGGAAAAACTAAATCCCGAAGCACACAAGGCAAGGACAACTTCGGAAGTGTCTTTGCTTCCAATACATCAGCGCAAACGTGTTTATTCCTCCCCTTATTTCTTCTCTAAGCCTTTCCAACTCATCTACTCCTCTTATCACTTCTTGGGGGGTTCAGATGCCTTGGCAGTGTCCTCTTTAGGCTAGACTGGCTTCAGCAGGCTTTCCGCTAATGCTTCCATGAGTTTCCTCCCTCACATTTTCTCCAGAGGCTGGATGATCTCCTCCTGTCTGCTCTGGGGGTTCTTCTGAAGGATGGCCTTGATTTCCTTTCCTTTTAGTGTGTTCTGGGGTGTTCTTTCACTTTTATCATGAGACTTTTGCATGTTGATTATTTTTTTCTTAATTAATCCTGTAGGTAGCTGGAGATTTTCCTCTCTTCTTGCACCTTGATTTATGTCATGCCGAAAAGATCAAGGGTCCTGAAAGTAGCAGGGCTAGTCTTCTCTGGTAGAATTGAGCTTGCAACATACTGAATTTTCTGGCTTTTATAATGCTCTGTGACTTTCTCATATATGTCTACATTCAAGAAATACCATTGGTCTTGAATTTCATCTCATCTATGGTTGCCATACTGGTACATACTACCTTACTTCTTACTCAACCTCTCTAACAACTCTTATTCAAGCTTCTTATTCCTATCCTTTCCTAGATGACCCTTTTAAACCATAAAGTAGAATATGCTAGCTGAGAATTCTACAATCACTTCTAAGGACATTAACAAAAAATTATTGTATAGCTACCCACCTTATGCATCTCTAACTAGACTGTTCCAGATCCCATCTTCCTGATGCTTCCTAACCATGAATGTTCTGTCTCCATCTTTTTTTTTTGTTTGTTTGTTTGTTTGTTTTTAGGACTCTGCTTAGTTCTATATTCGAACATATCCATGCAGTGGCCTTATCTAGCAATTCATTTCTTCTGATCCTCCTTGTGACATTTCACTATTTTTCTAAACATGGTCACTACTTAAGATCAAATGATGTTTTATATTGTCTAAATCCTTTATTGTAATAAGCTTCTTTTTTGTTGTTTTTTTTTTGTGGGTGCAGCAGAACTTTATTGGTGGTATTCAAGAGAGTAGGGAGGGCTCCCTAGACCCCTATTATTATGGGGGTCTGGGATGTAAATTGTGAGGGAGATGCTCAGTGGTGGGATGGGACTCCTCAGCAACTGAGTGCCCCTCTCTTGCTCTCAGTGTCCTTGCTGGGGGGGGGGGTGGTCCAGGGTTTCTTACTCCTTAGAGGCCATGTAGGCCATGAGGTCCACCACGCTATTGCTGTAGCCATATTCATTGTCATACCAGAAAATGGGCTTCACAAAGTTGTCATTGAGAGCAATGCCAGCTCTAGTATCAAAAGTGGAACAGTCGGAGTTGCTGTTGAAGTCACAGGAGACAACCTGTTCCTCAGTGTAGCCCAGAATGCCCTTTAGTGGGCCCTCAGCTGCCTGCTTCACCACCTTCTTGATGTCATCATACTTGGCAGGTTTCTCCAGGCCGCATGTCAGATCCACAACAGATACATTAGGGGTAGGAACACAGAAAGCCATGCCAGTGAGTTTCCCATTCAGCTCTGGGATGACCTTGCCCACAGCTTTGGCAGCACCAGTAGATGCAGGGATAATGTTCTGGGCTGCCCCACGGCCATCACGCCACAGCTTTCCAGAGGTGCCATCCACAGTCTTCTGAGTGGCAGTGATGGCATGAACTGTGGTCATGAGCCCTTCCACGATGCCAAAGTTGTCATGGATGACCTTAGCCGGGGGGGGGGGGGGGGCTAAGCAGTTGTTGGTGCAGGATGCATTGCTGACAATCTTGAGGGAGTTGTCATATTTCTCATGGTTCACACCCATCACAAACATGGGGGCACTGGCCGAAGGGGCAGAGATGATGACCCTTTTGGCCCCACCCTTCAAGTGGTCCCCGGCCTTCTCCATGGTGGTGAAGACACCAGTAGATCCCACAACATACTCAGCACCAGCATCAGCCCATTTGATGTTAGTGGGATCTTGCTCCTGGAAGATGGTGATGGGCTTCCCATTGATGACAAGCTTCCCATTCTCAGCCTTGACTGTGCCATTGAATTTGCCATGGGTAGAGTCATACTGGAACATGTAGACCATGTAGTTGAGGTCAATGAAGGGGTCGTTGATGGCGAAAATCTCCACTTTGCTAGTTCCTGAGCAGAAGGTAGCCCTGGTAACCAGGCGCCCAACGCGGCCAAATCCGTTCACACCGACCTTCACCATCTTGTCTAAGGGATGGGGCTGGCACTGCACGAAATGTGGCTGTTTACAGAACAGGGAGGAGCAGAGAGCTGCAATATGCTTCTTAAGGATATTGTCTTTGCTTGTTCCTTATTATTGTTTCTTTGGTATTTGGAAGAACATTCGATTCACACTTAAATATTTGTTGAATGAAACATTTGAAAACAGAAAGACCTTAAAAATTAACAAATTAAAATATAGCAATGTATTGATTAGAATAAGTTAAAGAGTAATCTTACTCATTAGCCTAGTAATGCATCTAAAGAGTGCTCAAGTGATAATTTAGTTTACTACTGAATATATGGGAAAAGTATAAGTAAATTTACTATTAACTAATAACAAATCAGAAATATTTAAATATAAGCAATTCACCATCCCTAATATGTAATAATTTTAAACTCAGCAGTTAATGTGTCAGCCTTGAGTACTACTTACATATTTCATTATTTTTCTTCAATCTCAAAATAATGTCATAAATACAATTACTAGATTATCAGTCAACATAAGGTGGATTCTACCATTTAAATATTGTGTAGGGGAAAATGTATACAGGATTATTTTCACAAAAGAAGGTTCATAAGCCTCATAAATGTGTAAATATTTGGTGATAAATATATATTTTGAGAAGTAATACATATATTTCAAAAGGATTTTGAATATGCTTTTTGGAAAATTATTAGGTAACATTTAATTCAATAGATTTTTGAGGAAAAAAATGGAAGTTCTGTTTTTTTAGATTTTTAAATATTTTATTTTATAAAATTAAATTTAATAGTGTAATTAACAATATATTGATGATAAGTCTAAATTCACATGCTAGTCAAATTTTAAAAGGTTTTAAATATCTTAGTTATTTAAGAGCAGGCTTCAATTATAAATTGAATGTATAATAAACTCCAGTTATTTTAACAAAACAAATATGTCAGTTTTTCTAAAATAGTTTAATGTCACCACTTTAAGTCAACAGTCTATAAATTAGATTTTATTTATAGTCCATAAAATTTTACAACTTGTCATATGTCGTCAAAATCTGCCAGAATCAACATATCCTCTAAATATCAAGTTGATGAAATTCCTTGAAATTCAATCAATTCATTCACAAGACTCTTCTTCCTGAAAGACAAATTGTTTAAGGGACGACAGTGGACAGAGTACAGAGCTCCTGACAGTGGTAAAAACCTTGGGGATGTGTGCAGATGTATAGGTTTTTTAAGGTGCCTTTTGACACATCATTTAATAACAACACATTTTCTATGGCTATTTTCACCAAACTGTTGATAAACAAATGTTAATAAGACAAAAAAAATTACACAGAAAGTGATTCAGGTAAACAATGATGTAATCTCATGAGGTAAAGGGATAATTAGGTTGGCTCTTCATCCTGTTCATTACATATTAAATCTATGGCAGCAGAGCATAGCCAGACCATGCACTATCAATCATTGATTACCTGCTCTTTTCCAAACAGCTAGCTGGGACCATAGTTTTCTCAACAAAATTCAGAGATTGAAATTGTGGCAGTTACTAATGGCTGTCAATTTCAGAGATCATAAAATCACCTAGGAGACAAATCTCGGGGCATGCCTTGTGTTATTGTCTAGATTTGGTTAGCTTCTAGGGTTAACTGTGAGAGATTGCCTTGGTTAGGTTAAATAAGGTAGAAGGATGAATCTTAAATGTGGGCAGCACTGTTTCTGTGAGTTGAGGCCCTGGAATGAGGTAAAAGGAGAGATTAAGTTAAAAAAAAAAAGAACCATCTCCTATCTTTACTTCCTGACTATGAATACTACACAATTAGCTGCCTCATGTGCCTATCACCAGGGCTTTCATACCATGATAGATACCAAGAGCCAAGATAGTCTTCTTCCCTTAAATTTTTTTTGTGAGGGTATTTTATAAGAGCAATAAGAAAGTAGACAAATACAGAAGTACAGTATTTAACGTATGGATATACACTTGATATGGGAATATATACCATTTTTGTACAATCACACAGTTGCAAAGCTACTTGTAAATTGATGCCCATCTCTACAGGAAACCGAAAAAGTTCAATTTAACAGCAACTAAAGTGCAAAGATTTGTCAGTTTTGTGTAAACATACCAATAGTGGCATTCCAATAATTTATATTAAATATAATTCTCAAAATCACTTCTAAGTTTTAAATGTTGATTTTTGATGGAAGGCCCAGATGTTAATAAAATATCTAAAAACATCAAAACTAATTTAAAAAATATGATGATAACTGAGATATTTTGAAACATGGAAGACAAGTTTGGGGAGATGAAGTTGCCATATAGAACCTTGTCCAAAGTAACATGAGAATGGCAGTGTCCAGTGGGCACTCTGAACCACAGAGTTGCTAATATTTATGTGCTTTCAAGTATATGTGCAAGTGTACATAAATATGGTGTATTTGTATGTGTGTGTGTTTGCATGTGAATGTCCATGTATATTGTCATGATGATGTTAAACCAATAACAAAATGTAGAAAAATTAATTTTGCAATCTATTACCTATAGAACAATACTTGTTTTGTTTTGCTTCATTAGTGACATCTCATGATATACCCAGTGTGGTCTTAAACACACAACCCTGTTTTAGGATCCTAAGTGCTGGATATATAAGAAAACATTACTGTTAGCTCTCTATTCAGACATAATAAATTAAAACCCAACCCACTCAGTTGCCAATTTCCATGGGATACGAGCTGCAACACAGGTTGACTCTCCTGGGTTATCTGTTTAGGAGTCATGGGGCATGTAAATTCATGTGTGAGCTAAGCCAGGCTCTTTCAAGGATCTGTGAAAGATTTTGTATCCAGTCTGGTTTAGGTGGTTGGTATCATTGGGTTCTGTATTTCTGTAGGCCATCTGAAGCTCCTCCTCCATCCCAGGCCTCTCTGCTCTCTTAGCACTAGAGCTTAGTACTTCATTTCCATCTGTTTCTGTTGTTAGCCTGTCTGTCTTCCTTTCTGACTTTCAAAGGTCATATAATTAGAACAAGCCAAATTGTGCTGACTGTGTATTTCTGGATGTGGGGCTGTCCACTGGACTGAAGCCATGTTCTCAAAGAAAACTGACTCTTCCTCCCCTAGAAGCTGTCAACTTCCCTAGCTCCTCAGTTAGAGATGGAAGCTCCAGGATGTCTTCTAATTCTATGCTAGAATGAAGAGTGATTTGGTCTTATACAGGTCTTCTATGCAGCTGCAATTAGTTCATAAATCTTGTCAATTCCAGAATCCACTGTTTAATTCTAGTTTTTCCCAACTGCTGACTCTCAGAACTGTTCTGTCACCTCTTCCTCTGTGTTCTCTGAGCCATGTGTGGCTTTTTGTGGCTTTGGATTCACTCTCTACACTTGGGAGTTTCCATGTTAAGCACTGTTCACCGCATAAAGGAACTTCTACGAGGTCTGAGAGCTGAACTAATCTATGGATAAAGTTACAAGAATTCAATGTATAGGGCAGTTGTAAACTATGTATAGATGGAAGTATAGTAGTAGTCAGTTTGCCACTGCAGCTTATGAGCCACATATCATTTAAAATAATAAACCAGCAGAACAATGGTGACAATGGAGTGTCTTAGAAGGGAAGAAACTAAACTAATGTCAGCTCCTATTCTGTCCAAGACACTTACTCTGTGCATGGCTCTCAGTAAGTTGACTGTTGTTATTATTGTTGAGCTGTATTCTCCTATATAAATAAGGCACTGTGACAGCTATCTCACAGGGCTATTGAACTAAGAAATAGAAAGTACAGGAAATGATAAATATTATATCACTAGCTATGCCCTGTGGGTGCTGAATACTCCCCATTAGAGGCCTAAAGTTATCTGTTACTTGTTTCTTACAATGTCTAAGAGAAGAAGTACTTTTTCATTTGACTTGGATCATTTAGAGAGGATGTCTTAATATCTATTTGGTTTTAGGGTTGTAAGAAGCATTGTTTGACTTGCCTTGTTTTATCCTGTCTCCAACATCAGTTTCACGGAAGATCAACTAGAGCAACATAAAATTGCAAAGCAAAAAGTCAAGTTGAAATTGATTTAGAGCTCAGTCTTTCCATGCTACTGTAGTATGTTTAAAAAAAAACAGTTATTTCTATGCATCAAAATTTGTATTTTATGAGTGAACTACACAGGGCTCAGGCTGCTGGGAGAGGCCGGACATGGGAAGTTTGGTGGTGCTTACCCGATGCTGCCACCAGATGGGTGTTGGGCTGTAGGGACACTGCAGGTACACCACTCCAGGGGTGGAGAAGCACAGTCTAAGGTGAAAGACAGACGGCTGGAACTTCCTTGGTGGCCCCTGGGCCTGTGGAGAGACCCACGGTCATCTGGTTCCCAGGCTGTTGGGCACCAAGGTACGGCTGGATGCTGAGAAAGAGCTGAGAACAGAGTTGAGGCCCGCAGGCAGCTGGATCTTACCTGGGCTGAGGGAGAAGAGGGGAGCTCTGGCTGGTTCCTTGGTAATGACATGGTTGGGCAGGGCTGACTGCAGGCTTGGGTTTGCTGGCAGCCACCACTAGGAGCTCAGCTATGGCAGATTGGACAGCGGCTTTGTAGGCAAAGGCCATCTCTACAGCTCCGGACGGTGGGTCCCATTGGAAAGAAACAGTCCATGGGTTTATGGTGTTTATCGTCATGGAGGAGAGTATATGAGTAAAACGTATCCTGAATTCTCAGGGTGGGCCTGTGATTAAATGCTTTTTGCGGGGAGGAGTGTCTGGGAAGAAAAGCTAATTGGCTAAGCCTCCAGGACTTTAGGTACCTCATTATAATGAAAATCTGGCTGTCAAGGCCTTTATCAGAAGGTAAAGTGCGCTGCCTGAAAGGAATCCCCTCCTCTCTCAGAGCCAAGGCCTGGCAGTACCTCTCTAATAGCAAGGAACACCTGGAGCAGAACCCGGGCAAATTTGAGGAGCTGGAACAGGCTCCTGGGGACCCCAGTGGCTGGATGTGATTGAGAAGGACCTGCAACCACCTTTCCATGAGATGTTTGCTGCTCGAGGAGGGCATGGACAACAGAACCTGTATCGAATGCTGAAGGCCTACACCATCTACAGGCCTGACAAGGGCTACTGTCAGGCCCAGGCCCCAGTGGCTGCACTGTTGCTTAGGCACATGCCAGCTGAGCAAGCGTTTTGGTGCCTGGTACAGATCTGTGACAAGTACCTCCCAGGTGACTACAGTGCAGGGCTGGAGGCCATTCCGTTGGATGGAGAAATCTTTTTTGCACTCCTGCGCCGGGCTTCTCCATTGGCACGTTGTCACCTTCGGCGGCAGCCATTGACCCTGTGCTCTACATGACAGAGTGGTTCATGTGCATCTTTGCCCGCACCCTCCCCTGGGATACAGTGTTGCGTGTCTGGGACGTGTTTTTCTGTGAAGGCGTTAAGATTATTTTCCGAGTGGCTCTGGTCTTACTGCGGCACACTCTGGGTTCTGTGGAAAAGCCGCGCTCTTGTCAAGGCATGTTTGAAAAACCATGGAGCAGCTTCGAAACCTGCCTCAGCAGTCTATGCAGGAGGACTTCCTGGTGCATGAGGTAACCAACGGCCCAGTGACAGAAGCATTGATTGAGCGGGAGAATGCAGCCCAACTGAAGAAGTGACGAGAAACTAGGGGAGAGCTGCATTATCGGTCCTCACGGCAACATCGTGGCTCCCGAGCTATCCATGAAGAATGCAGGCAGCAGCAGCCACCCCTGGGCCCTTCCTCTAGTCGCCTCAGCCTCCCTAGTCTCAAGAGCAGAGGCTCCAGGGCAGTTGGAGGGGCTCCTTCCCCACCACCTCCTGTCCGCAGGGCTAATGCTGGGACTGTCCCTGGGGCTGTCATCATTGCATCCATCCCTTCCTTCACCTACTGGCAACAGCACCCCACTAGGCACCAGCAAGAAGACTAAGCATCAGGAGAAAGAGCTGCAGAAACAGGAGAAAGAACGAGAGAAAGAGTGGCAGAGACAGGAGAAGGAGCGGGAAAAGCAAGAGAAGGAACAGCAGAAGCAGGAAAAGGAACGGCAGAAGCTGGAGAGGAAGGGACAAGGCTGGAAACTTTCCTTGCGTCGAAAGCTTACTGGGTCAGGATGCTTTCCCTCCGCCAAGAGCAGCACTGGCACTCCCAGCTCCCTTGGCAGGCTCTTCCTTTTTCTAAGGACAGTAGCTTGATTCCCCCCCCCCCCCGACTCCTTGCCAGCAGCTGATCCCTACATGGCCAGGACAGCCACAGTGCATGGGACAGCTACATTTCTTAGGGTAACAGTGACCAAGTCTGGAGACTCTTTTGTCCAGTTAGGCTCAGCTTGATTCTCTGTCACGCCTATGAAGTTCTTCTGGGGTGCTGTCTTAATTTGCCTTTTGTCACCAGTGACTCTAGGCAATGGCAGTGAGCACTTGCAGATTCTTACACTCCGGTGGCTACCCTTAGATGGTGGAGCTAGGTTCCTTTTCCTGTCTTAGGGCCCTGCCTGTAGCCCCACTGTCTTTCTGGGGGCCAAGGCTGTTTTCTCTCCTGGATATTCTTGTGTTGTAATTATGTACAGAAGGTCAGGTTGGCCTAGGGTGGGTGCTCTGTCCTTTCCCCCTTTCCACAGCGACTCTACACTGTCCTTTCCCACTTTCCACAGCCCTCTACACTTCAGTTTATTTAAGAGGATATGCTAGGAAGTGTCCTCCATTCCCTTCCCACCCACGTCCTGCTCTTTCCTAACTCACTTGCTTTGATGCTCAGGCCTCTCTGCTGTAAAGTTAGAAAGCCTGTCTTTCATCTTGTTCCTTCCCGGCCTTTCAAGCCCCTCTCTGAATAAGGGTCTTCCCTTGAGTCCAGAGGATGGAACCCAATGTTTACATTCTCTTCTGTCATGGTCCCAGCCCAGTGACAGTTTGTGGCACTTTGAGGAACTGGAAAAAAAACCTGCTGTTATATCTGGATCTGTCTCCTGCCTTGTTATTTGAAGAGGGCTGTAGAGTGAGGAGGAAAGAGCCAAGAAGAAAGTCTGACTCTGCATAGGTTCAATCTGCTGATTGGGGCAGGAACATCTAGACCAGTGGTTCTCAACCTTCTTAATGCTGTGGCCCTTTAATACAGTTCTTTATGTTGTGACTCCAACCATAACATTATTTTCATTATTACTTAATAACAGTTTACTACTGCTATAAAAAAAAAAGAAAGAAAGAAAATCTCTTTTGTGCCTATGTGACCTGTGGTCAAGTCCTCACCTGTGGAGGGGCTTGGAGCATTGCTCTTACATGATGCCCACAAATCTATGGAGAGTTGTGGATAGTGATGGGTGCCTGGTTTCAGGAGTAAAGAGAAACTCCGACTGTCCCTTAGGGTCATCAGAGTCTCAAGCCTCTCAAATGGGAGCCAGGATACATTTCACAGCCCACTGCTCCAGATAAAATGTTAAGAATATTTTAATAACGATGTGACTAAAATAATATTTTTATGAAAGCCACAGCAAATTTTGAGTTTTCGGTTGTCCATATGAAAACATTCTTTATTTCAACTTTCTGGTAGATAAAACTACTTTTAAAATACTGTACTTTATGTTTTTCCCCATGGATATAGATATATAAATGAATGCAAAGATATTGCTATTCTGAAATCTCTTTTCATCTTTCCTTACCCACATAATTAATAGCATAAGTCTCTCACTAAGAATGTGAATTTGCTAACTAACCACTCATACCCACACATCAATATTTTGCCTTCAAACTTAATGAATTGAAATGCATGAAAAATCTTGAGGTATATTTATTTTTACTGAAAATATGACTGGCCAGAGCTTCTAGACTTATCCTTATCTTATGGAACAGAAATGTTCAGTGGGGTCTGTCAAAGACATGTACAACTATAACAGACAAACACACATGAAATCGAATTCAGTTTAAATGATCAGGAGCTAAGTAGAGAGGCAAGACTGTATATGACAATGGGCAATGGCCCAATGATGCCTTAAAAACACAGCGAGAATTGTGTGGTCTAGAAGTTTTGGTTCTGAGACTATTTTCACAAAGCCAAACCTCAGAAAAATGAGGGAAAATACATAGCTAAATGCAGTCTTACTTAACATGCATGAGAAAAGAAGAAATATATAAACATTACCTCTGCTAATTTAATGTCTAGTATCTTGCCCTTGACTTGAAGCCTGAATTCATAGTGTTTATGCAGACCTTAACTCCAAAGCCACAAATTACAATGTACAGTAGACTTAAGCCTGTAATGCTCACAGGGACCTAAGTAAACAGGCACAAATCCTACCAAGGTATATTTTAAATGACAGCTGGCTTATCCACAAAAATAATGAACAAAACAGGAATACAGTGTAATGTGCTCATGATAGTTAGCAACAATAATAGTCAATTTACAATTGTTTACACAGCTAAAATATCTTTAAAGAATGAGGAAAAATAACAACAAATGTGCTGATGGATGAGTTTACTTCTACTAAGCACCCTCAATAAAATACCTCCTGAAATGTATGTAGCTAAAAGACAGAAAGGGACCTTGTAAGATCTGAAATGCAAGGGTATCCAGAAGAAGGGACAGAAGACTAAAACACTGTGTTATATAATTAACATTTTTTAATTTTGTGGGTTGTAAAGACTAATCTACAACTTCAAAACATGACATTTATAAACATGCTCAGGGACAGGCAATGAGAAATAAAGCTATATAAGATCAATGAGTGGAAGTGACAGGTATTAAATTACTATAATCTATGACAAGTTATAAGTACATTTCTATTTTTATTTAGATGCTTCTTAAAAATCTTATACATGAATACTGCATGTACATTATTTCTATCTCCTGCCTCAAACTGCTCTCAAGACCCACTCCCTCTCAAAATCATAACCTCTACTTTTAAAATTATTTTGCATATAATTATATTCTTAGATATAATTGTATACACACATGTATACATGTATAACTGTCTTATGCATCAAACAAATATAGTAAGATTAGATGACTCATCAGGGAGTATATTTTTGAAGAATACTGGTTCTCACTTTCTCAGAAGCCATGACCTGCATACATAGTTCTTCATCTAGAGAAAGGGATTTGTGAGATATTTTCCCCATCCTTGGAGGCTTGGTAGCTGGTGTTTTCATTGTTTTATGGTTGTTGCATGAGTAACAATATCTTGGAGATTTCCTGAGTTCGTGTATAGAAGACACTATGTCACTGCAAATATTATGGTTTTCTTGACTCTTGCTGTCTCTTTGCTTGTTTATCTGAGGTTTTCTGAACCTTAGATGTGGAGGGATTGCATTGCAGGTGTATCGATTGAGCCTCTGTATTTCATGCAACATTGTTTACCATATTTGAATTAGTTCTAAATATCTCTAAATTCTCCACCTGCAGAAATATAAATTTTTTTTGTTGAGGATTGAGAGCTACTCTTACACATGAGTGTTTATATAGTCATAAATTATACTAGTTTACTAGTCATGTACAACTGCTATGAAGGGGGAAAATGGAAAACAAAGATAAGTAGGAGAGTAAAAGAGGGGAAAAGTAATGCAAAGAGAAAAGGGACCTTAAAGAAGTAAAGAAAAGTTAAGGCATTTAAATAAGTCATAGGGAATCTTTTTGTTTGTTTGCTTTTGGCTTTTCTTCAATTTTATTGGGCATTATCTGTATTTACATTTCAATTGCTATACCCTTCTCTACCCACTTCCCTCCTCCTCCCCCTCAACTTATGCTCTAAGATCAAGAATTGACAAATGGGACCTCATGAAATTGCAAAGCTTTCATAAGGCCAAAGACACAGTAAAAAGGACAAAATGACAACCAACAGATTGGGAAAAGATCTTTACCAATCCTACATCTGATAGAGAGCTTGTATCCAGTATATACAAGAAACTCAAGAAGCTATACCCTAGAGAATCAAAGAATCCCATTAAAAAATTGGGTACAGAGCTACACAGAGACTTCTCAACAAGGGAATATCGAATGGCTGAGAAGAACCTAAAGAAATGCTCAACATCCCTAGTCATCAGAAAAATGCAAATCAAAACAACCCTAAGATTCCACATCACACCAGTCAGAATGGCTAAGATCAAAATCTCAGTTGACAGCAAATGCTGGTGAGGATGTGGAGAAAGAGGAACACTTCTCCACTGTTGGTAGAATTGTAAACCACTGTTGGTAGGTACAACCACTCTGGAAATTAGTCTGGATGTTCCTCAAAAAATTGAGCATGTTGCTACCTGAGGATCCAGCTATACCACTCCTGGGCATATACCCAAAAGTAGCTCCAGTATCTAACAAGGACACATGTTCAACAATGTTCATAACAGCCTTATTTGTAATAACCTGAAGCTGAAAAGAACCAAGGTGTCCTTCAACAGAGGAATAGATACAGAAATTTTGATACATATACACAATGGAGTACTACTTAGCTATCAAAAACAATGAGTTCATGAGTTTCCTAGGCAAATGGATGGAACTTGAAGCTATCATCCTGAGTGAGGTACCCCAATTGTAGCAGAACACTCATAGTATGCACTCGCTTATAATACTAGATGCCCCCCCCCAACAAAAGCTCGAAATACCCAAGAAAACATCCTCAGAACTTATGAAGCTTTAAAAAAAGACCAGAATCTGGGAATCTGTTATCTTAGGTTTTCCTACAATTACACATAATACATAAAAGTATCTTTGTATACATAAATATTTTTAAACAAAGCTACACCACTTATTTTTAAATAAAATTGCATTACTTGTAGCAATAATGCTCCCTTCAAAAGTCATAGCCTAAAATAATCTTCAATACCAGTCAAGCAAAAACTATTTTGAGCCTTTGGCTAAGGGAGTCCAAAAAACTTCCAAAATAACGTACGCTGTGGCTATTGTTTTGATAGCCCCCCACAATTTGAAGGTAAGTCCTTATTGCTTAAGACCAGACACAAAACTTGGAAATATTGAGCTAGATTTGACCCAGAAGCTCTTTCCCTGCAAACTAACTTTAATAGTAGTGAAAGTTAAGGTACTCTCCAAGATTACCAGGCAGAAAAGAAGTCAGCAATGCTGTCCTCCATAAAACCTACACAACAATGACAAGAAGGGCACAATATTCCCTAAGGTACAATAATGGCACTGACGTATTAACAGTAACCAATCAAAGAGCAGCTGCACATATAAGCTCATAGCAGCTGTGACAGCCTATATGACTGTTGCAAGACCAAATCAGACTAAATTCCAGCAGGAGGATAGAAATTGGGCATAAAATCTCACCCCCAGCCTTGTAGCTATTTGGCAACACTTAACACCGGGAGAGGGAAGTTGTTTTCTCTGAGAATGTAACCCCAAGAAAGTTCACTGTACTGCAATGGAATATGGTAAACAATGTTGCATGAGGTACAGAGGCTCAACCGATATACCTGCAATGTAATCCCTCTACATCTAAGGTTCAGAAAACCTCAGATAAACAAGCAAAGAGACAGCAAGAGTCAGGAAAATCAGAATATTTGCAGTGAGATAATGTCTTCTATACACGAACTCAGGAAATCTCCAAGATATTGTTACTATATGTATATATATGAAACCAAAAATGGCATGTCTACTGGACATGGCTATACTAACACTGTACAGCATAGGACCCCCACTTAATCTTCATGTTTATGGTAACAGCAATGCACAGCCGAGACACAAGGAGATTAGAAGCAGTGAATGTTTTTTTTCTTATGCTCAGGATCATTGATCAAATAAGTTGTACGTGTCCATTGAACAGGCATGAGAGGATAATGTAGTTTTATTAGAGTGGACTTTCCAGAATCAATAACTTTTCTAATGAATATAAAATCTGGTTACCTTGGCGTCCAAATTGATGTAATTGTATTGCTTATTGTAACCAAACACTGGCATTAGCATTCTGTTCTGATAAAAGTCAGTGTTTAGTAATTTAGTCCTCAACTGCTTCTGGCATTGAAACTCTTTGTTGGCATATAAACTAAAAAAAATTTTTTTCCTGTAGTAAAAAGCAATTCATTGACTTCTCTTTATTTTTAACTTTTATCACCTGTAATGAGCAGTCACTGGCCTGGCCAACCTATCTATTCAAATATTGCTGTGTAAAAGTTAGCTCTCTCCCTTAGCAAAGTGAAGTTCAGTCCAAAGAAGGAGCCTTTTTAAAAACTCAGTCTGTTCCTGGAATGAAATAATCATTACATTTCATAGAAAGCATAGCTAATTTCAGTTTTATGATATACATTCATATTGTATAATAAAAAAATAAATGCTGGCCTTGTTCCTTGGAGTGAATAAATTCATATTAGAGATTCATAACTACTGGGTAGCTATCTATCTATGTGGGAAATAGAAGTGACCAAATGCCTACATATTATATATATATATATATATATATATATATATATATATATATATATGTCATATTTTACTTTAATATTTGCCAAGATGAGAATAACTAGATACTATTTTCATCTTTTGGGGGGATTTGTTTTCTCCTTTGCATGTGTCTTTGTGTGTATAGTATGCACACACATATGCTCTTGTGCTTTCATGTGTGTAGGGGCACACATGAAAGACACATGGAGGTGTGCTTATGTTAAGAATCACACTTTTTTTTTTTGAGGCAGGTTCCCCTAATCAAATTCAGAGCTCATCCATACATCTTGTCTCACCAGCCATTTGTACCAGAATTCCCATTGCTGCCTTTGAGATTTGAATTACAGAAAGGCTAGCATCCTCACTAGGTATTACAGGACTTCGGGGAATCTGAACTCTGGTCCTTTTACTTGCAATGCAAGTGCTGTAACTGTGAAGCTGTGTCTACTGTTGTTCTGTTGAGGATTTTATCGGTCTCTCAAATGTCATTTTTGGATATGAAGTATAGAAATAGCTTGATTTTAAATCATGATTTTTTCAGAACAACAACTTACTTGGATATTTAGGGAGGAAGTAATTTTTCGAGAAGGACGAAAAGAATATAACAGTGTATTCACCGTCTGTCAATGTTTTCTGTATTTTCTGTTATTATTTTAACATTACATGGGCTATTTAAATATTTAGTTAAATTCTAAGTGGGATTCTTCTTTTACAAATGATGAAGGACTAGTTGTTATAGAGCAAATAAATGGAAATAAAAATTCTAGCCCTCAAAAGACTGAGTCAAGACAATGAAAATGTAAGATCAGCCTGAACAACATAGTTAGACCATGTCTGAAAGTTAAAAGCAATAAAACTGAACATTATGTTTCAGGACATTAAAAAGTTTATTATAACAGTGCTTTGCATTACTTATAAATCAGTAAACATGTTTATAAGTTAGCTTCAGATTGTAGTATATGAGGATTGAGTTCATATAGTTTATGATTAGACAGTTTTTTGTATGTATAACAGAATAAGAATGACTCTAATACATATATAGGTAGAAAACAGATAAAGACAGATGTAGAAATTTATAAATGCTATAGAGATTGATATAGCCAGGTAGATAGATGATAGATATTTAAGAATATGTGACTGATAAATGATGTATCAATGAAAAATAGGTAGATGATATATATAAAGTTGATACAAGAACTGATGGAGATGTAGATGATATATAGCTAGATAGATACATAGATATATACATATATACTTACATACATAAAATACACATACATACATACATATATACATACATACATAAAATGTTAGAAGAGCTAAGTACAAGTATTGAGTTTAAACTAAGCCACCATATCAACATTTAATCGGCATTGTCTATTCAGCTTCTTTAGAAACAGACCCCTTGAGCTTTTGGGAAAAAACCCTACATTAATTCTCTGCATACAGATATGTGAGTACCCCCTTTCAGTGTTTGCCTCACATTTTCAATTATCAACGGGTTTAACTTATGAAACGTCTTGAGATCCTATGGATGAGCCCCAATTCTTCTCTTAGGAAACACAGCATTTTTCTCAATCCGACTAAAACAATTATTGTGATCAAGTTATACTGTCAGTGAGTCATGCAGCTTCTTACCCCCTACTCTCTCATTCTCTGGGTGCCTGGATTTATTAACTTCAAATTTTTCTTTAATTTTCCTTTAGAATATGTTCTTATAAAGGTCACATATGGAAGTGGTAAAGCCACCACTCGTAAACATAATTCTGATCAGAGATAGCTAGAATAAAAATTCCATGTAAGAATTTAATTTTTTTCATTCATATGAAAATTTCAGAGTATCATTAATTTTTTTCTTAGTTTACTGTGTGTGTCTTTGTATGGTTTCAATGTTACAATATCCAGGATTTACATTAGGATAGAAACAAATGCTGACATTAATCTCTGTCTTCAGAGTGTTTGACTCATGATTTTTTTTCTCTCTGAATCAATGGAGATCTTAATTTTGTCAATGTCTGAAGACTGTGGTATAAACTTTTGAAGGAAAATGAAAGCAACAAAGCTGAAGCATTTCAGTAAGTACAGAAAACTTTGTAAGCTCAATGAAAATGTTGGAATTCAAACATGCAAGTATCAGGAACTGCAGGGGCTTCTTAAAGGTTCATGAACAATGGTTTATACAGTGCACAGTATACGTGCTGTATGTTCAAAACTAAGTCTGCACTGAAATTATGCAAAATGACAAAGGCAAGCAATGCCAGAATTTGTACAATTAATTAAATTTTTAATTAACTTGTGGTGGTTTGAGTGGTTTTATTGCTGTCTAGGTTTTTAAGAAGCCCCTTGCCACATTACTCATATGAGTCACTGTGCAATTATGATGCCAAGTTTATGAAAGTAACATACAGTTTAAAACTGGGAACTATGGAGATCAAAGGAAATGGTGCACATTTCTGCAAATGGCGTTATGGAGAGATGATCAGAAGCCTCTTCAACTCTGCTCCTTCTTGAGCAATGTCTTCAAAATTTAGATTTATCCAAGTATGTCAGTTTATTCTTAAAACAACACCTGGGGATGTTGAGGATTACATGATCAAGGCTACAATGAACCCAGTCTCAAAAACCAAACAAAAGACCCAGACTTGACCTTGGACAGACAAACACAATGTTTAAATGTAAAGAAACTGAATTATATGCTGTGGAGTTCGCATTATCTGGTGAAATATACAATAATATACAAAATTTAAAATATCAGTGTCAATCAACTCACAACTCATCCCTCTCTCTCTCTCTCTCTCTCTCTCTCTCTCTCTCTCTCTCTCTCTCTCTCTCTCACTCTCTCTCTCTCTCTCTCTCTCTCTCTCTCTCTCTCTCACTCTCTCTCTCTCTCTCTCTCTCTCTCTCTCTCTCTCTCTCTCTCTCTCTCTCTCTCTGTGTGTGTGTGTGTGTGTGTGTGTTTGTGTGTGCTTGCTTGTGTATTAAAGTTCACATTTCTAAGCACTAGTGTACATGAGTACACATGGGCATTATTCTTCAGAAGCTGTCTACCTTATTATTTGAAATAAAGTCCATGAGTAGACTAAAACATAGAAAAGAGGAGATATGACAGACCCAATGATCCCCAAGGATTTTATTCTTTCTGCCTCCCTCAGTGGTATTGAAATTGTGGCCCCAAAAAAATAAGTTAGGTAGTATTCCCTCCGATTCTATTTTGTGGAATAGTTTGGAGAGTATTGGTATTATGTTGTCAATAAATGTCTGAAAAAACTCTGCACTGAACCCGTCTGGACCTGGGCTTTTTTTGGTTGGGAGGATTTTGATGACTTCTTCTATTTCTTTAGGTGTTATGGGATTATTTAGATGGTTTACCTTGTTCTGGTTTAACTTTTGTAACTTGTACCTGTCTAGAAATTCATTTATTTCCTCCAGATTTTCCAGCTTTTTTGAGTATAGGCTTTTGTAGTAGGATCTGATGATTTCTTGAATTTCCTCAGTTTCTGTTGTTATGTCTCCACTTTCCTTTCTGATTTTGTTAATCTGTATACTCTCTCTTTGCCCCCTAGTTAGTCTGGCTAAGGGTTTATCAATCTTGTTGATTTTCTCAAAGAACCAGCTCTTGGTTTTGGTGATTCTTTCAATGGTTCTTTTTGTTTCTATTTGGTCTATTTCTGCCCTAAGTTTGATTATTTCTTGCCATCTACTCCTCTTGGGTGTATCTGCTTTCTTTTGTTCTAGAGCTTTCAACTGTGCTGTCAGGATGCTATAGTATGCTCTCTCCAGTTTCTTTTTGGAAGCACTCAGAGCTATGAGTTTTCCTCTCCATACTGCTTTCATTGCATCCCATATGTTTTGGTATGTCGTGTTTTCATTTTCATTGAATTATAGAAAATTCCTAATTTCTTTCTTTATTTCTTCTTTGACCCTGCTATCATTTAATAAAGCTTTGTTTAGTTTCCATGTGTATATGGGATTTTTGTTGTCTCAAGTGTAAGTGGATCAAAGATATCCACATTAAACCAGGTACAGTGAAACTATTAGATGAGAAAGTAGGGAAAACCTTAGAACTCATAGGCATAGGAGAAAATATCCTGAACAGAACACCAGTGGCTCGAGCTATAAGGTCAAAGATTGACAATTGGGACTTAATGAGATTGCTAAGTTTCTGTAAGGCTAAAGACACTGTCAAGAAAATAAAATGGTAGCCAACAGAGTGAAAAGAGATCTTTACCAACCCCACATCAGATAGAGGCCTAATATCCAAGGTATACAAAGAACTAAAAAAGCTAGACACCAGAGAATTAAACAACCCTATTATAAAATGGGGTACAGACTTAAACAAAAAGTTCTCAATTGATGAATATAGAATGGCTGAGAAACATCTAAGGAAGTGTTCAACATCCTTTGCCATCAGGAAAATGCAAATCAATACAATCCTGAGATTCCACCTCTCACCAGTCAGATTGTCCAAGATCCAAAACTCAGGTGACAACAGATGCTGGTGACGATGTGGAGAAAGAGGAACACTTCTCCACTGCTGGTGTGGTTGTAAACTGGTACAACCACTCTAGAAATCAGTCTTGCGGTTCCTCAGAAAAATGGACATAGTACTACCTGAAGACCCAGTTATTCCACTTCTGGGCATTTACCCCAGAGACGCTCCAACATACAACAAAGATACATGCACCACAATGTTCATTGCAGCTCTATTTATAATAGCCAGAAGCTGGAAAGAACCCAGATGTCCTTCAGTAGATGAATGGATACAAAAATTGTGGTACATTTACACAATAGAGTACTACTCAGCTATCAGAAACAATGACTTAACAAAATTCTTAAGAAAATAGATGCATCTAGAGAATATCATCCTGAGTGATATAACCCAGTCACAAAATAACAGACATAACATGTAGTCACTGATAATGAGATACTAACCCCAGAAAGCTCTCAACACCCCAGAAACAACTCACAGACTGTGTGAAGCTGAACAAAATAAAAGAATATATTTTAATTATAATAGAACTTTATCACATCCCTCTTTCCACCCTACAGCCCCTCCTTTTCTCTCTCCTATCCCCTCAAATTAATATCCCCTTTCCTATATTATTGTTACATATATACATATGTGTATGTATATGTACTCACAAATACTTAATTACAACTTTAAAAACGTATTTGAAAAAATAAATAAAGAAAAAAAAAGAAATTGTATATGACCTTCGGGTCTCTATCTATGCCCAGATCTGGGACTGTCCTACTGAAATCAGATATAAAAACCTGCTCACAGAGATCTGATCACCCAGGATCACTCTCACTCCTAAACTCATATGCTCACGGACCCAGAAGTAAGTCAAGCTCCAATCAGAGACAACAAGACCAACTAACATCACAGATAACAAGATGGCAAGTGGTATGTACCAGAACCTAAGCAACAGAAACCAAGACAACCTCGTAACATCAGAACACAGTTCTCCCACTAAATCAAGTATGGATATTCCAATACACAAGAAAAACAAGATTTAGACTAGAAATCATACCTCATGATGATGATAGAGGACTTTAAGAAGGACATGACTAACTCCCTTAAAGAAAGACAGGACAACACAGGTAAAGAGGTAGAAGCCCTTAAAGAGGAAACACAAAAGTCACTTAAAGAGCTATAAGATGACACAACCAAACGATAATGAAATTGAAAAAAAAAATCAGGATCTAAAAATGGAAATAAAAAATAAATAAATCACATAAAGACACAACCTTGTAGATAGAATACATCGAAAAGAGATCATAAGTCATAGATGCAAGTATCACCAACAGATACAAGAGATGGAAGAGAGAATCTCAGGTGCAGAAGATACCATTGAAAACATTGGGACAATAATCAAAGAAAATGCAAGAAGCAAAAAGCTCTGAACCTCAAACATCCAGGAAATCTAGGACACAATGAGACCAAACCTATGGATAATAAGTATAGAAGAGAGTGAAGATTCCCAAATTAAAGACCCAGTATATATCTTCAACAAAATTATAGAAGACAATTTTCCTAATCTAAAGAAATTGATATTCATGAACATACAAGATGCCTACTGAACACAAAATAGAGTGGACCAGAAAAGAAATTTCTTCTGTCACATAGTAGTCAAAATACCAAATGTACAAAACAAAAAAATATTAAAAACATTAAGGAGAAAAGGTCAAGTACAATATAAAGGCAGAGCTATTAGAATTATTCCAGACTACTGGACGAAAACCATTAAAGATAGATAATCATGGACAGACTTCATACAGACGCTAAGAGAACATGAATGCCAGCCCAGGCAAAACAGTTGATTAACACAGATGGAGAACCAAGGTATTCCAGGACAAAACCAAAGTTACACAATATCTTTAAACAAATCCTTCCATACAAAGGATAATAGATGGAAAATTAAAGCAAAAAAAAGGAAAACTACACCCTAAGAAAAGCAAAAGGAAATCTTCTTGCAACAAACCCAAAAGAAGATAGCCATACAAATATAATTCTATCTCTAACACTAAAAATAACAGGAAACAATAATTACTATTCCTTAATATCTCTTAATATCAATTCTCCAATAAAAAGACAGAGTATCAGATTGGAATAGTAAAGAGAATACAGTACTTTGCTGCATACAGAAAACGCATCTCAATGACGAAGACAGACACTACCCCAGAGTAAAAAGCTTGAAAAAATTTTTTTCTAAGTAATTAGTCACAAGAAAGAAGCTAAAGTAGCCATTTGAATATTAAATAAAATAGATTTTCAACCAAAAACTTATTTTAACAAAAAAGGAAAGACACTTCACTCTTATAAAAAAAGTCTATCAAGATGAACTCTCAATCCTGTACATCTATGTTCCAAATGCAAGTGAACCCAAATTCATAAAAAAAAAATCTACTAAAACTCAAAACCTACATTGTGTCACAAATGATAATAGTGGAAGATTTCAACACCCCACTCTCATCAAGGGACTTCCATCAAAGGATGATGGAAGCAGAAACTGAACAGAGACTCAGTGGAACTGACCAAAGTATTGAACCAAATGGATTTAACAGAAATCTACAGAATATTTCATTGTAAAACAAAACAAAAAAAAAAAAAAAAAAAAACCTTTTTTTTTCAGCTCCACATGGTACCTTATCCAAAATTGACCATATATAGGTCATAAAACAGGCCTCAACAGATACAAAAAGATTGAAATAATCCCATGCATCCTATCAGATCACTATGGACTAACACTGGTCTTGGAAACACAAAAACAACAACAACAAACCCACCTAGTCATGGAAGCTGAACAATGCTGTACTCAATGATAACTTGGTGAAGGAAGAAATAATGAAAAAATTGAAGACTTTTTTATAATTTAAGGAAAATTAAGGCATAACACAAAGCTCATGGGATACAATGAAAGCAGTTCTAAGAGCAAAACTCATAGCTTTGAGTGCTCCAAAATAAAACTGAAAAGAAGATATACTAACAGTTTGACAGTACACCTGAAAGCTCTAGAACAAAGAAAATCAAATATATACAAGAGGAGTATACAGCAGGAAATAAACTCAGAGCTGAAATCAACCAAGTAAAAACAAAAAGAACTATACAAACAATCCAAAACCAGAAGCTGGTTCTTTGAGAAAATCAACAAGACTGATAAACCTTAGAAAGACTAACCAGAGTGCACAGAGACAGTATTCAAATTAAAAAAAAAAATGAGAAATAAAAGAGGAGTCATAACAGAAACTGAGAAAATACAAATTATCATCAGCTCTTACTACAAAAACTGTATACACAACAAAACTGGAAACCTGGATAAAATGAACAAATTTCTAGACAGATACCAGGTATCAAATGTAAATGAGGATCAGATAAATCATCTAAAGAGTATTATAACCCATAAAGAAATAGAAGTCATCAAAAGTCTCCCAACCTAAAAAGCTCAGGACAAGATGTGTTTTGTGCAGAATTCTATATGATATTCAAAGACGACTGAATATCAATAATTTCCAAACTATTCCAGAAAATAGAAAGAAAAGGAATGCTATCTAATTCATTCTTTAAAGACACAATTAAGTTTATACCTAAACCACATAAAGTCCCTACAAAGAAAATAAACTTCAGACCAAATTCTCTTATGAACATTGATGCAAAAATACTCAATGAAATTTCTGCAAATCAAATTCAAAACCAAATCAAAATGATCATCCATCACAATCAATTAGGCTTCATCCCAGAATGCATAGATGACTGTTCAACATATAGAAAGTCATCTATGTAATCAACTACATAAACAAACTGAAAGAGAACAACATGATCATCTCATTAAATGCTGAGAAAGTCTTTGAAAAATTAAATACCCCTTAATGATAACAGTCTTTGAAAGATCAAGAATTCAAGCCCATACCTAAACACAGTAAAATCAATATACAGCAAACCAATAGCCAACATCAAACTAAATGTTGAGAAACTTGAAACAATCCCACTAAAATCACAGGCTAGACAATGGTGCCCACTATCTCTTGACCTATTCAATATAGTACTGGAACTTCTAGCCAGAGCTAATAGACAACAAAAGCAGGTCAAAATATACATATTTGAAAGGAAAAAATGTGTCTGGCAGTTTCTCAGAAAATTGGACATAGTGCTACCTGAGGACTCATTTATACCCCTCTCGTGGGCATATACCTAAAAGGCGCTCCAACATATAACAAAGACATGTGCTCCACTATGTTCATAGCAGCATTATTTATAATAGCGAAAAGCTGAAAAGAACCCAGATGGACTTCAGTAAAAGAATGGATACAGAAATTGTGGTACATTTAAACAACAGAGTACTGTTCAGCTATTAAAAACAATTACTTCATAAAACTCCTGGACAAGTGGATGGAACTAGCAAATAGCATTTTGATGAAGTAACCCAGTCACCAAAGAACACACATGGTATGCAATCGCTGATAAGCAGATACTAACTCAAAAAGTTCTGAATAACCAAATAAAAATTCCCAGACCTTATTAAGCTGAGAAAGAAGAAAGGCCAGAATATGGATGCTTCAGTATTTCTTATAAGAGAGAAAAACACTCACGGGAGGAAATACAGGTACAAATAGAGAAGCAGAGAGTAAGGAAAGATCATTCACCTCGAGATTCATCCCATATGCAGCTACCAAACCCAGGCAATATTGCTGAAGCTAAGAAGTGCTTACTGGCAATAGCCAGGTTAGGATTTCTCCAGAGATTCTCTTCCAGAGCCATAGTGATGATGATGATGATGCTTGCACCTAACCATTGGACTGAACACGGGGACCCCAATGAAAGAGCCATAGAAAGAACTGAAAAAGTTGAAAGCATTTGCAACCCCATGGGAAGAGGAATATGAACCAACCAAACCTGAGAGCTCCCAGGGACTAACACACCAACCAAGAAGTTCACATGGAGAAACCCATGGTTGCATTTGCATATGTAGCAGAGGATAGCATTGTCTGGCATCAGTGGGAGGAGAGGCCTTTGGTCCAAGGAAGGCTCATTTTCCGAGTGTAGGGGAATGCCAAGGCGCAGAGGTGAGAGTGGGTGGTTGTGTGTGGTCGCATCTTCATGGACGCAAGGGGAGGCAGGAGGGGCACTGGAGAAGGAGGAAAAGGGAAAACATTAGAAATGTAAATACAGAGAACATTCAATAAAAACAATTTTGAAGAAGAAATTTCATTTTACTGTTGGAAGATATTTCTACATGGGTGCTCAGTTCTCTAAGCTTGCAATGCAAGCACTTTATCAAGTGAAATATCTCTGCATCCCTTGGAAATTTATGTTAATATTTGCTATACCAACAAAGCTGTTAACACAGACCTTTCTCTACCAGAGTAGAAATTTAGTAACAAATGTAAGACAAAGAACATAAAATGTTCTGTCACATAAAGAGCAGTTGAATGACAATCTTCCCCAAACTTCTTTGTATATTTTAAAATGTACGTTGGCTGCTGTGAAACAATGTCATTGGAAAAAAAATAGACCAAAACCAAATCTACCGGTTGCTTTTGCTTCATTCATAAAATGGAAAATCAAGAGTATGTGAGTGAATAGTGAGGAAGAATTCATTTTTCAAAAAGTTTAAATTCTCCACTTTTATTTATCCTAATTCTTTGAATTTCACTACCAGATTCTTTTATATCCAATTAACAATCAACCAGGAATCATAATAATTGATAGCATTATTGATAATTTTTCTTGTATTTTTAAAAATTTATTTATTCACTTTACAAACCATTCTCAGCCCTTAATCTTCTCCCAGTACACCTCATGCAAGTCATCCCCACCTTCTGAAACCTTATTTTTCTCTTCTGAAAAGGAGATACTCCCATCTGGGTGTCACACCCCCAACTTCATATCTCCAGCACATCAGGTCACTGAAGGACTAAGTGTATCCTCTCCCACTGAAGCCAAGGAAGGTAGTCCATATAGAGGCACAGGATCCACAGGCAGGCAGGTAAAAGGCTCAAAGACAACCCCTGCTCCAATTGTTGGGGGACCATATGAAGACCAAACTGCTCATCTTCTAACAATGGGCAGTGGCCTAGGTTCAGCCTATGCTTGCTCTTTGGTTATTGATTCAGATTTTGGGAGCTGCCAATGGTCCAGGTTATTTGACTCTGTCCATCTTCCTGTAGAGTCCCTGTTTTCTTCGGCTGATTCAATCCTTCTCTCTACTATTCTGTAAGACTCCTCAAGCTCCATCTGGGGTATTTCCTCATCTCTTTTCATTAGCTGATTGTTAGAGTCTCTCGTGTTATGCTAGGTCCATGTCTGCTAGCACAACAGAGAATCATTCATACTGTTAGTGTTTGGTTCTTGCCCACAGGATGGGACTCAATTTGGGGAAGCCAGTGGTTGGTCAATCCTTCAGTCTTTGCTCTATTGTTGTCCCTGCACATTTTTTAGCTGGGACACATTTTGCATTTACAGTTTTTGTGGGTGGGTTTTTATCCTTATTCCTCCACTGCAAATCCTTCCTGGATACAGGAAGTAGCCACCTCAGGATTCATTTCCCCACTGCTTTGAGTCTCAGCTAGAGCTCTCCCTATCCCAGGCCTCTGACATGTCCTAGAGATTGTCCCCCTGCCGATCTCTTTTCTCTCTCCTCTGTCCTCACTATCTATGACCTCCCCAACCCCCAGATTTTACTATTTTTGAAGAACTTTCCTTTTACTTATATCATTAGGATTTGAGAAAAACGTTGCCTTATTGTCTTGAAATAGTTAACAACCAAATCTATCACTAAAATTATTTTAACTAAATATTTCTATATTTGTGTTATGAATTTTTCAAATGACGTTTGATTGAACAAAGATTGATTTTTAACAAGAGCGTTGGAGTACAAAAAGGTAACATTTTCTTTTCTAAAAAATAATTAAGTGCAATAGCTGGGCTTATTGAAAGAAAACACTAGTAAAAGTAAATGAAATACAAACACTAGAAATTCCCTGAAACTAATATGACAAAGACTAGCAAAAGATAAAGCAAGCACACAGTGGCTAATATAAATTATTGTGCTCACTTTTATATACTTTCCACTACAAAACAAATTCTTATGTGTTTCCAGTTTTGGGTAGAAACCATGAAAAAATTAGAAATTTAAACCAAGCTTATTTTTCTAGTAATGTTTGACCAACAGTTGCCTTGGTGATCATTGAAGCTGATCAATTTAATTAGATGTCAGAATCAATAAACCACAGGCAACTGAGGTGAATTATAACTATGCAAGTGTGTCCTTTTTTTCTAAGTGATACATTGAATATCAAGAGTCCCTTTTTAGCTCTTCACGATTTAAGTTTACCATCTAATATGCAAACTTCTCCACTTAAAACTTGCTCTTCTGCAATACCTGGAGGTAGTGAATTACACCTGGTGCTTTTACAGATTTGATTCTGAATTATTGAGTTTATCATCCAAGCTCATTGGATCCTTCCCTTATAAAACCCTTCAAGGATAAATGCTCCTCAGCTATTTTCCAGCATGATTGATCCTGGAGGGTGGCAGGAAGCTGGAGTCTAAGAAATAATGAATGGGCTTTAGCCACAGCCTATCTGATATAAACACACATTGCAGATAGCACCTTAGTCAGTGAGTCATACTGATTAATGAAAGTGGGCAGCTAAGAATAAGTGGCAGTTCAAAGAAAATACATCTTAGCAGGTACCCAAGATGTTGTCAGCTCTTCTGAAGAAGATGGGAGACCAAATTGTGGCACAGTGGAACTGTAAAGAACAGTTAGTTCAGAGAAGTTGGGTATACCCTGCAGAAAGAGTTTTAGAAAAACCTCAGCACTGTGCACAGAATCCACCAAGACATTAAACCAGTGCAACAATCACAGTAAATTGTACTTTACAAAGGCAATGTAATGATTTATAATAAATATTATTTTAATATTAAAGGATATTTTGACATTATCATAAATTAATCATCCTTCCTTTTCTTTCCTCCCTCTAAATCCTCCCATATACCCTTCCTGTTTTTCAAGTTTAGTAACTGCTGCTATACATATGTGTATGTAAGTTTTATATATAATATATTCCTAAATGAATACATTCTGAACATGGGTCTCTTTTAAAATATATGTCCAGATTAAAGATAAACACCAGGATTAAAAAAAATTAGTCATAAGTTCATCAAGTTTTGAAAATTAGAGCATTCTGGAAGAACCAACACTTAAAAGGAATGTTTCCTTACTGAATTTTGGTTTAAAAATGCCATGGCTCTTATATTATTTTTGCTCATAAGCCTAACCTTTCAATGGCTGAGCCATCTCTCCAGAATATAATATATAATGAAAATGTATTTAAATTAAAAATGTTCTAACTAATAAAAATAATAGTAGTAAAACTGTTTTAAAAGATATTATGGCTCAAAACGATTGATTGTATTTTAGGCTGAAATATTCTTTTCTATCTTAATACTCTTTGGTTTACATTTTTTAATTGGTTAATTGATATTTTTGAGGCAGGGTCTCATTTCATAATGCAGGCCAGCCTGAAACTTGTTATGAACTCAGGCTGACACAGAACTTGCCACTTAGCCTAAGTTGCCGTAGAACTTGCTATGTAGTCTAGGCTTCCCTGACTCTCAGTCCTTCCATCTCAATCTCCTGTCTCAGTCAATTGCCTGGAATACAGACATGTGTCAGATTTTCCAGCTATTCACCCTGAGGGAAAAAAAGGATTTTCAGAGATAAATATGTCTAGAAAATGTCTTATATTGTGTTGAAAATTCACTATGCCCATTGGTTGGTGTCTGAGTCCCTGTGAGCTCTGGGAGAGTGGGTGGTGGGGAATGGGAGGTTGGGAGTGGGAGCATCTTCATGGAAATAAGGAGAGGGAAATGGGAGAGGGGGGAAAGGGGATAACATTAAAATGTAAATATATAAAATATCCAGTAAAAAGATTTTTAAAAATGAAAATTCACTGTACATACATACACATAAATGCATTTGTGAGCATTTGAGTGCTCGTGCACACACACACATACACACACACACACACACACACACACCTCTGCCACTACTGTGTGTGTACTTGTGTGTGCTATACTATGCACATTTGTCTATGGGGGGCACATGTACTTGTGTGGGTGCATCTGTCTGGGTCCAAGAGTGGAAACCAGAAGTCTTGTTCTCTATGGCACTCTACCTTAGTTTGGAGGATAAAGCCTCCTCTCCGGAATCCATCCATCTCTGCCCACTCAGCGCAGAAGTGACAAACGTGTTCCCATGCATTCAACATTATGTGGATGCTAGAAATCTAAAGTAAGGGTTCCTGGTTTCAGCAGCTGTTGTGTTACCTGCTCGACTGTATACCTAGTACGCACATACACTGCTTTCAGATTGATGATCAACTCCCCCACTTTGATAACAGTATCCCTCTGAGAAAAAGATGACCTTTGACTTCATCACACTCTCTCTGGGGATTTTAAGATTTCACTTGACATCCTAAACCTTGAATGAGAGATGACCTAATTTATGGGTTATGATCTGATCTTCAATGTTAACTGTCTACTTAAGAATTTCAAGAGTTGATTCATTGAAGTACTGGGAAATAGGGAACTCAACATTCCTGATTTCTGCTGAATTTCTCTGCCCCCCTCTCATGTAATTCTTGAGAACCACACATGCCTGGTTTGTGAGGTTACCCTCATTAATGGGGAGTGAAAAGGAACAATAAATGAGTTAATTTTTAATTATTTATATATGTGTGTATATGTATAAGATTTACATATGTATGTCCATATACTATTAATTATGTTTTTATATATACATATATATATATATAGATATAGATATATAGATATATATATATATATATATATATCTTTTTTTCTTTTTCCTAAATATTACATTTTTACTTATTTATTTTTGGGTTCATAACTGAAGTGCATATGGAAGACAAAAAAACAACTTTGGGGAATCAGGAGTCTTTTCTCACCCTGTGGGACACCTGGTTGGAACTAAGGTTATCAAGATTGGTGACCCGTGTTCTTACTAACTAATCTGCCATGCCAGCTTTTTTCCCCTTAGGAGACAAATAGTTTATATATATATATATATATATATATATATATATATATATATATATATATATATATATATATATATACACACACACACACACACACACACACACACACATATATATATAATGTGTGTGTGTGTGCCAAACTAATTTCACGTTGAGAAATCTTTTCTCATCTCTGATAAATCTTTTATCAGTAAAAATGTGTAAGAGCATAACTGGATTACAGAGCACACACACAACCCTGATATGCCCTGACAGACTGTGACAGTGATGTCTAAACAGATGAAAAAATGGATCCTTCTTTATGTGAAAGGTCACGTCTGCCAAAATGTTAAGTAATTGCCTTAGTCAATCCTATTGAAGATAGAATCCCTGTCTTAGAGTTAGGAATGAGAAAGAAGCTTGCTATCATCCTAAGACCAGTCAGCTGGAAAGAGTCGGGCCCATGTTCATGCTCAGAGCAACCTCCTTTTTCTACAACAAAGTGTTTCCTAAGAGGATCTGCGGGAAAGGATGCTGGTAGTGGAAGAACCACACTCAGAAAGTACACACAGACAGACAGACAGGCACATATACATACACACTACACATGCACATATCGTTTCCAACCTACAATACATCTCCAAACATTTAAATTTAAGGTAGGATAAAATAGGTTCCATGCCTCTCCCTCCAGATACACCATTTAATTAGAAAACTCTGAAGCATTTGAACAGGGAGCAGAAAGTAAGTTGTGCCACTGACCTCATTGAAGTTCATGTCCAGGGGCTGCGGGAGTCTTTGAGCACTGCAGAGGCATTTGCTCTAATACTCACGGCTATGAATGGGCCTCCGGAATGGCCTGCTGATTACATGCAGTAGATTACAGAGTATTCCGTGAGTAAAGACTTGGGATTTATGGCTGAAACAATTTCCTTTTGAATTGCCTACACTGGACAAAATGAGCACAAAGGAGGGGAGACAGGCACATGATGTGAGGTTAATAACCTTAGCATGAGATGTCCCCATAAAGAGAGGTTGAAGAGACAGGGTGGAAGATAACAGTAAGACAGAGAGTGCTATTGGCCAGCACCTCGGGAGTCCTTGATTCCAGAATCAGAGTTCACTAATTGGATGCAATAAAATGGGCCAACTGAACAAAGGCCTCAGAAAGAAAGAGGGACGTCCTGGTGTTGGGTAAATATCAACCTGCACATGATGCTGCACATGATGCTGAGTGCATCCAGTTGCTGTTTGGATGATGAACATGGGTACCTTTTAACAAATAAGACAGGTGAAGAGGGAAGCCTAGATGAGAATGCAATAGTGAGGAGGGACAATATCCACATGACAGGGGAAATAAAGGGACAAGTGGAGAACCTGGGAATCCATAGCAGCACATTGATCCCACTTGATAAGCATCGGAAGCCTTGGAGCAATGTGGGCCGTGCAGGACCCAGAGGCTGGAGGGAGAAAACTCTTTCATCCCAGGAAGCCGTGGGGATGCTGGAGAAGCCCTGTGTTCAGCATGGCCTTCTGATGAGCAGGAAGAGCACTCAGTTTCATGAGATCATGGTGGATGATGAGAGCCTGACATGAAAACTGGGATCTTCTGTGATGGTGTTCTATGTTTTCTGTGATAGAAGAAAGCCTTCCCCTCACTGAGCCCAGGGCTTTCTCAGCAGTGCAGGAAAGAAAGGCATTGGGGACCAGTATTTAATACTGGCAGAACAAAATCAATCTGGTAGATTGAAAGGTGCTCAGGAGGAAGGAGGGATGCTGCAGAGAGAAGTTTTATTTTTAGGCCTGTTCCTAATGAGGTTAAAGACACAAGGAACCCAGAAACAAGAAAAAAATAATTAGGAGAGCAGTCATCTGAAGTAATAAAAATATAGGTGGCAACATTGTAAAAACAATTAAGAAATGACAACAGTAAATGGAGAAAATGTGTGTTTTGGGGACATAGGGGTGGGTGGACTCTGTGAAATGATGGGACTAGGGAAAGACAAACACTTAGGACATTTCTGAAGTGCTGGCAATGCAAACTGTTGGCAAATTCTCACTCAGTTATATCCTAGCAAATGAATCACTAATTAAAATTATCATAATGCAAAAGTGCTTTGTGTGTTTGTGACTACATTATGTGTCTATGTGTATGGTGATGTATATAGAGGGACAAGGTTGACATTTGGTATCTTCCTCTACATTATTATTATTATTATTATTATTATTATTATTATTTAATTTTTTGAAAAATAATCTCTAATGGGACCTGAAGTTCACCAATGCCCTAGATGCACTGTTGGCAAGTGAACCCCAGCAATTGGGATTTGCAGCTATGCAATGCCCACACTCATTTTTTTTTACATTGGTGCTAGGGATTTGAATTTATGTCCCTATTTTTACAGCAAATACCATATCAAATGAATCATTCCCTGGTCCTTTAAAAACAAATGTTTCTAGTACACAGAGCCCACAAAACCTCAAATCATCCCAAACTTTTCTTGGTATAGTTACATTAACCCAAAATTGAACCAAACCATTTAACACAATCCACTTAAAAAGGTATTGGATATTTTCTGTAATTTTTTTAGTACTGTACAGAAAATTAGTAATTGGTATAAGTAACCTTTCACATTATCACAATGTAAAAAAAGGACAAAGAAGAAGACGAGGAGGAGGAAGAAGAAAAAGAGGAAGAAGAAGAGAAAGAGGAAGAGAAAGAGGAAGAGGAAGAGGAAGAAGAAACAACTGGACCACTGGACAATAGTCAGGAACTGTCTCTATTTAATATCTTTGCCTATATAGTTGTTCTATACTGTTTCTTTACATGTACCTACCAGTGTCTGTTTGAATTTACCTGTCTCTTTATATGTATGTTATATGTCTTACATATACATGCACAGACACTCATGAAAGGACAAACCAGTACACATGAAAAGAATTTCTATAAAACTCCATTCTGACATATCCTCTCTGTTCTCACTCAGCCACAAAGAGAAAGATGAAGAAAACAGGCCACAGATCCAGAGGAAAGAGGACAAAGGGCTGTGCTTTCTTTTAAAGATGATGTCAAGATAGCATTTCCCAAAAGCAGCCCAAGGAAAGTGAGACAGAAAATTCCATGTTTTTGAAAACTGTGGTGAGGTGACACACAGTGACATGCAGCACCCGGGGTGTGATACCAGTGCACTCTGAGTCTGCCTGCTAACAGGAAGAAACAGGAGCCAGCACCACAGAGGGTAGAAAATCCAACAATGATCTTCCACTGTGAGTGTAGAAGAGCTCACCACAGGGGAAAACCATCAATCCAGGCTTGCAAAAACATGGAATGGTAAGCAGAGCTGACTTGCTAATTATCCCTGGTCTGGGGTTAAAATCTAGAAGCAGAGGAGGTTGACCATGGAATTGCATACATGTGGGAAATTTAGAGGAAGCTAGTTATTCCAGAAGCAACAGGAGACCCAAAGAAAGCAGCTTGACTTGTGAATGTTCACAACACCATCAGGTTTTGGAGGCTGGGACAAAGGAATGTCTGTCTACTTGAATATAGCTCTAAGGGCTTCCCAACTTAATATCTCATCTGACCCCCTCAGTGAGTGACTTCCTCTATTTCCAGCAATGAGCTGGCATAGGAAAAACAAGCCATTTTTTAAAATAGGTTAGAATTGATTATAAGCAACATATAAAACATAAACAAAGTACAGTAGCAGAAAGCAAATAGAAAATGCAAGAAAATATGTGGCTATTGGGCAGTCATATTTGTGATCTTCCTTTTGTGCTGCTGTTTTTCTCCCTCTCTCTCTCTCCATACCTCTTTTGCTCTTCCATTATTTGTTCCTTCCTTTCTCTCTCTCTCTCTCTCTCTCTCTCTCTCTCTCTCTCTCTCTCTCTCTCTCTCTCTCTCTATCTGTCTCTCTCTCTCTCTCCTTCCTTCCTTCTTTTTTCTTTCTTTCTTCAAAGTAAAATTTGCCTATACATGCCATCTGACCTTTGGGCAACAGGGGTACATGAACATGCCCTATTAAAAGTAATCAAATATATTATCACTGATTAAGGATAGTGCAAAAGAACAGGACATAAAAAAAAGAGCCAAGAGATTCAAGGTTCCAAAAGATTCAAGGGAAAATAGATGTGTGAGTGTGAAGAAAAGATGGCAAAAGACAAGAAATGGCTGCGTTCATTTCATCGTGGCTGTGGCCAGATGGCTGAGGAAGCCGGAGGGATTCAGTTCATTGAAGCTGGGAGGTGTTTATTATTTTGTGGCTGTTTTTTTGCTTCTTCCCTCAGGGTGTCCAGGCCCTGCTGAATACCTGATGGGAAATGATGAAAAGAAGTACAGAGAGGACAGCGGGAAGGAGGAGGGGAAACAGAGGGATCTTCTTGGAAGATTTCAGTGCTACAGCTTTTTAGGCCATAGTAAATGAAATAGCATGTGTGAATACACCGTATTCCAGGGGAACCTTAGGGTGAAGTTTCATTGGCAGAATCTTAAAGTTCATTTGCATGAAGAGGCATTCCAGTAAGTTGAACCTTTAACTTCACCAAGGTCTATGAGTCATTCCACAGGTAGAATTGGGGCTCGGGCTCCCCAGTTTAGGCAGAGAAGCCCCACTAAGATGAGGGAGTCCTCCATTTTGTGCCAAGCTCAGGAACGGTGTTGGGATAGGATAGACTACAACCTTAGTAGCGAGGTGTAACATACCCGAGACCCTGAAAAGCTAGAAAGAGCAAAACAGTAAGGATAAAATCGTCCAAGATACAGTCCCAAAGGACACGCCCCCAGGGACCGATGGCCTCCAGGGAGGTCCTACTTCCCACAGTTCCACCTCCTTCCGATGGTCTAGATTTTAAAATCATTTTTAAGCTAATTTTTTGTGTTTGTTTACTTGCGTGGTGCACACAAACACCAGGAGAAGGTGTTGGGTCCGCAGAAACCCATTTTCTCTGCAAGAGCAGCAACTTGCCCTTAAAAACTAAGCCATCTAGCCCTGAACGAGTTTTCACGAGTTCTCACCCAGCACTGAGTTTAGTCGCTTGCAGACTTAAATCAGAGACATTCCAATCTAATGGCGGCTGGAAACCTGCTCACAGACACTACCAGAGGTATGTTTTTCTAAGCGTCTTAGGTAAAGGTGTTCAACTGATTCCTGCCTCTTTCTTCACCGCTAAGCCAGTGCACAGTGGATGAAAACCTCCATGGGTCATGTGAATCTGTGGTTAATTTGAATCTGTAATCACAAGGGCAGTGAGTGGTCCAGCAGGATTGAACCCCAGGAGAAGTGACACCCATAAAATTCTGCTGAAAGGAAGTGCAATGCAGGCATTTCATTTGCAACCACACTTTAATTCGAGGAGAAGGGCAGAACGAAATGATTGCAAGTGTATAAAGCTGAGGGACCGTTGTTTCTATAGGAACGCTCAGACATCCACTACTGGGCAAGCAACGGTAAGCAAATGTTGAAATTGTAGGAAAAGAAGCAACCCTGGGCCCTCAAAGAGAGCAGTAAACCAAAGTGTGGGAGAGGTGAACTGTAAGACATGTAGACGGTACACATTAAAAGCATACCTCCAACGGAAGAGAGTATGTGGTTTCTCTTTCTAACCGTCCCTGAGTTCCTGTGCCGAAGAACTGGAACTTGAAACTTTACCTTCCCCACTGAAAAGGAAAAGGCTGTCAAAGGAAAAGTCTATGGTTTATGTGAGTTCATAGTTCACGGCGATTCTCACACCAGCTTTCTAGCTTAGAGGCTGGTGAATGGCACAGCATCATTATCTTCTAGCACAAAATGTAGAGACTGTCTGCGTAAGCAGTGTGGCTAATACACATGCGCATCAGATGTTAAGTCACACACATGATCCTGTGCTGATGAAGAAGAACCTGGTGCACCTCGCCTCTCTTTCTGAGAGTCGCCAAGTGGGCACTTTAAAAACACAGAAGGGCCTTTCGATTTTGCTGCTCAAAAAATCATAGAAAAATCAGTTTTCAACCACGAAAATGTCTTCCAGCTTCCAAGAAGTTTATAGAAACAAAACTACAAACAAAGGCAAAAGTCCTTTCAATAAAATACAGTGAGATAGCACAGTGTGCTAGAACAATCTATAATCCCAGCACTGGGGAGACTGAGGAAGGAGTGTTAGGAGTTAGAGTCGAGTCTCAGCTACAGAGGGATACTATATCAAAAATAAACCAGAAGCCAAAATAAACCAGCCAAGATAATGTGAAATTTGAAAAATACAAAACATTTTTTCAGAACTTTTTCTATCAATATTAAGGAAAAAGAAATAGTTGTTGAATATCCGTAAAGAAACTATGATGTAAATTACATCTTTTGAAAATAGAGCTAAAGAGATGACTCAGTGGTTAATAGAACTTTCTACTCTTACAAAGGACTGTGCTCCCAGCATACATACTGGGGGACATACAACTGCCTGTAATCTAGCTAAAAGGATTCCATGCCATCTTCTGACCTCCATGGGCTCCCCATGTGCATATACTCAAGTGTGTGTGTGTGTGTGTGTGTGTGTGTGTGTGTGTGTGTGTGTGTGTGTGTGTACATAATTAAATAAGTTTTAAAGTCTGTAAAATCCATGGCAAGCAGAGCATGGTGAGGTCTGTCTTTAATCCCAGTGCCGGAGAGTCATGGACTAGTGGATCTCTGTTTGTGGAAAGCCAGTCTGCTCTGAGCAGTGAGTTTCAGGCCAACCATATCTACAGGGTGAGAGAAGGCAGATTCGGCCATAGGGCGAACAAGGTGAAGATGGTAGGTAGGCAACCTCAAGCTACAAATTACTACTTCTTGCAGAAACTGAAAGAAATGCTAGGCCATCCTGAAGGGGTGGGCATTGGCCCTGTAGGCTCCACAGGCTGAATTTCCACTTTCAGAATCCTGAGAGAATAAATTTCAGCTATTTCAATGTCTCTGTCTTGTGATAATTTGTAATAGGTTTCCTAGTAAATTAACATGGCACTGTCTATGATAACAGGTTAACACTTTGTCATTACTGGTTCTCTTTCTGTTCTGTAGGATGAGCGTCAGGATACCTGCTAATTACCCTCTGTGTGTGACCTTTCCCTTGAAAGTTGTGATAACCAAAAATATATCCAAATACAAAGTTAAATACCTAGATGGGTGGAAGACAAGAACCGTCACAATGTCCCACAGCTGGAAGTGATTTAGGTGGGTAAGGTAAGCTTTTAGGCAAATAATCACTCCAACCAAAAAACGGAAATGCTTGTTTTGAGTTTTTATTCTATTCAATTGTTAAAATAATGTTGAACCTAGGGCCTTGCAAGTGCTAATTAAGCACTCCATCTATGAGGTACTTTCCTTGCCCTTTAAAAGTCTTGAAATGGGGTCTCACTATATTGCCAGACTAGCACTAAACTCACTGTGTAATCCAGGTTAGTAATGAACATTCAGTCCTCTTCCTCAGCCTCTGCATAGCTAGGAGTACAGGTTTGAACCACTAGCTCAAACCCAGACTAAATGTTTAAATTTAAAACTTGTAAATCTGTGAGTTAAGAAAAATAAATAATTAAAATAAAAAGAAAACAAAAGTCAATGAATAAAACTATGTGTTTTTAAGACATGGGTGCTAAATTATTAGTGAGCTCAAAATCGTTGATGACAATATGATTTAAAAAGTTGTTTCATCATTAGTAGGCAGGTATCTTTATAAAGAATAACATACAGGTTGCTTTCATCCATTTAACCATTCAAAAATAGTTACTGGGGTCACAGAAATGCCAGACAGTAAGCTATAACTAGAACAAACAGATAAGATGTCTGCCCTGGAGTAACTGATAAAGTCATTACCTTTTATCTTCCTCATACACCACAGGCTGCCTTTTGCCCTGGGCAACCCTCCAGCTCTTACTGTGTCTAGGGCTTCCAATAGCTGCGGATTTTACTGCAGGAGACAGCCTCCAGCCCCTCCAATTGATCAGATCTATGAAATTTAGAGTCTCCAAAGAAAACACACCCTTACCTCCTCCTTATTACCCACAGCCTACAGCTCCCTGATATATATGAAAAGGATTATATGCCATCAAATCATAGGGATTTTGGCTCCTTGTTACTACTTGAGAGAGAGAAAATCTTAAGCTTTCTCCTTGGGTAGAGATTAGATAGTTAATAACAGTATTTTAGAGGTTTGTTGTAACCATTAAATAATATGTGTTTATTGAGTAAATGTCTGTGTAGGCTTTCATTCAAATGAACCTTGAATGGTAGAGCAGATGCTAGGGTTGGGAGATGGGTCAGTGAGTGGAAGTTCTTACCACACAATCAATAAATGAGCTGAGTTCCAGTGCACAGATTCAAATCTGGACCACACAGCATGGTATTCTGCAGTCCTGGTACTCCTAATGGGCAAGGCAAAGCAGACGCAGGAGCTTGTGGGATAGCTACCCTGGCTTAGCCTCAGAAACACAAACATGTTTGTGTCAAAGGAGATGGAAGGTGCTGACCCATACTGAGATGCCCTACTGACCTTCATTCACACATTGTGGCACATGTGAGCCTACATACACACACACACACACACACACACACACACACACACACACACACACACACACACACACTATATACACACCACAAAAGACAGAACTTAAGATGGGTTAAAATATATTGTACAAATTAGTCACTGTTGTTTACAGCTATATACAATTTAAAAGCCTACATATTGTATCAACTGTGGAATGACTGCACATGTAACTGAACAGGTTTTGTATAGGGATTAACTATATAAGTATCACATAAATTTAACGATTTTGTCAATTATGCTCATCTTATTATTTCCATAGGAAAACATAGATAGTAGCAGACTTGTTCAGCCTGTGCTTGTTAACCAATAACAGCAACAACACAGCAGTTGCTGATTAATTGTTTTTAATCAAAAGTGCTGTTGCTATATTATGACTACTAGCCCAGCACTATTTTTAAAGATGTATTTTATGATTTTTAAATTTTTGTTGATTTTATTTAGTATAGAGAAATACTAGATTTCATTATAACAAAGTTTTCATGTATGGTATAGGATACATACTCAGATGTCCATGTCCTTCCCCCTCTTCTGTTTTCATTTCCTATAATCACACACACACACACACACACACACACACACACACGCACTTTTTATCTCTGTAAGGTGATAATAGTTTTCTTTGTAGGGAAAAGACAGTGTGTGTTCATCTGTGCTAGTTCTTATGAAGATCTGTAAAATACTAGACATAAATTGGGACTATTTTCGGAATTTGATGGAGAAAATACTAGAAACATTTAGTAATAATGTTTATTATTACACAGTTTCATGAAACTGGCTGTCATCGCTCAAGGACAATAAATGATAAGTAATTTGTATTTTAATCTCTATTTCCATTTATGGTCACAGCAACGATTCAATTCTTTCTTTATAGCTCTCTCTTAGATGCCAATCTTTCTCCAGAGGGAAAGATTGTGATTAAAGAGCTCTTGTCTCTGTATTAGTAGCTGACTCTGACCACTACAACAGCACACTGAAGGGCTTTATAAATAATTTATGAAGCACTAGGGTCTGGTTGTGGGAGATATTTACCTGTTCTCCATCTGTGTGCCACACCTCATTCATCAAAACCAAACCTCGCCCATGCAGTACTGCTGGGAGATGGGTAAAGCTATATATTAAACACACAAATAAACATATCAACTCAGTTTTGGGGCTGACCAAGTTCACTGATGGTAATTCCAGGAGCAAATTATTTTGACTATGAACCTTAACTACTTAGAACACAAAAAGAAGGGTTGAAAATTTTTATATAAATAATAAATACCACCACAAAAGGCAGAATTAAAACTTTTGGCTGTAAGCAGTATTGCCTAAGAATTAAATATGCCAATATAATTCCAACATCTACTTTTTACACCAAATATTTTCAGATGTTTCTTGTAAACTCTGGGATGTTTGAGACTTTTTGGAAATATCTCCTGTTATAAATTTTCTCAAGGGAAATTCAGTTGCACATACATTGAATTTTTTTCTAATGTATATGGAATTTTAAAGAAATTTTCAGGTAAGCACATTGATCAGAGCCCAGACTTTGAACAGAAGACACAGCAGGCAGAAACTCTTCATACATTATTCATAAATTATTTTAAGTGTTTTTTTTTAATTTTGCTTTTCCTAATAGGCTAAATGATATCAGGGTTAGGTCTTTTCCATACTTTGAAAATGCTGTTCTTTTTAAGATGTACGTCTCAGATTTCTGTAGATTAGAAATTCCTAGTATTAAAGTAATAAATCTTATCTTAAACTCACCTTCACTGACAACTTCTGCGCAATGATACTTGTATTTTTAAATATCTCAAAAGTTCATTTGTCATAAAAAAATTCTTTGAACATAATGCTTGCTTAAGAAAATATCCATCCATAAGGCAGAAGTTGTTTATCAGCTGTAGAAGTTCTCTGGTAGAATTTTTCAGGCTGCTGATATATATAACTGTATAATCTGCAAATAGTAATCCCTTTACTTCTTCCTTGCCAACTTCTATCCTTTTGATCTCTTTTTGTTATCTTATTGTTCTAGTTAGAACTTTGAGTACTATAGTGAATACACATGGGGAGAGTGAGCTTCCTTGTTTTGTCCCCTTTTTAAAGTGGTATTGCTTCAATTATCTCTCCATTTAATTTGATATTAGGTGTTGGTTTGCAGTAAGTTACTTTTATTATGCTTATATGGGCCTTGAATTTCTTATCTCTCAAATACTTTTTCCACTTTTGTATTAATTGGAAATTGTTTGCATTTACTTTTTAGATGTTATCTCTTTCCCACAATCCCATCCTCTCCTTCCCCTCCCATTGCCTCCATGAAGGTTCTCCCTCCCCCAACCACACTCTCGCACCTCATCACCTTGGCATTTCCTACACTGGGAAAATGAGCCTTTGCTAGATGAAAGGACTCTCCTCCCATTGATGTCAGAAAATGCTGCATATGTCCCTCGAGCCACGAGTCTCTCCATATGAACTCATTGGTTGGTGTTTTAGTCCCTGGGAGTTGTGATGGGTTTGAATAGTTAATAATTTTGTTCTTCCCATTGGGTTGCAGAACCTTTCAGCTCCTTCAGTCCTTTCTCTAGCTCCTTCATCGGGGTCCTCATGTTCAGTGAGATGGTTAGCTGCAAGCATCCTTCTCTGTAAAAGTATGGCTCAGGGATACCATCTGAGGAGGCATCCATATCAGGTTCTTGCCAGGAAGCACTTCTTGGCATCAGCAATAGTGCTTAGGTATATTGGGCACATATGGGGTGTATCCCCAGGTGAGGCAGTCTCTGGATGATCTTTTCTCTTATCCCTGCTCTATTTTTGTCCCTTTATTTCCTCCCATGAACGTTTTGTTCTTCCTTCTAACAAGGACTGAGGCATCCATTTTCTGACCTTTCTTCTCTTTGACCTTCATAAGTTCTGTGGATGGTTCCTTGGGTATTCCAAGATTTTACTCCAATACTTTTAACATGAAAGAGTGTTGTATTTTGTCAAATGCTCTTTCTGCATCTAAGGAAATGATCATGTGATTTTTTTTCTTTGAGTTTACTTATATAGTGAATTATGTAACACTTGTTGAAGTATTAATGTCAAAAAGGAAGGTCTTTACAACTAATATAAAATTAAGTTGTGACATACACAGAGGAGAAACAAAGACTATATGCCTTCATGCATTAATTTGGTGGAAACAGAGAGAAAAAAGAAAAGAAATAATACCAATTACAGAAGGCCTGAGGTTTTACTCTGCCCCCAATTGAACAAGAAAATCATTATCTTTTCATAGCTACTGGCAGAGGACAGAATATGCTTAAGTCAACAAAGGACCCCAATACTCATTACAAAACACAGAATGAGTCACTTACTCACATTAGCTTCCCATGTCCCCTGATCTTGTAGGGCTGATCTGAGGTGGCTCAAGGGAATGTGAGGCACAAAATGGTCTCGATGTGTAGGTAGTTCAAGTATTTTATAATGGACAGCAAAATAGGTGTGCTCAAACTTTTTCTTAAGGCAGGAGGCATTTTCTTTATTTTTGAAGACAAGAAGGTTCAATTCTATTTCAGAAGAAGACACTATTTCTAATTTCAAAAAGCATTCATTGCTTTGAGGAGACAATCCAAAACAGAAACAACACATGCCTGTTCATATAGAATCTTGGAGACTCACTCTCAAAGCATGAGTTCTCGATTGAGGAATATCAAATGGCTGAGAAACATCTAAGGAAGTGCTTAGCCATCAGGGAAATGCAAATCAAAACAACCCTGAGATTCCACCTCACACCAGTCAGATTAGCCAAGATCCAAAACTCAGATGACAACAGATGCTGGCTAGGCTGCGGAGAAAGAGGAACACTTCTCCACTATTGGTGGGGTTGCAACAACCACTCTGGAAATCTGTCTGGCGATACCTCAGAAAATTGGACACAGTACTACCTGAAGACCCAGCTATTCCACTTCTGGGCATATACCCCAGAGACACTTTAATACACAACAAAGATATATGCACCACAATGTTCATAGCAGCTCTATTTATAATAGCCAGAAGCTGGAAAGAACCCAGATGTCCTTCAGAAGATGAATGGATACAAAAATTGTGGTACATTTACACAATGGAATACTACTCAGCCACCAGAAACAATGACTTGGCCAAATTCTTAAGAAAATGGCTGCATCTAGAGAATATCATTCTGAGTGAGATAACCCAGTACACAAAAGAACAGACATAATATGCAGTCACTGATAGTGGGATGCTAACCCCAGAGGCTCGCACTCCCCCAGAAACAACTCACAGACTGTATGAAGTCCAAGAAAAAAAGAAAACAAAACAAAACAAAAAAAATAGTCATGCTCAATCCTTACCCACCAAAAACACATTGACAAATTCGGGGTTGTACCCTATATTATTACATGTACTGTCTGCTCATTGTAAAAAAAAAAAAAAAAAAAAAAAAAAAATCTTTACACACCAAGAAAAAAAAGAATATTTATTCTAGAAACTATTATTAATTTATTTGTTAATTGTCTTTAAATAATATAATCACCATTAAGGATACCCATCTATGAATATTTGTAGTAATACTGTTTAAATAATGCATAAATTTTAACTGTGTACTTCAATAATGGAGTATCTGAGTTTATTCATTTTTGTTACTTGTTTTTATTTTATATTTATGGTTGTTTTGTTTAAATCTATGTCTATGTGACACATGCATGCCTAGTTCCCCCAAAGGCTAAACAAATGCCTCATATCCTTGTAGCTGGTATTACATGATCCCATGTGAGAACTTTGAGCTACCATGTAAGAGCAGAAAGCCAGTTATAGGTCCTTCTTAAGAGCAGCAAGAATCCTTAATTGTTGACCCGCAATTCTAGTAACATACATTCATTTTTTCCATGTGTATTTTATTCTAGAAATTTTAATCTCTAGTAATTTAACAAATGCTTAGAATAACCTATATTTATTACCAAAATAAAAATTAATGAAAATCAAAAAAAAAGCTTGGGTTTCTATGTTTAATAAGTACCTATCACTCACCAATATCACTAAGCATATTTTTTATTCTTGTAAAAACCTGTGATTTTTCTCCTGAATCACTCTGACCTATTAGAAAAGTTACAGTGATTCTATAGAAAGTATCTGCACAACTGAAGCAACGTTATTAAAAAATAAAATGAACTTTGCATTCTCGGCTCACTGTCTTGCAGGAGGGATGACTACAAATGTATTGGAGGAAAATTCTGTGCTTTATACCACAAAGAAATGAAAACTATTCCCTTTATAAAGAAAGCCAGGCTTACTGTATAATTTTCTTTGTTTTGATGGCCATTGGCGCCATCAAATTGATGGTTAGACCAAACCGACTGCTGCTGTTTGAAAATAGAATAGTCAAAATCGTTGTGTTCAGCTAGTGGTCAAAGTACCTTAGAAGCCCAGACAAACAGAGTAGTGATATAGTGAGCAAAGGCCATTTCAGTGCCATTGGTCATCTGCACAAGAACAGAAAAGCCTGTGTTTGACAGCACTTCCTGAGAAGAACTGCAGTACAGAGATCCTTCTCCTTCTCAAGAGCATGCATTGGGACCAACCCTCATCCTCCTCTGAAGAAACATCTGTATTACTTACCTCCTGTCTGGTGTTCCAGAATACCCAGCTCTAGAGCAACTATGCCTGAAAATAAACACATGCAACCATGCCCAACCTACAAACATATTTGGGGTTTGAGACACTATGTGGGTATCCATTCAGAGCCAAGATCAGGGCCTCTAATAACAAAAACCCAGAAGAGTAAATTCAGAAAACTGACAGTAATCTCAGGAGGATAAAGTGGGGTTAGCAGCAGAAGAGCGAGACTGTGACATGTTCATTATTGGAACCAGAGAAAATGGAGAGATTTCTTTCGGGTAATGCTGGTTAAGAGTAGGGCTGGGATGTGGACATTCAAGCAATTTTGCTTCTCACTCACAGAACAAAACAAAACAAACTAATGCACCCGTTCATGGTAAACAATAAAACCAACACCTCTATGCTAGTCTCTCTGACTTAAGCTTTTCATAATTCATCAGATTTCAAGGAATCAACACAGTGGGGGCAATGTAAAATGCAGGTCAGGACCATAGGTCTAGGGTACACCTTATTAGTGCTTATGCAGCAGTCTTTAGGTTAAATAAATTGTTTCATTCGCTGGATGCCTGAGAGATGTCTGAGATGATTTGGTTGTTTGCTTACCACGATTAACAAAAGGTTAAGGTGCCATTTTAAGATATATATGGTATTAGGGGAATTTATATTGATCCATGGATGAGAAGGAGGAGGAAGAGAAAGAAGATGAGGAGGAGGAAGAGGAGGAAGAGGAGGAAGAGGAGGAAGAGGAGGAGGAGGAGGAGAAGTAGGAGGAGGAAGAAGAGGAACCAAATGCCTTGAAAACCATATGGTCCTGTAATGATCACACTTGAGAAGTAGAGGCAAGAGGATCACGAGTTTCAGACTGACCTGGAGTACCTGAAAACTTCTCTCAAAGGAAAAAAAAAAGGTAAAACAAATTATGAAAAAAAAAAATGAGCCATTTGCTGAGGGTGTAGCTCAGTGTGAGAGAACTTAGCTTTGACCTGACAGTAAGCATCTATATGGTTTGTTAATATGCAGTTCTTTGAGTAAACCACCTGGGCATATTAAAGGTGGGACATATAGCAGACCTATCTTTTGCTTAGTTAGGTGATTAGTTAGTAGCTGGTTGGTTGCTTGGTTGGTTAGTTAGTGTTGAGGAACTTCTGTACAGCTGTAGGGACTGTCAGTCCTACATTTACATTTACATCAGCAGTGTATAGAGCTTCTTTGTGAATGTACTGTCACTGTGAGTAGTTATTAATTTTCTTACCTATTGCCATTTGACTAGAAAGATATGATATGTAACCATAACATTAATTTACATCACCCAATGGCTCAGCATACTAAACGTGTTTTCATAATTTTTGGCCATTGTACAAATTTAGCTTTAAATTAAATTTGGTCATCACACTTTTAAAACCCTTTTACTGGAGCCAAAATTCTCACAACCCACAGACTCGGCAGTTACAGATGTAGCATCACACATTTAAGAAGTTTAGGGCAGCCTGTATTGTATCTGTCATTACAATCATCCTTGTACATTTGTCCTCAATTCCCTGCTCTGTTTCTGTGCCTTAATCTCTAAACCACAGCACTGTCTGCAGTGTGCCTCTACCTTATCAATATCCAGAAAATTGGATATAAATATATCTGTTGATTTATGTCACCTAAAATATGAGAAAATAAACTGTACGTCGAAACTTAGGACTGTCCAACAATATTGCCCCATTCATTTAGCCACCAGTTAGCGCCCTTGGTTCCACACTTGATGACTTTCACGTCTTTTCTCCTCAAAGTTCAACCATTTACATGGTTCTTTCTATAGTAATGTCTGTGGTCCTTATTGCACTGTGAACTTGCATAAACTTTCATTTCTACAAAGATAATTCATCTGCAAATTCTGCTGTTTCTTCTGTTAATTTGTATGAACTCTTTGTGATCTATCATGGGTTTCTATAAACATATTTGATATTAAGTATTTTATACAAAGATCTAACGGGATCACATGTCTGAAACTCTGTCTGCCCTCTTTATAGGACCATGCAATCTTTTCCTCTAAACTATTTCCATCTAAAGAACCATCATAATTATTTACTGAGCCAGGATCTCAAGTCAAAAATCTCTCCCACTTCAATACTAGTCTTCAATAAAGATTATTGGTTCATCTTAAATTCGTTAGAAATATTACCACCTCATTTGCTACTACCACCAAAATCCAAGGTCTCTACATTTTGATATCTACAAAGGTTGTTTGGTCACATCCTTTATTAAGACAACCTGCTCTTGAATCTTTCTGTCCAAATGAACCCATTCTTACATAGAGATTTTGAGTTTTTGCTGCCATGTTTTTCTGTCTAATAAGCTACCTTTTCCCTAGACTCATCCAATATAGCTAGGGTTAGAGAGTACTGAAATAGAATTTCCACTACATGAAGTAAGGCTGGTCTAAAAGAAAACTTTCCACTACAAACCGCTCCTTGGTCACATGATGCTTTCTCAGAATCATATGATCCTTTTATTGCCTCTCCTTTCCTATTCCATCTGCCTCCAGTGTCTAAAGGCTCTCCCTGTCCAACTCTGTTTATCCTTAATATGGCCCTTGAAAACTCAGATTCATTTTGATTAGCACATCTCTCTTATACTTTTCTCTCAACTTTCTGCCTCCTACCTATCATGTCCAACAACAGAACCAAGCAGTGGCTTTTAAAATGTGCCATCATCTGGCATTCTTTGGCTGAGCACTCTCCTGTAACTTCCTGTCATTCCCACCACCCAAACTACTGATGGTGTCTATGACTTTAATTTTTGTAGCATAGACTGTAGTCACATCTCAGTCTTTGCATCTCTGCAGTTAGGATTTAAGGAAATTCTCCCACTAATATCTGCTTGCAAAGGACTATACTTCAGCTGAGACTGTACACTTGTTAGGAAAGACTGTCCCATGGCACAATTCTATATAAAAGTAGGAAAAGAAAAGCTTTTCAAAGATGCTACTTCAGAAACAATCAAATGTTTTGTAGGGCCAAATATGTAAACACCCTTCAAATCAAAAAACACTTCAATATATCCCAAGTAAATATCAAGTTAAGTGAGCCAAACAAAACTACGTTTTGTTATTGTTTTATTTTTAAATCACTTTTGTTTATCATTAAAATGTAATGACCTTATTTTTTTACTTTCCTTTTTTCCCTCAAAATTCTGAGTACCTACTCCCTTGCTTTTGTTCAAATTAATGGCCTCTGGGATTTGTTGCTGTTGTTTTGATTAATTGTTATGTGTGTTTTTGTATTTGAGTGTGTTTGGTCTTAATTATATAAACATAAGTTGATCAGTTTATGTAAAGTTACTTATATGAATATGATTTCAAGGCTGACCCTATGGCATTGTAAGGATTAAATATTAAGATACTCTAAGAAATCATTCTCTTTGAGATTAAAGCTGGAATTTCTTTTTCTTCAAAATATGACAGGTGAGGTATTATTTCCTCTAATATGTCTATTTAGTTATTTGCAAAATAAAATGAATTCATTGTGCAAATGGATGTAAATGAGCTGTGACTGTTTTATATTCTCAGAACATTTTACTACAGTTTGCATTTTAATAGCATTCCTGGTAGGTCGTTGAAAGAGCTCTTAGAGACTAATAATTTTCTAGAAGAATGCACATTATAAAGAGAAAGGTTTGATAAACTATTTATTTTATTTTATTTTATTTTACGTTTTTGGTGCCTGAGGATTTAAACCTATTGTAGATGTCAGATAATTTCCTAAAAATGGATAAAATGTGATTAATTTTGAGTGTCTTCTGATGTTCACATTTAATATTGTATGGAACTTAAATTTTGAATCTTTAAAAGAAGTAGTAAAGAATAATGAACTTATGAACATAACAAAATGAAAAATAGAGGATATAAAACTAAGGATGCCCAGAGAACCTGTTAAGCTGAAAGTTATGCAAATAGCCATATCATTGTGGGCCCAAAAGGAACTAAGAAGAAATGATTCCAAAAGTCAAAAGTAAATGTTTTGTAGCACATTTCATGAGGTAAAACTATTCACATTCAGGCAAACATAAACTTTTATATACCTAGCAAGATTACTTTAAAACCAATGAAGAACAATAAGAGAAGTAATCAGAAAATTACAAAGTCACAAATGAAATCAAATATTCATTGAGAATTTCTAAATTCATAAATGGGATAAGGGGTAAAAAGACTGTAGAGGAAAAGCAGGCTTCCCTCTGTGTAGGTCAAATACAGTGGTTTGAAATAGAATGGTTAAGAAGCCTGTTCCCAGTTTGTGGTGTTGTTAAGAGGTAGGGTAGGGGAAGAGGGCGTGGCCTTGCTGGAAGAAGTATGTAACTGTGAATGGGATTTGAGGTTTCAAAGGCCCTGTGTGATTTCCAGTTCATCCTTTGCTTGTGGCTTGAGACAAGACAACTCTCAGACTTGTTTTAAATGCCATGGCTGCATGCTGCCATGGTTCACTGCTGTGACAGTGCTGTACTCTTATCCTTCTGCAACGGTAAATACAAATAAAATCTATCTTCTCTAAACTCTCTTGTCCATGGTGCCTTATCACACCAAGAGAGAACAAACAAATCCACTGGCATGGAAGTGTGTACCATCGTGCCTAACTCTGAAAATTTGTGCTGACCCATGATTTACCAATTTGACATGTAAGACTCTGCTTTATGAGGGGTGAAGCACTTTATTTTCCCCAGAACTCAAGGAACATGAATAAGTTTCTCAGTTAATCCCCAGTACTAAGAACAAAACAAAGAAAAAGAAATCTCTTTTCCTAACAAATACAGATCAAATTTCTCAAGAAATTGGAGCTGAAGTCTACAAACCATTGGAATTAAGACTCACAGTACAGGAAGCTGGAGATATAGTTCTTGTTGTCCTTACAGAGGATCGAGATATAATTCCCAGTAACCATACGGGTTACCATTCATAGCTCTAGGTCCTGGTGATCCAACACCCTCCTCTGAGCTCCATGGGCACTAGACACACACACACTGTACATAAAAATAAGCAAGTAAAAGACATATAAATAAAAGAATTGCATAAAAAGCTAAATTTTAATATAAATTTTATTGGATATTCTCTGTATTTACATTTCAAATGTTATCCCTTTCCACCCACTCCCTTCCCCTCTTCCTCTCCACTTGCTTCCATGAAGGTGCTCCCTCTCCCAATCACCCTCTCCAACTCAGCACCTTAGCATTCCCCTACACTGGGAAAACATGCCCTCACTGGACCAAAAACCTCTTCTATATGTACATAATCTATTGCAGAGAGATTAAGTGGGGGTCCAGGGCATTGCACTATACCCTTTCTACTCAATGTTACTCTAAGCATCAAATAGCTTAAATTAATAGACTTAATTATAAAATGTTTTTAATGTCATTGATTTTGATTTTCAAACCTCAAGTCAGTTAATAAATCAGATTGTTTCATTTTAGATAGTCATCATTGTTCACTTAATACACAATATTTAAGTATTATTTTTTAGATCATTAATGTAAAAAATATTATATGTTTTGGTTGTGAAGATGTATTAAGTCAGCAAACTTCTCTAAAAATCACAAGGAATTTAAAAGGTATAATGACATGCTTTAGCAGCCTGGCGTAAACACGTTTCTTTTTGCCGTTGTTGCTTGTCTGCATTAGATTTCCAGTGTTACCTAGGCTCACTCTTCAAATGAGGTGGTGTTCATACCTCAACCCCCCAAAATATCGTGTGTGTGTGTGTGTGTGTGTGTGTGTGTATTTGTGTGTTTGTGTGTGTGTGTGTGTGTGTTTGTGTGTGTGTGTGTGTGTATGTGTGTGTGTGTGTGTTTGTGTGTGTGTGTGTATGTGTGTGTGTGTGTGTGTGTGTGTGTGTGTGTGTGTGTGTGTGTGTGTATCACCCGTGCCTGGCCATAAATACATCCAACCAATGCCTTCTTAATGAATATTACGTACTGAAATGTATACAACTTTAATTTGATATAAATAAAATTTCTATGATTGGTTTGTTATTGGATAAAAATGAAACTTAGACAAAGAATTAGTAAGGGAACCCATCCAAGGTTATTCAAATACATGATTTTAAAGGCAACATTACAAAAACTTTTTTAATAACCAGTGCATACTTTTCTTCCTGCTGCCTTTGTCTTCAGTCATAAGCATCAGATGAAGATGGGGAATAAGGTTTCCACCTCCTTGTTAAATCATAAATACATTTCTAACAGGCATTGTACTTTTCAAAATAGAGACTGAAATTCTCTGAAGAGTTGATTTAGCTTCACTGAGTTCAGATTTTTTTCTAAGATTTTACTTATTTCAGTATATATATATATATATATATATATATATATAAAACCTTAAGTTAAGGAAAGCAGGGCTCTGCAAATCCTGATTCTTATAAAGCTACTTCTTCAGCAAATTGGTAACTATGCGGTAAAATGATACAGAATAAACAGAGAGAAAGTATTTTACAGTGCTGAACTTATAAAATAAAAAGATGAGTGGCCACGACACGGCTTGCAACAAAATCTCTGTTTGCTGTCTGTGCATATTCCATGGACATTTGTACAATGATATCTACTGAGCACATAATCCAACCAGAAATACCACCTTTCCTTCCATCATAAGTGTATTTTAAACAGTTTTTTCCTTGCCATGAACTTTTTGGCAGTTGCTGCTCATTCCCTTTTGAAGACTTTTTGCTGTTATCTATTTGGAGTAGTTTGAAACTCATACAGTTCCATGATTGTTGTTGTTAATTTAAATGTATTTGAACATCAACTTGATAACAATGTGATTTTTAATCAGTAAATGTAGTAGTGGTTGATTTTATAAAAAAGAAGTTGGAAATGTATGTGTTCGCTTGCTAAGTTTGAAACAGTATAGAAATTATTTCAAGTGTTAGGGGTTTTTTGTATGAAGTTCAAGGTATCTTTCATATATTTAGGAAATACGAAACAAAAACAATGACAGAAAAGTCTAAATCTGGATAATAATGTTCTTAGAGGGCATAGATTATTGAGCAAAAATTCAAGTTTCACATCTGGAATTTCTACCTACAAGTTGTTGGTTAGGGAGGCCAAGATACTCCCAAAATAATGTAAGTTCCTATCATTTCTATTGGATGTCTATCAGAAACCGATGATAGCAGTCTATTTCTGAATATACCACACACCTTGATTAGAAGCTGCAACTATTCTGGAAACTTTCTCTCTGTTGGCTAGTTTTTATGGTGATAAAAGTGCCATGCATGATACTAGGAGATAAAAGGCATTGACAATACTACCCAAATATGAACCCTATAAGCTACTGTATCAAGTAGTAGGTACCCACTTGAATGATGATGGGATGGTTGTTATAGAAGTCACCATCAGGTCTCAGATTGGGTTTGAGGCTCACTCCATTAGAAGGAATGCATGCCTAGTGCTTTAAAAACCAGCCAAAAATCCATGCCAAGGGAGGTTACAGGCCATGTTGGAGGGGCTTAGTTTTGCTTTTTTCACTAAACCAAACAATGGAAAGAAGGCTTGTGTTGTAATGATGAGAGGGAGCAGAGAAAAAAAATGGGAAAAGGAAGAAGTAAGTTTTTGAGTGTATATGAAATCCTACTATTTTGAAAGCTTCACTTTGTTTTCATATAATTGAGTTTAATGGGAGTTATCTTACACAGGAGTTTGTGCTCCTCCCAGAAGCTACAGATTGCCAAATAAAAGTTTCAAATAAAGGCATAACTCCCCCTAAATTGTGGGCAAGGATGTCCTAGAGACATTCAAAGCAAAAAGAACCACTGTTATTGCTCTTAGCTATCCACTAGAACTTGATGGTAAGACCTTACTGCTGGAGCCATGACACACACTGATCACAGCATATGGAGAAATAAAGTCGATACTGACTGGAAAGCTTCCTCCATTCTGATTCTTTCCATAATTTCAAAATCTGTTGTGCAGTCTTCTGGCGGGAGGGAGACATTTTCAGCAGTTTGTTTCCAACTAATAATCATGTACACAACAGTAATGCCCTGCATGGGAAGATAATCCCCACAAACCGTGACAGAGGCACAAAGGCTTTGAGGATAACTGACTTCTGGTTTTTTTTCCCCCATTTTTATTAGATATTCACTGCATTTACATTTCAAATATTATCCACCCTCCCATTCCAAATTCCCCTCCCCTTGAATCAATAAAAGTGCTCACTCTCCCAGTCACCCTCTCCCACCTCAGTGTCTTGGCTTTCCCCTATACTGAGAAAACCATTCTTCACTGGATCAAATGCCTCTTTTCCCATTGATGCCAAACAATGCTATCCTCTCTCCATGGGTTCTCATTGGTTGGTGTTTTAGTCCCTGGAAGCTCTGAAGAGTTTGGTTGGTTGATAATGTTTTTCTTCCTGTGGAGTTGCAAACTCTTTAAGCTCCTGAAGTCTTTTCTATAGCTCAATCATTGGGGTCCCCAATTTTAGTCTGATGGATAGCTGCAAGCATCCTCAACTGTATCATTATGGCTCTGGTCAAGCCCCTGAGGAGGCATCCATATCTGGCTTTGCCAGTAAGAAGTTTTTGGCATCAGTAATAGTGCTTGAGTTTCATGGCTGCATTTGGGACGGATCTCTGACTGATGTTTTCTTTTAGCCCTGCCCCTCTATTTACCCCTATATATGCTCCTGTGAGTGTTTTATTCTCCCTTATAAGTAGGACTGATGAATCCACATTCTTTCTAGATTTCCTTCTTTTTGAGTTTCAAAGGTCTGTGAATTGTTATTTGGTACTCTAAGCATTTTAGGCTACTATCCACTTATCAGTAAGTGCATACAATGCATGGTCTTTTGTGACAGGGGTTTATCACTCAGGATGATAGCTTCTAGTTCTATTCCTTTGCTTAAGAATTTGATAAAGTCATTATTTTTAATAGCTGGGCACAATTTCTGTATCCATTTCTGTCGAAGTACATCTGGGTTTTTTTCCAGGTTCTGACAATATGAATAAGGCTGCTATGAACATAGTGAAATGTGTGTTTTTGTTATATGTTGGATCTTCTTTTTGGGTATACACCCAGAAATGGTATAGGTGTGACCTCAGGTAGTATTATTTCTACTTTTCTGAAAAAAAATGCCAGACTGTTTTGCAGAGTACCAGGTTGCAATCCTACCAACAATGGAGGAGTGTTCTTTCTCCACACCCTCTGCATATGTGGACTTTGTTGTTGTTGTTGTTGTTGTTATTATTATTATTTTTGTTGTTATTGAAGACCAACATTAGTCCATGATAATGTGATAGAACTCATGAGATTATGTCAATTTTTTTATATCTGTTGAGGCCTGTTTTGTGACTGGTTGATTATATGGTCAGTTTTGGAGAAGGTACCATGAGGTTCTGAGAAGGTATATTCTTTTGCTTTAGGATAAAATGTTCTGTGGATGTCTGTTAAGTCCAATTGGTTCATAACCTCTACTACTTTCACTGTGTCTGTTCAGTTTCTGCTTCCATGATCTGTCCACTGATGAGAGTGGAATGTTGAAGTCTCTCACTATTATTGTGTGTGGTACAATATATGCTTTGAGCTTTACTAGCATTTCTTTAATGAATGTGGGTGCCCTTGTATTTGGAGCACAGATGTTCAGAATTGAGAGTTCATCTTGATAGATTTTTACCTTGATGAGTAAAAAGTATCCTTCTTTATCTTTTCTGAAAACTTTTGTTTGAAAATCTATTTTATTTGATATTAGAATGGCTACTACATCTTGTTTCTTGGGATAATTATCTTGAAAAAAATTCTCCAGGCGTTTACTCCAAGGTAGTCCCAGTCTTTGTCAATGAGATGAGTTTCCCATATGCAGCAAAATGCTGGGTCGTGTTTACAAATCAAGTCTGATAGTTTATGTCTTTTTAATGGGGAATTGAGTCCATTGATGTAAAGAGATACTAAGGACTAATGATTGTTTTTTCCTGCTATTTTTCTTGTTAGAGGTAGAATTATATTTGTTTTTCTTCTTTTGAGTTTGTTGCAAGAATACTTTCTTGGTTTTCTTAGGGTGTAGTTTCTCTCCTTGTGTTGGAGATTTTCATTCTTTATTAGTCTGGGTTTGTGGACAGATAATGTGTAAATTTGATTTTCTCGTGGAATATTTTGGTTTCTGCATATATGGTAATTGAGAGCTTTGGTAGTTATGGTAACCTACTTGTGTTCTCTTAGGGTTTAAATGATATCTGTCCAGGATCTTCTAGCTTTCTTGGTCTTTGTTGAGAACTCTGTTGTAATTCTGATCAGTCTGCCTTTATATGTTACTTGTTCAGGGCCATCATGGAAGAGGGTATTTAAAAGAACATAAACTCAGAAATCAAGAAGGAGCAGAGTAAAAGACTGTCTTCTGGACATGGTTGGACTACTCTACTCTCAAACTCCCAGAAGCTCTTGTTGCCAGCACAAGATCAATCTAGTCAAAATTCCACAGTGGTGGAAAGTGTAGCTCCTAAGTCTTCATTTCTAATTGAGACAATATTGACATCTGGTGCCTGCTGCAGAAAAAAGAAGCAGATTTAATTAGTGATGTGGCACATATGTCAACCATGCTTCCACAGATAGGTATACATCCATTGGTATATAAGCAGCATCAGACTTAGTGGGTTACAAAGAAGAAGGAAAAGAAGAAGGAGCTGGAAGGTGAAGGAGGAGGAGGAAGAAAATGAAGAAGATGAAGATGAAGGCCCTGAATTGTGCGAAGTGTGAAGGGTGAGGTCTGAAAGAGTTGAAAGGAAAGTAATAGGAATAAATAAAATTCAACGTATTGTATGCATGCATATAAAATTTTTTCAAAGAATTACTACAAATATTATAGTATTTTTAAAACATAAACTCCATAGCTATTCTGATTTCTGTCAGTAGACATTAATGTAGTTTTTACTGAACATCATGTAAGTTAAACAATTGGGACTAGAGATAAGGTTAGAAATTTGGAAGGAGGCAAATTCTCAGAGAGGCAGCATAAAATGTTCATAAGGTAATGTTTCATTAATCATCTCTCAAAATGCCTATCACTGCCTACTTAAAAATAAGCTAGAGGGGCAATCTTGGGCCCTGAATTGCCCGGAAAGCTAAATGTCAAAGTGAAGACAGTCAACACTATTGTTCTGCCACCATGGAATAGCCATGGTAAAATTGGCAGCAATACACTGTTTAGTTTTCTCCAATTTCAAACACCCATTCTGAATTAAACATACACAAGACGTTTTAACTGCCTGAAAAGTTCAAACCAAAAGAGTAAGTTACAGGTAATTACTTCTTTCTGTGTTTCACTGTTACGAAGAAGTTGGACATAGATTTTTGTGCCCAAAGATCACATAACCTGATGAATTATGGGCAGAATCCAGCTTCATATCATCTCAATATTACAAAGCAACAACAATAACAACAAAATCAAACAGAAAACTAGAAAAGCAATAAAGCAAGCAAAGAAACAAGCAAACAAATGAGCATGGGGGCAGAGGATGTAAACCCAGCGATGTCAGTGGAATCAGATGCATCCTCTTTGGCTATCTTTAGAAAACTCCAGAAGGAACTCACAGATAAAGCAGGCTGTGAATCATGCCCATTGATAAACAATTAGCAAGTCCGGGTTAAAAAATTGCCCTTAAGCATGGATTTAATTAATCAATTACATTAATTAGGATCATTTTACAGAAGTCTAATCTGTTCACGAGTGAAGATGAAACTTTGCTACCTGAACAAAGAATTTTAGTTACTAAAAATTATATACATTTGTCTCTAAAATGCTTTCTAATAGCACAGGTATCTGATAAGAGTCTTTGACACAATAAGAGAATTAATATTAATCATTCACCTCCCAAGACAGTACTAAGAATCTGTTCATTGAGAACTGAGCATAATAGCACAAGCCTATTCTTCTAGCATTTGGAAATCTGAGGCAGGAGGATAGCAACTAAGAGTCAGTTTGTGATACAGAACAAGATGCTGTCTAACCCACATATATTATATATATTATATATTTTAATATATAACCCACATATTTATTATATATATAATAAAATAAATATTAAAAGTAATAAATAGGTAAATTAGATAGATAGATAGATAGATAGATAGACAAATAGATAAATATAATAATTTTGTATTCATTGACCAAAATATTAAGCACTTGCTCATGTAAACTACTATATTACTGAGATGTTTTTGAGGAAATTCTGATGTTATAAATTAGCAAGAACAGTAATTTTGGGGGTATGTTAAATAAAAATACCTTATATTAAAGTGTCAAACTTGTAAATTTTTTATTATAGAAAGCAATAAATTTTAGAATACTTTTTTTTTCCTGAGAAATTTTCTTTTGAATAATACAGTCTAGAACACACTTTCATTGAAGCTTATCTCCCAAGAGATTTATGGTGGCATATTTTAAAAATAAATTGTCTTTAAGTCTGGCCTGTTCTTAATTTTGAACGAAACAAAGTATTCTTTCAGAGACAGGCAATGATACCATCAAAATCAATGGATCCTTTGTCTTAAATGTTTTAGTAATGTAGAACCGATGTTTATAATATTACATAATAAAACATTTAAATTGTATGTGTGCATATACATGCACATATTTTTAGTTAAAAATGTAATTTACAAGATTAAAACCAAACTCAGATTAAGGATTAATGACTGAAAGCAGATAGATTATATTATAAATCAGTAATTTTGAAAGCAATTTTTTGTTTAACATAAATAGCATCATTAGATTGACCCAGTGGAGAGTAGTTAACTTTATAAAAATATTGAAATAATAGTTTCTGGAAAATCATGTAAAGATAAGACATATGCCAGCTCTCTCTCTCTCTCTCTCTCTCTGACTCACACTTTGTCTCTGCTTATATAAGTATAGAATTCTAAAGTCTGATTGGAAGTCAAATAACTTGACTTTGGTTAATATTGTGTACATATATAATAATAATTAAAGGTGTCCTAAAACATATTAGAGATTCTTATTTATGTATTTTACAGTAAAAGAAATAATAGAATTGACATTAAATTAATACTAAATAAAAAATGCATCTAAATTTGCATTTGCTTCAAATAATTTTCAATTGTTATTTGCAATGTTTAATATGTGTCTTTATACAAGTAGAAATTTAGGGAAAGCAGATTTTGAAATTACAGAGTTCCAAAGAGCTGAGTACTGAAATGGGGGAAATTGAAGGTGAAAGGTGATTGTAAAGTTGCTCATGTAAAATGTATTAAAGAAAATTGGCAATGTTCTTTTCTACCTATTAATCAAGAAAAACGTAATTATTTTTTAATTGAACAATTTTATTTTAAAAAAGACAGATAGAGGCACTCAGAACATCTGCCACCAGGAACAGAAGAGATCCAGGGACACAAGCTTGGTGAGAAGGAATTCTGAGTAGCCAGGGTCAGAGAGATATCTGCCAAGCACGCGGAAAGTACACCTCTGCCCAGTTTGATCCAGGGAACAAGGAACTCAGCATTGGGCTCTCTGGTCCCAGCCGGTGGCCTTTGGGTGCAGAACAGGCACTTGGACCATCCGAAACCAGGAACAGCGGAGATTCAGGAACATAGGCCAGGAACAAGGGAAAGGCGAGAACTAATCACTGAAAACAAGATGGCAAAAGGAAAGCGAAAGAACATACCCCAGGAAAACCAAGACAACCTAGAAACACTAGAACCCTGCCTCCCATCACAGCAAACAACAGAATACCAAAAACTCCAGAAAAAAGAAAACTCAGACCCAAAATCCTACCTCAAGATGATGATAGAGATCCTTAAACAAGAATGGGAGTAAAAGCAGAAAGAAATAGAAGCTTTTAAAGAAGAAACAAGAAAAGCACTCAATGAACTCAAAGAACTAGAGGAAAACAAAACCAAAGAGATGAAGGAGTGGAAGAAGGAATTTAAAACAAAAATGGACACAATAAAGAAAACACTAAAAGAGATAACCATAGAGGAAGAAAACCTAAAAAAGAAATCAGGAGTTACAGATGCAAGAATGTCCAGCAGACTACAAGAGATGGAAGCGAGAATCTTGGGGGCCGAAGACAACATTGAAAACATAGGAAAAAACAGTCAGAGAAGATGCAAAAACCAAAAAGCTCCTAACCCAAAATGTCCAGAAAATCCAAGACACAATGAGAAGACCAAACCTAAGCATAATAGGAATAGAAGAGGGCAAAGAATATCAACTAAGAGGCACAGTAAATATCTTCGACAAAATCATAGAAGAAAACTTCCCTACCCTTAAGAATGAGATGACCATGAACATAAAAGAAGCCTACAGAACTCCAAATAGGTTGGACCAGAAAAAAAATTCTGCCTGACACAAAAGAGTCGAAACACTAAGTGCCCAAAACAAAAAAAGAATACAAAAATCAGTAAGGGAAAATGATCATGTAACATATAAAGGCAGGCCAATCAGAATCATACCCGACTTCTCAACAAAGAATATGAGAGCAAGAATAGCCTGGACAGATATCAGGCAGACCCTAAGAGAGTACAAGTACCTGCCCAAGCAACTATATGCAGCAAAACTATCAATCACCATAGATGGAGAGACTAAGATATTCCAAGACAAAACTAAATTTACACAATATCTGAACCAAATCCCAGCACTAAAAAGAATTATAGGTGGAAAACCCAATACAATGAGGGGAACTACATCCTAGTAAAAAAAAAAAAAAAAGAAAACTCCTAAGCAAGAAAACTAAAAGAAGAAAGACACTCAGGCACAATTCAACCTGCCAAAATAATAGTAGCCGGAAACAGCAAGCACTATTCCTTGATATCTGTTAACATAAGTGAAATCAAATCCCCAATAAAAAGATATAGGCTATCAGACTGGATACATAAACAAAATCCAGCATTTTGCTGCATACAGGAAACTCATCTCAGAGACAAAGACAGACTCTATCTCAGAATAAAAGTTTGGGAAAAAACTTCCAAGCAAACGACCCCAAGCAACAGGCCGGAGTGGCAATTCTAATAGAGAGTAAAGTATATTTTCAATGAAAAGTTATCAAAAAAATATAAGGAAGGACACTTTTTACTCATTACAGGGGAAATATGTCAGGAGGGACTCTCAATCCTTATCATATATGCTCCAAATACAAAAGCACCCATATTGACAAAAGAAACCCTACTAAAGCTCAAAAAATACATTTCACCCCACACAATAATAGTGGGAGACCTTAATACCCCACTCTCAGAAAAGGACAGATCATGGAAACAGAAACTGAACAAGGACACTGTAATACTGGAAGAGGTTATGAACCCAATGGAATTAACAGATATCTACAAAACATATCATCCTAAAACAAAAGACTACACCTTCTTCTCAGCACCTCATAGCACCTTCTTGAAAATTGACAAATAATTGGTCACAAAACAAGCCTCAATGGATATAAGAAGATTGAAATACTTCCATGCATCCTTTCAGATCACCATGGTCTAAGGCTGGTCTTTAATAACAACAAAGACAACAAAAAGCCCATATACACATGGAAACCAAACAATACTCTATTAAACAACAGCAGGGTCAAAGAAGAAATAAAGAAATTAAGGATTTTCTACAATTCAATGGAAATGAAAATACAACATACCCAAAACTATGGGATGCAATGAAAGCAGTACTGAGAGGAAAACTCATAACTCTGAGTGCTTCCAAAAAGAAACTGGAGAGAGCATCCACTAGCAACATGACAGCACAGTTGAAAGCTCTAGAATAAAAGGAAGCAGATACACCCAAGAGGCAAAAAATAATCAAATTAAGGGCAAAATCTTCATATAGTCTGTGAGTTGTTTCTTAGTTGTTCAGACCTTTCTGGGGTTAGTATCCAATTATCAGTGACTGCATATTATGTCTGTTCTTTGGTGACTGGGTTACTTCACTAAGGATGATATTCACTAGATGCATTCATTTTCTTAAGAATTTCATAAAGTCATTGTTTCTGATAGCTGAGTAGTACTCCATTTTGTAAATATACCACAATTTTTGTATCAATTCATCTACTAAAGAATATCTGAGTTATTTCAGGCTTCTGGCTATTATAAATAGGGCTGCTATGAACATTGTGGTGCATGTTTCTTTGTTGGATGTTGAAGCTTCACTGGTGTATATGTCCAGAAGTGGAATAACTGGGTCGTCAGGTAGTACTGTGTAAAATTTTCTAAGGAACTGTCAGACTGATTTCCAGAGTGGTTGTACCAGTTTACAACCCCACCAAAAATGAAGAAGTCTTCCTCTTTCTCAGCATCCATGCCAGCATGTGCAGGCATCTGAATTTTTTATTTTAACCATTCTGACTAGTGTGAGGTGGAATCTCAGGGTTGTTTTGATTTTCATTTCAGAGAGACTAAGGATTTCAAGCAATTCCTTAGATGGTTGTCACATATTCGATATTCCTCAATTGAGAACTTTTTGTTTAGCTCTGTACCCCACTTTTAATAGGGTTGTTTGATTGTCTGGTGTTTAACTTCTTGAGTTCTTTGTACATCTTGGAAATTAGGCCTCTATCTGATTTGGGATTGGTAACAAACTTTTCCCAACCTAAGTTTGCTTAGGCTTACAGAAACTTTGCAACCTCATTATCTCCCATTTGTCGATATTTGACATTAGAGCACAAGTCATGGGTGTTCTGTTCAGGAAATTTTCTCCTGTGACTATGTGTTCTAAGGTTTTCCCTATTTAATCTTCTAATAGATTCAGTGTACTTAGTTTAATATGGAGATATTTGATCGACTTGTACTTGAGCTTTGTACAAAAAGATAAGAAAGGGTCTATTTTGATTCTTCTGCATGCTGAGTGCCAGTTGGACCAACACCATTTGTTTAAGATGCTGTCATTTTTCCATTGAATGCTTACAGCTCCTTTGTCAAAAATCAAGTGACCATATATGTGAGGGTTCATTTGTGGATCTTCTATTCTATTCCGTTGATCCACGTGCCTATCTCTGTACAAGTACCATGCAGTTGTTAACACAGTTGCCTTGTAATATAGCTTGAGGTTAGAGATAGTGATTAAGGCAGATGTTTGCTTGTTGTTGAGGATGTATTTCGCTATTCTACATCTTTTGTTATTCCAAATGAAATTAAACCTTGCTCTTTCCAACTCTATGGGTTGGCAATTTGATGGGAATTGCATTGAGTTTGTAGATTGCTTTTTGTAAGATGTTGATTTTTACAATGTTGATCCTTTCAAACCATGAGCATGGAGGTCTTTCCCTCTTCTGAGTTCTTCCTCGATTTCCTTCTTCAGAGATTTGAAGTTCTTGTCATACAGGTCCTTCAGTTTCTTAGTTAGAGTCACACCAAGGAATTTCATATTGTTTGTGACTATTGTGAAGGGTATCTTTCCCCTAATTTCTTTTTCCACATATTTGTCCTTTGAGTAGAGGAAGGCTACTGATTTGTTTGAGTTAATTTTATATCCAGCCACTTTGCTGAACTTGTTTATCAGCTGTCAGTGTTCACTGGTGGAATTTTTGCCGTCACTTACATACACTATCATGTTATCTGCAAACAATGATGTTTTTACTTTTTCCTTTCCAATTTTTATCCCATTGATTTCCTTTTCCTGTCTAATTGCCCCAGCCAGGACTTCCAGTACTATGTTGAATAGGTAGGGGAAGAGTGGACAGCCTTGCCTAGACCCTGATTTTAGTGGGATTGCTTCAAGTTACTCACGGTTAAGTTTGATGTTGGCTATTGGTTTGCTGTCTATTGCTTTTATTATGTTTAGGTGTGGGCCTTGGATTCCTGTTCTTTCCAAAACTTTTAACATGACAGGTATTAAATTTTGTCAAATGTTTTCTCAGCGTCTAGTGAGATGACCATGTGGTATTTCTCTTTGAATTTGTTTATATGGTGGATTATGTTGATGGATTTTCTTGTATTAAAAAATCTCTCCATCCCAGGTATGAAGTCTACTTGATCATGGAAAATGATCATTTTAATGTGTTCATGGTTATGGTTTGCAAGGATATTGTTGAGTATTTTGTATCAAGGTTCATAAGTTGGATTTGTCGGAATTTCTCTTTCCTTGTAGGGTGTTTGTGTAGTTTCATAACCAGGGATACCTTCTGCCATATTGGATAAAATTGCAGGTCACTGGTTTTTACTGTTACTGTTGTTGAACTACTGCATAGAAGAAAACCACACTTAAGTGGAAGCATCTTAAAGTGCACTTATTTCTTTAAAATGCAGCATGAATCTTTAAATATGACTGATGCTATTAAATACGTATTTTCTCCTGGAGTAAATTGAAGAGGAGAGGCAGTATCCTCCAGTATACCAAATCTCAGAGAGAATTTTTCATAGCAATATGTCATATTAATTATCTTCTGTGACAGGTAGGTAAACAAATTTGCAACACACTAAATATTTTCCAAGGTTAAAAAGTCAAATTAAATCTCAAGTTCAACATGTTCTGAGTTCATTTATAATATTTTCACTATATTACCCAATCCTTTATATAAATAATTGCATAAGAAATCTGTATTTTGGGGTTTCAAAGTACCAATTCAAGTGTGATGGTTGATTTCTAGTATCTTCTAAAAAATGTCCTTTCTATAAGTTAACTTGCTACCTGAACATTTCTTATGACTAAAAAAAATCATATATTTCTGGAATATAATCTATAGTAGCAGCTTAAAAAATAATTTCACACCTTTCAACTTGACATGCATTCTCCAACTGAAAGGGACTCTAACCATGCAATAGGATAAAACCTTAAATAATTTTAGAAATTGTGTTTGTGTAAAAGTTATGCTCACAAATTAGTTCTCTTTTAAAAGCTTCTATAAATACACATAATACATTAATCTAAATATAAAATGAGGGTGATTAATAGGCTGCTTAGGATTTGAGGTGACCACTGAGCTGCTCTTCAGCTAGATGCTGGGAAATGGAAAATACTATTCAGCGGTAAGCTTCATGGCTTTACCACATTATTGGATTTGGCTCTTTCTACTTTTCTGAATGATGAGCACTTGAATATTTCAAGGTTATCATTTCCATTACACAGGAAGAATTTTCTTTCACTATACTGTGCTTGAATGTAAAATTCCTTCCCTCTTTGCCCGTGCCTGTGTTATAACTGGAAACCATTTAGGAGTGACATTCTAACCTACTCTACTATATCAGGCACCAGAATACTTCACAGATATATTGCTTTTGAACTTATCAGCCATCCATTGATATTCTAAGCATCTGAATTTGGAAGACATTGTTGATTACTTTCCTGTTCTCCTTCTCAGAGACAGGTTCCTATAAAGCATTTCTTATAAAGTCAGAACTATAGAGAAGTCATAAGAAAAATAATGTGGACGGGTCTTTTAAATTTTTTATTCATGCCAAGAAAGCTAGCTAATAAAATATCTCCACTATTCAAATAACATAGCTCAAGTCATGAGTAAGGAAAGAGTGTTGTCTCTTTCATAAAGTATTAGCATCTCTAGGGCACAGTGTAGGTTAGCTCACTGAGGACATTTCTCAGTGTTTATTACCATCATCTGCAAATTATTCAAAGGTCTGAAAAAGTTTGTGAATTTTGACTTTTTCAAAGACCTAGATGTTTTTCAATGTCTTGGTTTGCACATTTTCTTCTATTTTATTCAAACTGAACTATCATTTGGGAAATAATTATGGAGAATCTATTATATCCATTTACCTTTATTCAAGTGTTTCTATGAATCGGAATCACTGATCTGACCAGAATGTGGTTTATTCTTAAAACTTTATGTTCTGGAAACTTGGTATCCAATGTATCAGTATTTATGGGTTGTGCAAGAAGTGTAATGTGGGAACTATTGTAAGATAATTAGGACTCTGAGACATTATTTTTTAAAGATACTAATGAAGTCCTCCGGTTTTTATCCTAGTTTGCTTTCTGCTGATGATAAACACTATAACTAAAAGCAACTTGTGGAAAAAAGATTCATTGTACCTTATATTTCTAGATAACAGTCTCATCACTGAGACAACAAAGGGCAGTAACACAATGTCAAAACCTGAAGCAGAGAACATGGATAAACAGCTTACTAGCCTCTTTCCAGGCTCATGTCCGACTACCAGTCTTAAAGAGCCAGACCCATTTGTTTAGAATTGTACTGCCCATTATGGGTTAGGACCTTCTACACTAATTGGCAAGCAATAATTGCCTTCAAAGATAGACCTCAGATCAATCTGCTGAAGGTAGTCTGCGGTTGAGGTCCCTTTTTCTCAGATATGCCAACTTAAGATCCCAAATTTGCCATCTCAGTTTTCATAAGAGTAGGATTCTATCTGGAGCCATTTCATGCTCATTTCTGTGCCATATTGGGATACAACCAAGGGGTAGAATACACTCTCATCAGAGGCCAAACCTTCCACTTTAATACTTCAAAACTCTGAGCAAAAATAAATCTCATTTGTTCTTAATTCTGAACATCAGGAATTATAACAGAAAATAAACCAATTAAGGCGTCATAAAAATATTTGTCCAGAATTTTGTCACATGGCATCTTTTCTGAACCCTAAATTTTGTTAGTAAAATTTATTTGGCTTTTAAGTTGTTTGAATCCAAATTTTGTGGAGAACTCCTCCCCCCAAAAATTAAAATACTGTTGTGTCATCCTACACCCTGCTAGACATAAGAAATAAGTCTCAAGTGGTACAGTCCACAACAACAACAACAACAAGACAAGATATAAAATTTAAAATAAAAGAGAGACACACTGAATTCCAAATTTTTATCTATCTTAATAAAACTAATTTTAAAATGTCAGCCATGGTGATAAGCATTTTATACAGCTTTAAGATATAGGTTTTAGTCCCTTAGCAACTCCTTCATATTTTTTATAGGTAAAGACACTAAGAACTAAGGGAGCACTTAACTCAGCTTGGTTTCCATTCAGCCACTTTTCAGCTATTGCCTTATAGATGAGGAAAGACTTTGTGAAACTCTAAAGCAAAACTTGAATACAGTAGAAAACAACCAGGACTATTAGCCATGCTCTGTTAGTGTTTAGCAAAGAAAACCAAAAGCAACTAACCAAGTAGGAGAACAAAAAGAAGTATAAGGAAGGCAAGGGACAAACTTCCCAATTTGCAGTAAAATTACATCATTGAATGGCGGTTTCCTTGGTGCTAGCAAAGGAAATAGTGTGACTGTGGAGAGGGAGTACATTAAAAAGTAAAATTTCTTCTTTAGTATTATTAACAAGAGCATCAAACACCTACCAGGTAGACCAGAAGCTCATAATATAGTTTCAGAGTAAATGCACATTCTTAAAGCCTATAGAAACAATTTAAATTTAAAAAGATTCATTCTGAATATCTATTTTTTTTAAAAAAAGCAAAAAGTAGCTCCAATCTCAAACTGCAAACTATGAAACACCATTTATCCAATGCAGAGATATTTGGTCAAAGGAGAAAATAGAAAGTGGATACACAATGTGTTGCTTGCAGGTGCCACTTAAATTTTTCTGCAGCATGAATAATTAGATCAGGAAACAGAAGAAACAGTGAGCAGACAGATGGTAAACAACACTCACCTTTAAAATGCTCCGAGGAGTTAATAATTGAATACCCCTTTCTTCTTTTCCCTTTCCCCAGTCACAAGCAAGTGCACACACACACACATACTCCTGATTTCTTCTTCTCACTATGAACCTGTCTCCCCCTTGTTGCTCTGAGAAAGTAAGGAGCTTCCTAATACCAAAGAACATGTTTCTAGCAACACTGAATGGAAAACATTCTGAGACAGTTTCCATAGGAAGTACCAATTTTGGCAGATTTCTGCCTCAAGACAACACACATTATCAGACCAGATTGGACCTCCAATTCAAGAATGCTTTCAACGATGCAACTTAATGTTTCAAAATATTACACTTCCAGACAATGAGACAGCTCAGCAAGTTACAGGCACTTGGACCCAAGCTTGATGCCCAGAGTTCAATCCCTGGACCTCACATGATTGCAGAAGAGTACCACACATTGTTTTCTGACCTCTTTGTATGCTACCCATTCAAGTAAGTTCAAACACACACACACACACACACACACACACACACACACACACATACACACAAACACACACACACACTCACTCACACACGTACTTACCCCCATGTACATACCCACACATGTGAAGCAAGCTCAGAAAAGAGGTGCTCTTTCCCAAAGGCACTCTGAAAATAAAACTTTTCAGTAACTCTTCATCTAACATAAATTCCTGGATAACTATTCACTATACCCTCATAAATTCTACACCTCACCAAAGGAAGAGCTAACACCAAGAATATTTGAGCAAAACACAGGGACTAGGGTTGCAACACCAAAGAATTTAGTGTTGGCTTAGCTCAAGTTCAAAACTAGTCCAGGATATAGCTGCAGTTGAAGCTACTCATTGTAACTTAGTCTAAAAAATAGACAAGTTCTATGTAAGAGCTTTCAGCCTCAATTTCTATACAATAGGTGCCAAGGCATAAATAAACTTCAACATCTGCTGTGCCTTTCTACAAAGTAAAGTAGCTAACCCAGTTAAAACTGAGCAATGACTCCATCCAATCTCCCAACCCAGCATGTACTCCTACTCAAACTACAGAAACTGTATATGCGTTGTTGTTGATAATGGTCACTGTCAACTTCACTGCATTTAGAATTACATGAAGCATATGTCCCTAGGCATATCTCTATGGGGGATTCCAGAGAAGTTTAACTGAGGATGGAAGACATACCCTAAATGGAGGTGACACCATCCCAGGTAATATTGTTCCCAGATGAATAAAAGAGAAAAAGGAGGAAGCTGATTGAAGAAGCAGTATCTATTACTCTTTGTTTCTTAACTGTAGCCACAATGTATCCATGTGCTTTATTTGCCCACTGTCATGTCTTCCCACCATATGGTCCTATATCCCTTCTCAGATCATGAGCCAAAAGTAACGCTTTCCTTCTTTAAGTTCCTTCTAACAGGTGTTTGTCCCAGAGATGAGAAAAATGACTAATACAAAAAGTGGTACCAAGATGTGTGGTTGCTGTTGTAATAAGTTCATGTGGTTTTCAGATACTTAGAAATGGTTTAAGGTAAGAATATAGAAAAGGTTAGAACTATGAGTGAAAGAAGAAGTTAATAAGATATTCTTGTGGTAATGTGAAAGATCAGAAGCCAATGGAAACATGGACGTAAAGGTCCTGTTGCAGGGGGAGCTGGAACTCTCCTGGAAGTGTGGCATTCCAGCAAAGAATTTGGCTGCATTATGCTCATGGCCTGAAAATTTCATTGAGAATAAATTCTAAGGCAATAGATTAATTAGAATAATTCTTTAATCTGTTTGTCACAGGACATTTCAACATAATTTTCAGGATGCAGTGGCACCATTGTAACTACTTCTGGCTTTACTCACATCTACCATGATAGAACAGAAATAGAGTGGAGAAGAAAGGCAAGTAAAATATAATGCTCATCACTCAATGGAGCTTAAATGATGCCAGTGCTGAAGACAGGCTTGGTGAAGTAATTAATGGTAATTATCAAAGAATTAGTGCCAGTCTGAAAGAATCTTGGACTTGACACTGGAAAAACAGGAAAGATGACTTGAGGGTAAATGACACAAAGATCAACTCAAAATGGACTCTGGACTTAACATATGGTTGATTAGAAAATGAATAAAGGTTCATAAACACCTTTTTTCAAAAGAAAATGTACAAATAGTCAACACATGACAATGTCTTCCACATAATTGACCATTGAGAAATGCCAAATAAAATCACAAAATATGATCAGACTGATTTCAAAATGGCTAGTATCAAAAGATGAATGGTGGATATTGATGAAGAAAAACCTTCCATTTTGTTGAAGAAAATATAAATCAATGTATTTATTATGAAAAACTATGAATGTTCCTCAATTTCTCAAAATAAAAAGATCACTTTAGACTATGTATGGTAAAGAGTTTAAATCAGGATGCTCAAGGAATACATGTGTGCTTGCATTGATTATAGTTGTAATTTTCAGAGCTGAAGTATAGAATCACCCTTAATTTTCACAAAATATAATATGCATATGCACAATGAAATATTATTGCACATTTAGGAAAGCAAATTCTGGAATAGAAATAGCTCCATCAGTTAATTACATATCTTGTAAAGAACAGGTCTTTATTCCAGTCCCAAGAACCAACATAAAAAGCTGCATGTGGTGGTGCATGCTTAAAATCATAGTACTGGGAAATGGGCAGCTTCTCTTTAACTTCTTGTCCAGACAGGTTAGCCTTACACTTAGGTTCCATGTCCCAGTGAAAGCCCTTTCTTATAAAACAAGGCAAATGAATCCTAAGCAACAGCACCCAACATTACACACATATATACACTTCCATGTATACACATACATTCCAAAAAATTCAATCATTTGTGAGAATATAGATAAGCATACAGGACATTGTGCAAGGGACATTAACTGGGCATAGAAATACAATATGTACATGTCCTCACAAACACAATCTAAATGGAAATTTCTAGAAGCAGAAAGATGGTGGTTTGCAGCTTCTGCATGGTGAGGTACACTGGAAGATTCTGGTCACATAGGACAGAGTGATAGTTAGACAAGAAGAGCAAGTGACAAATATTTAAAGTATTAGATATATGAATAAGCTTGATACTACTATTGCACTCATGTGGCTATAATTCTTATCCTGTGTTTTCACCAATAATTGTAAGTGAAAACAAGTTCTCAAAAATAACTAACATGAATATTTGTGGCTGAACTTTTAACCATAAGGAATATTTATAGAAGAGGTGTTGTATTCGCTCTTTCTTTTTATATTTTAAACTGCATATGTTACATCCCATGAATTTTTTACCTGAGGAAAAAAAATCAAGAAACTTCAAAAAGTTAGTCACAAACGCACTAAAACCTTGAGATAATAAAAAAATATCTCTGTCTTCTCAGCATTATTTTGCCATGAACTTGGAAGCACCCCTAGTTTTAGCAACATTGAATCCTGCCAACTTACAAAGCAGGAGTCACGGATAACAAGATAACTTTCCTATGGATGTTGAACACTCTTAAAAATATCTCTCAGCCATTTGCATATCACCTTTTTTTTATAATTATTTAAATTATAAAATTTTATTTTATTTATTTACACTTAAAATATTATCCCCAATCCCAGTTTCTCCTGCACAAATCCCTACATTATCCCCCCTCGCCCTGTTTCTGACAGTGTTACCTCACCCACACACCTACCTCACTGCCCTAGCATTCCCCAATGCTTGGGTATCAAACCTTCACAAGACCAAGGGTGTCTCCTCTTACTGATGCCCAACAAGAAAATACTCTGCTACATATGCCGCTGCACCGGGGGGCAACATCATGTGCACGCTTTGGTTAGTGGTTTAGGGATCCTTGGGATCTCTGAGAGGTCTTGTTGGTTGATATCATTGTTCTTCCTATAGAGTTGTAAACCCCTTCAGCTCCTTCAGTCCTTTTCTTAACTCCTCCACTTGAGACCCTGTGCTCAGTCCAGTGGTTTGCTGCAAACATTCGAATTTGAATCCGTCAAGCTCTGGCAGAGCCCCTCAGGAGACATCCATATCAGGTTCCTGTCAGCAAGCCCTTCTTTGTATCAACAATATTGCCTGTGTTAGATGGCTGCTTATGTGATAGATTCCCAGGTGGGGGGTATCTGAATGGGATTTCCTTCAGTTTCTGCTCTACTCTTTGTTTCCGTATTTCCTTTAGACTGGAGCAACTCTGGGTTAATGTTTTGAGATGGGAGAGTGGCCTCATCCCTCAACCAGAAGCCATACCTAACCTCTGAGTATGGTTTCTACAAGATCTCTCTCAGTGTGGCTGGGTATTTGAGCTAATGTCATCCATATTATGTCCTGGGAACCTCTTTTTCCTTGGCATCTGGGACTTTTTAGTGGCTACTCTCAGTTCCCCATCCCCCACTGCTACACATGTCCATTCAATTTCCTAACCCTCTGTATGTCTCTTCCTTCTCCCTTATCTCCTTGTACACCTGATCCTGCACCCCTTTCTCCACCTCCACCTTCTCACTCTTTCTACTTGGTAAGATTATTTTGTTCCCCCTTCCAAGAAGGGCTGAAGCATCTACACTTTGGTCTTCCTTCTTCTTGGGTTTCATACTCTGTGAGTTGTATCGTGGTTTTTTGCAAAGTTTTTGTTTGTTTACTTGTTTTTGTTTTTGCTAATATCAACTTATCAGTGTGTATGTACCATGTGTGCTCTTATGTGACTGAGTTACCTCACTCAGGATGATAATTTTTAGTTTCCTCCATTAGCCTGAATATTTCATGAAGTTGTTTTCAATAGCTGAGTAGTACTCGATTGTGTAAATGTACCACATTTCTGTATCCATTCCTCTATTGACAGACATTTGGGTTGTTTTTATGCTTCTGGCTATTATAAGTCATGAGAGGTATAAGGAAGAAGTGATCTTGGAGGGAAAGAGGAGGAGGAGAGATAAATGGGGACAGGATCAGGTGTGGGAGGAGATGGGGGAGAAGTACGAAGGTCAGGAAATTGAACAGAGGTATGTAGCAGTGGGAGTGGGGAAATTGGTAGAGCCACTAGAAAGTCCCAGATTCCAGGAACGCAAGAGGTCATCAGGACCTAAAATATATTCATAGGGTAGAGAGAACACCTGTAGAGACTATATCCAGAAGTTAGTCATGGCTTCTGATTGAGGGATAGGGTCAATCACCCCTCTCAAATTATTAAACCAGAATTGCTCCTGTCTAAAGGAAATACAGAGACAAAGAGTGGATCAGCGACTAAAACAAAGGCTATCCAGAGACTGTCCCACCTGGGGATTCATCCCATGTGCATCCACAAAACCCAGACACTATTGCTGATGCCAAGAAGTGCTTGTAAACATGAGAATGGTACATCATCATTTAAATAATTCACTGTTTAGTTCAATGTTCCCATTTTTTGAAATATTGGGTTGTTTTTCTTGCCTTTAAGTTTAAGGTTTCTTTTCATATTATAGATGCTAACCTCTGTCAGATAAAAAGGGGTAAAGATTTAGACCCATTTGGTGAGCTGCCTCCTTTTTGAGTAATGATATTGTTTGGCGTGATGAAACATTACCATTTCATTGAGTCCATTTATTAATTGTTGATCCTAATGCCTAGAAAATTAGAGTCATGTTTATAAAGTCCTTCCCCATGAAAATTAGTTCGAGCATATTATATATAATTATTAACCTCTATTATATTATATATATATGTATATATATATATATATATATATATATATATATATATTAACCTCTATCAGATTCAGGGTAGTACATCTTATGTAGAGGTCTTGAGGACACTTGGAGTTCAGATTTGTACAAGTTAAGGCACAAGATTTCACTTTTGTTTTTTCACATGAAGTTATGTAGTTTTGCAACATTTCTTGAAGATGCTGTATTCTCTCTCTTGTCTATTGTTGGACTCTTCATCAAGCATCAGGTGGCTAGAGGAGAGTCAGCTTGTGTGTAAGTTCTCAGTTCTATTCCACTGACCAATGGGCCTGTTTCTGTGCCAGTATTGTGCATTTTTGTTACTATGTCTCCATAATACATCTTTAATTATGGAACAGTGGTAGCTCCAGCAATTTCCCTGTTGCTTCAGATTGGTTTTGGATAAGTGGGATCTTTTGTACTATATAAATGTTAAAATTTTTTCAATATGAAGAACCACATTGGAATTGTTATAGGGAGAGCATTGTATCGGTAGATTGCTTTTAGCGAAATATTTCCTAATATGGTATCTTATTTAATTTCTTATTTACAGTGATTTATCATTTATTATCTTAAAAGCCCTTTATTTACTTTATTAGATGTATTTGAAGAGTTTTTTTTTTTTTTGAGTGTATTGTGAATGGTATTTTTCCCTTAATTTTTCCTAGGTTGTGTTTGTCATATGTATACAGAAAGACTACTGACTTTTGTGTATTAATTTTCTATCCTGTTGCTTTACTGAATATGTTAACCACATGTAGACAAATTGCAGTAGCTGTTTAGGGTCTTTTATGAGTAGAAACATATCCTATGATAACAAAGATTCAGTTGATTTTTTCTTTTCTATTGGCATCCCCTTGATCTCCTTTAGTTGTCATCCTGCTCTAGCTAAGACTTCGAGTACTTTGCTGAAGAGGAGTGAGGAGAAGGAGCATCCTTATTCCTGGATGTGATAAAAATGCTTTGAGTTTTCTCATTAAAAATGATGTTGACTGTTAGCTTTCTGTGTGTTGCCTTTATTATGTAAGGATATGTCCCCTTTAACTCTACACTTTCCAAGACCTTATGATGAATTTCTGTCGGTGGCCATTCCTGCATCAATAAGATGATACAAATGACTCTTGATTAAATCAAGGTCACACTCCACAAGAGGGCACCTATACCTGGCACCATTGTTGAACCAAAAATCTGTATACCGACAAGGAATAGGCCATAGGTGACAAGTATTGCTATTCTGCTGAATGGACAAAGTATTACACTGAATCCTAATGACAAAATTATACTCATATATTATTGCATTTCTGAACCCTCATCAGAGAAATATCTATTCATAGAAGATTGTGATGAACATAGAGGCACACATCCAACCAAGCTAGAGAGACAGACAGCGAGAGAGAGAGAGAGAGAGAGAGAGAGAGAGAGAGAGAGAGAGAGAGAGAGAGAGAGAGAGAGAGAGAGAGACTATAGAATGCTCAAACCTGAATGGGATATCTCCAAACTGTCCCTCCTCACAAACCTTAAGTATCATTTCAGAAGAAGCAAGAAAGGGTATTACAATCATAAGTGGTGGGAAACTGCAAGGTAATAGTGTTTTTAGGATGCAATGGGACACCTAACTACACATATGAACTTAAAGCAGCCAGAAAAATATGCACAAGACCTGTGCAAGCTTGAGTGAGGCCACATTTCATTATGGAAAAGCAAATTGGCCATGAAATCCTAACCATGGATGCAGAGCTTTGACAATTATTAGCTGCTAAAAGAGGGAAAATAAATAAATAAATAAATAAATAAATAAATAAACACTTGGTAGGCTGACTACACTCCAGTGAAACAGGACACATTCAAGAATATTTGAGCAGCACAAACTGGTCTTGGGGAGCTTTTTTAAAAAAAATCAAAGGACACAAAGTTGTTTGCATGGAAAAATGGAGGAGGATTGGGAAGAAACGGTTGGGGTTATGAACATGATCTAAACATGTAAGAAATTCTCAAAGAGGTAATGAAGAATAAATAAAACTAGACCTTTCCTTACAAAGACAAAAAAAAATGTTATCTTCAAAAGCTTCAGTCATTAAAGAGTTAAAATGGAAGTCACAAATTATGACATCATTGAAATTAGATTAGTCTTCTAATGTTGAATCCAGTTAAGGGTTTTATAAATATATTTGAACCAGCAAAAAAAAACCCATATTTTTTAGAAATAAGTATTTAACATAAATTGATATTCTCATAAGAGATTGAATTTAAGTATTGCATATATTTAATAGTTTAGTAAAGAATATTTGCTTAGAAAGTAATTAAGGAAATCAGTTTTAATGAAAGCAATTAACATATTCACAGTGCTTCTATTTAATATAATTGCTTAATATTAATGTGCAGCATCAACGGTTTAAGTTATTTTTTATTTGATATTGAACATCAAAGTTTTCTGTTAAAATTAGATTTAGTTAAATGGCCTGTATTTCTAGAGGCATAGGGTATTTAAGGATAGAAATTAGAAAAGCATTTCAACATAATTGAAAATTATATTGGAAGATTCCATCATTGGTCTTTGTAATCAAAGTAAAATTATTGAATCTTTATGATATTACTATGCCTAAATTTTAAATGCATGTCATCTATTGTTAGCTAGGATCACACTGGGGCAGACATACAGTCATCTAGGAAACATTACAGTGAAAATAACCCCCTTTTAAACAGCATTACTTTGAAACTTCATCTACCAATGTTCCAGTCCTTTCAGGTATGTTTAGAAATAGGTAGCAGAAACCCTGCAAACATGAAGACAATTTTCTATCAAGAGAAGCATGAGTTTTTAACCTCCTCTACAACATTTTTTATTTGCAAACTGTATAGCACGTATCTACAAATCATGAGTTCTCATGCAACCACAAACAAAAAACAAACAAAAAAAATCTTGGGGCACGGGAAAGCTTTGGTTCAACTATAGTGATCAAAAAGTTATCAAGATATGAAGCTGGAAGAAAAGGGTGAAGCTACACTAAGCCTATAGCTTGATGTTAATCTTAAGCTTTCATATAAATTGTCTTATAATAATATACAATGATAATTATTTAATAATAATTAAAATAATTCTTTGAATCACAGTTATTTGCATATTTTAAAATATATGTGCTGATTTTTCGTATATTAAAGTAATGTAGTGTTTGGAGCCAGAGAGATTACTTCTATTCATTTTACAAGCCACTACCTAGTGGGAATATATATATATATATATTAAACAAATGTATTTTGAAGCTCAAAAGAATAAGTTCAATTTAGATACATAAGCTAATGCTTAGGACACAGGGAACATTCTACGCATTTAGCTAGTACTATGGTAACTTCTATGTTCATATAGGTACTAATAGGTACTAAATTAGTAATAAGTATATTGATTGTATCATTTAGTATATTATTGTAATATTTAAGTAAGTTAAATTATGTGCTCCTGTGTATTTTATCTTATTCTGATAGAGACTTCATTCTTAGAAAACGCTATCCTGATTCTGGGGACATTAGAAGCTAACTTCTACATCCTCCAGTATCATAATGATGTTTAATACCCTTTGTTTTATTATTTGATTTCCCAGTGGGAAAGAAAGCTTTAGGAAGAATAATTTATGTAATGATGGGCTACTGCATCAGTAACAGATATCACAGAACATATGAAAGGTCTTCAGTAAATACTTGTTGGAAGAATTAATTAAAATAACAAGAAACTAGGACAAACCTAAATTCTGTCTGGACACCTTGATAACATTTCTACAAAGGTTTACTATAGTAGTGTGAATTAAAAGGGAATGGGTGAATAAGTATGTTTACTCTAGAACACTTCACAGTATTTTTTTAAACTGGCAGTAAAAAACACTTTCGAGTTGGTAGACATTTCATTTATATTAGGCAAAAGTGCCCACAAATTAAAGCAAATACCACTATAAACAACAACATTAATCTCCATTGATTGCCTTAAGGTCTACTCTTCAATTCCTATAAAGCCTTTCATTTTTCCCACGGTCTGATTATAAGGAAAATATGACAATCAATCTTTCTCTGTCCTCTTTCTTGTCCATTAGCAGGTTTTTCCCCTGATCCATTCATATTATATGTCTCCAGAGCTTCACCCCTTCTCAGCAATGCTACTGTTCCTTGAATGCGACCTTGATAATCCTTTGTTGATGATAATTCCTAGTCCCCTGTGGCTTTTCTTAATACTACCTAGGACTGTATTCTGGGTATTACAGCATTATGATATTAAAATGATGCCTATGGGAAAGTTAGTTTCTCAGCAGGCATCTTTCTATAGAGTAGAACTATTTTTTCCTTTGAAAAATGAGTGGATATAACCTTTATAAAGGCTCAAAGTCAACACCAGAATGTTAATTGCACAGAAATTTCTCTGAAGAGATTGACAAAGTGTTCACATTTTGTTAAGGTAGGAGGCAAATGAAGACATATTAATGACTCTGAAATTACTGGCTGCTATAAATCCTCTTTATTGCTGCAATAAGGATTTGAAATGTTCAAATTTAATAACTATATGTACTACTGTTACCTAGTAAACTTTTGTGAGCATGACTCTACATGCATAACAACATTCCTTCAGTTGCTTTAATGTGTTCCCTCTGTTTATTTAATATCATGCCATCAATAATTTGTATAGTGGTGCCTGGGTGTCTTCTAGCCCAGAGGAAATACAATTATTTCTCTGTTCTCCACGATCAACTTCTTACTTATCTTGTTTCTGTTAACCATTTCCTTTATTTTGTGTAAATCTCAGTTAGAGGTACAGTTAAATAATTTTAAATTTAACAAAGATGAGGACGTTTTTCCTCTGTGTGACAGGGTGCAATTAAAGCAGGAAAGAAGCATTGTGGCAGTGTATTGTAGTAGGTTATTTTGAGATGATTCATTGGTATTTTTCTATTTTTTTAATTGAACAACTTTATTTTAAAAAAAACAAAGATAAATGTACAGATATTAAAAGCATTATTGCATAACAGTATATAAATATATTTTGTCAGTACTTGATTTTTTTAAAGGTTTGATAGTATGCCTAATATCTTACCAGTTACAATGAGCATAAAGTGCATGTAAAACAAGATGTAACCTGGATACAGTCAAAGTTTTCTTGGTGTGTAAAGATTAAGCATAATGGTTTTTCTTTTTTTTTTTTTTTTTTTTCTTTTTGGCCTTTGTTTTTCTTGAACTTCATATAGTCTGTAAGTTGTTTCTGGGGTGTTCAGAGCTTTCTGGGGATAGTATCCAATTATCAGTGACTGCATATTATGTCTGTTCTTTTGTGACTAGGTTACCTCACTCGGGATGATATTATCTAGATGCATCCATTTTCTTAAGAATTTCATAAAGTCATTGTTTCTGATAGCTGAGTAGTAATCCATTGTGTAAATGTACCACAATTTTTGCATTCATTCATCTTCTAAAGGACATCCGGGTTCTTTCCAGCTTCTGGCTATTATAAATAGGGCTGCTATGAACATTGTGGGGCATGTGTCTTTGTTGTATGTTGGAGCACCTCTGGGGTATATGCCCAGAAGTGGAATAACTGGGTCTTCAGGTAGTACTATGTTTAATTTTCTGAGGAACCGCCAGACTGATTTCCAGAGTGGTTGTGCCAGTTTACAACCCCACCAACAGCGGTTCCTCATAAAATTTGTATTTTTTTTCAAGAATTTATTTATCCAGTTTACATTCCAATTGCATCGCCCCTCCATCCTCCTCTCCCAGCTCCACCCTTACAAATCGCTCCTTCCAATATCCCATTTCCCTTCTCCTCAGAGAATAGGAAGCCTCACTTAGGTACCATCCTGCCCTGAGAAACCTAGTCTCCAAATTAAGCACATCCTCTCTCAGTTAGGTTCAACTTAGTAGTTAGGGAAGTGGTTCCCATGGCCGGCAGCACCATCAGAGACAGGAAACTGTTAGTTGACCCACATTTGCAGATCTGCTACAAATAACTTGGGGGGTTAGGGCCAGCCCCTGCATGATCTTTAAAAAGAAGAGGACCTTGAAACTATATGATGATTTGTAAAGAATATCTCCCACACCATTCTACCCATGTTCCTGTTTTCTTTCTGTCTTTCCTTCAAATTACCTCATTCTTTAATTGTCTATAAAATTAGCCATTTTCAATTATCTGGTTCATTGAAAAATTTATGCTCATAAGTGGCTTAAGTCAGTCTTAAACGCAAACCCAGTTCCCATTCCCACCTTTCTGTGCATGCTTAACACCCTACAGCAGCTTCTGCTTCCTGCATCCCCATTCATAATTAAACTGTCACTCTCGGCTAAGTTTGTCTCAGGGGCAAACAGATGAACCCTCACATACAGACTTCTCACTAAAGAATATCTTCAAAATATTCATCTTAATTCTTTCCTAGGTTCTCTGGTATGAGGGAAAGTTACATCATACCTCAGTCTTCCCTCTTAAATTTAAGGGAAATGGCTGGAGGGGTTTGCAACCTCATAAGAACAACAATACCAACCAACCAGAGCTACCAGGTATGAAACCACTATCCAAAGAGTGGGATGGACCCATAGCTTCAGCTGCATATGTAGCAGAGGATGGCTTTGTTGGGTATCAATGGGAGAAGAAGCCAATGTTCCTGCCATGGCTCAGTGCCCTAGTGTAGGGGGATTTCAGGGCAGAAAGGCTTTACTGATGGGAAACTGGGAAAGGGGATAACATTTGAGATGTAAATAAAATGTCTATAAAAAAAATCAGCCAACACACCAACTACAGCAACTAACACAATGTTTGTAGAATGACAGCAGACTACTAATGGTGGCTAAGGCATCAAATAAGAAACCTTAGTAACAGTTTTTAAGATATTCATCTTAAATGAGTTGCTAACCTTTCTGGGAAATATAAAATGAGTCTATTTGTTTGTCTCATAAAAAAATAGTTAAGTTCCTGTGTTAAAGTAATCAGTAAAAACACCTGCCACATAGTAAGTACTATAGTATTTTATTTTGTTTTGTTTTTTTTAAAGAAAAATTGATGTGCCTCTCCTATTGCCAGCTCATGTATTTGATTTCCAGTAAATTGCCTAATTTAATACACAGACTCAAAAGAAGAAGAAGCAGAAGAAAAAGAAGGAGGAGGAGGAGGAGGAGGAGGAGGAGGAGGAGAAAAAGAAGAAGAAGAAGAAGAAGAAGAAGAAGAAGAAGAAGAAGAAGAAGAAGAAGAAGAAGAAGAAGAAGAAGAAGAAGAAGAAGAAGAAGAAAAAGAGAATTGTAGTATAGCTGGAAACGGAGCATATTCATTCAAATTTGGCACATGAGAAACAGCATCAAACTCTTTTTCTGGAACACTCTTCCACTGTTGGTAGGATTATAAACTGATACAAGCACTCTGGAGATCAGTCTGGGATTTCCTCAGAAAATTGGGCATAGTATTACTACCTGAGGATCCAGCAATACTACTCCTGGGCATATACACAAAAGAAACTACAACATCTAACAAGGACACATGCTCCACCATGTTCATAGCAGCCTTATTTATAATAGCCAGAAGACAGAAAGAACCCAGATGTCCTTCAACAGAGGAATGAATACAGAAATTGTGGTACATATACACAATGGAGTACTACTCAGCTATTAAAAACAATGACTTCATTACATTCCTAGGCAAATGAATGGAACGAGAAGCTATCATCTTGAGTCAGGTAACCCAGTTGCAAAAGAACATTTATGGTATATACTCAATGATAAGTGGGTAATAACCCACAAAGCTCTGAATATCTGAGAAATAATCCACAGAATTTGTGAAACTCAAAGAGAAAGAAGGCCAGAAGGTAAATGCCTTGGTTCTTCTTAGAAGGAAGAACAAAATGTTCATAAGAGAAAATAAAGGGACAAAAACCAGGGATTGTAGAAAGGATCATTCAGAAACTGTCTCAACTAGAGATCCATTTTATATGCAGCCACTAAACTCAAGAACTATTGCTGATGCCAAATAATGCTTACTGACTGGAAACTGACATAGATGCCTCCTCAGAGGCTCTGCCAGAGTGATACTGATACAGAGGAGGATGCTTGCAACAAACCATAGGACTGAACATGAAGACCCCAGTAAAGGAGCTAGAAAAAAAATTAAGGAGCTGAAGGGGTCTGAAACCCCATGGGAAGAAGAAAATGATCAATTAACCAAACCCACCACAGCTCCCAGGGACTAAAACACCAACCATTGAGTACACATAGAGAAACCTATGACCCCAGGTGCATATGCAGCAAGAATACCATTTTCTAGCATCAATGGGAGAAGAGACCTTTGGTCCAGTGAAGGTTTGTGTTTCCAGTGTAAGGGAATAACAAGATACTGAGGTGAGAAAGGGTGATTGGGAGGGAGAGCGCCTTCATAGGGGCAATGGGAGCAGGATGAGGAATGGCATTGGGGGACAGGGATAACATCTGAAATGTAAATGCAAATAATATTCAATAAAAAAGTGGAAAATAAATAAATAAATAAAAATCCAGCCCTATTCTGAATTCAATGCCAGCTATCTACTGAGGGAGCTCCCATCTATTTGTAATGTCTCAAACAACAACAAAAGAATTGTAGTTTGTGACTTCTGAAGAAAGCCAACCTCACAACTAGATAGCCTTTCAAAGCGTCTGTTGAGTATTTGCTCTGCAAGAAATAAATTGATAGTTTCTTCTGATTCTCAATTTCTATTACTATATGTATGAATTTCTCTCGTAATAGAACTCATCAGTGGACTGAAAGGGTAAAAAGTCAGACTCAAATACCAAACAGCCACACTTATCTGTTCTCTATAAAAGGAAATCAAACTGCACATCAAGTAAAGGTTCTAATTCTATGACTTTCTCTTAGACATAAGTGAGGTCAGTCTTGGAAGATCCGTAGTCCTAATTCTGAAACTGCCTTATCCACAACCCTGTAAGAAGAAGAAGATGAAAAAGAAGAATGAGAAGAAGAAGAAGAAGAAGAAGAAGAAGAAGAA